>NC_090409.1:14003087-14655416 GCF_036365525.1 Heterodontus francisci | reverse complement strand
CACAATTTCTCTATTTCTCTTTCCCCCTCTCTCTCTTTTCATCTTGTCCTTCCTCCCTCGCTCCCAGGACAGCAATGGTTTCAACCATTTCTCCTTCTTTCTTTATCCCTCCCTCTCTGCCCATTCTCTCCTTCTATCTCTGTCTCTCTCTCTCTCTCATTCTTTCTCTATGTCCCTCCATCTGTCTATCCCTCCCTGTCGTTCCCTCTCTCTCCTTCTATCTCGGCCTCTCTCTGTCATTATCTCTGTCTCTCCTTCTATCACTTGCTCTTCCTCTATTCTTGCCTTTCTCTCTCTCTGTCTCACCGTCTCTGCCAATCCTTGTCTCTCCCAAACCCTGTCTCTCTCCCTCTGTGTCTCCATCTCTCCCTCTCTCTGTCTGTCTCTCTCTCTGTCCCTCCATCTGTCTTTCCCTCTCTGTTACTCCCTCTCTCTCCTCTCTCTGACGCCCTCTCTCTCCTTTCTTTGTCTCTCTCTGTGTCCCTCGATCTGTCTTTCCCTCCCTGTCACTCTCTCACTCTCCTTCTATTTCTGTCTCTCCCTCTCTTTCTCTGCCTCTGTCCATAACTCTGTCCATGTCTCTAAGACACCATTTCTCCCTTTCTCTTTCCCCCCTTCTCTCTTTTCGTCTCGCCCTTCCTCCCTCGCTCCCAGGACAGCAATGGTTTCAACCATTTCTCCTTCTTTCTTTATCCCTCCCTCTCTGCCCACTCTCTCCTTCTACCTCTGTCTCTGCCTCTCCCTCTATCTCTCTCTGTCACTCCATCTATCTTTCCCTCTCTGTCACTCCCTCTCTCTCCATCTATCTCAGTCTCTCTCTCTCCATCCCTCTATCTGTCCTCCCCCCCCTGTCACTCCATCTCTCTCCTTCTCTCTTTGTCTCTCACTCTGTCCCTCCATCTGTCTTTCCTTCCCTGTCACTCCCACTCTCTACTTCTCTCTCTGTCTCTCTCTCTCTGTCCCGCCATTTGTCTTTCCCTTCCTGACACTCCCTCTCTCTCCTTCTATCTGTCTCTCTCTCTGTCCCTCCATCTGTCTTTCCCTCTATGTCTCTCCCTCCTTCTCCTTCTATCTCTGTCTTTCTCGCTATCCCTCCATCTGTCTTTTCCTCCCAGTCACACCCTCTCTCCTTCTCTCTGTCTCTCCCTGTCTCTCCTTCTCTCTCTCTCTGTCCCTGCATCTGTCTTTCCCGCCCTGTCACTCCCCCTCTCTCGACTTCTATCTCTGTCTCTGCCTCTCTCTCTGTTTCGCTCTCTGTCCCTCCATCTGTCTTTCCCACCCTGTCACTCCCTCTCTCTCCTTCTATCTCTGTCTCTCTCTCTCTCATTCTTACGCTCTGTCCCTCCATCTGTCTATCCCTCCCTGTCGCTCCCTCTCTCTCCTTCTATCTCAGCCTCTCTCTGTCATTATCTCTGTCTCTCCTTCTATCACTGGCTCTTCCTCTATTCTTGCCTTTCTCTCTCTCTGTCTCACCTTCTCTGCCAATCCCTGTCTCTCCCAATCCCTGTCTCTCTCCCTCTGTGTCTCCATCTCTCCCTCTCTCTGTCTCTCTCTCTGTCCCTCCATCTGTCTTTCCCTCTCTGTCACTCCCTCTCTCTCCTCTCTCTGACGCCCTCTCTCTCCTTCCTTTGTCTCTCTCTGTGTCCCTCGATCTGTCTTTCCCTCCCTGTCACTCTCTCACTCTCCTTCTATTTCTGTCTCTCCCTCTCTCCCTCTCTTTCTCTGCCTCTGTCCATAACTCTGTCAATGTCTCTAAGACACCATTTCTCCCTTTCTCTTTCCCCCCTCTCTCTCTTTTCGTCTCGCCCTTCCTCCCTCGCTCCCAGGACAGCAATGGTTTCAGCCATTTCTCCTTCTTTCTTTATCCCACCCTCTCTGCCTCACACTTTCCTTCTATCTCTGTCTCTGCCTCTCTCTCTTTCTCTGTCAGTCCATCAATCTTTCTCTCTCTGTCACTCCCTCTCTCTGCATCTATCTCTGTCCCTCTCTCTCCATCCCTCTATCTGTCCTTCCCTCCCTGTCACTCCATCTCTCTCCTTCTATCTCTGTCTTTCTCTCTGTCCCACCATCTGTCTTTCCCTCTGTCACTCCCTCTCTCCTTCTCTCTGTCTCTCCCTCTCGGTCCTTCTCTCTCTCTCTGTCCCTCCATCTGTCTTTCCCGCCCTGTCACTCCCTCTCTCTCCTTCTATCTCTGTCTCTCTGTCTGTCTCTCTCCATCCCTCCATATGTCCTTCCTTCGCTGTCACTCCCTCTATCTCCTTCTTTCTCAAGGCAGTCTATGAAAGAATCAGAAAGGAAGGATAACTCAGGAGTTATTATTAGAGATGTTGGAGATCATGAGGGTAAGAAAGCTAGCATAAAGACACTTTACCTGAATGCTCGTAGCATTCGTAACAAGGTTGATGAGTTAACGGCACAAATAATCGTGAATAAATATGATTTGGTAGCCATTACGGAGAAATGGTTACAGGTTGGTCACGACTGGGAGTTAAATATCCAGGGGTACCAGACTATTCGGAAGGACAGACAGGAAGGTAAGGTGTAGCTCTGATACTCAAGGACGACATCAGGGCGGTGCCGAGAGATGATATAGGTTCTATGGAGAATGAGGTTGAATCCATTTGGGTGGAAATTAGAAACTCTAAGAAGATAGTCATTGATAGGCGTAGGCTATTGGCCACAAAATAATAACATCACTTTGGGGCGGGCAATATACAAAGAAATAACTAATGCCTGTAAAAATGGTACGGCTATTATCATGGGGGAATTTAATCTACATGTAGGTTGGTCGAACCAGCTCAGTCAGTGTAGCCTTGAGGAGGAATTCGTTGAGTGTATCCGTGATAGTTTTCTTGAACAGTATGTAATGGAACCGACGAGGGAGCAAGCTATCCAATATCTAGTACTGTGTAATGAGACAGGAATAATTAATGACCTCATGGTTAGGGATCCTCTTGGAAGGAATGATCACAGTAAGGTTGAATTTAGAATACAGATGGAGAGTGTGAAGATAAAATCCAATACCAGGGTCCTGTGCTTGAACAAGGGGGACTACAATAGAATGAGGGAGGACTTGGCTAAAGTGAACTGGAAACAAAGATTTTATGGTGGGACAGTTGACGAGCAGTGGAGGACTTTCAAGGCAATTTTTCAAAGTGCTCAGCAAAAGTATATTCCAGTGAAAAGGAAGGACTGGAAGAAAAGGGGTAATCTACCATGGGTGTCTAAGGAAATGTGGGAGGCTAGCAAATTGAAAGAGAAGCCATACAAAGTGGCCAAAAGCAGCATGGAACTAGAAGATTGAGAAAACTTTAAAGGTCAACAGAAAGCTACAAAAAGAGCTAGAAAGAAAAGTAAGATAGAACATGAGAAAAAACTAGCACAGAATATAAAGACAGATAGCAAAAGTTTCTATAAATGTATAAAACGAAAAAGAGTGGCTAAAGTAAACGTTGGTCCTTTAGTGGATGAGAAGGGGAATTTAGTTATGGGATATGATGAAATGGCCGAGGCATTCAACAGGCATTTTGTATCGGTCTTCACAGTGGAGGACGTTAATAACATGCCAGTAATTGACAAAGAGGCGAACATAGGTGAGGACCTGGGAACAATCATTATTATGGAAGAAGTAGTGTTGGGCAAGCTAATGGAGCTAAGGATTGATAAGTCTCCTGGCCCTGATGGAATGCATCCCAGGGTACTAAAAGAGATGGCGGGAGAAATAGCAGGTCAACTGACGGTAATTTTCCAAAATTCGCTGGATCTGGGGTAGTCCCAGCTGATTGGAAAACAGGAGATGTGACACCACTGTTTAAAAAGGGAGGTAGACAAAAGATGGGGAATTATAGACCGGTTAGCTTAACCTCTGTAGTGGGGAAGATGCTTGAGTCTATTATCAAGGAAGAAATAGCAGGGCATCTCGATAGAAATTGTCCCGTTGGGCAGACGCAGCATGGGTTCATGAAGGGCAGGTCATGCTTGACAAATCTTTTGGAATTCTATGATGACATTACGAGCAAGGTGGACAATGGGGACCCAGTGGATGTGGTGTACCTAGATTTCCAAAAGGCCTTCGACAAGGTGCTGCACAAGAGGCTGCTGCATAAGATAAGGATGCATGGCGTCAGGCGTAAAGTATTAGCATGGATAGAGGATTGGTTGACTAACAGGAAGCAGAGAGTGGGGATAAATTAGTGCTATTCTGGTTGGCAATCAGTCACTAGTGGTGTGCCTCAGGGATCGGTGTTGGGACCGCAATTATTTACAATTTATATAGATGATTTGGAGTTGGGGACCACGTGTAGGGTATCAAAGTTTGCAGATGACACTAAGATGAGTGGCAGAGCAAAGTGTGCAGATGACTGTGAAACTTTGCAGGGGAACATAGATACATTGAGTGAGTGGGCAAAGGTCTGGCAGATGGAATACAATGTTAATAAATGTGAAGTCATTCATTTCGGTAGGAGTAAGAGGAAAAAGGATTATTACTTGAATGGTAAAAAGTTGCAGCATGCTGCAATGCAGAGGGACCTCGGTGTCCTTGTGCATGAATCGCAGAAGGTTGGTCTGCAGTACAGCAAGTAATTAGGAAGGCAAATGGAATTTTGTCCTTCATTGCTAAAGGGATTGAGTTTAAAAGCAGAGAGGTTATGTTGCAGCTGTATAAGGTACTGGTGAGGCCGCACCTGGAGTACTGTGTGCAGTTTTGGTCTCCTTACTTGAGAAAGGATGTACTGGCACTGGAGGGGGTGCAGAGGAGGTTCACTAGGTTGATTCCGGAGTTGAGGGGGTTGGCTTATGAGGAGAGACTGAGTAGATTGGGATTATATTCATTGGAGTTCAGAAGAACGAGGGGGGATCTTATAGAAACATATAAAATCATGAAGGGAATAGATAAGATACAAGTAGAGAGGATGTTTCCACTGGCAGGTGAAGCTAGGACAAGAGGGCACAGCCTCCAGATTGGAGGGAGCAGATTTAGGACTGAATTAAGAAGGAACTTCTTCACCCAGAGGGTTGTTAATCTATGGAATTCCTTGCCCAGTGAAGTAGTTGGCGCTACTTCAGTAAACGTCTTTAAAGCTAAGGTAGATATCTTTTTGAACAATAAAGGAATTAAGGGATATGGTGGGAGCACGGGTAAGTGGATCTGAGTCCACGAAAAGATCAGCCATGATCTTATTGAATGGCGGAGCAGGCTCGAGGGGCCGGACAGCCTACTCCTGCTCCTAGTTCTTATGAACCAATGTTTTAGAGAAGGTTCATCATAACTTCTTTGCTTTGTACTCTGTGACTCTCTTTATAAAGCCTGGAACCCCACATAATTCTTCAATGACTTTCTCAACCTGCCCAGTCACCTTCAACAATTTGTTCACATACACTCCCAGGTCTTTCTGCTCATGCCGACCCCTGGGGAACACCACTGTATACCTTCATCCAGTCTGAAAAATAATCGTTCACCATTACTCATTGTTTGTCATTCAGCCAACTTGGTATCCATGCTGCCAACGTCCTTTTCATTCCATGGGCTTCAAATTTGCTGATAAAGTCTATTGCGTGACACAGTCTCAGTCTTGAATAAACTCATCTACTGAGTGTCCACAGCAATCTGGGCTAGAGAGTTCCAAAGATTTACAACACTCGGATCGAAGAGGTTTCTGCTCATCTCAGTCCTAATGGACCACCCCTTACCTTGCTACTATGACTACTAGTTCTGAACTCTCCAGCTGGGGGAAACAGTCTCAACTTCTACCCTGTCAAGCCCTCGGAGAATGTTATAAGTTTCTATGAGATCACCTTTCATTCTTCTAAACACCAAAGAGCATAGGCCTATTCTACTCAATCACTCCCCATAGGACAGTGCACCCATCACAGGAATCAACCCAGTGAACCTTCAATCCACCCCCTAAGGCTAGTATATCTCGATCCCCCAATCCCTTAGACTACAATGTTTACCAGTCTTTCACCTCTAAAAAAAAAGACTGCTTTTCAATTCTTCTGCCCAAAGTGAATAATTGCTTGCCCAAACACTTAAGGGGTCTACATTCCTTTGTAGCCTCTTTGCGTCCTCTTCAGTTTACATTCCCACCTGGCTTTCTATCGGCAGAACTTGGTCCTCTTGTCCAAGTCATTGATATAGATTGTAAGTAGCTGAGGCCCAAAGACTGATCCTTGCAGTACTCCCAGAGTTACAGCCAACCCTGAAGTGTTTCACTTACTCTTACTTGGTCTTCAGCCTGTTATGCAATATTCAATCCGTGCTAATATATTCTCCCTAATCCCAGAAGCCCTAATCTTGTACAACAATCTCCTGTGTGGTATCGTGTCAAATACCTTCTGAAAATCCAATTAGACTACATCCACTGATCTCCCTTATCCACCCTACCAGTGACACCCTCAAAAAAAAAACTTAGTCAAGCATAACTTCCCTTCCAAAAATCCATGTTTACTTTGCCTCATCATATGATTCTCTCTTTCCCCCCTCCGCACAGTTACAATTGCTACCTTCTAATCTGAGGAGACCATTTTAACTTTTACCCAACTTCTGTCTCAGATTTGCCGCACTTTTGCAACATTTAAAGTAACTTTGCGCAGTCTACTGCCCTCCGCCCACCACTGCTGTGATTGAGACCTCAGTCCCCAGCCTGCTGCAGTTTTCCAGTGAACATCAACGCAAGCCCGAGGAACAGCATCTCATTTACCGATTGGGCACTCTACAGCCTTCCGGACTCAATATTGAGTTCAATAATTTGAGACCATGAGCCCCATTATTTTTTGAGATATACATATATAAACAAAATAATGCAAACTATAAATATATTTAACCATGTGCTCGCCAAACTTATTTTTCATGTTTTCGCTTTTATACAGAGCTGTTCATTATTCTGCCATTAACACTCTCTCTGAACTCGCGCTGTCTTTTTGTACAACTATGTCGCACTCAATTTGCATTCTGTTCCATAACATCTGTCATTTAATCTCTCTCTCCCCCTCCATCCTTTCACAGTCCTTCCTTCTTGTCCGTCTTGTCTCCTGCTGACTCTGTGGCTGGTCGCTGGCGATACTGGTTTTTCAGCTTCAGTCGGATTGTTGGCTAGAATATCACTCACCTGGGTTTTAATGGAGTCCTCCAACTTTGCCATCACCTTTTTATCCTGCAACTGACTCTGTACACCTCCAGAGGATCTCCATTCCTAGGAAATACCTGTATCTATGCATCCTGATACTCTATCTTCAAACTTGCTTTATCTGTCTCCAAACTCACAGAACAGCTCATTGATGCTCCATGCTGATTCCAACCAATCCAAGTCATCATTATTCCACCACAGGTTCTCAGACTAACTCTGAACTCCTTCCTAATATCCCCATCTAATTCCCCTTTACTATCATTTTTTCATGCAACTAGACTGATTTAACTTGAGCTCTCCCGGTGTCCATTTTAGCTGCCATCCAAATTCAAGCCGATCAATCTATTTCCACTTCGACTCTTTCCCTTAAACTTATTTTCTCTTTACCCCTCCAAAAGCTCTTGTATTGCCATCCCTCTTTTCACTTCCCCACTCTCACACACACTGCACTCCCTACCCCAACCCTTCAGGACTCAACGTTCCTGTCGTCCCAGGCTCGAGTCCCATTCCGATAAGCTGGCAGCTTAGCACAGTGCTTCTCTTGGCATCCTCTGATGACCTCACTGAGGCATCGGGTGCTTCCTCATTAGAAGCAGCAACCCAAGTGTCCATCCCATGCTCCTCTCCCTTCCCATCCAGTGCGACCACTAGGGACTGATCATACCAATCTTCACCCTGTTCAACTCACTGCTGACCCTGTAGACTGACCGTTCTCACCACTCCATCTACACATTTTCCTCCAGAATGTACGTTCACGTGTCATCCGTGACCTTACTGTGCGTCGACATCATGGCCTTAAAGGAAAGCTGGCTGAGGGGTGATGACGCCACTTAATGAAGCCTCCCCACCTGGTTACATCATCCATCACCTGCCCCGCTAAGACCATCGCTGTGGCTGTGTTGCTCTCATCGCCAGATCACACCTTCGACTGACACTTCCCCACCACCCCCCCCCCACCCACCACCACCCCACTCCTCTGGCCCTTTCTCCTCCTTTGAGCATCTCACCTTGTTCCACCCCATCACCTCTCGATCAAAACCATTGTTCTGTACTGCCTTCAATTCCAATAAAGAGCTTTATCATGGAGATACCTTCACTGCTTTTCTCCCTCAGCCTCTGCGCTGAAAGAATTCTCATCCTCAGTGATTTCAATCTCCATCTCAGCTCATCATGTTCTCACTCTCTCCTGAGTTCATGGCCCTCTTATCCTCTCTCAATCTCGCTCTTCACGTAAATAGCCAAACCCGGCCATTTTCACGGCCACCCCCTCGACCTTGCCGACTCACGTGACCTTGCTACTCCCACTGCACAAGTTACAGAAAAGGCCATCTCATGATCACTTCCTTGTCTCACTCTGCACCCACATCCCTTTCCCACACTCCAACTCCACCTCCTTCCGTATCCATCCCTGGATAAATACAATCCCCCTATTTACTTACAACTACACTTTCAAAATCTCAACGATCTACCCTTTGGCCCTCAGCCATTTTCGGCAGCTACTGATTTGCACAACTCACCTCCACCTTTGTCCCCAGTAAACAGATCAATCTCTCACCCTGGCCCTGCCCCCTGGTACAGCCCTAATCTCCACTGCCTTATGTCTAAGGGATGCAGACGTGAATGGACATGGCAAACAACTGGTTTAGCCATCCAGCTGGACAACCTAAAACACCATCAGGTCCTGCTCTCATCGACTAAAACTGATCATCCTGGATTGCAAGGATAACCCCTGGCTTCCTTTCTCTATTACAAACTGTCTTCTTAAACCCCTCTACCCTCACCTCTGACAATAAATGTGAGCAACTCACAGACTTCTTTGTCACTAAGATCAAGACCTGCCTATCAGCTGCCCCTGCCATTTCCTTCTTCTCATTAGCCCAATGACCAAACTTCCTATAACGCTGCCTCCTTCCCTCGCCCTGAACTCACACCCATCTCCCCTCATGCCCTGTCTGAACTCATCTTGTCCACAAGACCCACCTCCTGTCCCCTCGATCCTATTCCCTACAATCAGGTTTCCACAACCGCCATAGTACTGAAACACTTCCTATCAAGTCACAATGACATCCACTGTGACTGTGACTGTGGTACACGTTCCCTCCTCCTCCATCTCGATCTGACTGCACCCATTGACATGGTTGACCACACCATCCTCCTCCAACACCTCTCCACTGTCGTCCAGCTGGGTGGGACTGCTCTCACTCTTATTTATCTCATTGTAACCAGAGAATCACTTATAATGGCTCTCTTCCTGCTCCTGCACTGTTACCTCTGGTGTCTATCCGATCTATCCTTGGCCCCCCTCCTAATTCTAATCTGCATGCTGCCCCTCGGCGACATCGAAAAGCATAGCTTTAGTTTTCATAACGTATGCTGATGACACCGAGCTCTACCTCGCCAGTTCCCTCCAGTCCGCCACTGTTGCGAAATTATCAAACTCATTCTCCGACATCCAGAATGAGAGAAATGTCCTCCAATCAAATATCAGGAAGACTGAAACCGTTGTTGCAAACTATGTTCATTAGCTACTGACCCTCCCCCTGGTCACAGTCCAAGATTAAGCCAGTCTATTCACACAGTTGGTGTCCCATCACGCCACCACTAAGACCACCTATTTCCATTTCTGGAGCATCACCCAACTTTGCCCCCGTCTCAGCACATCTGCTGCTGAAACCCTCATTCTTGCCTTCGTTCCCTCTCGACTTGATTATTCCAACACACTCCTGGCTGGTTTCCCACATTCTACTCTGTAAACCTGAGATTACTACCTTTGAGGTCCGACTTCTTAAATTTATGTCCGAACTCCCTATATTCAGCTTGTAGGACCTCATTCCCTTTTTTTAAAAACCTATGTCGTTGGTACCAATATGTACCAAGACAACTGGCTGCTCGCGCTCCCCCCTCAGCATTCCCTGCAGTCGAGACATCCTTGACCCTAGCACCAGGGAGACAACATACCATCCTGGAGTCTCTTTTGTGATCACAGAAACGCCTGACTGTTCCCCTTACGATTGAATCCCCAATCACTAAATCCCTGCCACTCTTCTTCCATCCCTCTTGTGCGACAGAGCCACACATGGTGCCATGAACTTGTCTGTTGCTGCTATCCCCTGAGCCATCTCCCCCAACAATATTCAAAGCGGTATATCTGTTAGAGAGAAGGGGTTGGCCACAGGGGACTCCTCCACTAACTGCCTTCCTCTACTCCGCCTGCTGGTCACCCACTTCCTTTCTGCCTTTGCAGCATTTTCCTGCAGTGACCACCTCGCTAAACGTGCTATCCATGACGTTTTCAGCATCGCGGATGCTCCACAGTGAAACCACCCAGAGCTCCAGCTCCGTAATGCGGGTAGCCAGTAGCTGCAGATGGATACACTTCCTGCACACACGGACATCAGGGACACTGGAAGCGTCCCTGATTTCCCACATAGCGGAGGAGGAGCAGATCACGGGGCTGAGCTCTCCTGTCATGACTTACCCTTAGATTGATTAGTTAATCCCTGAAGTAAAAAATACTAATCACGCTCGGGGACTTGTTCTACTCCAAACACTACCCACTACAATCTAAAGTCCTTACCTTTACTGTTGAAGTTGCTGATTAATCCTACTAAAAATTAATATAGTTCACTAGTTAAAATAAATCTCACTCAAAAAACGTTACTCACTTGTTCCTTATTATTAAACTTTTTACTGCACTAACCTGGCTATTTAAGAGTTATTCCCACAGCATTTACTCAGCAATCACCCTGCATCTTTCCTGTTACATCACTGCTCACTTTGTTTTCCAGATCTGGCGTGCTTGGACTCCTCTCCCGGAAGGCAAGTGCTCCAGAAACCTCCAACATATCTGTGCTGCCCAAATTCTGGCCTCTTATGCATCCCTGATTTTAATCGCTCCACCATTGCTGGCTATGTTTTCAGTTGCCTCAGACCCAAGCTCTGGAAGCCCCTCCCTGCATCTCTTCAACTCTCTATTTTGCTCTTTTAAGACACTTTGTTGTTGGAAGTCTGGAAGATCAAAACCTGTGTGTCCACGATCACTGCAGCAAGCTCCTTGAATCCAGCAGGGGACAGGCCCTCTGGTCCAGGGCATGTGTCAGCTTTCAGTCCCATGAGTACCCCAGACTGTATTCTTACCCAGTTCGGTCCGTTCGCTGGAGTTTCTATCCCGGACCAGCCCCTGTATTCTGACCCGGTTCGGTCCATTCCCTGGGGTTTCTATCCTGGTGCAGCCCCTGTATTCTGACCCAGTTCGGTCCGTTCGCTGGAGTTTCTATCCCGGACCAGCCCCTGTATTCTGACCCGGTTCGGTCCATTCCCTGGGGTTTCTATCCTGGTGCAGCCCCTGTATTCTTACCCAGTTCGGTCCGTTCGCTGGAGTTTCTATCCCGGACCATCCACTGTATTCTTACCTGGTTCGGTCCATTCCCTGGGGTTTCTATCCTGGTGCAGCCCCTGCATTCTGACCCGGTTCGGTCCATTCCCTGGGGTTTCTATCCCGGACCAGCCCCTGTAATCTGACCCAGTTCAGTCCATTCCCTGGGGTTTCTATCCCGGACCATCCCCTGTATTCTGATCCGGTTCAGACGATTCCCTGGGGTTTCTATCCCGGACCATTCCCTGTATTCTGATCCGGTTCAGTCCATTCCCTGGGGTTTCTATCCCGGACCAGCCCCTGTATTCTGATCCGGTTCAGTCCATTCCGTGGGGTTTCTATCCCGGACCATCCCCTGTATTCTTACCCAGTTTGGTCCATTCCCTGGGGTTTCTATCCTGGTTCAGCCCCTGTATTCTGACCCAGTTCAGTCCATTCCCTGGGGTAACTATCCTGGACCAGCCCTGTATGCTGACCCGGTTTGGTCCATTCCCTGGGGTTTCTATCCCGGACCATCCCCTGTATTCTGACCCGGTTTGGTCGATTCCCTGGGGTTTCTATCCCGGACAATCCCCTGTATTCTGACCCAGTTCAGTCCATTCCCTGGAGTTTCGATCCCGGAGCAGTTCCTGTATTCTGACCCAGTTCAGTCCATTCCCTGGGGTTTCTATACTGGACCGGCCCCTGTAATCTGACCTGGTTCAGTCCATTGCCTGGGGTTGCTATTCTGGACCAGCCCCTGGATTCTGACCCGGTTCGGTCCATTGCCTGGGGTTGCTATTCTGGACCAGCCCCTGTATTCTGACCCGGTTTGGACCATTGCCAAGGATTGCTATCCTGGACCAGCCCCTGTATTCTGACCCGGTTCGGTTCATTGCCTGAGGTTGCTATTCTGGACCAGCCCCTGTATTTTGACCCGGTTCAGTTCAGTCCATTCCCTGGGGTTACTATCCTGGACCAGTCCCCGTATTCTGACCCAGTTCAGTCCATTCCCTGGGGTTTCTATACTGGACCGGCCCCTGTAATCTGACCTGGTTCAGTCCATTGCCTGGGGTTGCTATTCTGGACCAGCCCCTGGATTCTGACCCGGTTCGGTCCATTGCCTGGGGTTGCTATTCTGGACCAGCCCCTGTATTCTGACCCGGTTTGGACCATTGCCAAGGATTGCTATCCTGGACCAGCCCCTGTATTCTGACCCGGTTCGGTCCATTCCCTGGGGTTTCTATCCTGGACCAGCCCCTGTATTCTGACCCAGTTCAGTTCAGTCCATTCCCTGGGGTTACTATCCTGGACCAGTCCCCGTATTCTGACCCAGTTCAGTCCATTCCCTGGGGTTACTATCCTGGACCAGCCCCAGTATTCTGACCCAGTTCAGTCCATTCCCTGGGGTTACTACCCTGGACCATCCCCTGTATTCTGATCCAGTTCAGTCCATTCCCTGGGGTTACTATCCTGGACCAGCCCCTGTATTCTGACACAGTTCAGTCCATTCCCTGGGGTTACTATCCTGGACCAGCCCCTGTATTCTGACCCAGTTCAGTCCATTCCCTGGGGTTACTATCCTGGACCAGCCCCTGTGTTCTGATCCAGTTCAGTCCATTCCCTGGGGTTACTATCCTGGACCAGCCCCTGTATTCTGACCCAGTTCAATCCATTCCTTGGGGTTACTATCCTGGACCAGCCCCAGTATTCTGACCCAGTTCAGTCCGTTCCCTGGGGTTACTATCCTGGACCAGCCCCTGTATTCTGACCCAGTTCAGTCCATTCCCTGGGGTTACTATCCTGGACCAGCCCCTGTGTTCTGATCCAGTTCAGTCCATTCCCTGGGGTTACTATCCTGGACCAGCCCCTGCATTCTGACCCAGTTCAGTCCATTCCCTGGGGTTACTATCCTGGACCAGCCCCTGTATTCTGACCCAGTTCAGTCCATTCCCTGGGGTTACTATCCTGGACCAGCCCCTGTATTCTGACCCAGTTCAGTCCATTCCCTGGGGTTACTATCCTGGACCAGCCCCTGTGTTCTGATCCAGTTCAGTCCATTCCCTGGGGTTACTATCCTGGACCAGCCCCTGTATTCTGACCCAGTTCAGTCCATTCCTTGGGGTTACTATCCTGGACCAGCCCCAGTATTCTGACCCAGTTCAGTCCGTTCCCTGGGGTTACTATCCTGGACCAGCCCTTGTGTTCTGATCCAGTTCAGTCCATTCCCTGGGGTTACTATCCTGGACCAGCCCCTGTATTCTGACCCAGTTCAGTCCATTCCCTGGGGTTACTATCCTGGACCAGCCACTGTATTCTGACCCAGTTCAGTCCATTCCCTGGGGTTACTATCCTGGACCAGCCCTTGTGTTCTGATCCAGTTCAGTCCATTCCCTGGGGTTACTCTCCTGGACCAGCCCCTGTATTCTGACCCAGTTCAGTCCATTCCCTGGGGTTACTATCCTGGACCAGCCCCTGTATTCTGACCCAGTTCAGTCCATTCCCTGGGGTTACTATCCTGGACCAGCCCCTGTATTCTGACCCAGTTCAGTCCATTCCCTGGGGTTACTATCCTGGACCAGCCCCTGTATTCTGACCCAGTTCAGTCCATTCCTTGGGGTTACTATCCTGGACCAGCCCCAGTATTCTGACCCAGTTCAGTCCGTTCCCTGGGGTTACTATCCTGGAGCAGCCCCTGTATTCTGACGCAGTTCAGTCCATTCCCTGGGGTTACTACCCTGGACCAGCCCCTGTATTCTGATCCAGTTCAGTCTATTCCCTGGGGTTACTATCCTGGACCAGCCCCTGTATTCTGACCCAGTTCAGTCCATTCCCTGGGGTTACTATCCTGGACCAGCCACTGTATTCTGACCCAGTTCAGTCCATTCCCTGGGGTTACTATCCTGGACCAGCCCTTGTGTTCTGATCCAGTTCAGTCCATTCCCTGGGGTTACTCTCCTGGACCAGCCCCTGTATTCTGACCCAGTTCAGTCCATTCCCTGGGGTTACTATCCTGGACTAGCCCCTGTATCCTGATCCAGTTCAGTCCATTCCCTGGGGTTACTATCCTGGACCAGCCCCTGTGTTCTGATCCAGTTCAGTCCATTTGCTGGGGTTACTATCCTGGACCAGCCCTTGTGTTCTGATCCAGTTCAGTCCATTACCTGGGGTTACTATCCTGGACCAGCCCCTGTATTCTGACCCAGTTCAGTCCATTCCCTCGGGTTACTATCCTGGACCAGCCCCTGTATTCTGACCCAGTTCAGTCCATTCCCTCGGGTTACTATCCTGGACCAGCCCCTGTATTCTGACCCAGTTCAGTCCATTCCCTCGGGTTACTATCCTGGACCAGCCCCTGTTGTACTGTAAACTACCTCCCTCCCTCTTGTGTTGAAAATACTGGAGCTGAGCTGACGTCACAGCCGAAGCCCCCGCCCCTGTAACCCGGGCAACCAAACTCTTTATGACGTTGGTCAGAGACCGCGCGCCATCGAAGTTGAAACGGGCACGTCACTGGAAATGCCCGGATGAGCGGCAGCAGTGCGCCTGCGCGCGGGAGCCGGGCTGTTGCCGGAAGTCGTGTTGTTTCATTTCCGTGCTCCGGCGATGAGCGAAGGAAAATAAAGAGAAAATATTCAGCAGGTCCGGCAGCATTTGTGGAGAGAGAGAGAGAGAGTTAACGGGGCAGGTCTGCCCTCTTGACTGAGTAAGCGGGGTGAGTGTTGCGCTGACGTTGGCGCCGTCCCTTTCTCCTGTTTTTTTTAACTGAGACTCCCGCCTCCGCTTGAACGGCCGAGCCACGTGACCTGCGGATTCGTGGGCGGGGCTTTGAGCGACGCGTATCCCAATTGGATGTCAATTGACCAATGGGTGAAGCGGATTCGCTGAGGGACGTTAATTTATGCAGAGATTTGGTCTGACCGAAGCCGGGGAAATTTTTCAGGTCCGGGAAGAGGCCGCTCGGCCCATCATGTCTGTGCCGGCCCCCAAAAACAACCCACCATCCACCCAGTCTAATCCCACCTCCCAGCATTTGGTCCATAGCCCTGCAGATTAACGGCACTTGAGGTACATATCCAGACTCCTTTCTGAATGAGTTGAGGGTCTCTGCCTCAACTATCCTTTTCAGGCAGTGACTTTCAGACCATCACCATCCTCTGGGTGAAAAGGTTTTTCCTCATCTCACCTCTAATCTTTCTACCGATTACTTTAAATCTATGCCCCCCCCCCTCCCCCCATCACTGACCTCTCTGCTAAGGTGAACAGACCCTTCACCTCCACTCTATCCAGGTCCCTCACAATTTTGTACATTTCAATCTGATCTCCCCTCAGCCTTCTCTGTTCCAAGGAGAACAACCCCAGCCTATCCAATCTTTCCTCATAGCTGCATTTTCCAGTCCAGACAACATCCTGGTAAATATCGTCTGCACCCTCTCTAGTGCAATTACATCATTTCTGTAATGAGGTGACCCGAACTGCACACAGTATTCAAGTTGTGGCCCAACCAATGAGTGATACAGTTCCAGCAGAACCTCCCTGCTCTTGTATTCGAGACCTCAGTTAATAAAGGAAAGGATTCCATATGCCTTCTTAACCACCTTACCGACCTGTCCTGCTACCTTCAGGGATCTGTGGACATTCACTCCAAGGTCCCTCACTTCCTCTACACTTCTCATTATTTTCCCATTAATCATGTATTCCTTTGCCTTGTTTGACCTCCCCAAATGCATCACCTCACACTTCTCCAGGTTGAATTCCATTTGCCACTTTTCTGCACATCTGACCAGACCATCAATATCTTCCTGTAGCCTACAGCTATCCTCCTCGCTATCTACCACACAGCCAATCTTTGCGTCGTCTGCAAACTTCTTAATCATGCCCCCTACATTTACGTCCAAATCGATAATATATACCACAAAAAGCAGGGGACCCAGTACTGAGCCCTGTGGAACGTCACTGGAAACAGCCGTCCAGTTGCAAACAAACCCGTCAACCATTACTTTTTGTTTCCTGCCATTGAGGCAATTTTGTATCCACCTTGCTGCATTTCCCTGGATCCCATGGGATTTTATTTTTTTAACCAGTCTGCCATGTGGGACCTTGTCAAAAGCCTTGCTAAAATCCGTGTATACCACATCAACTGCATAACCCCCATCTATCTTCCTTGTTACTTCTTCAAAACATTTGATCAAGTTGGTCAAACAAAATCTTCCCTTAACAAATCCATGCTGACTATCCATGATTCACCTGTGCCTTTCTAAGTGACAGTTTACCCTGTCTCTCAGAATAGATACCAATAATTTGCCCACTACTGAGGTTAGACTGACTGGCCTGTAATTATTCGGTCTATCCTTCGATCCCTTTTTAAACAGAGGTACAACGTTAGCAATTCTCCGACACCACACCTGTATCCAGTGAGGACTGGAAAATGATGGTCAGACCTTCTGCTATTTCCTCTCTTGCTGCTTTTAACAGTCTAGGATACATTTCATCTGGCTCTGGTGGTTTATCAACTTTCAAGGATGCTATTCCTATTAATACTTCCCCTCTCCCTATGTTTATCACATCCAATGCTTCACACTCTTCCTCCTTAACTATAATATCTGCAACGCCCTCCTGTTTTGTGAAGACAGACGCAAAGTATTCATTAAGAACCATACCAATATCTTCCACTCCTACACATAGGTTACCTTTTTGGTCTTTTATGGGCCCTACTCTCTCCTTAGTTACTCTTAATGTATTGATAAAACATCTTTGGGTTCATCTTGATTTTGCTTGCCAATATTCTTTCATGCCCTCTGTTTGCTTTTCTAATTTCCTTTTTGATTTCACCCCTCCACTTTCTATCCTCCTGCCGGCTTTCTGTAGTATTGAGTTCTCGGTGTTGGACATAAGCTTTCCTTTTCTGCCTTATCTTACCCTGTAGGCTCCTTGCCATCCATAGGGCTCTAGATTTGGCCGCCTCACCCTTTTTCTTTGTAGGAACATGTTTACCCTGAACCCCTTGAATCTCCCCTTTGAATGCCTCCCACTGTTCTGACACTGATTTACCTTCAAGTATCTGATTCGGTCCACTTTCACTAAATCACTCCTCAGTTTAGTCAAATTGGATTTGCCCAATTGAGAACTCTAACTCCTGTTCTATCTATGTCCTTTTCCACAATTATGTTAAAACTGACTGAATTATGATCACTATCACCAAAATGCTCTCTCTCCCACTGCCAATCCTTCCATCTGCCCATCTTCATTTCCTAAAACTAAGTCTCAAACTGCGCCCTCTCTTGTTGGACTTACTACATACTGGGCAAAAAAGTTCTCCTGAAAGAATTCTGCTCCCTCAATTCCTTTCACATTAAAACTATCCCGGTTAATATTGGGTGAGTTAAAATCGCCTACTATTACTGCCCTATTGATCTTGAACTTCTCAGAGATTTGCCTACATATCTGCTCTTCCATCTCCCTCTGACTGGGGGTCTATAGTACACACCTAGCAGTGTCATTGCCCCTTTTTTGTTCTTTCGCTCAATCCATATGGTCTCATTTGATGAACCTTCCAACATATTATCCCTCCTCACAATAGTTTCTTTGACCTAAAATGCCACTCCTCCTCCTTTCTTATCCCCCTCCCTATCGCATCTGAAAAGCCTGTAACTATCAGCTGCCATTCCTGTCCCTCCTTAAGCCATGTTTCTGTAATAGCTATGATATCATACTGCCACATGTCTATTTCTGCCCTCAGCTCATCTGCTTTATTTGCTATACTTCTTGCATTGAAGTAGATACCCTGAGCACTGCCAAATTTTTTTATTTTCTAACCCTCATTTCCTCTGTCTTCCAGACCCATCCATTAATTTTCCACCTTCCATTTTCATTTCTGATTTTGTCCCAACTGAGTCCACCCTCAGGTCCCCATCCCCCTGCCAAACTAGTTTAAACCCTCCCCAACAGCACTGGCAAAACGTCCCGTAAGGAACTCAGTTCAGGTGCAACCCGTCCAGGTCTCATCTCCCCCCACAGCCGGTCCTATTGTCCCAGGAATCTGAAGCCCTCCCTTCTGCACCATCTTTCCAGCCACGCATTCATCTGTCTTATCCTTCTATTTCTATACTCACTAGCACGTGGCACTGGGAGTAATCTGGGGTTTACTACTTTTGAGGTCCTGCTTGCTAATTTCTTACCAAGCTCCCTAAATTCTGACTGCAGGACCACATCCCTCTTTCTACCTGTGTCGTTGGTTCCGATGTGGGCCATGACTGCTGGCTGTTCACCCTCCCCCTTCAGAATGCTCAGTGACCCTAGCACCAGGGAAGCAACACACCATCCTGGATTCATGTTTGCGGCCACAGAAACGCTGGTCTGTTCCCCTGACTATTGAATCACCTATCACTATGGCTCTTCTAGTCTTCCCTGTACCCCACTGTGCAGCTGAGCCACCCATGGTGCCATGGACTTGATTCTGGCTGCACTCCCCAGGTGAAGCATCACTTTCCTCAGTTTTCAGAACTGAATACCTGTTGGAGAGTGAGATGAACTCAGGGGTTTCCTGCACTACCTGCCTGATTCCTTTTGACTGTCTGGTGGTCACCCATTCCCTCTCTCCCTGCAAACTCTTAGCTGTGGGGTGACCACATCTATAAAAGTGCGATCCACGTAGATCTCATCCTCATGAATACACTGCAGTGTCGCTAGCTGCTGCTCAAGTTCCAAAACCCGGAGCTCAAGCTGCTTCAATTGACGACACTTCCTGCACAAATGTTTCTCCAGGATATGGGAACCGTCCTGGAGCTCCCACATAGCACAGGAGGTGCACTCTTGAGGTTGTAGCAACCCTGCCATACCTTTTATTCATAAGTTGACCCTTTACTACTGCTAAAAAAAAACCTTACCAATACTATAACAGCTTAGAATTATTAATAAACCTTACGAGAACTGATAAATCCTACTAAAAATCAATGCAATTCACTAGTTAAAATAAACCTAACTCAAAAAAAGAAGCAACTACTCACATGTTCCTTATTATTAAGCTATTTACACACACACACCTGAACAGTAGTGTACTAACCCAACTAGTTCGAGTTATTCCCACAGCAGTTGCTCACCTTGCAGCTTTCCTGTAACGTCACTGCTCACTTTGTTTTCAAACTCTGATGTGCCTGGACTCCTCTCCGCTGCTCTCCCGGAAGGTAAGTTCTCTCGGCCGCAATCCTCAGACTCTATTTATTGGCTCCCCATTCCGTGCTCTTCCCGCAGGCCCGCTGCTCTCCCGGAAGGTAAGTGCTCGAGGCCACGATCCTCAGGCTGTATTTATCGGCTCCCTCCTCGTGCTCTCCTGGAAGGTAAGTGCTTTCTATTATTAGGGGATGCTTTTAGTGTGTTCCACTGTGAAGACAGATACAAAGTATTTGTTCAAAGTCTCTGCCATTTCCTTCTTCCCATTATTTATTCCCCAGTCTCAACCTTTATCATGACCAGGTCCATATTTCCCTGCAGAATATTCTCTACCTCAGGCTGCATTGTGTTAATAAATCTCATCAATGAATGCTCCCAGTGCGGAGTCTCGGCCAATGGGATCCTGTCTGCAAATGGGTTCCAGAGATCAGCAGGTTCACTAGATTTCACTGAGCAGCCTCTGATGTGGAGAGTTGATCATAATACCTGGGAAAGGCTTGGCCTCAGAACTAACAGCTGCTGTACTGATGGAGGGCGAAGGACTGATACCATATTTAACAAGGCAACGGTCTCCTTCTAATATTGCCGTTCCACCCTCTTAATAATATTGTATTTATTACAGAACGTCAGGATCTGGGAACGCCTGTCACCACCATGACCGAAGGTCCAAGCGGAGGAGCAGATCTAACACCTTCAAGAATGAGATTGAGCACAGGTAAGTTCACAAATCTCTTCAAATACAAACTCTGCCCTGACAAATGGTCCTTCGCTCCTTGAAGAATCTTCTGCTCATACAAGCAGAGCACACAGTACAGGGGTTTAATAGGAAGAGGGGCATCACACAGCTGGAGGGAACCCCTGAGCACCAGAACAGAGCAATAGATATCTGGTATTGGGGACTGTAAACTGGGTAGAGACAGTCATTCAGTGAAGAATATGTTTCTGAGCAACAGTGTGACCGCAAAGAGCAGGAAGCCACCCAACGCTGGACAGGATGAGAAACAGGTGAGGCACAGGAATAGGTGAGAGATCATGGTGAGATATTGTGTATTCGGTGGAGCAGAAAATATCCTCTGTTGCCCTGAGCAGGCCCTGAATGGGATGTTGAGTTGCTGGTGCCAGAGGGAAGAGGCTGTTGATGAAAGTAACAGTCAGTAAGATCAATGTTCAGATCCACTGTGAAACCCCATACACACCTGGCAGATCCTGATAAACTGTGAAAACCCCATATACACCTAGCAGGATCCTAATGCACTGTGAAACCCCAGACACACCTGGAAGGATCCTGATACACTGTGAAACCCCATACACACCTGGCAGGATCCTGATAAACTGTGAAAACCCCATATACACCTAGCAGGATCCTGATGCACTGTGAAACCCCAGACACACCTGGCAGGATCCTGATATACTGTGAAATCTCCATACACACCTGGCAGGATCCTGATCCACTGTGAATCCCCCATACACACCAGGCAGGATCCTGATAAACTGTGAAAACCCCATACATACCTGGCAGGATCCTGATACACAGTGAAACCCCATTCACATCTGGCAGGATCCTGATACACTGTGAAACCCCATACACACCTGGCAGGTTCCTGATCCACTGTGAAACCCCCATACACACCTGGAAGGATCCTGATACACTGTGAAACCCCAAACACACCTGGCAGGATCCTGATGCACTGTGAAACCCCATACGCACCTGGCAGTTTCCTGATACACTGTGAAAACCCCATACACACCTGGAAGGATCCTGATACACTGTGAAACCCCATACACACCTGGCAGGATCCTGATAAGCTGTGAAAACGCCATACACACCTGGCAGGATAATGATGCACTGTGAAAAGCCCATACACACCTGGCAGGATCCTGATACACTGTGAAAACCCCATACACACCTGGCAGGATCCTGATACACTTTGAAAACCCCAGACTCCCCTGGCAGGATCCTGATACACTGTGAAAACCCCATACACACCTGGCAGGATCCTGATACACTGTGAAACCCCATACGCACCTGGCAGGATCCTGATCCAATGTGAAACCCCCATGCACACCTGGCAGGATCCTGATAAACTATGAAACCCCCATACACACCTGGCAGGATCCTGATACACTGTGAAAACCCCATACACACCTGGCAGGATCCTGATAAACTGTGAAACCCCATACACATCTGGCAGGATCCTGATAAACTGTGAAAACCCCAAACACATCTGGCAGGATCCTGATAGACTGTGAAAACCCCATACATACCTGGCAGGATCCTGATACACAGTAAAACCCCATTCACACCTGGCAGGATCCTGATACACTGTGAAACCCCCATACACACCTGGAAGGATCCTGAGACACTGTGAAACCCCAGACACACCTGGCAGGATTCTGATAAACTGTGAAACCCCATACACACCGAGCAGGATCCTGATGCACTGTGAAAACCCAGACACACCTGGCAGGATCCTGATGCACTGTGAAAACTCCATACACACATGGCAGGATCCTGATCCACTGTGAAAACCCCATACACACCTGGCAGGATCCTGATAATCTATGAAACCCCCATACACACCTGGAAGGATCCTGATAAACTGAAACCCCCATACACACCAGGCAGGATCCTGATACACTGTGAAACCCCCATACATATCTGGCAGGATCCTGATACACAGTGAAACCCCATTCACATCTGGCGGGATCCTGATACACTGTGAAACCCCATACACACCTGGCAGGTTCCTGATCCACTGTGAATCCCCCATACACACCTGGAAGGATCCTGATACACTGTGAAACCCCATACACACCTGGCAGGATCCTGATCCACTGTGAAACCCCATACACACGTGGCAGGATGCTGATACACTGAAGAAACCCCATACACACCTGGCAGTTTCCTCATACACTATGAAACCCCCATACACACCTGGAAGGATCCTGATACAATGTGAAACCCCATACACACCTGGCAGGATCCTGATAAGCTGTGAAAACGCCATACACACCTGGCAGGATAATGATGCATTGTGAAAACCCCATACACACCTGGCAGGATCCTGATACACTGTGAAACTCCCATACACATCTGGCAGGATCCTGATTCACTGTGAAACCCCCATACACACCTGGCAGGATCCTGATCCACTGTGAAACCCCCATGCACACCTGGCAGGATCCTGATAAACTATGAAACACCCATACACACCTGGCAGGATTCTGATACACTGTGAAAACCCCATACACACCTGGCAGGATCCTGATAAACTGTGAAACCCCATACACATCTGGCAGGATCCTGATAAACTGTGAAACCCCATACACATCTGGCAGGATCCTGATAGACTGTGAAAACCCCAAACACATCTGGCAGAATCCTGATACACTGTGAAACCCCAGACACACCTGGCAGGATCCTGATCCACTGTGAAACTCCCATACACATCTGGCAGGATCCTGATTCACTGTGAAACCCCCATACACACCTGGCAGGATCCTGATCCACTGTGAAACCCCATACACATCTAGCAGGATCCTGATAGACTGTGAAACCCCATTCACACCTGGCAGGATCCTGATAAACTGTGAAAACCCCATACACACCTAGCAGGATCCTGATGCAGTGTGAAAACCCAGACACACCTGGCAGGATCCTGATGCACTGTGAAAACTCCATACACACCTGGCAGGATCCTGATCCACTGTGAATCCCCCATACACACCTGGCAGGATCCTGATAATCTATGAAACCCCCATACACACCTGGAAGGATCCTGATAAACTGTGAAACCCCCATACACACCAGGCAGGATCCTGATACACTGTGAAACCCCCATAGACCCCTGACAGGATCCTGATACACTGTGAAAACCCCATACACACCTGGCAGGATCCTGATACACAGTGAAACCCCATTCACATCTGGCGGGATCCTGATACACTGTGAAACCCCATACACACCTGGCAGGTTCCTGATCCACTGTGAATCCCCCATACACACCTGGAAGGATCCTGATACACTGTGAAACCCCATACACACCTGGCAGGATCCTGATACACTGTGAAACCCCATACACACGTGGCAGGATCCTGATACACTGAAGAAACCCCATACACACCTGGCAGTTTCCTGATACACTGTGAAACCCCCATACACACCTGGAAGGATCCTGATACACTGTGAAACCCCATACACACCTGGCAGGATCCTGATAAGCTGTGAAAACGCCATACACACCTGGCAGGATAATGATGCACTGTGAAAAGCCCATACACACCTGGCAGGATCCTGATACACTGTGAAACCCCACACGCACCTGGCAGGATCCTGATGCACTGTGAAAACCCCATACACACCTGGCAGGATCCTGATACACTGTGAAACTCCCATACACATCTGGCAGGTTCCTGATTCACTGTGAAACCCCCATACACACCTGGCAGGATCCTGATCCACTGTGAAACCCCCATGCACACCTCGCGGGATCCTGATACACTGTGAAACCCCATACACACCTGGCAGGTTCCTGATCCACTGTGAATCCCCCATACACACCTGGAAGGATCCTGATACACTGTGAAACCCCATACGCACCTGGCAGGATCCTGATAAACTGTGAAAACCCCATACACATCTGGCAGGATCCTGATACACTGTGAAACCCCAGACACACCTGGCAGGATCCTGATCCACTGTGAAACTCCCATACACATCTGGCAGGATCCTGATTCACTGTGAAACCCCCATACACACCTGGCAGTATCCTGATCCACTGTGAAACCCCATACACATCTTGCAGGATCCTGATAGACTGTGAAACCCCATTCACACCTGGCAGGATCCTGATAAACTGTGAAAACCCCATACACACCTGGCAGGGTCCTGATCTACTGTGAAACCCCCATACACACCTGGCAGGATCCTGATAAACTATGAAACCCCAATACACACCTGGCAGGATCCTGATAAACTGTGAAACCTCCATACACACCAGGCAGGATCCTGATACACTGTGAAACCCCCATAGTCACCTGGCAGGTGCCTGATTCACTGTGAAACCCCATTCACACCTGGCAGGAACCTGATACACTGTGAAAACCCCATACACACCTGGCAGGATCCTGATCCACTGTGAAAACCCATACACACCTGGCGAAATCCTGATCCACTGTGACAACCCCATTCACACCTGGCAGGATCCTGATCCACTGTGAAAACCCCACACACACCTGGCAGGATCCTGATACACTGTGAAACCCCATACACACCTGGCAGGATCTTGATGCACTGTGAAAACCCCAGACACACCTGGCAGGATCCTGATGCACTGTGAAAACTCCATACACACCTGGCAGGATCCTGATCCACTGTGAAAACCCCATACACACCTAGCAGGATCCTGATAATCTATGAAACCCCCATACACACCTGGCAGGATCCTGATAGACTGTGAAAACCCATACATACCTGGCAGGATCCTGATACACAGTAAAACCCCATTCACATCTGGCGGGATCCTGATACACTGTGAAACCCCATACACACCTGGCAGGATCCTGATACACTGTGAAACCCCATGCACACCTGGCAGGATCTTGATCCACTGTGAAAACCCCATACACACCAGGCAGGATCCTGATAAACTGTGAAAACCCCAAACACACCTAGCAGGATCCTGATGCACTGTGAAAACCCCAGACACACCTGGCAGGATCCTGATGCACTGTGAAAACTCTATACACACCTGGCAGGATCCTGATCCACTGTGAAAACCCCATACACACCTAGCAGGATCCTGATAATCTATGAAACCCCCATACACACCTGGCAGGATCCTGATAGACTGTGAAAACCCATACATACCTGGCAGGATCCTGATACACAGTAAAACCCCATTCACATCTGGCGGGATCCTGATACACTGTGAAACCCCATACACACCTGGCAGGATCCTGATACACTGTGAAACCCCATGCACACCTGGCAGGATCCTGATACACTGTGAAACCCCCATACAGACCTGGAAGGATCCTGACACAATGCAAAACCCCATACACATCCAGCAGGATCCTGATAAACTGTGAAAACCACATACACACCTTGCAGGATCCTGATGCACTGTGAATACCCCAGACACACCTGGCAGGACCCTGATGCACTGTGAAAACCCCATACACACCTGGCAGGATCCTGATCCACTGTGAAAACCCCATACACACCTGGCAGGATCCTGATAATCTATGAAACCCCCATACACACCTGGCAGGATCCTGATCCACTGTGAAAAACCCATAGACACCTGACAGGATCCTGATACACTGTGAAACCCCTTACACACGTGGCAGGATCCTGATACACTGTCAAACCCCATACGCACCTGGCAGTTTCCTGATACACTGAAGAAGCCCCATACGCACCTGGCAGGATCCTGATAAGCTGTGAAAACGCCATACACACCTTGCAGGATAATGATGCACTGTGAAAAGCCCATACACACCTGGCAGGATCCTGATACACTGTGAAACCCCATACGCACCTGGCAGGATCCTGATGCACTGTGAAAACCCCATACACACCTGGCAGGATCATGATTCACTGTGAAACCCCCATACACACCTGGCAGGATCCTGATCCACTGTGAAACCCCCATGCACACCTGGCGGGATCCTGATACACTGTGAATCCCCATACACACCTGGCAGGTTCCTGATCCACTGTGAATCCCCCATACACACCTGGAAGGATCCTGATACACTGTGAAACCCGATACACACCTGGCAGGATCCTGATAAACTGTGAAACCCCATACACATCTGGCAGGATCCTGATGGACTGTGAAAACCCCAAACACATCTGGCAGAATCCTGATACACTGTGAAACCCCAGACACACCTGGCAGGATCCTGATCCACTGTGAAACTCCCATACACATCTGGCAGGATCCTGATTCACTGTGAAACCCCCATACACACCTGGCAGGATCCTGATCCACTGTGAAACCCCATACACATCTTGCAGGATCCTGATAGACTGTGAAACCCCCATACACACCTGGCAGGATCCTGATAAACTGTGAAAACCCCATACACACCTGGCAGGGTCCTGATCTACTGTGAAACCCCAATACACACCTGGCAGGATCCTGATAAACTGTGAAACCTCCATACACACCAGGCAGGATCCTGATACACTGTGAAACCCCCATAGTCACCTGGCAGGTGCCTGATACACTGTGAAAACCCCATACACACCTGGCAGGATCCTGATCCACTGTGAAAACCCATACACACCTGGCAGGACCCTGATCCACTGTGACAACCCCATTCACACCTGGCAGGATCCTGATCCACTGTGAAAACCCCACACACACCTGGCAGGATCCTGATACACTGTGAAACCCCATACACACCTGGCAGGATCTTGATCCACTGTGAAAACCCCATACACACCTGGCAGGATCCTGATAAACTGTGAAAACCCCATACACACCTAGCAGGATCCTGATGCACTGTGAAAACCCCATACACACCTGGCAGGATCCTGATGCACTGTGAAAACTCCATACACACCTGGCAGGATCCTGATCCACTGTGAAAACCCCATACACACCTAGCAGGATCCTGATAATCTATGAAACCCCCATACACACCTGGCAGGATCCTGATAAACTGAGAAAACCCCATACACACCAGGCAGGATCCTGATAAACTGTGAAACCCCCATACACACCAGGCAGGATCCTGATAAACTGTGAAACCCCCATAGACACCTGACAGGATCCTGATAGACTGTGAAAACCCCATACATACCTGGCAGGATCCTGATAAACTGTGAAAACCACATACACACCTTGCAGGATCCTGATGCACTGTGAATACCCCAGACACACCTGGCAGGACCCTGATGCACTGTGAAAACCCCATACACACCTGGCAGGATCCTGATCCACTGTGAAAACCCCATACACACCTGGCAGGATCCTGATAATCTATGAAACCCCCATACACACCTGGCAGGATCCTGATCCACTGTGAAAAACCCATTCACACCTGGCAGGATCCTGATCCACTGTGAAACCCCCAACCACACCTGGCAGGATCCTGATAAACTATGAAACCCCCATACAGACCTGGCAGGATCCTGATAAACTGTGAAACCCCATACGCACCTGGAAGGATCCTGATGAACTGTGGAAATCCCATACACACCTGGCAGGATCCTGATCTCCTGTGAAAACCCCATACACACCAGGCGGGATCCTGATAAACTGTGAAACCCCCATTGACACCTGACAGGATCCTGATAGACTGTGAAAACCCCACACATACCTGGCAGGATCCTGAGACACAGTAAAACCCCATTCACATCTGGCGGGATCCTGATACACTGTGAAACCCCATACACACCTGGCAGAATCCTGATACACTGTGAAACCCCTTACACACGTGGCAGGATCCTGATACACTGTCAAACCCCATACGCTCCTGGCAGTTTCCTGATACACTGTGAAACCCCCATACACACCTGGCAGGATCCTGATAAGCTGTGAAAAGCCCATACACAACTGGCAGGATCCTGATACACTTTGAAAACCCCAGACTCACCTGGCAGGATCCTGATACACTGTGAAAACCCCATACACACCTGGCAGGATCCTGATACACTGTGAAACCCCATACGCACCTGGCAGGATCCTGATGCACTGTGAAAACCCCATACACACCTGGCAGGATCCTGATACACTGTGAAACTCCCATACACATCTGGCAGGATCCTGATTCACTGTGAAACCCCCATACACACCTGGCAGGATCCTGATCCACTGGGAAACCCCCATGCACACCTGGCAGGATCCTGATCCACTGTGAAACCCCCATGCACACCTGGCAGGAACCTGATGGACTGTGAAAACCCCAAACACATCTGGCAGGATCCTGATAGACTGTGAAACCCCATACACACCTGGCAGGATCCTGATGCACAGTAAAACCCCATTGACATCTGGTGGGATCCTGATACACTGTGAAACCCCATACACACCTGGCAGGATCCTGATTATCTATGAAACCCCCATGCACACCTGGCAGGATCCTGATAAACTATGAAACCCCCATACACACCTGGCAGGATCCTGATAGATTGTGAAAACCCCAAACACATCTGGCAGGAGCCTGATAGACTGTGAAAACCCCATACACACCTGGCAGAATCCTGATACACTGTGAAACCCCATACACACCTGGCAGGATCCTGATACACTGTGAAACCCCCATACACACCTGGAAGGATCCTGATACACTGTGAAACCCCATACACACCTGGCAGGATCCTGATTATCTATGAAACCCCCATGCACACCTGGCAGGATCCTGATAAACTATGAAACCCCCATACACACCTGGCAGGATCCTGATAGATTGTGAAAACCCCAAACACATCTGGCAGGAGCCTGATAGACTGTGAAAACCCCATACATACCTGGCAGGATCCTGATACACAGTAAAACCCCATTCACATCTGGCGGGATCCTGATACACTGTGAAACTCCCATACACACCTGGAAGGATCCTGATAAACTATGAAACCCCAATACACACCTGGCAGGATCCTGATAAACTGTGAAACCTCCATACACACCAGGCAGGATCCTGATACACTGTGAAACCCCCATAGTCACCTGGCAGGTGCCTGATTCACTGTGAAACCCCATTCACACCTGGCAGGAACCTGATACACTGTGAAAACCCCATACACACCTGGCAGGATCATGATCCACTGTGAAAACCCATACACACCTGGCAAAATCCTGATCCACTGTGACAACCCCATTCACACCTGGCAGGATCCTGATCCACTGTGAAAACCCCACACACACCTGGCAGGATCCTGATCCACTGTGAAACCCCATACACACCTGGCAGGATCTTGATCCACTGTGAAAACCCCATACACACCAGGCAGGATCCTGATAAACTGTGAAAACCCCATACACACCTAGCAGGATCCTGATGCACTGTGAAAACCCCAGACACACCTGGCAGGATCCTGATGCACTGTGAAAACTCCATACACACCTGGCAGGATCCTGATCCACTGTGAAAACCCCATACACACCTAGCAGGATCCTGATAATCTATGAAACCCCCATACACACCTGGCAGGATCCTGATAGACTGTGAAAACCCATACATACCTGGCAGGATCCTGATACACAGTAAAACCCCATTCACATCTGGCGGGATCCTGATACACTGTGAAACCCCATACACACCTGGCAGGATCCTGATACACTGTGAAACCCCATGCACACCTGGCAGGATCTTGATCCACTGTGAAAACCCCATACACACCAGGCAGGATCCTGATAAACTGTGAAAAACCCATACACTCCTAGCAGGATCCTGATGCACTGTGAAAACCCCAGACACACCTGGCAGGATCCTGATGCACTGTGAAAACTCCATACACACCTGGCAGGATCCTGATCCACTGTGAAAACCCCATACACACCTAGCAGGATCCTGATAATCTATGAAACCCCCATACACACCTGGCAGGATCCTGATAGACTGTGAAAACCCATACATACCTGGCAGGATCCTGATACACAGTAAAACCCCATTCACATCTGGCGGGATCCTGATACACTGTGAAACCCCATACACACCTGGCAGGATCCTGATACACTGTGAAACCCCATGCACACCTGGCAGGATCCTGATACACTGTGAAACCCCCATACAGACCTGGAAGGATCCTGACACAATGCAAAACCCCATACACATCCAGCAGGATCCTGATACACTGTGAAACCCGATACACACCTGGCAGGATCCTGATAAACTGTGAAACCCCATACACATCTGGCAGGATCCTGATGGACTGTGAAAACCCCAAACACATCTGGCAGAATCCTGATACACTGTGAAACCCCAGACACACCTGGCAGGATCCTGATCAACTGTGAAACTCCCATACACATCTGGCAGGATCCTGATTCACTGTGAAACCCCCATACACACCTGGCAGGATCCTGATCCACTGTGAAACCCCATACACATCTTGCAGGATCCTGATAGACTGTGAAACCCCCATACACACCTGGCAGGATCCTGATAAACTGTGAAACCTCCATACACACCAGGCAGGATCCTGATACACTGTGAAACCCCCATAGTCACCTGGCAGGTGCCTGATTCACTGTGAAACCCCATTCACACCTGGCAGGAACCTGATACACTGTGAAAACCCCATACACACCTGGCAGGATCATGATCCACTGTGAAAACCCATACACACCTGGCAAAATCCTGATCCACTGTGACAACCCCATTCACACCTGGCAGGATCCTGATCCACTGTGAAAACCCCACACACACCTGGCAGGATCCTGATCCACTGTGAAACCCCATACACACCTGGCAGGATCTTGATCCACTGTGAAAACCCCATACACACCAGGCAGGATCCTGATAAACTGTGAAAACCCCATACACACCTAGCAGGATCCTGATGCACTGTGAAAACCCCAGACACACCTGGCAGGATCCTGATGCACTGTGAAAACTCCATACACACCTGGCAGGATCCTGATCCACTGTGAAAACCCCATACACACCTAGCAGGATCCTGATAATCTATGAAACCCCCATACACACCTGGCAGGATCCTGATAGACTGTGAAAACCCATACATACCTGGCAGGATCCTGATACACAGTAAAACCCCATTCACATCTGGCGGGATCCTGATACACTGTGAAACCCCATACACACCTGGCAGGATCCTGATACACTGTGAAACCCCATGCACACCTGGCAGGATCTTGATCCACTGTGAAAACCCCATACACACCAGGCAGGATCCTGATAAACTGTGAAAAACCCATACACACCTAGCAGGATCCTGATGCACTGTGAAAACCCCAGACACACCTGGCAGGATCCTGATGCACTGTGAAAACTCCATACACACCTGGCAGGATCCTGATCCACTGTGAAAACCCCATACACACCTAGCAGGATCCTGATAATCTATGAAACCCCCATACACACCTGGCAGGATCCTGATAGACTGTGAAAACCCATACATACCTGGCAGGATCCTGATACACAGTAAAACCCCATTCACATCTGGCGGGATCCTGATACACTGTGAAACCCCATACACACCTGGCAGGATCCTGATACACTGTGAAACCCCATGCACACCTGGCAGGATCCTGATACACTGTGAAACCCCCATACAGACCTGGAAGGATCCTGACACAATGCAAAACCCCATACACATCCAGCAGGATCCTGATACACTGTGAAACCCGATACACACCTGGCAGGATCCTGATAAACTGTGAAACCCCATACACATCTGGCAGGATCCTGATGGACTGTGAAAACCCCAAACACATCTGGCAGAATCCTGATACACTGTGAAACCCCAGACACACCTGGCAGGATCCTGATCAACTGTGAAACTCCCATACACATCTGGCAGGATCCTGATTCACTGTGAAACCCCCATACACACCTGGCAGGATCCTGATAGACTGTGAAACCCCCATACACACCTGGCAGGATCCTGATAAACTGTGAAAACCCCATACACACCTGGCAGGGTCCTGATCTACTGTGAAACCCCAATACACACCTGGCAGGATCCTGATAAACTGTGAAACCTCCATACACACCAGGCAGGATCCTGATACACTGTGAAACCCCCATAGTCACCTGGCAGGTGCCTGATTCACTGTGAAACCCCATTCACACCTGGCAGGAACCTGATACACTGTGAAAACCCCATACACACCTGGCAGGATCCTGATCCACTGTGAAAACCCATACACACCTGGCAGGACCCTGATCCACTGTGACAACCCCATTCACACCTGGCAGGATCCTGATCCACTGTGAAAACCCCACACACACCTGGCAGGATCCTGATACACTGTGAAACCCCATACACACCTGGCAGGATCTTGATCCACTGTGAAAACCCCATTCACACCTGGCAGGAACCTGATACACTGTGAAAACCCCATACACACCTAGCAGGATCCTGATGCACTGTGAAAACCCCAGACACACCTGGCAGGATCCTGATGCACTGTGAAAACTCCATACACACCTGGCAGGATCCTGATCCACTGTGAAAACCCCATACACACCTAGCAGGATCCTGATAATCTATGAAACCCCCATACACACCTGGCAGGATCCTGATAAACTGAGAAAACCCCATACACACCAGGCAGGATCCTGATAAACTGTGAAACCCCCATACACACCAGGCAGGATCCTGATAAACTGTGAAACCCCCATAGACACCTGACAGGATCCTGATAGACTGTGAAAACCCCATACATACCTGGCAGGATCCTGATACACAGTGAAACCCCATTCACATCTGGCGGGATCCTGATACACTGTGAAACCCCATGCACACCTGGCAGGATCCTGATACACTGTGAAACCCCATGCACACCTGGCAGGATCCTGATACACTGTGAAACCCCCATACAGACCTGGAAGGATCCTGATACAATGCAAAACCCCATACACATCTAGCAGGATCCTGATAAACTGTGAAAACCACATACACACCTTGCAGGATCCTGATGCACTGTGAATACCCCAGACACACCTGGCAGGACCCTGATGCACTGTGAAAACCCCATACACACCTGGCAGGATCCTGATCCACTGTGAAAACCCCATACACACCTGGCAGGATCCTGATAATCTATGAAACCCCCATACACACCTGGCAGGATCCTGATCCACTGTGAAAAACCCATTCACACCTGGCAGGATCCTGATCCACTGTGAAACCCCCATCCACACCTGGCAGGATCCTGATAAACTATGAAACCCCCATACGCACCTGGAAGGATCCTGATGAACTGTGGAAATCCCATACACACCTGGCAGGATCCTGATCTCCTGTGAAAACCCCATACACACCTGGCAGGATCCTGATAAACTGTGAAACCCCCATACACACCTGGCAGGATCCTGATAAACTGTGAAACCCCATACACATCTGGCAGGATCCTGATAAACTGTGAAAACTCCATACACACCTGGCAGGATCCTGATAAACTGTGAAACCCCCATACACACCAGGCGGGATCCTGATAAACTGTGAAACCCCCATTGACACCTGACAGGATCCTGATAGACTGTGAAAACCCCACACATACCTGGCAGGATCCTGAGACACAGTAAAACCCCATTCACATCTGGCGGGATCCTGATACACTGTGAAACCCCATACACACCTGGCAGAATCCTGATACACTGTGAAACCCCTTACACACGTGGCAGGATCCTGATAAACTGTCAAACCCCATACGCTCCTGGCAGTTTCCTGATACACTGTGAAACCCCCAAACACACCTGGCAGGATCCTGATAAGCTGTGAAAAGCCCATACACAACTGGCAGGATCCTGATACACTTTGAAAACCCCAGACTCACCTGGCAGGATCCTGATACACTGTGAAAACCCCATACACACCTGGCAGGATCCTGATACACTGTGAAACCCCATACGCACCTGGCAGGATCCTGATGCACTGTGAAAACCCCATACACACCTGGCAGGATCCTGATACACTGTGAAACTCCCATACACATCTGGCAGGATCCTGATTCACTGTGAAACCCCCATACACACCTGGCAGGATCCTGATCCACTGGGAAACCCCCATGCACACCTGGCAGGATCCTGATCCACTGTGAAACCCCCATGCACACCTGGCAGGAACCTGATAGACTGTGAAAACCCCAAACACATCTGGCAGGATCCTGATAGACTGTGAAAACCCCATACACACCTGGCAGGATCCTGATGCACAGTAAAACCCCATTCACATCTGGTGGGATCCTGATACACTGTGAAACCCCATACACACCTGGCAGGATCCTGATTATCTATGAAACCCCCATACACACCTGGCAGGATCCTGATGAACTGTGGAAATCCCATACACACCTGGCAGGATCCTGATCTCCTGTGAAAACCCCATACACACCTGGCAGGATCCTGATAAACTGTGAAACCCCCATACACACTTGGCAGGATCCTGATAAACTATGAAACCCCCATACACACCTGGCAGGATCCTGATAAATTGTAAAAATCCCATACACACCTGGCAGGATCCTGATACACTGTGAAAACCCCATACACACCTGGCAGGATCCTGATAAACTGTGAAACCCCCATACACACCTGGCAGGATCCTGATAAACTGTGAAACCCCATACACATCTGGCAGGATCCTGATAAACTGTGAAAACTCCATACACACCTGGCAGGATCCTGATAAACTGTGAAACCCCCATACACACCAGGCGGGATCCTGATAAACTGTGAAACCCCCATTGACACCTGACAGGATCCTGATAGACTGTGAAAACCCCACAGACACCTGGCAGAATCCTGATACACTGTGAAACCCCTTACACACGTGGCAGGATCCTGATACACTGTCAAACCCCATACGCTCCTGGGAGTTTCCTGATACACTGTGAAACCCCCATACACACCTGGCAGGATCCTGATAAGCTGTGAAAAGCCCATACACAACTGGCAGGATCCTGATACACTTTGAAAACCCCAGACTCACCTGGCAGGATCCTGATACACTGTGAAAACCCCATACACACCTGGCAGGATCCTGATACACTGTGAAACCCCATACGCACCTGGCAGGATCCTGATGCACTGTGAAAACCCCATACACACCTGGCAGGATCCTGATACACTGTGAAACTCCCATACACATCTGGCAGGATCCTGATTCACTGTGAAACCCCCATACACACCTGGCAGGATCCTGATCCACTGGGAAACCCCCATGCACACCTGGCAGGATCCTGATCCACTGTGAAACCCCCATGCACACCTGGCAGGAACCTGATAGACTGTGAAAACCCCATACACACCTGACAGGATCCTGATGCACAGTAAAACCCCATTCACATCTGGTGGGATCCTGATACACTGTGAAACCCCATACACACCTGGCAGGATCCTGATTATCTATGAAACCCCCATGCACACCTGGCAGGATCCTGATTATCTATGAAACACCCGTACACACCTGGCAGGATTCTGATAAACTGTGAAACCCCATACACATCTGGCAGGATCCTGATAGACTGTGAAACACCCATACACACCTGGCAGGATCCTGATAAACTGTGAAACCCCATACACATCTGGCAGGATCCTGATAGACTGTGAAAACCCCAAACACATCTGGCAGAATCCTGATACACTGTGAAACCCCATACACACCTGGCAGGATCCTGATCCACTGTGAAACTCCCATACACATCTGGCAGGATCCTGATTCACTGTGAAACCCCCATACACACCTGGCAGGATCCTGATCCACTGTGAAACCCCATACACATCTAGCAGGATCCTGATAGACTGCGAAACCCCATTCACACCTGGCAGGATGCTGATAAACTGTGAAAACCCCATACACACCTGGCAGGGTCCTGATCCACTGTGAAACCCCCATACACACCTGGCAGGATCCTGATAAACTATGAAACCCCAATACACACCTGGCAGGATCCTGATAAACTGTGAAACCCCCATAGACACCTGGCAGGTGCCTGATACACTGTGAAAACCCCAGACACACCTGGCAGGATCCTGATCCACTGTGACAACCCCATTCACACCTGGCAGGATCCTGATCCACTGTGAAAACCCCATACACACCTGGCAGGATCCTGATAAACTGTGAAAACCCCATACACACCTAGCAGGATCCTGATGCACTGTGAAAACCCCAGACACACCTGGCAGGATCCTGATCCACTATGAAAACCCCATACACACCTGGCAGGATCCTGATAATCTATGAAACCCCCATACACACCTGGCCGGATCCTGATAAACTGAGAAAACCCCATACACACCAGGCAGTATCCTGATAAACTGTGAAACCCCCATACACACCTGGCAGGATCCTGATAAACTGTGAAACCCCCATAGACACCTGACAGGATCCTGATAGACTGTGAAAACCCATACATACCTGGCAGGATCCTGATACACAGTAAAACCCCATTCACATCTGGCGGGATCCTCATACACTGTGAAACCCCCATTGACACCTGACAGGATCCTGATAGACTGTGAAAACCCCACACATACCTGGCAGGATCCTGAGACACAGTAAAACGCCATTCACATCTGGCGGGATCCTGATACACTGTGAAACCCCATACACACCTGGCAGAATCCTGATACACTGTGAAACCCCTTACACACGTGGCAGGATCCTGATACACTGTCAAACCCCATACGCTCCTGGGAGTTTCCTGATACACTGTGAAACCCCCATACACACCTGGCAGGATCCTGATAAGCTGTGAAAAGCCCATACACAACTGGCAGGATCCTGATACACTTTGAAAACCCCAGACTCACCTGGCAGGATCCTGATACACTGTGAAAACCCCATACACACCTGGCAGGATCCTGATACACTGTGAAACCCCATACGCACCTGGCAGGATCCTGATGCACTGTGAAAACCCCATACACACCTGGCAGGATCCTGATACACTGTGAAACTCCCATACACATCTGGCAGGATCCTGATTCACTGTGAAACCCCCATGCACACCTGGCAGGATCCTGATCCACTGGGAAACCCCCATGCACACCTGGCAGGATCCTGATCCACTGTGAAACCCCCATGCACACCTGGCAGGAACCTGATAGACTGTGAAAACCCCATACACACCTGGCAGGATCCTGATGCACAGTAAAACCCCATTCACATCTGGTGGGATCCTGATACACTGTGAAACCCCATAAACACCTGGCAGGATCCTGATTATCTATGAAACCCCCATGCACACCTGGCAGGATCCTGATTATCTATGAAACACCCGTACACACCTGGCAGGATTCTGATAAACTGTGAAACCCCATACACATCTGGCAGGATCCTGATAGACTGTGAAACACCCATACACACCTGGCAGGATCCTGATAAACTGTGAAACCCCATACACATCTGGCAGGATCCTGATAGACTGTGAAAACCCCAAACACATCTGGCAGAATCCTGATACACTGTGAAACCCCATACACACCTGGCAGGATCCTGATCCACTGTGAAACTCCCATACACATCTGGCAGGATCCTGATTCACTGTGAAACCCCCATACACACCTGGCAGGATCCTGATCCACTGTGAAACCCCATACACATCTAGCAGGATCCTGTTAGACTGCGAAACCCCAGTCACACCTGGCAGGATCCTGATAAACTGTGAAAACCCCATACACACCTGGCAGGGTCCTGATCCACTGTGAAACCCCCATAGACACCTGGCAGGTGCCTGATACACTGTGAAAACCCCATTCACACCTGGCAGGATCCTGATCCACTGTGACAACCCCATTCACACCTGGCAGGATCCTGATCCACTGTGAAAACCCCATACACACCTGGCAGGATCCTGATAAACTGTGAAAACCCCATACACACCTAGCAGGATCCTGATCCACTATGAAAACCCCATACACACCAGGCAGGATCCTGATAAACTGTGAAACCCCCATACACACCTGGCAGGATCCTGATAAACTGTGAAACCCCCATAGACACCTGACAGGATCCTGATAGACTGTGAAAACCCATACATACCTGGCAGGATCCTGATATACAGTAAAACCCCATTCACATCTGGCGGGATCCTGATACACTGTGAAACCCCATACACACCTGGCAGGATCCTGATACACTGTGAAACCCCATACACACCTGGCAGGATCCTGATACACTGTGAAACCCCCATACAGACCTGGAAGGATCCTGATACACTGTAAAACCCCATACACATCTAGCAGGATCCTGATAAACTGTGAAAACCACATACACACCTTGCAGGATCCTGATGCACTGTGAATACCCCAGACACACCTGGCAGGACCCTGATGCACTGTGAAAACCCCATACACACATGGCAGGATCCTGATCCACTGTGAAAACCCCATACACACCTGGCAGGATCCTGATAATCGATGAAACCCCCATACACACCTGGCAGGATCCTGATCCTCTGTGAAAAACACATTCACACCTGGCAGGATCCTGATCCACTGTGAAAACCCCATACACACCTGGCAGGATCCTGATACACTGTGAAAGCCCCATGCACACCTGGCAGGATCCTGATAAACTATGAAACCCCCATACACACCTGGCAGGATCCTGATACACTGTGTAAGCCCCATGCACACCTGGCAGGATCCTGATAAACTATGAAACCCCCATACACACCTGGCAGGATCCTGATCCACTGTGAAACCCCCATCCACACCTGGCAGGATCCTGATAAACTATGAAACCCCCATACACACCTGGAAGAATCCTGATAAACTGTGGAAATCCCATACACACCTGGCAGGATCCTGATATACTGTGAAAACCCCATACACACCTGGCAGGATCCTGATAAACTGTGAAACCCCCATACACACTTGGCAGGATCCTGATAAACTATGAAACCCCCATACACACCTGGCAGGATCCTGATAAATTGTAAAAATCCCATACACACCTGGCAGGATCCTGATACACTGTAAAAACCCCATACACACCTGGCAGGATCCTGATAAACTGCGAAACCCCCATGCACACCTAGCAGGATCCTGTTAAACTGTGAAACCCCATACACATCTGGCAGGATCCTGATAGACTGTGAAACCCCATTCACACCTGGCAGGATCTTGATAAACTGTGAAACCCCCATACACACCAGGCAGGATCCTGATAAACTGTGAAACCCCCATAGACACCTGACAGGATCCTGATAGACTGTGAAAACCCCACACATACCTGGCAGGATCCTGATACACAGTAAAACCCCATTCACATCTGGCTGGATCCTGATACACTGTGAAACCCCACACACACGGCAGAATCCTGATACACTGTGAAACCCCTTACACACGTGGCAGGATCCTGATACACTGTGAAACCCCATACACACCTGGCAGGATCCTGATACACTGTGAAACCCCTTACACACGTCGAAGGATCCTGATACACTGTGAAACCCCCAAACACACCTGGAAGGAGCCTGATAAACTGTGAAACCCCATACACACCTGGCAGGATCCTGATAAGCTGTGAAAAGCCCATACACAACTGGCAGGATCCTGATACACTTTGAAAACCCCAGACTCACCTGGCAGGATCCTGATACACTGTGAAAACCCCATACACACCTGGCAGGATCCTGATACACTGTGAAACCCCATACGCACCTGGCAGGATCCTGATGCACTGTGAAAACCCCATACACACCTGGCAGGATCCTGATACACTGTGAAACTCCCATACACATCTGGCAGGATCCTGATTCACTGTGAAACCCCCAGACACTCCTGGCAGGATCCTGATCCACTGTGAAACCCCCATGCACACCTGGCAGGATCCTGATCCACTGTGAAACCCCCATGCACACCTGGCAGGAACCTGATAAACTATGAAACCCCCATACACACCTGGCAGGATCCTGATAGACTGTGAAAACCCCAAACACATCTGGCAGGATCCTGATAGACTGTGAAAACCCCAGACATACCTGGCAGGATCCTGATAAACTGTGAAACCCCCATAGACACCTGACAGGATCCTGATAGACTGTGAAAACCCCACACATAACTGGCAGGATCCTGATACACAGTAAAACCCCATTCACATCTGGCGGGATCCTGATACACTGTGAAACTCCCATACACACCTGGCAGAATCCTGATGCACTGTGAAACCCCCATACACACCTGGCAGGATACTGATAATCTATGAAAACCCCATACAAACCTGGCAGGATCCTGATAAACTGTGAAACTCCCATACACACTTGGCAGGATCCTGATAAACTATGAAACCCCCAAACACACCTGGCAGGATCCTGATAAATTGTAAAAATCCCATACACACCTGGCAGGATGCTGATACACTGTGAAAACCCCATACACACCTGGCAGGATTCTGATAAACTGTGAAACCCCCATACACACCTGGCAGGATCCTGAGAAACTGTGAAACCCCATACACATCTGGCAGGGTCCTGATAGACTGTGAAACCCCCGTACACACCTGGCAGGATCCTGATAAACTGTGAAAACTCCATACACATCTGGCAGGATCCTGATAAACTGTGAAACCCCTGACACACGTCGAAGGATCCTGATACACTGTGAAACCCCCACACACACCTGGAAGGAGCCTGATAAACTGTGAAACCCCATACACACCTGGCAGGATCCTGATCAGCTGTGAAAAGCCCAAACACAACTGGCAGGATCCTGATACACTTTGAAAACCCCAGACTCACCTGGCAGGATCCTGATACACTGTGAAAACCCCATACACACCTGGCAGGATCCTGATACACTGTGAAACCCCATACGCGCCTGGCAGGATCCTGATGCACTGTGAAAACCCCATCCACACCTGGCAGGATCCTGATACACTGTGAAACTCCCATACACATCTAGCAGGATCCTGATTCACTGTGAAACCCCCATACACACCTGGCAGGATCCTGATGCACTGTGAAACCCCCATGCACACCTGGCAGGATCCTGATAAACTGTGAAAACCCCATACACACCTAGCAGGATCCTGATGCACTGTGAAAACCCCAGACACACCTGGCAGGATCCTGATCCACTATGAAAACCCCATACACACCTGGCAGGATCCTGATAATCTATGAAACCCCCATACACACCTGGCCGGATCCTGATAAACTGAGAAAACCCCATACACACCAGGCAGTATCCTGATAAACTGTGAAACCCCCATACACACCTGGCAGGATCCTGATAAACTGTGAAACCCCCATAGACACCTGACAGGATCCTGATAGACTGTGAAAACCCATACATACCTGGCAGGATCCTGATACACAGTAAAACCCCATTCACATCTGGCGGGATCCTCATACACTGTGAAACCCCCATTGACACCTGACAGGATCCTGATAGACTGTGAAAACCCCACACATACCTGGCAGGATCCTGAGACACAGTAAAACGCCATTCACATCTGGCGGGATCCTGATACACTGTGAAACCCCATACACACCTGGCAGAATCCTGATACACTGTGAAACCCCTTACACACGTGGCAGGATCCTGATACACTGTCAAACCCCATACGCTCCTGGGAGTTTCCTGATACACTGTGAAACCCCCATACACACCTGGCAGGATCCTGATAAGCTGTGAAAAGCCCATACACAACTGGCAGGATCCTGATACACTTTGAAAACCCCAGACTCACCTGGCAGGATCCTGATACACTGTGAAAACCCCATACACACCTGGCAGGATCCTGATACACTGTGAAACCCCATACGCACCTGGCAGGATCCTGATGCACTGTGAAAACCCCATACACACCTGGCAGGATCCTGATACACTGTGAAACTCCCATACACATCTGGCAGGATCCTGATTCACTGTGAAACCCCCATGCACACCTGGCAGGATCCTGATCCACTGGGAAACCCCCATGCACACCTGGCAGGATCCTGATCCACTGTGAAACCCCCATGCACACCTGGCAGGAACCTGATAGACTGTGAAAACCCCATACACACCTGGCAGGATCCTGATGCACAGTAAAACCCCATTCACATCTGGTGGGATCCTGATACACTGTGAAACCCCATAAACACCTGGCAGGATCCTGATTATCTATGAAACCCCCATGCACACCTGGCAGGATCCTGATTATCTATGAAACACCCGTACACACCTGGCAGGATTCTGATAAACTGTGAAACCCCATACACATCTGGCAGGATCCTGATAGACTGTGAAACACCCATACACACCTGGCAGGATCCTGATAAACTGTGAAACCCCATACACATCTGGCAGGATCCTGATAGACTGTGAAAACCCCAAACACATCTGGCAGAATCCTGATACACTGTGAAACCCCATACACACCTGGCAGGATCCTGATCCACTGTGAAACTCCCATACACATCTGGCAGGATCCTGATTCACTGTGAAACCCCCATACACACCTGGCAGGATCCTGATCCACTGTGAAACCCCATACACATCTAGCAGGATCCTGTTAGACTGCGAAACCCCAGTCACACCTGGCAGGATCCTGATAAACTGTGAAAACCCCATACACACCTGGCAGGGTCCTGATCCACTGTGAAACCCCCATAGACACCTGGCAGGTGCCTGATACACTGTGAAAACCCCATTCACACCTGGCAGGATCCTGATCCACTGTGACAACCCCATTCACACCTGGCAGGATCCTGATCCACTGTGAAAACCCCATACACACCTGGCAGGATCCTGATAAACTGTGAAAACCCCATACACACCTAGCAGGATCCTGATCCACTATGAAAACCCCATACACACCAGGCAGGATCCTGATAAACTGTGAAACCCCCATACACACCTGGCAGGATCCTGATAAACTGTGAAACCCCCATAGACACCTGACAGGATCCTGATAGACTGTGAAAACCCATACATACCTGGCAGGATCCTGATATACAGTAAAACCCCATTCACATCTGGCGGGATCCTGATACACTGTGAAACCCCATACACACCTGGCAGGATCCTGATACACTGTGAAACCCCATACACACCTGGCAGGATCCTGATACACTGTGAAACCCCCATACAGACCTGGAAGGATCCTGATACACTGTAAAACCCCATACACATCTAGCAGGATCCTGATAAACTGTGAAAACCACATACACACCTTGCAGGATCCTGATGCACTGTGAATACCCCAGACACACCTGGCAGGACCCTGATGCACTGTGAAAACCCCATACACACATGGCAGGATCCTGATCCACTGTGAAAACCCCATACACACCTGGCAGGATCCTGATAATCGATGAAACCCCCATACACACCTGGCAGGATCCTGATCCTCTGTGAAAAACACATTCACACCTGGCAGGATCCTGATCCACTGTGAAAACCCCATACACACCTGGCAGGATCCTGATACACTGTGAAAGCCCCATGCACACCTGGCAGGATCCTGATAAACTATGAAACCCCCATACACACCTGGCAGGATCCTGATACACTGTGTAAGCCCCATGCACACCTGGCAGGATCCTGATAAACTATGAAACCCCCATACACACCTGGCAGGATCCTGATCCACTGTGAAACCCCCATCCACACCTGGCAGGATCCTGATAAACTATGAAACCCCCATACACACCTGGAAGAATCCTGATAAACTGTGGAAATCCCATACACACCTGGCAGGATCCTGATATACTGTGAAAACCCCATACACACCTGGCAGGATCCTGATAAACTGTGAAACCCCCATACACACTTGGCAGGATCCTGATAAACTATGAAACCCCCATACACACCTGGCAGGATCCTGATAAATTGTAAAAATCCCATACACACCTGGCAGGATCCTGATACACTGTAAAAACCCCATACACACCTGGCAGGATCCTGATAAACTGCGAAACCCCCATGCACACCTAGCAGGATCCTGTTAAACTGTGAAACCCCATACACATCTGGCAGGATCCTGATAGACTGTGAAACCCCATTCACACCTGGCAGGATCTTGATAAACTGTGAAACCCCCATACACACCAGGCAGGATCCTGATAAACTGTGAAACCCCCATAGACACCTGACAGGATCCTGATAGACTGTGAAAACCCCACACATACCTGGCAGGATCCTGATACACAGTAAAACCCCATTCACATCTGGCTGGATCCTGATACACTGTGAAACCCCACACACACGGCAGAATCCTGATACACTGTGAAACCCCTTACACACGTGGCAGGATCCTGATACACTGTGAAACCCCATACACACCTGGCAGGATCCTGATACACTGTGAAACCCCTTACACACGTCGAAGGATCCTGATACACTGTGAAACCCCCAAACACACCTGGAAGGAGCCTGATAAACTGTGAAACCCCATACACACCTGGCAGGATCCTGATAAGCTGTGAAAAGCCCATACACAACTGGCAGGATCCTGATACACTTTGAAAACCCCAGACTCACCTGGCAGGATCCTGATACACTGTGAAAACCCCATACACACCTGGCAGGATCCTGATACACTGTGAAACCCCATACGCACCTGGCAGGATCCTGATGCACTGTGAAAACCCCATACACACCTGGCAGGATCCTGATACACTGTGAAACTCCCATACACATCTGGCAGGATCCTGATTCACTGTGAAACCCCCAGACACTCCTGGCAGGATCCTGATCCACTGTGAAACCCCCATGCACACCTGGCAGGATCCTGATCCACTGTGAAACCCCCATGCACACCTGGCAGGAACCTGATAAACTATGAAACCCCCATACACACCTGGCAGGATCCTGATAGACTGTGAAAACCCCAAACACATCTGGCAGGATCCTGATAGACTGTGAAAACCCCAGACATACCTGGCAGGATCCTGATAAACTGTGAAACCCCCATAGACACCTGACAGGATCCTGATAGACTGTGAAAACCCCACACATAACTGGCAGGATCCTGATACACAGTAAAACCCCATTCACATCTGGCGGGATCCTGATACACTGTGAAACTCCCATACACACCTGGCAGAATCCTGATGCACTGTGAAACCCCCATACACACCTGGCAGGATACTGATAATCTATGAAAACCCCATACAAACCTGGCAGGATCCTGATAAACTGTGAAACTCCCATACACACTTGGCAGGATCCTGATAAACTATGAAACCCCCAAACACACCTGGCAGGATCCTGATAAATTGTAAAAATCCCATACACACCTGGCAGGATGCTGATACACTGTGAAAACCCCATACACACCTGGCAGGATTCTGATAAACTGTGAAACCCCCATACACACCTGGCAGGATCCTGAGAAACTGTGAAACCCCATACACATCTGGCAGGGTCCTGATAGACTGTGAAACCCCCGTACACACCTGGCAGGATCCTGATAAACTGTGAAAACTCCATACACACCTGGCAGGATCCTGATAAACTGTGAAACCCCTGACACACGTCGAAGGATCCTGATACACTGTGAAACCCCCACACACACCTGGAAGGAGCCTGATAAACTGTGAAACCCCATACACACCTGGCAGGATCCTGATCAGCTGTGAAAAGCCCAAACACAACTGGCAGGATCCTGATACACTTTGAAAACCCCAGACTCACCTGGCAGGATCCTGATACACTGTGAAAACCCCATACACACCTGGCAGGATCCTGATACACTGTGAAACCCCATACGCGCCTGGCAGGATCCTGATGCACTGTGAAAACCCCATCCACACCTGGCAGGATCCTGATACACTGTGAAACTCCCATACACATCTAGCAGGATCCTGATTCACTGTGAAACCCCCATACACACCTGGCAGGATCCTGATGCACTGTGAAACCCCCATGCACACCTGGCAGGATCCTGATCCACTGTGAAACCCCCATGCACACCTGGCAGGAACCTGATAAACTATGAAACCCCCATGCACACCTGGCAGGATCCTGATAGACTGTGAAAACTCCATACGTACCTGGCAGGATCCTGATGCACAGTAAAACCCCATTCACATCTGGCGGGATCCTGATACACTGTGAAACTCCCATACACACCTGGCAGAATCCTGATACACTGTGAAACCCCATACACACCTGGCAGGATCCTGATACACTGTGAAACCCCCATACACACCTGGAAGGATCCTGGTACACTGTGAAACCCCATACACACCTGGCAGGTTCCTGATAATCGATGTAACCCCCATGCACACCTGGCAGGATCCTGATAAACTATGAAACCCCCATACACACCTGGCAGGATCCTGATCGATTGTGAAAACCCCAAACACATCTGGCAGGATCCTGATAGACTGTGAAAACCCCATACATACCTGGCAGGATCCTGATACACAGTAAAACCCCATTCACATCTGGCGGGATCCTGATACACTGTGAAACTCCCATACACACCTGGCAGAATCCTGATACACTGTGAAACCCCATACACACCTGGAAAGATCCTGATACACTGTGAAACCCCCATACACACCTGGAAGGATCCTGATACACTGTGAAACCCCATACACACCTGGCAGGATCCTGATACACAGTAAAACCCCATTCACATCTGGCGGGATCCTGATACACTGTGAAACTCCATACACACCTGGCAGAATCCTGATACACTGTGAAACCCCATACACACCTGGCAGTATCCTGATACACTGTGAAACCCCCATACACACCTGGAAGGATCCTGAAACACTGTGAAACCCCATACACACCTGGCAGGATCCTGATAATCTATGAAACCCCCATACACACCTGGAAGGATCCTGATGAACTGTGAAACCCCCAGACACACCAGGCAGGATCCTGATACACAGTAAAACCCCATTCACATCTGGCGGGATCCTGATACACTGTGAAACTCCCATACACACCTGGCAGAATCCTGATACACTGTGAAACCCCATACACACCTGGAAGGATCCTGATACACTGTGAAACCCCATACACACCTGGAAGGATCCTGATACATTGTGAAACCCCATACACACGTGGCAGGATCCTGATCCACTGTGAAACCCCATACGCACCTGGCAGTTTCCTGATACACTGTGAAACCCCCATACACACCTGGAAGTATCCTGATACACTGTGACACCCCATACACACCTGGCAGGATCCTGATAAGCTGTGAAAACGCCATACACACCTGGCAGGATCCTGATACACTTTGAAAACCCCAGACTCACCTGGCAGGATCCTGATACACTGTGAAAACCCCATACACACCTGGCAGGATCCTGATACACTGTGAAACCCCATACGCACCTGGCAGGATCCTGATGCACTGTGAAAATCCCATACACACCTGGCAGGATCCTGATTCACTGTGAACCCCCCATACACACCTGGCAGGATCCTGATCCACTGTGAAACCCCCATGGACACCTGGCAGGATCCTGATAAACTGTGAAACACCCATACACACCTGGCAGGATCCTGATACACTGTGAAAACCCCAAACACACCTGGCAGTATCCTGATAAACTGTGAAACCCCTTACACATCTGGCAGGATCCTGATAGACTGTGAAAACCCCAAACACATCTGGCAGAATCCTGATACACTGTGAAACCCCATACACACCTGGCAGGATCCTGATCCACAGTGAAACTCCCATACACATCTGCCAGGATCCTGATTCACTGTGAAACCCCCATACACACCTGGCAGGATCCTGATCCACTGTGAAACCCCATACACATCTAGCAGGATCCTGATAGACTGTGAAACCCCATTCACACCTGGCAGGATCCTGATAAACTATGAAACCCCAATACACACCTGGCAGGAACCTGATACACTGTGAAAACCCCATACACACCTGGCAGGATCCTGATCCACTGTGAAAACCCATACACACCTGGCAGGATCCTGATCCACTGTGACAACCCCATTCACACCTGGCAGGATCCTGATCCACTGTGAAAACCCCATACACACCTGGCAGGATCCTGAGACACTGTGAAACCCCATACACACCTGGCAGGATCCTGATCCACTGTGAAAACCCCATACACACCTGGCAGGATCCTGATAAAGTGTGAATACCCCATACACACCTAGCAGGATCCTGATGCACTGTGAAAACCCCAGACACACCTGGCAGGATCCTGATGCACTGTGAAAACTCCATACACACCTGGCAGGATCCTGATCCACTGTGAAAACCCCATACACACCTGGCATGATCCTGATAATCTATGAAACCCCCATACACACCTGGCAGGATCCTGATAGACTGTGAAAACCCCACACATACCTGGCAGGATCCTGATACACAGTAAAACCCCATTCACATCTGGCTGGATCCTGATACACTGTGAAACCCCACACACACGGCAGAATCCTGATACACTGTGAAACCCCTTACACACGTGGCAGGATCCTGATACACTGTGAAACCCCATACGCTCCTGGCAGTTTCCTGATACACTGTGAAACCCCCATACACACCTGGAAGGATCCTGATACACTGAAACCCCATACACACCTGGCAGGATCCTGATACACTGTGAAACCCCTTCCACACGTCGAAGGATCCTGATACACTGTGAAACCCCCAAACACACCTGGAAGGAGCCTGATAAACTGTGAAACCCCATACACACCTGGCAGGATCCTGATAAGCTGTGAAAAGCCCATACACAACTGGCAGGATCCTGATACACTTTGAAAACCCCAGACTCACCTGGCAGGATCCTGATACACTGTGAAAACCCCATACACACCTGGCAGGATCCTGATACACTGTGAAACCCCATACGCACCTGGCAGGATCCTGATGCACTGTGAAAACCCCATACACACCTGGCAGGATCCTGATACACTGTGAAACTCCCATACACATCTGGCAGGATCCTGATTCACTGTGAAACCCCCAGACACTCCTGGCAGGATCCTGATCCACTGTGAAACCCCCATGCACACCTGGCAGGAACCTGATAAACTATGAAACCCCCATACACACCTGGCAGAATCCTGATACACTGTGAAACCCCATACACATCTGGCAGGATCCTGATGCACTGTGAAACCCCCATACACACCTGGCAGGATCCTGATAATCTATGAAAACCCCATACAAACCTGGCAGGATCCTGATAAACTGTGAAACTCCCATACACACTTGGCAGGATCCTGATAAACTATGAAACCCCCAAACACACCTGGCAGGATCCTGATAAATTGTAAAAATCCCATACACACCTGGCAGGATCCTGATACACTGTGAAAACCCCATACACACCTGGCAGGATTCTGATAAACTGTGAAACCCCCATACACACCTGGCAGGATCCTGAGAAACTGTGAAACCCCATACACATCTGGCAGGGTCCTGATAGACTGTGAAACCCCCGTACACACCTGGCAGGATCCTGATAAACTGTGAAAACTCCATACACACCTGGCAGGATCCTGATAAACTGTGAAACCCCCATACACACCAGGCAGGATCCTGATAAACTGTGAAACCCCCATAGACACCTGACAGGATCCTGATAGACTGTGAAAACCCCACACATAACTGGCAGGATCCTGATACACAGTAAAACCCCATTCACATCTGGCTGGATCCTGATACACTGTGAAACCCCATACACACGTGGCAGGATCCTGATACACTGTGAAACCCCATACGCTCCTGGCAGTTTCCTGATACACTGTGAAACCCCCATACACACCTGGAAGGATCCTGATACACTGTGAAACCCCATACACACCTGGCAGGATCCTGATACACTGTGAAGCCCCTTACACACGTCGAAGGATCCTGATACACTGTGAAACCCCCACACACACCTGGAAGGAGCCTGATAAACTGTGAAACCCCATACACACCTGGCAGGATCCTGATCAGCTGTGAAAAGCCCAAACACAACTGGCAGGATCCTGATACACTTTGAAAACCCCAGACTCACCTGGCAGGATCCTGATACACTGTGAAAACCCCATACACACCTGGCAGGATCCTGATACACTGTGAAACCCCATACGCGCCTGGCAGGATCCTGATGCACTGTGAAAACCCCATCCACACCTGGCAGGATCCTGATACACTGTGAAACTCCCATACACATCTAGCAGGATCCTGATTCACTGTGAAACCCCCATACACACCTGGCAGGATCCTGATCCACTGTGAAACCCCCATGCACACCTGGCAGGATCCTGATCCACTGTGAAACCCCCATGCACACCTGGCAGGAACCTGATAAACTATGAAACCCCCATGCACACCTGGCAGGATCCTGATAGACTGTGAAAACTCCATACGTACCTGGCAGGATCCTGATGCACAGTAAAACCCCATTCACATCTGGCGGGATCCTGATACACTGTGAAACTCCCATACACACCTGGCAGAATCCTGATACACTGTGAAACCCCATACACACCTGGCAGGATCCTGATACACTGTGAAACCCCCATACACACCTGGAAGGATCCTGGTACACTGTGAAACCCCATACACACCTGGCAGCTTCCTGATAATCGATGTAACCCCCATGCACACCTGGCAGGATCCTGATAAACTATGAAACCCCCATACACACCTGGCAGGATCCTGATAGATTGTGAAAACCCCAAACACATCTGGCAGGATCCTGATAGACTGTGAAAACCCCATACATACCTGGCAGGATCCTGATACACAGTAAAACCCCATTCACATCTGGCGGGATCCTGATACACTGTGAAACTCCCATACACACCTGGCAGAATCCTGATACACTGTGAAACCCCATACACACCTGGAAAGATCCCGATACACTGTGAAACCCCCATACACACCTGGAAGGATCCTGATACACTGTGAAACCCCATACACACCTGGCAGGATCCTGATACACAGTAAAACCCCATTCACATCTGGCGGGATCCTGATACACTGTGAAACTCCCATACACACCTGGCAGAATCCTGATACACTGTGAAACCCCATACACACCTGGCAGTATCCTGATACACTGTGAAACCCCCATACACACCTGGAAGGATCCTGAAACACTGTGAAACCCCATACACACCTGGCAGGATCCTGATAATCTATGAAACCCCCATACACACCTGGAAGGATCCTGATGAACTGTGAAACCCCCAGACACACCAGGCAGGATCCTGATACACAGTAAAACCCCATTCACATCTGGCGGGATCCTGATACACTGTGAAACTCCCATACACACCTGGCAGAATCCTGATACACTGTGAAACCCCATACACACCTGGAAGGATCCTGATACACTGTGAAACCCCATACACACCTGGAAGAATCCTGATACATTGTGAAACCCCATACACACGTGGCAGGATCCTGATCCACTGTGAAACCCCATACGCACCTGGCAGTTTCCTGATACACTGTGAAACCCCCATACACACCTGGAAGTATCCTGATACACTGTGACACCCCATACACACCTGGCAGGATCCTGATAAGCTGTGAAAACGCCATACACACCTGGCAGGATCCTGATACACTTTGAAAACCCCAGACTCACCTGGCAGGATCCTGATACACTGTGAAAACCCCATACACACCTGGCAGGATCCTGATACACTGTGAAACCCCATACGCACCTGGCAGGATCCTGATGCACTGTGAAAATCCCATACACACCTGGCAGGATCCTGATACACTGTGAACCCCCCATACACACCTGGCAGGATCCTGATAAACTGTGAAAACCCCATACACACCTGGCAGGAACCTGATAAACTGTGAAACCCCCATACACTCCAGGCAGGATCCTGATAAACTGTGAAACCCCCATAGACACCTGACAGGATCCTGATAGACTGTGAAAACCCCATACATACCTGGCAGGATCCTGATACACAGTAAAACCCCATTCACATCTGGCGGGATCCTGATACACTGTGAAACCCCATACACACCTGGCAGGATCCTGATACACTGTGAAACCCCATACACACCTGGCAGGATCCTGATAAACTGTGAAACCCCCATACACACCAGGCAGGATCCTGATAAAATGTGAAACCCCCATAGACACCTAACAGGATCCTGATAGACTGTGAAAACCCCACACATACCTGGCAGGATCCTGATACACAGTAAAACCCCATTCACATCTGGCGGGATCCTGATACACTGTGAAACCCCATACACACCTGGCAGGATCCTGATACACTGTGAAACCCCATACACACCTGGCAGGATCCTGATACACTGTGAAACCCCCATACACACCTGGAAGGATCCTGATACACTGTGAAACCCCATACACATCTAGCAGGATCCTGATAAACTGTGAAAACCACATACACACCTAGCAGGATCCTGATGCACTGCGAAAACCCCAGACACACCTGGCAGGATCCTGATGCACTGTGAATAACCCATACACACCTAGCAGGATCCTGATCCACTGTGAAAAACCCATACACACCTGGCAGGATCCTGATAATCTATGAAACCCCCATACACACCTGGCAGGATCCTGATCCACTGTGAAAACCCCATTCACACCTGGCAGGATCCTGATCCACTGTGAAAACCCCATACACACCTGCCAGGATCCTGATACACTGTGAAACCCCCATACACACCTGGCAGGATCCTGATTAACTGTGAAAATCCCATCCACACCTGGCAGGATCCTGATAATCTATGAAACCCCCACACACATCTGGCATGATCCTGATAAACTGTGAAAATCCCATACACACCTGGCAGGATCCTGATAAATTGTGAAAATCCCATACACACCTGGCAGGATCCTGATACACTGTGAAAACCCCATTCACACCTGGCAGTATCCTGATCCACTGTGAAAACCCCATACACACCTGGCAGGATCCTGATAAACTATGAAACCCCCATGCACACCTGGCAGGATCCTGATATACTGTGAAACCCCCAAACACACCTGGCAGGATCCTGATAAACTATGAAACCCCCATACACACCTGGCAGGATCCTGATAAATTGTGAAAATCCCATACACACCTGGCAGGATCCTGATACACTGTGAAAACCCCATACACACCTGGCAGGATCCTGATAAACTGTGAAACCCCCATACACACCTGGCAGGATCCTGATAAACTGTGAAACCCCATACACATCTGGCAGGATCCTGATAGACTGTGAAACCCCATTCACACCTGGCAGGATCTTGATAAACTGTGAAACCCCCATACACACCTGGCAGGATCCTGATAAACTGTGAAAACTCCATACACACCTGGCAGGATCCTGATAAACTGTGAAACCCCCATACACACCAGGCAGGATCCTGATAAACTGTGAAACCCTCATAGACACCTGACAGGATCCTGATAGACTCTGAAAACCCCATACATAGCTGGCAGGATCCTGATACACAGTAAAACCCCATTCACATCTGGCGGGATCCTGATACACTGTGAAACCCCATACACACCTGGCAGAATCCTGATACACTGTGAAACCCCATACACACCTGGCAGGATCCTGATACACTGTGAAACTCCCATACACACCTGGAAGGATCCTGAAACACAGTGAAACCCCATGCACACCTGGCAGGATCCTGATAATCTGTGAAACCCCCATACACACCTGGCAGGATCCTGATAAACTGTGAAACCCCCATTCACACCAGGCAGGATCCTAATGCACTGTGAAACCCCCATAGACCCCTGACAGGATCCTGATACACTGTGAAAACCCCATACACACCTGGCAGGATCCTGATAAACTGTGAAACCCCCATACACACCTGGCAGGATCCTGATAAACTATGAAACCCCCATACACACCTGGCAGGATCCTGATATACTGTGAAACCCCCATACACACCTGGCAGGATCCTGATAAATTATGAAACCCCCAACCACACCTGGCAGGATCCTGATAAATTGTGAAAATCCCATACACACCTGGCAGGATCCTGATACACTGTGAAAACCCCATACACACCTGGCAGGATCCTGATAAACTGTGAAACCCCCATACACACCTTGCAGGATCCTGATAAACTGTGAAACCCCATACAGATCTGGAAGGATCCTGATAGACTTTGAAACCCCATTCACACCTGGCAGGATCTTGATAAACTGTGAAACCCCCAAACACACCTGGCAGGATCCTGATAAACTGAAAACTCCATACACACCTGGCAGGATCCTGATAAACTGTGAAACCCCCATACACACAAGGCAGGATCCTGATAAACTGTGAAACCCTCATAGACACCTGACAGGATCCTGATAGACTGTGAAAACCCCATACATACCTGGCAGGATCCTGATACACAGTAAAACCCCATTCACATCTGGCGGGATCCTGATACACTGTGAAACCCCATACACACCTGGCAGAATCCTGATACACTGTGAAACCCCATACACACCTGGCAGGATCCTGATACAATGTGAAACCCCCATACACACCTGGAAGGATCCTGAAACACAGTGAAACCCCATGCACACCTGGCAGGATCCTGATAATCTATGAAACCCCCATACACACCTGGCAGGATCCTGATAAACTGTGAAACCCCCATTCACACCAGGCAGGATCCTGATGCACTGTGAAAACCCCATACCTACCTGGCAGGATCCTGATACACTGTGAAACCCCATACACACCTGGCAGAATCCTGATACACTGTGAAACCCCAAACACACGTGGCAGGATCCTGATACACTGTGAAACCCCATACGCACCTGGCAGTTTCCTGATACACTGTGAAACCCCCATACACACCTGGAAGGATCCTGATAAACTGTGAAACCCCCATACACACCTGGCAGGATCCTGATAAACTGTGAAACCCCATACACATCTGGCAGGATCCTGATAGACTGTGAAACCCCATTCACACCTGGCAGGATCTTGATAAACTGTGAAACCCCCATACACACCTGGCAGGATCCTGATAAACTGTGAAAACTCCATACACACCTGGCACGATCCTGATAAACTATGAAACCCCCATACACACCTGGCAGAATCCTGATACACTGTGAAACCCCATACACATCTGGCAGGATCCTGATGCACTGTGAAACCCCCATACACACCTGGCAGGATCCTGATAATCTATGAAAACCCCATACACACCTGGCAGGATCCTGATAAACTGTGAAACTCCCATACACACTTGGCAGGATCCTGATAAACTATGAAACCCCCAAACACACCTGGCAGGATCCTGATAAATTGTAAAAATCCCATACACACCTGGCAGGATCCTGATACACTGTGAAAACCCCATACACACCTGGCAGGATTCTGATAAACTGTGAAACCCCCATACACACCTGGCAGGATCCTGAGAAACTGTGAAACCCCATACACATCTGGCAGGGTCCTGATAGACTGTGAAACCCCCGTACACACCTGGCAGGATCCTGATAAACTGTGAAAACTCCATACACACCTGGCAGGATCCTGATAAACTGTGAAACCCCCATACACACCAGGCAGGATCCTGATAAACTGTGAAACCCCCATAGACACCTGACAGGATCCTGATAGACTGTGAAAACCCCACACATAACTGGCAGGATCCTGATACACAGTAAAACCCCATTCACATCTGGCTGGATCCTGATACACTGTGAAACCCCATACACACGTGGCAGGATCCTGATACACTGTGAAACCCCATACGCTCCTGGCAGTTTCCTGATACACTGTGAAACCCCCATACACACCTGGAAGGATCCTGATACACTGTGAAACCCCATACACACCTGGCAGGATCCTGATACACTGTGAAGCCCCTTACACACGTCGAAGGATCCTGATACACTGTGAAACCCCCACACACACCTGGAAGGAGCCTGATAAACTGTGAAACCCCATACACACCTGGCAGGATCCTGATCAGCTGTGAAAAGCCCAAACACAACTGGCAGGATCCTGATACACTTTGAAAACCCCAGACTAACCTGGCAGGATCCTGATACACTGTGAAAACCCCATACACACCTGGCAGGATCCTGATACACTGTGAAACCCCATACGCGCCTGGCAGGATCCTGATGCACTGTGAAAACCCCATCCACACCTGGCAGGATCCTGATACACTGTGAAACTCCCATACACATCTAGCAGGATCCTGATTCACTGTGAAACCCCCATACACACCTGGCAGGATCCTGATCCACTGTGAAACCCCCATGCACACCTGGCAGGATCCTGATCCACTGTGAAACCCCCATGCACACCTGGCAGGAACCTGATAAACTATGAAACCCCCATGCACACCTGGCAGGATCCTGATAGACTGTGAAAACTCCATACGTACCTGGCAGGATCCTGATGCACAGTAAAACCCCATTCACATCTGGCGGGATCCTGATACACTGTGAAACTCCCATACACACCTGGCAGAATCCTGATACACTGTGAAACCCCATACACACCTGGCAGGATCCTGATACACTGTGAAACCCCCATACACACCTGGAAGGATCCTGGTACACTGTGAAACCCCATACACACCTGGCAGGTTCCTGATAATCGATGTAACCCCCATGCACACCTGGCAGGATCCTGATAAACTATGAAACCCCCATACACACCTGGCAGGATCCTGATAGATTGTGAAAACCCCAAACACATCTGGCAGGATCCTGATAGACTGTGAAAACCCCATACATACCTGGCAGGATCCTGATACACAGTAAAACCCCATTCACATCTGGCGGGATCCTGATACACTGTGAAACTCCCATACACACCTGGCAGAATCCTGATACACTGTGAAACCCCATACACACCTGGAAAGATCCCGATACACTGTGAAACCCCCATACACACCTGGAAGGATCCTGATACACTGTGAAACCCCATACACACCTGGCAGGATCCTGATACACAGTAAAACCCCATTCACATCTGGCGGGATCCTGATACACTGTGAAACTCCCATACACACCTGGCAGAATCCTGATACACTGTGAAACCCCATACACACCTGGCAGTATCCTGATACACTGTGAAACCCCCATACACACCTGGAAGGATCCTGAAACACTGTGAAAACCCATACACACCTGGCAGGATCCTGATAATCTATGAAACCCCCATACACACCTGGAAGGATCCTGATGAACTGTGAAACCCCCAGACACACCAGGCAGGATCCTGATACACAGTAAAACCCCATTCACATCTGGCGGGATCCTGATACACTGTGAAACTCCCATACACACCTGGCAGAATCCTGATACACTGTGAAACCCCATACACACCTGGAAGGATCCTGATACACTGTGAAACCCCATACACACCTGGAAGGATCCTGATACATTGTGAAACCCCATACACACGTGGCAGGATCCTGATCCACTGTGAAACCCCATACGCACCTGGCAGTTTCCTGATACACTGTGAAACCCCCATACACACCTGGAAGTATCCTGATACACTGTGACACCCCATACACACCTGGCAGGATCCTGATAAGCTGTGAAAACGCCATACACACCTGGCAGGATCCTGATACACTTTGAAAACCCCAGACTCACCTGGCAGGATCCTGATACACTGTGAAAACCCCATACACACCTGGCAGGATCCTGATACACTGTGAAACCCCATACGCACCTGGCAGGATCCTGATGCACTGTGAAAATCCCATACACACCTGGCAGGATCCTGATACACTGTGAACCCCCCATACACACCTGGCAGGATCCTGATAAACTGTGAAAACCCCATACACACCTGGCAGGAACCTGATAAACTGTGAAACCCTCATACACTCCAGGCAGGATCCTGATAAACTGTGAAACCCCCATAGACACCTGACAGGATCCTGATAGACTGTGAAAACCCCATACATACCTGGCAGGATCCTGATACACAGTAAAACCCCATTCACATCTGGCGGGATCCTGATACACTGTGAAACCCCATACACACCTGGCAGGATCCTGATACACTGTGAAACCCCATACACACCTGGCAGGATCCTGATAAACTGTGAAACCCCCATACACACCAGGCAGGATCCTGATAGACTGTGAAAACCCCACACATACCTGGCAGGATCCTGATACACAGTAAAACCCCATTCACATCTGGCGGGATCCTGATACACTGTGAAACCCCATACACACCTGGCAGGATCCTGATACACTGTGAAACCCCATACACACCTGGCAGGATCCTGATACACTGTGAAACCCCCATACACACCTGGAAGGATCCTGATACACTGTGAAACCCCATACACATCTAGCAGGATCCTGATAAACTGTGAAAACCACATACACACCTAGCAGGATCCTGATGCACTGTGAAAACCCCAGACACACCTGGCAGGATCCTGATGCACTGTGAATAACCCATACACACCAAGCAGGATCCTGATCCACTGTGAAAAACCCATACACACCTGGCAGGATCCTGATAATCTATGAAACCCCCATACACACCTGGCAGGATCCTGATCCACTGTGAAAACCCCATTCACACCTGGCAGGATCCTGATCCACTGTGAAAACCCCATACACACCTGCCAGGATCCTGATACACTGTGAAACCCCCATACACACCTGGCAGGATCCTGATTAACTGTGAAAATCCCATCCACACCTGGCAGGATCCTGATAATCTATGAAACCCCCACACACATCTGGCATGATCCTGATAAACTGTGAAAATCCCATACACACCTGGCAGGATCCTGATAAATTGTGAAAATCCCATACACACCTGGCAGGATCCTGATACACTGTGAAAACCCCATTCACACCTGGCAGTATCCTGATCCACTGTGAAAACCCCATACACACCTGGCAGGATCCTGATAAACTATGAAACCCCCATGCACACCTGGCAGGATCCTGATATACTGTGAAACCCCCAAACACACCTGGCAGGATCCTGATAAACTATGAAACCCCCATACACACCTGGCAGGATCCTGATAAATTGTGAAAATCCCATACACACCTGGCAGGATCCTGATACACTGTGAAAACCCCATACACACCTGGCAGGATCCTGATAAACTGTGAAACCCCCATACACACCTGGCAGGATCCTGATAAACTGTGAAACCCCATACACATCTGGCAGGATCCTGATAGACTGTGAAACCCCATTCACACCTGGCAGGATCTTGATAAACTGTGAAACCCCCATACACACCTGGCAGGATCCTGATAAACTGTGAAAACTCCATACACACCTGGCAGGATCCTGATAAACTGTGAAACCCCCATACACACCAGGCAGGATCCTGATAAACTGTGAAACCCTCATAGACACCTGACAGGATCCTGATAGACTCTGAAAACCCCATACATAGCTGGCAGGATCCTGATACACAGTAAAACCCCATTCACATCTGGCGGGATCCTGATACACTGTGAAACCCCCATACACACCTGGCAGGATCCTGATAGATTGTGAAAACCCCAAACACATCTGGCAGGATCCTGATAGACTGTGAAAACCCCATACATACCTGGCAGGATCCTGATACACAGTAAAACCCCATTCACATCTGGCGGGATCCTGATACACTGTGAAACTCCCATACACACCTGGCAGAATCCTGATACACTGTGAAACCCCATACACACCTGGAAAGATCCCGATACACTGTGAAACCCCCATACACACCTGGCAGGATCCTGATACACAGTAAAACCCCATTCACATCTGGCGGGATCCTGATACACTGTGAAACTCCCATACACACCTGGCAGAATCCTGATACACTGTGAAACCCCATACACACCTGGCAGTATCCTGATACACTGTGAAACCCCCATACACACCTGGAAGGATCCTGAAACACTGTGAAACCCCATACACACCTGGCAGGATCCTGATAATCTATGAAACCCCCATACACACCTGGAAGGATCCTGATGAACTGTGAAACCCCCAGACACACCAGGCAGGATCCTGATACACAGTAAAACCCCATTCACATCTGGCGGGATCCTGATACACTGTGAAACTCCATACACACCTGGAAGGATCCTGATACACTGTGAAACCCCATACACACCTGGAAGGATCCTGATACATTGTGAAACCCCATACACACGTGGCAGGATCCTGATCCACTGTGAAACCCCATACGCACCTGGCAGTTTCCTGATACACTGTGAAACCCCCATACACACCTGGAAGTATCCTGATACACTGTGACACCCCATACACACCTGGCAGGATCCTGATAAGCTGTGAAAACGCCATACACACCTGGCAGGATCCTGATACACTTTGAAAACCCCAGACTCACCTGGCAGGATCCTGATACACTGTGAAAACCCCATACACACCTGGCAGGATCCTGATACACTGTGAAACCCCATACGCACCTGGCAGGATCCTGATGCACTGTGAAAATCCCATACACACCTGGCAGGATCCTGATACACTGTGAACCCCCCATACACACCTGGCAGGATCCTGATAAACTGTGAAAACCCCATACACACCTGGCAGGAACCTGATAAACTGTGAAACCCCCATACACTCCAGGCAGGATCCTGATAAACTGTGAAACCCCCATAGACACCTGACAGGATCCTGATAGACTGTGAAAACCCCATACATACCTGGCAGGATCCTGATACACAGTAAAACCCCATTCACATCTGGCGGGATCCTGATACACTGTGAAACCCCATACACACCTGGCAGGATCCTGATACACTGTGAAACCCCATACACACCTGGCAGGATCCTGATAAACTGTGAAACCCCCATACACACCAGGCAGGATCCTGATAAACTGTGAAACCCCCATAGACACCTAACAGGATCCTGATAGACTGTGAAAACCCCACACATACCTGGCAGGATCCTGATACACAGTAAAACCCCATTCACATCTGGCGGGATCCTGATACACTGTGAAACCCCATACACACCTGGCAGGATCCTGATACACTGTGAAACCCCATACACACCTGGCAGGATCCTGATACACTGTGAAACCCCCATACACACCTGGAAGGATCCTGATACACTGTGAAACCCCATACACATCTAGCAGGATCCTGATAAACTGTGAAAACCACATACACACCTAGCAGGATCCTGATGCACTGTGAAAACCCCAGACACACCTGGCAGGATCCTGATGCACTGTGAATAACCCATACACACCTAGCAGGATCCTGATCCACTGTGAAAAACCCATACACACCTGGCAGGATCCTGATAATCTATGAAACCCCCATACACACCTGGCAGGATCCTGATCCACTGTGAAAACCCCATTCACACCTGGCAGGATCCTGATCCACTGTGAAAACCCCATACACACCTGCCAGGATCCTGATACACTGTGAAACCCCCATACACACCTGGCAGGATCCTGATTAACTGTGAAAATCCCATCCACACCTGGCAGGATCCTGATAATCTATGAAACCCCCACACACATCTGGCATGATCCTGATAAACTGTGAAAATCCCATACACACCTGGCAGGATCCTGATAAATTGTGAAAATCCCATACACACCTGGCAGGATCCTGATACACTGTGAAAACCCCATTCACACCTGGCAGTATCCTGATCCACTGTGAAAACCCCATACACACCTGGCAGGATCCTGATAAACTATGAAACCCCCATGCACACCTGGCAGGATCCTGATATACTGTGAAACCCCCAAACACACCTGGCAGGATCCTGATAAACTATGAAACCCCCATACACACCTGGCAGGATCCTGATAAATTGTGAAAATCCCATACACACCTGGCAGGATCCTGATACACTGTGAAAACCCCATACACACCTGGCAGGATCCTGATAAACTGTGAAACCCCCATACACACCTGGCAGGATCCTGATAAACTGTGAAACCCCATACACATCTGGCAGGATCCTGATAGACTGTGAAACCCCATTCACACCTGGCAGGATCTTGATAAACTGTGAAACCCCCATACACACCTGGCAGGATCCTGATAAACTGTGAAAACTCCATACACACCTGGCAGGATCCTGATAAACTGTGAAACCCCCATACACACCAGGCAGGATCCTGATAAACTGTGAAACCCTCATAGACACCTGACAGGATCCTGATAGACTCTGAAAACCCCATACATAGCTGGCAGGATCCTGATACACAGTAAAACCCCATTCACATCTGGCGGGCTCCTGATACACTGTGAAACCCCATACACACCTGGCAGAATCCTGATACACTGTGAAACCCCATACACACCTGGCAGGATCCTGATACACTGTGAAACTCCCATACACACCTGGAAGGATCCTGAAACACAGTGAAACCCCATGCACACCTGGCAGGATCCTGATAATCTGTGAAACCCCCATACACACCTGGCAGGATCCTGATAAACTGTGAAACCCCCATTCACACCAGGCAGGATCCTGATGCACTGTGAAACCCCCATAGACCCCTGACAGGATCCTGATACACTGTGAAAACCCCATACACACCTGGCAGGATCCTGATAAACTGTGAAACCCCCATACACACCTGGCAGGATCCTGATAAACTGTGAAACCCCCATACACACCTGGCAGGATCCTGATAAACTATGAAACCCCCATACACACCTGGCAGGATCCTGATATACTGTGAAACCCCCATACACACCTGGCAGGATCCTGATAAATTATGAAACCCCCAACCACACCTGGCAGGATCCTGATAAATTGTGAAAATCCCATACACACCTGGCACGATCCTGATACACTGTGAAAACCCCATACACACCTGGCAGGATCCTGATAAACTGTGAAACCCCCATACACACCTGGCAGGATCCTGATAAACTGTGAAACCCCATACAGATCTGGAAGGATCCTGATAGACTTTGAAACCCCATTCACACCTGGCAGGATCTTGATAAACTGTGAAACCCCCAAACACACCTGGCAGGATCCTGATAAACTGAAAACTCCATACACACCTGGCAGAATCCTGATAAACTGTGAAACCCCCATACACACCAGGCAGGATCCTGATGCACTGTGAAAACCCCATACCTACCTGGCAGGATCCTGATACACAGTGAAACCCCATTCACATCTGGCGGTATCCTGATACACTGTGAAACCCCATACACACCTGACAGGTTCCTGATCCACTGTGAAACTCCCATACACACCTGGAAGGATCCTGATACACTGTGAAACCCCATACACACCTGGCAGAATCCTGATACACTGTGAAACCCCAAACACACGTGGCAGGATCCTGATACACTGTGAAACCCCATACGCACCTGGCAGTTTCCTGATGCACTGTGAAACCCCCATACACACCTGGAAGGATCCTGATAAACTGTGAAACCCCCATACACACCTGGCAGGATCCTGATAAACTGTGAAACCCCATACACATCTGGCAGGATCCTGATAGACTGTGAAACCCCATTCACACCTGGCAGGATCTTGATAAACTGTGAAACCCCCATACACACCTGGCAGGATCCTGATAAACTGTGAAAACTCCATACACACCTGGCACGATCCTGATAAACTGTGAAACCCCCATACACACCAGGCAGGATCCTGATAAACTGTGAAACCCTCATAGACACCTGACAGGATCCTGATAGACTGTGAAAACCCCATACATAGCTGGCAGGATCCTGATACACAGTAAAACCCCATTCACATCTGGCGGGATCCTGATACACTGTGAAACCCCATACACACCTGGCAGAATCCTGATACACTGTGAAACCCCATACACACCTGGCAGGATCCTGATACACTGTGAAACCCCCATACACACCTGGAAGGATCCTAAAACACAGTGAAACCCCATGCACACCTGGCAGGATCCTGATAATCTATGAAACCCCCATACACACCTGGCAGGATCCTGATAAACTGTGAAACCCCCATTCACACCAGGCAGGATCCTGATGCACTGTGAAACCCCCATAGACCCCTGACAGGATCCTGATACACTGTGAAAACCCCATACACACCTGGCAGGATGCTGATAAACTGTGAAACCCCCATACACACCTGGCAGGATCCTGATAAACTATGAAACCCCCATACACACCTGGCAGGATCCTGATATACTGTGAAACCCCCATACACACCTGGCAGGATCCTGATAAACTATGAAACCCCCATACACACCTGGCAGGATCCTGATAAATTGTGAAAATCCCATACACACCTGGCAGGATCCTGATACACTGTGAAAACCCCATACACACCTGGCAGGATCCTGATAAACTGTGAAACCCCCATACACACCTGGCAGGATCCTGATAAACTGTGAACCCCCATTCACACCTGGCAGGATCTTGATAAACTGTGAAACCCCCATACACACCTGGCAGGATCCTGATGCACAGTAAAACCCCATACACACCTGGCAGGATCCTGATAAACTGTGAAACCCCCATACACACCTGGCAGGATCCTGATAAACTGCGAAACCCCATACACATCTGGCAGGATCCTGATAGACTGTGAAACCCCATTCACACCTGGCAGGATCCTGATAGACTGTGAAAACTCCATACATACCTGGCAGGATCCTGATGCTCAGTAAAACCCCATTCACATCTGGCGGGATCCTGATACACTGTGAAACCCCATACACACCTGGCAGGATCCTGATACACTGTGAAACCCCATACACACCTGGCAGGATCCTGATACACTGTGAAACCCCCATACACACCTGGAAGGATCCTGATACACTGTGAAACCCCATACACATCTAGCAGGATCCTGATAAACTGTGAAAACCACATACACACCTAGCAGGATCCTGATGCACTGTGAAAACCCCAGACACACCTGGCAGGATCCTGATGCACTGTGAAAACCCCATACACACCTGGCAGGTTCCTGATCCACTGTGAAAAACCCATACACACCTGGCAGGATCCTGATAATCTATGAAACCCCCATACACACCTGGCAGGATCCTGATCCACTGTGAAAACCCCACACACACCTGGCAGGATCCTGATACACTGTGAAAGCCCCATACACACCTGGCAGGAACCTGATACACAGTGAAATCCCATCCACACCTGGCAGGATCCTGATAACCTCTGAAACACCCATACACACCTGGCAGGATCCTGATAAACTGTGAAAATCCCATACACACCTGGCAGGATCCTGATACACTGTGAAAGCCCCATACACACCTGGCAGGATCGTGATAAACTATGAAACCCCCATACACACCTGGCAGGATACTGATAAATTGTGAAAATCCCATACACACCTGGCAGGATCCTGTTCCACTGTGAAAACCCCATTCACACCTGGCAGGATCCTGATCCACTGTGAAAACCCCATACACACCTGGCAGGATCCTGATAAACTGTGAAACCCCCATACACACCTGGCAGGATCCTGATAAACTGCGAAACCCCATACACATCTGGCAGGATCCTGATAGACTGTGAAACCCCATTCACACCTGGCAGGATCTTGATAAACTGTGAAACCCCCATACACACCTGGCAGGATCCTGATAAACTGTGAAACCCTCATAGACACCTGACAGGATCCTGATAGACTGTGAAAACCCCATACATACCTGGCAGGATCCTGATTCACAGTAAAACCCCATTCACATCTGGCGGGATCCTGATAAACTGTGAAACCCCAAGACACACCAGGCAGGATCCTGATAAACTGTGAAACCCCCATAGACACCTGACAGGATCCTGATACACAGTGAAACCCCAAACACACCTGGCAGGATCCTGATACACTGTGAAACCTCATACACACCTGGCAGGATCCTGATACACTGTGAAACCCCCATACACACCTGGAAGGATCCTGATGCACTGTGAAACCCCATACACATCTAACAGGATCCTGATAAACTGTGAAAACCCCAGACACACCTGGCAGGATCCTGATGCACTGTGAAAACCCCATACACACCTGGCAGGATCCTGATCCACTGTGAAATCCCCATACACACCTGGCAGGATCCTGATAATCTATGAAATCCCCAAACACACCTGGCAGGATCCTGATCCACTGTGAAAGCCCCATACACACCTGGCAGGATCCTGATACACTGTGCAAGCCCCATACACACCTGGCAGGATCCTGATAAACTATGAAACCCCCATACAGACCTGGCAGGATCCTGATCCACTGTGAAAACCCCATACACACCTAGCAGGATCCTGATGCACTGTGAAAACCCCATACACACCTGGCAGGATCCTGATCCACTGTGAAAACCCCATACACACCTGGCAGGATCCTGATAATCTATGAAATCCCCATACACACCTGGTAGAATCCTGATCCACTGGGAAAACCCCATTCACACCTGGCAGGATCCTGATCCACTGTGAAAGCCCCATACACACCTGGCAGGATCCTGATACACTGTGAAAGCCCCATACACACCTGGCAGGATCATGATAAACTATGAAACCCCCATACACACCTGGCAGGATCCTGATAAACTGTGAAAATCCCATACACACCTGGCAGGATCCTGATCCACTGTGAAAACCCCATACACACCTGGCAGCATCGTGATACACTGTGAAAACCCCATACACACCTGGCAGGATGCTGATATACTGTGAAAACCCCAAACACACCTGGCAGGATCCTGATACACTGTGAAATCCCCATACACACCTGGCAGGATCCTGATTAAATGTGAAACCCCTATATACACCTGGCAGGATCCTGATAAATTGTGAAAATCCCATACACACCTGGCAGGATCCTGATACACTGTGAAAACCCCAAACACACCTGGCAGCATCCTGATAAACTGTGAAACCCCCATAGACACCTGACAGGATCCTGATAGACTGTGAAAACCCCATACATACCTGGCAGGATCCTGATACACAGTAAAACCCCATTCACATCTGGCGGGATCCTGATACACTGTGAAACCCCATACACACCTGGCAGGATCCTGATACACTGTGAAACCCCATACACACCTGGCAGGATCCTGATACACTGTGAAACCCGCATACACACCTGGAAGGATCCTGATACACTGTGAAACCCCATACACATCTAGCAGGATCCTGATAAACTGTGAAAACCACATACACACCTAGCAGGATCCTGATGCACTGTGAAAACCCCAGACACACCTGGCAGGATCCTGATGCACTGTGAAAACCCCATACACACCTGGCAGGTTCCTGATCCACTGTGAAAAACCCATACACACCTGGCAGGATCCTGATAATCTATGAAACCCCCATACACACCTGGCAGGATCCTGATCCACTGTGAAAACCCCATTCGCACCTGGCAGGATCCTGATCCACTGTGAAAACCCCACACACACCTGGCAGGATCCTGATACACTGTGAAAGCCCCATACACACCTGGCAGGATCCTGATAAACTGTGAAACCCCCATACACACCTGGCAGGATCCTGATTAACTGTGAAAATCCCATCCACACCTGGCAGGATACTGATAAATTGTGAAAATCCCATACACACCTGGCAGGATCCTGTTACACTGTGAAAACCCCATTCACACCTGGTAGGATCCTGATCCACTGTGAAAACCCCATACACACCTGGCAGGATCCTGATAAACTGTGAAACCCCATACACATCTGGCAGGATCCTGATAGACTGTGAAACCCCATTCACACCTGGCAGGATCTTGATAAACTGTGAAACCCCCAGAGACACCTGGCAGCATCCTGATAAACTATGAAACCCCCATACACACCTGGCAGGATCCTGATACACTGTGAAAACCCCATACACACCTGGCAGGATCCTGATACACAGTAAAACCCCATTCACATCTGGCGGGATCCTGATACACTGTGAAACCCCATACACACCTGGCAGGATCCTGATACACTGTGAAACCCCACACACATCTAGCAGGATCCTGATAAACTGTGAAAACCACATACACACCTAGCAGGATCCTGATGCACTGTGAAAACCCCAGACACACCTGGCAGGATCCTGATGCACTGTGAAAACCCCATACACACCTGGCAGGTTCCTGATCCACTGTGAAAAACCCATACACACCTGGCAGGATCCTGATAATCTATGAAACCCCCATACACACCTGGCAGGATCCTGATCCACTGTGAAAACCCCATTCGCACCTGGCAGGATCCTGATCCACTGTGAAAACCCCACACACACCTGGCAGGATCCTGATACACTGTGAAAGCCCCATACACACCTGGCAGGATCCTGATAAACTGTGAAACCCCCATACACACCTGGCAGGATCCTGATTAACTGTGAAAATCCCATCCACACCTGGCAGGATCCTGATAACCTCTGAAACCCCCATACACACCTGGCAGGATCCTGATAAACTGTGAAAATCCCATACACACCTGGCAGGATCCTGATACACTGTGAAAGCCCCATACACACCTGGCAGGATCCTGATAAACTATGAAACCCCCATACACACCTGGCAGGATACTGATAAATTGTGAAAATCCCATACACACCTGGCAGGATCCTGTTACACTGTGAAAACCCCATTCACACCTGGTAGGATCCTGATCCACTGTGAAAACCCCATACACACCTGGCAGGATCCTGATACACTGTGAAAGCCCCATACACACCTGGCAGGATCCTGATAAACTATGAAACCCCCATACACACCTGGCAGGATCCTGATATACTGTGAAACCCCCATACACACCTGGCAGGATCCTGATAAACTATGAAACCCCCATACACACCTGGCAGGATCCTGATAAATTGTGAAAATCCCATACACACCTGGCAGGATCCTGATAAACTGTGAAACCCCATTCACACCTGGCAGGATCTTGATAAACTGTGAAACCCCCATAGACACCTGACAGGATCCTGATAGACTGTGAAAACCCCATACATACCTGGCAGGATCCTGATGCACAGTAGAACCCCATTCACATCTGGCGGGATCCTGATACACTGTGAAACCCCATACACACCTGGCAGAATCCTGATACACTGTGAAACCCCATACACACCTGGCAGGATCCTGATACACTGTGAAACCCCCATACACACCTGGAAGGATCCTGAAACACAGTGAAACCCCATGCACACCTGGCAGGATCCTGATAATCTATGAAACCCCCATACACACCTGGCAGGATCCTGATAAACTGTGAAACCCCCATTCACACCAGGCAGGATCCTGATGCACTGTGAAACCCCCATAGACCCCTGACAGGATCCTGATACACTGTGAAAACCCCATACATACCTGGCAGGAACCTGATACACAGTGAAACCCCATTCACATCTGGCGGGATCCTGATACACTGTGAAACCCCATACGCACCTGGCAGGATAATGATGCACTGTGAAAAGCCCATACACACCTGGCAGGATCCTGATTCACTTTGAAAACCCCAGACTCACCTGGCAGGATCCTGATACACTGTGAAAACCCCATACACACCTGGCAGGATCCTGATACACTGTGAAACCCCATACACATCTAGCAGGATCCTGATGGACTGTGAAACCCCCATACACACCAGGCAGGATCCTGATACACTGTGAAAACCCCATACACACCTGGCAGGATCCTGATAAACTGTGGAAACCCCATACACACCTGGCAGGATCCTGATCCACTGTGACAACCCCATTCACATCTGGCAGGATCCTGATCCACTGTGAAAGCCCATTCAAATCTGGCAGGATCCTGATACACTGTGAAACCCCACTCACACCTGGCTGGATTCTGATACACTGAAACCGCATAAACACCTGGCAGGATCCTGATCCACTGTGAAACCCCATACACACCTGGCAGGATCCTGATCCGCTGTGAAAACCCCATACACACCTGGCAGGATCCTGATCCACTGTGAAAACCCCATGCACCCCTGGCAGGATCCTGATGCACTGTGAAAACCCCATACACACCTGGCAGGATCCTGATGCACTGTGAAAACCCCATAAACACCTGGCAGGATTCTGATGCACTGTGAAACCCCCATACACACCTGGCAGGATCCTGATACATCGTTAAAACCCCATACACACCTGGCAAAATCATGAAACACTTTTAAAACCCATACACACCTGGCAGGATCCTGATCCAATCTGAAACCCCATACACATCTGGCGGGATCCTGATACACTGTGAAACCCCATACACACCTGGCAGGATCCTGATGCACTGTGAAAACCCCATAAACACCTGGCAGGATTCTGATGCACTGTGAAACCCCCATAGACCCCTGACAGGATCCTGATACACTGTGAAAACCCCATACACATCTGGCAGGATCCTGATACACAGTGAAACCCCATTCACATCTGACGGGATCCTGATAAACTGTGAAACCCCAATAAACACCAGGCAGGATCCTGATAAACTGTGAAACCCCCATAGACACCTGACAGGATCCTGATACACAGTGAAACCCCAAACACAGCTGGCAGGATCCTGATACACTGTGAAACCCCCATACACACCTGGAAGGATCCTGATGCACTGTGAAACCCCATACACATCTAACAGGATCCTGATGCACTGTGAAAACCCCATACGCACCAGGCAGGATCCTGATCCACTGTGAAATCCCCATACACACCTGGCAGGATCCTGATAATCTATGAAATCCCCATACACACCTGGCAGGATCCTGATCCACTCTGAAACCCCATACATACCTGGCAGGATCCTGATACACAGTGAAACCCCATTCACATCTGACGGGATCCTGATAAACTGTGAAACCCCAATACACACCTGACAGGATCCTGATAGACTGTGAAAACCCCAATACACACCTGACAGGATCCTGATAGACTGTGAAAACACCATACACACCAGGCAGGATCCTGATAAACTGTGCAACCCCAATACACACCTGACAGGATCCTGATAGACTGTGAAAACACCATACACACCTGGCAGGATCCTGATCCACAGTGAAACCCCAAACACACCTGGCAGGATCCTGATACACTGTGAAACCTCATACACACCTGGCAGGATCCTGATACACTGTGAAACCCCCATACACACCTGGAAGGATCCTGATGCACTGTGAAACCCCATACACATCTAGCAGGATCCTGATAAACTGTGAAAACCACATACACACCTGGCAGGATCCTGATGCACTGTGAAACCCCATACACACCTGGCAGGTTCCTGATCCACTGTGAAATCCCCATACACACCTGGCAGGATCCTGATAATCTATGAAATCCCCATACACACCTGGCAGGATCCTGATCCACTGGGAAAACCCCATTCACACCTGGCAGGATCATGATCCACTGTGAAAGCCCCATGCACACCTGGCAGGATCCTGATACACTGTGAAAGACCAATACACACCTGGCAGGATCGTGATAAACTATGAAACCCCCATACAGACCTGGCAGGATCCTGATAAACTATGAAAATCCCATACACTCCTGGCAGGAACCTGATCCACTGTGAAAACCCCATACACACCTGGCAGCATCGTGATACACTGTGAAAACCCCATACACACCTGGCAGGATCCTGATAAACTGTGAAACCCCCAAACACACCTGGCAGGATCCTGATATACTGTGAAAACCCCATACACACCTGGCAGGATCCTGATACACTGTGAAACCCCCATACACACCTGGCAGGATCCTGATAAACTATGAAACCCCCATATGCACCTGGCAGGATCCTGATAAATTGTGAAAATCCCATACACACCTGGCAGGATCCTGATACACTGTGAAAACCCCAAACACACCTGGCAGGATCCTGATAAACTGTGAAAACCCCATACACACCTGGCAGGAACCTGATAAACTGTGAAACCCCCATACACTCCAGGCAGGATCCTGATAAACTGTGAAACCCCCATAGACACCTGACAGGATCCTGATAGACTGTGAAAACCCCATACATACCTGGCAGGATCCTGATACACAGTAAAACCCCATTCACATCTGGCGGGATCCTGATACACTGTGAAACCCCATACACACCTGGCAGGATCCTGATACACTGTGAAACCCCATACACACCTGGCAGGATCCTGATACACTGTGAAACCCCCATACACACCTGGAAGGATCCTGATACACTGTGAAACCCCATACACATCTAGCAGGATCCTGATAAACTGTGAAAACCACATACACACCTAGCAGGATCCTGATGCACTGTGAAAACCCATACACACCTGGCAGGATCCTGATAATCTATGAAACCCCCATACACACCTGGCAGGATCCTGATCCACTGTGAAAACCCCATTCACACCTGGCAGGATCCTGATCCACTGTGAAAACCCCATACACACCTGCCAGGATCCTGATACACTGTGAAACCCCCATACACACCTGGCAGGATCCTGATTAACTGTGAAAATCCCATCCACACCTGGCAGGATCCTGATAACCTATGAAACCCCCACACACATCTGGCATGATCCTGATAAACTGTGAAAATCCCATACACACCTGGCAGGATCCTGATAAATTGTGAAAATCCCATACACACCTGGCAGGATCCTGATACACTGTGAAAACCCCATTCACACCTGGCAGTATCCTGATCCACTGTGAAAACCCCATACACACCTGGCAGGATCCTGATAAACTATGAAACCCCCATGCACACCTGGCAGGATCCTGATATACTGTGAAACCCCCAAACACACCTGGCAGGATCCTGATACACTATGAAACCCCCATACACACCTGGCAGGATCCTGATAAATTGTGAAAATCCCATACACACCTAGCAGGATCCTGATCCACTGTGAAAAACCCATACACACCTGGCAGGATCCTGATAATCTATGAAACCCCCATACACACCTGGCAGGATCCTGATCCACTGTGAAAACCCCATTCACACCTGGCAGGATCCTGATCCACTGTGAAAACCCCATACACACCTGCCAGGATCCTGATACACTGTGAAACCCCCATACACACCTGGCAGGATCCTGATTAACTGTGAAAATCCCATCCACACCTGGCAGGATCCTGATAACCTATGAAACCCCCACACACATCTGGCATGATCCTGATAAACTGTGAAAATCCCATACACACCTGGCAGGATCCTGATAAATTGTGAAAATCCCATACACACCTGGCAGGATCCTGATACACTGTGAAAACCCCATTCACACCTGGCAGTATCCTGATCCACTGTGAAAACCCCATACACACCTGGCAGGATCCTGATAAACTATGAAACCCCCATGCACACCTGGCAGGATCCTGATATACTGTGAAACCCCCAAACACACCTGGCAGGATCCTGATACACTATGAAACCCCCATACACACCTGGCAGGATCCTGATAAATTGTGAAAATCCCATACACACCTGGCAGGATCCTGATACACTGTGAAAACCCCATACACACCTGGCAGGATCCTGATAAACTGTGAAACCCCCATACACACCTGGCAGGATCCTGATAAACTGTGAAACCCCATACACATCTGGCAGGATCCTGATAGACTGTGAAACCCCATTCACACCTGGCAGGATCTTGATAAACTGTGAAACCCCCATACACACCTGGCAGGTTCCTGATAAATGTGAAAACTCCATACACACCTGGCAGGATCCTGATAAACTGTGAAACCCCCATACACACCAGGCAGGATCCTGATAAACTGTGAAACCCTCATAGACACCTGACAGGATCCTGATAGACTCTGAAAACCCCATACATAGCTGGCAGGATCCTGATACACAGTAAAACCCCATTCACATCTGGCGGGATCCTGATACACTGTGAAACCCCATACACACCTGGCAGGATCCTGATACACAGTAAAACCCCATTCACATCTGGCGGGATCCTGATACACTGTGAAACCCCATACACACCTGGCAGGATCCTGATACACTGTGAAACTCCCATACACACCTGGAAGGATCCTGAAACACAGTGAAACCCCATGCACACCTGGCAGGATCCTGATAATCTGTGAAACCCCCATACACACCTGGCAGGATCCTGATAAACTGTGAAACCCCCATTCACACCAGGCAGGATCCTGATGCACTGTGAAACCCCCATAGACCCCTGACAGGATCCTGATACACTGTGAAAACCCCATACACACCTGGCAGGATCCTGATAAACTATGAAACCCCCATACACACCTGGCAGGATCCTGATAAATTATGAAACCCCCAACCACACCTGGCAGGATCCTGATAAATTGTGAAAATCCCATACACACCTGGCAGGATCCTGATACACTGTGAAAACCCCATACACACCTGGCAGGATCCTGATAAATTGTGAAACCCCCATACACACCTGGCAGGATCCTGATAAACTGTGAAACCCCATACACATCTGGAAGGATCCTGATAGACTGTGAAACCCCATTCACACCTGGCAGGATCTTGATAAACTGTGAAACCCCCAAACACACCTGGCAGGATCCTGATAAACTGTGAAAACTCCATACACACCTGGCAGGATCCTGATAAACTGTGAAACCCCCATACACACAAGGCAGGATCCTGATAAACTGTGAAACCCTCATAGACACCTGACAGGATCCTGATAGACTGTGAAAACCCCATACAGACCTGGCAGGATCCTGATACACAGTAAAACCCCATTCACATCTGGCGGGATCCTGATACACTGTGAAACCCCATACACACCTGGCAGAATCCTGATACACTGTGAAACCCCATACACACCTGGCAGGATCCTGATACAATGTGAAACCCCCATACACACCTGGAAGGATCCTGAAACACAGTGAAACCCCATGCACACCTGGCAGGATCCTGATAATCTATGAAACCCCCATACACACCTGGCAGGATCCTGATAAACTGTGAAACCCCCATTCACACCAGGCAGGATCCTGATGCACTGTGAAAACCCCATACCTACCTGGCAGGATCCTGATACACAGTGAAACCCCATTCACATCTGGCGGGATCCTGATACACTGTGAAACCCCATACACACCTGACAGGTTCCTGATCCACTGTGAAACCCCCATACACACCTGGAAGGATCCTGATACACTGTGAAACCCCATACACACCTGGCAGAATCCTGATACACTGTGAAACCCCATACACACCTGGAAGGATCCTGATAAACTGTGAAACCCCCATACACACCTGGCAGGATCCTGATAAACTGTGAAACCCCATACACATCTGGCAGGATCCTGATAGACTGTGAAACCCCATTCACACCTGGCAGGATCTTGATAAACTGTGAAACCCCCATACACACCTGGCAGGATCCTGATAAACTGTGAAAACTCCATACACACCTGGCACGATCCTGATAAACTGTGAAACCCCCATACACACCAGGCAGGATCCTGATAAACTGTGAAACCCTCATAGACACCTGACAGGATCCTGATAGACTGTGAAAACCCCATACATAGCTGGCAGGATCCTGATACACAGTAAAACCCCATTCACATCTGGCGGGATCCTGATACACTGTGAAACCCCATACACACCTGGCAGAATCCTGATACACTGTGAAACCCCATACACACCTGGCAGGATCCTGATACACTGTGAAACCCCCATACACACCTGGAAGGATCCTAAAACACAGTGAAACCCCATGCACACCTGGTAGGATCCTGATAATCTATGAAACCCCCATACACACCTGGCAGGATCCTGATAAACTGTGAAACCCCCATTCACACCAGGCAGGATCCTGATGCACTGTGAAACCCCCATAGACCCCTGACAGGATCCTGATACACTGTGAAAACCCCATACACACCTGGCAGGATGCTGATAAACTGTGAAACCCCCATACACACCTGGCAGGATCCTGATAAACTATGAAACCCCCATACACACCTGGCAGGATCCTGATATACTGTGAAACCCCCATTCACACCTGGCAGGATCCTGATAAACTATGAAACCCCCATACACACCTGGCAGGATCCTGATAAATTGTGAAAATCCCATACACACCTGGCAGGATCCTGATACACTGTGAAAACCCCATACACACCTGGCAGGATCCTGATAAACTGTGAAACCCCCATACACACCTGGCAGGATCCTGATAGACTGTGAAACCCCATTCACACCTGGCAGGATCTTGATAAACTGTGAAACCCCCAAACACACCTGGCAGGATCCTGATAAACTGTGAAAACTCCATACACACCTGGCAGGATCCTGATAAACTGTGAAACCCCCATACACACAAGGCAGGATCCTGATAAACTGTGAAACCCTCATAGACACCTGACAGGATCCTGATAGACTGTGAAAACCCCATACATACCTGGCAGGATCCTGATACACAATAAAACCCCATTCACATCTGGCGGGATCCTGATACACTGTGTAACCCCATACACACCTGGCAGAATCCTGATACACTGTGAAACCCCATACACACCTGGCAGGATCCTGATACACTGTGAAACCCACATACACACCTGGAAGGATCCTGAAACACAGTGAAACCCCATGCACACCTGGCAGGATCCTGATAATCTATGAAACCCCCATACACACCTGGCAGGATCCTGATAAACTGTGAAACCCCCATTCACACCAGGCAGGATCCTGATGCACTGTGAAAACCCCATACCTACCTGGCAGGATCCTGATACACAGTGAAACCCCATTCACATCTGGCGGGATCCTGATACACTGTGAAACCCCATACACACCTGACAGGTTCCTGATCCACTGTGAAACCCCCATACACACCTGGAAGAATCCTGATACACTGTGAAACCCCATACACACGTGGCAGTTTCCTGATACACTGTGAAACCCCATACGCACCTGGCAGTTTCCTGATACACTGTGAAACCCCCATACACACCTGGAAGGATCCTGATACACTGTGAAACCCCATACACACCTGGCAGGATCCTGATAAGCTGTGAAAACCCCATACACACCTGGCAGGATCCTGATAAACTATGAAACCCCCATTCACACCAGGCAGGATCCTGATGCACTGTGAAACCCCCATAGACCCCTGACAGGATCCTGATACACTGTGAAAACCCCATACACACCTGGCAGGATGCTGATAAACTGTGAAACCCCCATACACACCTGGCAGGATAATGATGCACTTTGAAAAGCCCATACACACCTGGCAGGATCCTGATACACTTTGAAAACCCATTCACACCTGGCAGGATCTTGATAAACTGTGAAACCCCCATACACACCTGGCAGGATCCTGATAAACTGTGAAACCCTCATAGACACCTGACAGGATCCTGATAGACTGTGAAAACCCCATACATACCTGGCAGGATCCTGATACACAGTAAAACCCCATTCACATCTGGCGGGATCCTGATACACTGTGAAACCCCATACACACCTGGCAGGATCCTGATACACTGTGAAACCCCCATACACACCTGGAAGGATCCTGAAACACAGTGAAACCCCATGCACACCTGGCAGGATCCTGATAATCTATGAAACCCCCATACACACCTGGCAGGATCCTGATAAACTGTGAAACCCCCATAGACCCCTGACAGGATCCTGATACACTGTGAAAACCTCATACATACCTGGCAGGATCCTGATACACAGTGAAACCCCATTCACATCTGGCGGGATCCTGATCCACTGTGAAACCCCCATACACACCTGGAAGGATCCTGATACACTGTGAAACCCCATACACACCTGGCAGGATCCTGATACACTGTGAAACCCCATACACACGTGGCAGGATCCTGATACACTGTGAAAACCCCATACGCACCTGGCAGTTTCATGATGCACTGTGAAACCCCATACACACCTGGCAGGATCCTGATAAGCTGTGAAACCCCCATACACACCTGGCTGGATAATGATGCACTGTGAAAAGCCCATACACACCTGGCAGGATCCTGATACTCTTTGAAAACCCCAGACTCACCTGGCAGGATCCTGATACACTGTGAAAACCCCATACACACCTGGCAGGATCCTGATACACTGTGAAACCCCATACACATCTAGCAGGATCCTGATGGACTGTGAAACCCCATTTACACCTGGCAGGATCCTGATAAACTGTGGAAACCCCATACACACCTGGCAGGATCCTGATCCACTGTGACAACCCCATTCACATCTGGCAGGATCCTGATCCACTGTGAAAGCCCATTCATATCTGGCAGGATCCTGATACACTGTGAAACCCCCATACACACCTGGCAGGATCCTGATACACTGTGAAACCGCATAAACACCTGGCAGGATCCTGATCCACTGTGAAACCCCATACACACCTGGCAGGATCCTGATCCGCTGTGAAAACCCCATACACACCTGGCAGGATCCTGATCCACTGTGAAAACCCCATACACACCTGGCACGATCCTGATACACAGTGAAACCCCATTCACATCTGACGGGATCCTGATAAACTGTGAAACCCCAATACACACCAGGCAGGATCCTGATACACTGTGAAATCCCCATAGACACCTGACAGGATCCTGATGGACTGTGAAAACACCATACATACCTGGCAGGATCCTGATACACAGTGAAACCCCAAACACACCTGGCAGGATCCTGATACACTGTGAAACCTCATACACACCTGGCAGGATCCTGATACACTGTGAAACCCCCATACACACCTGGAAGGATCCTGATGCACTGTGAAACCCCATACACATCTGGCAGGATCCTGATAAACTGTGAAAACCTCATACAAACCTAGCAGGATCCTGATGCACTGTGAAAACCCCAGACACACCTGGCAGGATCCTGATGCACTGTGAAAACCCTATACACACCTGGCAGGATCCTGATCCACTGTGAAATCCCCATACACACCTGGCAGGATCCTGATAATCTATGAAATCCCCATACACACCTGGCAGGATCCTGATCCACTGGGAAATCCCCATACGCACCTGGCAGGATCCTGATACACTGTGAAACCCCCATACACACCTGGCAGGATCCTGATAAACTATGAAACCCCCATACAGACCTGGCAGGATCCTGATAAATTGTGAAAATCCCATACACACCTGGCAGGATCCTGATACACTGTGAAAACCCCAAACACACCTGGCAGGATCCTGATAAACTGTGAAAACCCCATACACACCTGGCAGGATCCTGATAAACTGTGAAACCCCCATGCACACCAGGCAGGATCCTGATAAACTGTGAAACCCCCATACATACCTGGCAGGATCCTGATGCACAGTAAAACCCCATTCACATCTGGCGGGATCCTGATACACTGTGAAACCCCATACACACCTGGCAGGATCCTGATACACTGTGAAACCCCCATACACACCTGGCAGGATCCTGATAACCTATGAAACCCCCATACACACCTGGCAGGATCCTGATAAACTGTGAAAATCCCATACACACCTGGCAGGATCCTGATACACTGTGAAAGCCCCATACACACCTGGCAGGATCCTGATAAACTATGAAACCCCCATACACACCTGGCAGGATACTGATAAATTGTGAAAATCCCATACACACCTGGCAGGATCCTGATACACTGTGAAAACCCCATTCACACCTGGCAGGATCCTGATCCACTGTGAAAACCCCATACACACCTGGCAGGATCCTGATACACTATGAAACCCCCATACACACCTGGCAGGATCCTGATATACTGTGAAACCCCATACACATCTGGCAGGATCCTGATAGACTGTGAAACCCCATTCACACCTGTCAGGATCTTGATAAACTGTGAAACCCCCAAACACACCTGGCAGGATCCTGATAAACTGTGAAAACTCCATACACACCTGGCAGGATCCTGATAAACTGTGAAACCCCCATACACACAAGGCAGGATCCTGATAAACTGTGAAACCCTCATAGACACCTGACAGGATCCTGATAGACTGTGAAAACCCCATACATACCTGGCAGGATCCTGATACACAATAAAACCCCATTCACATCTGGCGGGATCCTGATACACTGTGAAACCCCATACACACCTGGCAGAATCCTGATACACTGTGAAACCCCATACACACCTGGCAGGATCCTGATACACTGTGAGACCCCCATACACACCTGGAAGGATCCTGAAACACAGTGAAACCCCATGCACACCTGGCAGGATCCTGATAATCTATGAAACCCCCATACACACCTGGCAGGATCCTGATAAACTGTGAAACCCCCATTCACACCAGGCAGGATCCTGATGCACTGTGAAAACCCCATACCTACCTGGCAGGATCCTGATACACAGTGAAACCCCATTCACATCTGGCGGGATCCTGATACACTGTGAAACCCCATACACACCTGACAGGTTCCTGATCCACTGTGAAACCCCCATACACATCTGGAAGGATCCTGATACACTGTGAAACCCCATACACACCTGGCAGAATCCTGATACACTGTGAAACCCCATACACACGTGGCAGGATCCTGATACACTGTGAAACCCCATACGCACCTGGCAGTTTCCTGATACACTGTGAAACCCCCATACACTCCTGGAAGGATCCTGATACACTGTGAAACCCCATACACACCTGGCAGGATCCTGATAAGCTGTGAAAACCCCATACACACCTGGCAGGATAATGATGCACTTTGAAAAGCCCATACACACCTGGCAGGATCCTGATACACTTTGAAAACCCATTAACACCTGGCAGGATCTTGATAAACTGTGAAACCCCCATACACACCTGGCAGGATCCTGATAAACTGTGAAACCCTCATAGACACCTGACAGGATCCTGATAGACTGTGAAAACCCCATACATACCTGGCAGGATCCTGATACACAGTAAAACCCCATTCACATCTGGCGGGATCCTGATACACTGTGAAACCCCATACACACCTGGCAGGATCCTGATACACTGTGAAACCCCCATACACACCTGGAAGGATCCTGAAACACAGTGAAACCCCATGCACACCTGGCAGGATCCTGATAATCTATGAAACCCCCATACACACCTGGCAGGATCCTGATAAACTGTGAAACCCCCATAGACCCCTGACAGGATCCTGATACACTGTGAAAACCTCATACATACCTGGCAGGATCCTGATACACAGTGAAACCCCATTCACATCTGGCGGGATCCTGATCCACTGTGAAACCCCATACACACGTGGCAGGATCCTGATACACTGTGAAACCCCATACGCACCTGGCAGTTTCCTGATGCACTGTGAAACCCCATACACACCTGGCAGGATAATGATGCACTGTGAAAAGCCCATACACACCTGGCAGGATCCTGATACTCTTTGAAAACCCCAGACTCACCTTGCAGGATCCTGATACACTGTGAAAACCCCATACACATCTAGCAGGATCCTGATGGACTGTGAAACCCCCATAGACCCCTGACAGGATCCTGATACACTGTGAAAACCCCATACATACCTGGCAGGATCCTGATACACAGTGAAACCCCATTCACATCTGGCGGGATCCTGATCCACTGTGAAACCCCCATACACACCTGGAAGGATCCTGATACACTGTGAAACCCCATACACACCTGGCAGGATCCTGATACACTGTGAAACCCCATACACACGTGGCAGGATCCTGATACACTGTGAAACCCCATACGCACCTGGCAGTTTCCTGATACACTGTGAAACCCCATACACACCTGGCAGGATCCTGATAAGCTGTGAAACCCCCATACACACCTGGCTGGATAATGATGCACTGTGAAAAGCCCATACACACCTGGCAGGATCCTGATACTCTTTGAAAACCCCAGACTCACCTGGCAGGATCCTGATACACTGTGAAAACCCCATACACACCTGGCAGGATCCTGATACACTGTGAAACCCCATACACATCTAGCAGGATCCTGATGGACTGTGAAACCCCATTCACACCTGGCAGGATCCTGATAAACTGTGGAAACCCCATACACACCTGGCAGGATCCTGATCCACTGTGACAACCCCATTCACATCTGACAGGATCCTGATCCACTGTGAAAGCCCATTCATATCTGGCAGGATCCTGATACACTGTGAAACCCCCATACACACCTGGCAGGATCCTGATACACTGTGAAACCGCATAAACACCTGGCAGGATCCTGATCCACTGTGAAACCCCATACACACCTGGCAGGATCCTGATCCGCTGTGAAAACCCCATACACACCTGGCAGGATCCTGATCCACTGTGAAAACCCCATACACACCTGGCAGGATCCTGATACGCAGTGAAACCCCATTCACATCTGACGGGATCCTGATAAACTGTGAAACCCCAATACACACCAGGCAGGATCCTGATAAACTGTGAAATCCCCATAGACACCTGACAGGATCCTGATGGACTGTGAAAACACCATACATACCTGGCAGGATCCTGATACACAGTGAAACCCCAAACACACCTGGCAGGATCCTGATACACTGTGAAACCTCATACACACCTGGCAGGATCCTGATACACTGTGAAACCCCCATACACACCTGGAAGGATCCTGATGCACTGTGAAACCCCATACACATCTGGCAGGATCCTGATAAACTGTGAAAACCTCATACAAACCTAGCAGGATCCTGATGCACTGTGAAAACCCCAGACACACCTGGCAGGATCCTGATGCACTGTGAAAACCCCATACACACCTGGCAGGATCCTGATCCACTGTGAAATCCCCATACACACCTGGCAGGATCCTGATAATCTATGAAATCCCCATACACACCTGGCAGGATCCTGATCCACTGGGAAATCCCCATACACACCTGGCAGGATCCTGATACACTGTGAAACCCCCATACACACCTGGCAGGATCCTGATAAACTATGAAACCCCCATACAGACCTGGCAGGATCCTGATAAATTGTGAAAATCCCATACACACCTGGCAGGATCCTGATACACTGTGAAAACCCCAAACACACCTGGCAGGATCCTGATAAACTGTGAAAACCCCATACACACCTGGCAGGATCCTGATAAACTGTGAAACCCCCATGCACACCAGGCAGGATCCTGATAAACTGTGAAACCCCCATACATACCTGGCAGGATCCTGATGCACAGTAAAACCCCATTCACATCTGGCGGGATCCTGATACACTGTGAAACCCCATACACACCTGGCAGGATCCTGATACACTGTGAAACCCCATACACACCTGGCAGGATCCTGATACACTGTGAAACCCCCATACACACCTGGCAGGATCCTGATAACCTATGAAACCCCCATACACACCTGGCAGGATCCTGATAAACTGTGAAAATCCCATACACACCTGGCAGGATCCTGATGCACTGTGAAAGCCCCATACACACCTGGCAGGATCCTGATAAACTATGAAACCCCCATACACACCTGGCAGGATACTGATAAATTGTGAAAATCCCATACACACCTGGCAGGATCCTGATACACTGTGAAAACCCCATTCACACCTGGCAGGATCCTGATCCACTGTGAAAACCCCATACACACCTGGCAGGATCCTGATACACTATGAAACCCCCATACACACCTGGCAGGATCCTGATATACTGTGAAACCCCCATACACACCTGGCAGGATCCTGATAAACTATGAAACCCCCATACACACCTGGCAGGATCCTGATAAATTGTGAAAATCCCATACACACCTGGCAGGATCCTGATACACTGTGAAAACCCCATACACACCTGGCAGGATCCTGATAAACTGTGAAACCCCCATACACACCTGGCAGGATCCTGATAAACTGTGAAACCCCATACACATCTGGCAGGATCCTGATAGACTCTGAAACCCCATTCACACCTGGCAGGATCCTGATAAACTGTGAAACCCCATACACATCTGGCAGGATCCTGATAGACTCTGAAACCCCATTCACACCTGGCAGGATCCTGATAAACTGTGAAAACTCCATACACACCTGGCAGGATCCTGATAAACTGTGAAACCCCCATACACACCAGGCAGGATCCTGATGAACTGAAACCCTCATAGACACCTGACAGGATCCTGATAGACTGTGAAAACCCCATACATACCTGGCAGGATCCTGATACACAGTAAAACCCCATTCACATCTGGCGGGATCCTGATACACTGTGAAACCCCATACACACCTGGCAGAATCCTGATACACTGTTAAACCCCATACACACCTGGCAGGATCCTGATACACTGTGAAACCCCCATACACACCTGGAAGGATCCTGAAACACAGTGAAACCCCATGCACACCTGGCAGGATCCTGATAATCTATGAAACCCCCATACACACCTGGCAGGATCCTGATAAACTGTGAAACCCCCATTCACACCAGGCAGGATCCTGATGCACTGTGAAACCCCCATAGACCCCTGACAGGATCCTGATACACTGTGAAAACGCCATACATACCTGGCAGGATCCTGATACACAGTGAAACCCCATTCACATCTGGCGGGATCCTGATACACTGTGAAACCCCATACACACCTGGCAGGTTCCTGATCCACTGTGAATCCCCCATACACACCTGGAAGGATCCTGATACACTGTGAAACCCCATACACACCTGGCAGGATCCTGATACACTGTGAAACCCCATACGCACCTGGCAGGATCCTGATAAGCTGTGAAAACCCCAGACACACCTGGCAGGATAATGATGTACTGTGAAAAGCCCATACACACCTGGCAGGATCCTGATACACTTTGAAACCCCCAGACACACCTGGCAGGATCCTTATACACTGTGAAAACCCCATACACACCTGGCAGGATCCTGATACACTGTGAAACCCCCATACACACCTGGCAGGATCCTGATAAACTGTGAAACCCTCATAGACACCTGACAGGATCCTGATAGACTGTGAAAACCCCATACATACCTGGCAGGATCCTGATACACAGTAAAACCCCATTCACATCTGGCGGGATCCTGATACACTGTGAAACCCCATACACAGCTGGCAGAATCCTGATACACTGTGAAACCCCAGACACACCTGGCAGGATCCTGATACACTGTGAAACCCCCATACACACCTGGAAGGATCCTGAAACACAGTGAAACCCCATGCACACCTGGCAGGATCCTGATAATCTATGAAACCCCCATACACACCTGGCAGGATCCTGATAAACTGTGAAACCCCCATAGACCCCTGACAGGATCCTGATACACTGTGAAAACCTCATACATACCTGGCAGGATCCTGATACACAGTGAAACCCCATTCACATCTGGCGGGATCCTGATCCACTGTGAAACCCCCATACACACCTGGAAGGATCCTGATACACTGTGAAACCCCATACACACCTGGCAGGATCCTGATACACTGTGAAACCCCATACACACGTGGCAGGATCCTGATACACTGTGAAACCCCATACGCACCTGGCAGTTTCCTGATGCACTGTGAAACCCCATACACACCTGGCAGGATCCTGATAAGCTGTGAAAACCCCATACACACCTGGCAGGATAATGATGCACTGTGAAAAGCCCATACACACCTGGCAGGATCCTGATACTCTTTGAAAACCCCAGACTCACCTTGCAGGATCCTGATACACTGTGAAAACCCCATACACATCTAGCAGGATCCTGATGGACTGTGAAAACCCCATAGACCCCTGACAGGATCCTGATACACTGTGAAAACCCCATACATACCTGGCAGGATCCTGATACACAGTGAAACCCCATTCACATCTGGCGGGATCCTGATCCACTGTGAAACCCCCATACACACCTGGAAGGATCCTGATACACTGTGAAACCCCATACACACCTGGCAGGATCCTGATACACTGTGAAACCCCATACACACGTGGCAGGATCCTGATACACTGTGAAACCCCATACGCACCTGGCAGTTTCCTGATCCACTGTGAAAAGCCCATACACACCTGGCAGGATCCTGATACTCTTTGAAAACCCCAGACTCACCTGGCAGGATCCTGATACACTGTGAAAACCCCATACACACCTGGCAGGATCCTGATACACTGTGAAACCCCATACACATCTAGCAGGATCCTGATGGACTGTGAAACCCCATTCACACCTGGCAGGATCCTGATAAACTGTGGAAACCCCATACACACCTGGCAGGATCCTGATCCACTGTGACAACCCCATTCACATCTGGCAGGATCCTGATCCACTGTGAAAGCCCATTCATATCTGGTAGGATCCTGATACACTGTGAAACCCCCATACACACCTGGCAGGATCCTGATACACTGTGAAACCGCATAAACACCTGGCAGGATCCTGATCCACTGTGAAACCCCATACACACCTGGCAGGATCCTGATCCGCTGTGAAAACCCCATACACACCTGGCAGGATCCTGATCCACTGTGAAAACCCCATACACACCTGGCAGGATCCTGATACACAGTGAAACCCCATTCACATCTGACGGGATCCTGATAAACTGTGAAACCCCAATACACACCAGGCAGGATCCTGATAAACTGTGAAATCCCCATAGACACCTGACAGGATCCTGATGGACTGTGAAAACACCATACATACCTGGCAGGATCCTGATACACAGTGAAACCCCAAACACACCTGGCAGGATCCTGATAATCTATGAAATCCCCATACACACCTGGCAGGATCCTGATCCACTGGGAAATCCCCATACACACCTGGCAGGATCCTGATACACTGTGAAACCCCCATACACACCTGACAGGATCCTGATAAACTATGAAACCCCCATACAGACCTGGCAGGATCCTGATAAATTGTGAAAATCCCATACACACCTGGCAGGATCCTGATACACTGTGAAAACCCCAAACACACCTGGCAGGATCCTGATAAACTGTGAAAACCCCATACACACCTGGCAGGATCCTGATAAACTGTGAAACCCCCATACACACCAGGCAGGATCCTGATAAACTGTGAAACCCCCATCGACACCTGACAGGATCCTGATAGACTGTGAAAACCCCATACATACCTGGCAGGATCCTGATGCACAGTAAAACCCCATTCACATCTGGCGGGATCCTGATACACTGTGAAACCCCATACACACCTGGCAGGATCCTGATACACTGTGAAACCCCATACACACCTGGCAGGATCCTGATACACTGTGAAACCCCCATACACACCTGGCAGGATCCTGATAACCTATGAAACCCCCATACACACCTGGCAGGATCCTGATAAACTGTGAAAATCCCATACACACCTGGCAGGATCCTGATACACTGTGAAAGCCCCATACACACCTGGCAGGATCCTGATAAACTATGAATCCCCATACACACCTGGCAGGATACTGATAAATTGTGAAAATCCCATTCACACCTGGCAGGATCCTGATACACTGTGAAAACCCCATTCACACCTGGCAGGATCCTGATCCACTGTGAAAACCCCATACACACCTGGCAGGATCCTGATACACTATGAAACCCCCATACACACCTGGCAGGATCCTGATATACTGTGAAACCCCCATACACACCTGGCAGGATCCTGATAAGCTGTGAAAACCACATACACACCTGGCAGGATAATGATGCACTGTGAAAAGCCCATACACACCTGGCAGGATCCTGATACTCTTTGAAAACCCCAGACTCACCTTGCAGGATCCTGATACACTGTGAAAACCCCATACACATTTAGCAGGATCCTGATGGACTGTGAAAACCCCATAGACCCCTGACAGGATCCTGATACACTGTGAAAACCCCATACATACCTGGCAGGATCCTGATACACAGTGAAACCCCATTCACATCTGGCGGGATCCTGATCCACTGTGAAACCCCCATACACACCTGGAAGGATCCTGATACACTGTGAAACGCCATACACACCTGGCAGGATCCTGATACACTGTGAAACCCCATACACACGTGGCAGGATCCTGATACACTGTGAAACCCCATACGCTCCTGGCAGTTTCCTGATGCACTGTGAAACCCCATACACACCTGGCAGGATCCTGATCCACTGTGAAAAGCCCATACACACCTGGCAGGATCCTGATACTCTTTGAAAACCCCAGACTCACCTGGCAGGATCCTGATACACTGTGAAAACCCCATACACACCTGGCAGGATCCTGATACACTGTGAAACCCCATACACATCTAGCAGGATCCTGATGGACTGTGAAACCCCATTCACACCTGGCAGGATCCTGATAAACTGTGGAAACCCCATACACACCTGGCAGGATCCTGATCCACTGTGACAACCCCATTCACATCTGGCAGGATCCTGATCCACTGTGAAAGCCCATTCATATCTGGCAGGATCCTGATACACTGTGAAACCCCCATACACACCTGGCAGGATCCTGATACACTGTGAAACCCCATACACACCTGGCAGGATCCTGATCCGCTGTGAAAACCCCATACACACCTGGCAGGATCCTGATCCACTGTGAAAACCCCATACACACCTGGCAGGATCCTGATACACAGTGAAACCCCATTCACATCTGACGGGATCCTGTTAAACTGTGAAACCCCAATGCACACCAGGCAGGATCCTGATAAACTGTGAAATCCCCATAGACACCTGACAGGATCCTGATGGACTGTGAAAACACCATACATACCTGGCAGGATCCTGATACACAGTGAAACCCCAAACACACCTGGCAGGATCCTGATAATCTATGAAATCCCCATACACACCTGGCAGGATCCTGATCCACTGGGAAATCCCCATACACACCTGGCAGGATCCTGATACACTGTGAAACCCCCATACACACCTGACAGGATCCTGATAAACTATGAAACCCCCATACAGACCTGGCAGGATCCTGATAAATTGTGAAAATCCCATACACACCTGGCAGGATCCTGATACACTGTGAAAACCCCAAACACACCTGGCAGGTTCCTGATAAACTGTGAAAAACCCATACACACCTGGCAGGATCCTGATAAACTGTGAAACCCCCATACACACCAGGCAGGATCCTGATAAACTGTGAAACCCCCATCGACACCTGACAGGATCCTGATAGACTGTGAAAACCCCATACATACCTGGCAGGATCCTGATGCACAGTAAAACCCCATTCACATCTGGCGGGATCCTGATACACTGTGAAACCCCATACACACCTGGCAGGATCCTGATACACTGTGAAACCCCATACATACCTGGCAGGATCCTGATACACTGTGAAACCCCCATACACACCTGGCAGGATCCTGAGAACCTATGAAACCCCCATACACACCTGGCAGGATACTGATAAATTGTGAAAATCCCATACACACCTGGCAGGATCCTGATACACTGTGAAAACCCCATTCACACAAGGCAGGATCCTGATACACTATGAAACCCCCATACACACCTGGCAGGATCCTGATATACTTTGAAACCCCCATACACACCTGGCAGGATCCTGATAAACTGTGAAACCCCCATACACACCTGGCAGGATCCTGATAGACTGTGAAACCCCATTCACACCTGGCAGGATCTTGATAAACTGTGAAACCCCCATACACACCTGGCAGGATCCTGATAAACTGTGAAAACTCCATACACACCTGGCAGGATCCTGATAAACTGTGAAACCCCCATACACACCAGGCAGGATCCTGATAATCTGTGAAACCCTCATAGACACCTGACAGGATCCTGATAGACTGTGAAAACCCCATACATACCTGGCAGGATCCTGATACACAGTAAAACCCCATTCACATCTGGCGGGATCCTGATACACTGTGAAACCCCATACACACCTGCCAGAATCCTGATACACTGTTAAACCCCACACACACCTGGCAGGATCCTGATACACTGTGAAACCCCCATACACACCTGGAAGGATCCTGAAACACAGTGAAACCCCATGCACACCTGGCAGGATCCTGATAATCTATGAAACCCCCATACACACCTGGCAGGATCCTGATCCACTGTGAAAATCCCATACACACCTGGCAGGATCCTGATGCACTGTGAAAACCCCATACACACCTGGCAGGATCCTGATGCACTGTGAAAACCCCAAAGACACCTGGCAGGATCCAGATACACTGTGAAAACCCCATAAACACCTGGCAGGATTCTGATGCACTGTGAAACCCCCATACACACCTGGCAGGATCCTGATACACTTTTAAAACCCACACACACCTGGCAGGATCCTGATACACTCTGAAACCCCATACACATCTAGCAGGATCCTGATAGACTGTGAAACCCCCATAGACACCTGACAGGATCCTGATACACTGTGAAAACCCCATACATACCTGGCAGGATCCTGATACACAGTGAAACCCCATTCACATCTGACGGGATCCTGATAAACTGTGAAACCCCAATACACACCTGGCAGGATCCTGATACACAGTGAAACCCCATACACACCTGGAAGGATCCTGATACACTGTGAAACCCCATACACACCTGGCAGGATCCTGATACACTATGAAACCCCCATACACACCTGGCAGGATCCTGATATACTGTGAAACCCCCATACACACCTGGCAGGATCCTGATAAACTATGAAACCCCCATACACACCTGGCAGGATCCTGATAAATTGTGAAAATCCCATACACACCTGGCAGGATCCTGATAAACTGTGAAACACCCATACACACCTGGCAGGATCTTGATAAACTGTGAAACCCCCATACACACCTGGCAGGATCCTGATAAACTGTGAAAACTCCATACACACCTGACAGGATCCTGATAGACTGTGAAAACCCCATACATACCTGGCAGGATCCTGATACACAGTAAAACCCCATTCACATCTGGCGGGACCCTGATACACTGTGAAACCCCATACACACCTGGCAGAATCCTGATACACTGTTAAACCCCATACACACCTGGCAGGATCCTGATACACTGTGAAACCCCCATACACACCTGGAAGGATCCTGAAACACAGTGAAACCCCATGCACACCTGGCAGGATCCTGATAATCTATGAAACCCCCATGCACACCTGGCAGGATCCTGATAAACTGTGAAACCCCCATTCACACCAGGCAGGATCCTGATGCACTGTGAAACCCCCATAGACCCCTGACAGGATCCTGATACACTGTGAAAACGCCATACATACCTGGCAGGATCCTGATCCACTGTGAAACCCCAGTCACATCTGGCGGGATCCTGATACACTGTGAAACCCCATACACACCTCGCAGGTTCCTGATCCACTGTGAATCCCCCATACACACCTGGAAGGATCCTGATACACTGTGAAACCCCATACACACCTGGCAGGATCCTGATACACTGTGAAACCCCATACACACGTGGCAGGATCCTGATACACTGTGAAACCCCATACGCACCTGGCAGTTTCCTGATACACTGTGAAACCCCCATACACACCTGGAAGGATCCTGATACACTGTGAAACCCCATACACACCTGGCAGGATCCTGATAAGCTGTGAAAACCCCATACACACCTGGCAGGATAATGATGCACTGTGAAAAGCCTATACACACCTGGCAGGATCCTGATACACTTTGAAACCCCCAGACACACCTGGCAGGATCCTGATACACTGTGAAAACCCCATACACACCTGGCAGGATCCTGATACACTGTGAAACTCCATACGCACCTGGCAGGATCCTGATGCACTGTGAAAACCCCATACACACCTGGCAGGATCCTGATAGACTGTGAAACACCCATACACATCTGGCAGGATCCTGATTCACTGTGAAACCCCCATACACACCTGGCAGGATCCTGATCCACTGTGAAACCCCCATGCACACCTGGCAGGATCCTGATATACTGTGAAAACCCCAAACACATTTGGCAGGATCCTGATACACTGTGAAACCCCATACACACCTGGCAGGATCCTGATCCACTGTGGAACTCCCATACACACCTGGCAGGATCCTGATAAACTGTGAAAACCCCATACACACCTTGCAGGATCCTGATCCACTGTGAAACCCCATACACACCTGGCAGGACCCTGATCCGCTGTGAAAACCCCATACACACCTGGCAGGATCCTGATGCACTGTGAACACCCCATACACACCTGGCAGGATCCTGATGCACTGTGAAAACCCCAAAGACACCTGGCAGGATCCAGATACACTGTGAAAACCCCATAAACACCTGGCAGGATTCTGATGCACTGTGAAACCCACATACACACCTGGCAGGATCCTGATACACTTTTAAAACCCAAACACACCTGGCAGGATCCTGATCCACTCTGAAACCCCATACACATCTAGCAGGATCCTGATAGACTGTGAAACCCCCATAGACACCTGACAGGATCCTGATGCACTGTGAAAACCCCATACATACCTGGCAGGATCCTGATACACAGTGAAACCCCATTTACATCTGACGGGATCCTGATAAACTGTGAAACCCCAATACACACCTAGCAGGATCCTGATACACAGTGAAACCCCCATAGACACCTGACAGGATCCTGATAGACTGTGAAAACCCCATACATACCTGGCAGGATCCTGATAAACTGTGAAACCCCCATAGACACCTGACAGGATCCTGATAGACTGTGAAAACCCCATACATACCTGGCAGGATCCTGATACACAGTAAAACCCCATTCACATCTGGCGGGATCCTGATACACTGTGAAACCCCAAACACACCTGGCAGGATCCTGATACACTGTGAAACCCCATACACACCTGGAAGGATCCTGATACACTGTGAAACCCCATACACACCTAGCAGGATCCTGATGCACTGTGAAAACCCCAGACACACCTGGCAGGATCCTGATGCACTGTGAAAACCCCAGACTCACCTGGCAGGACCTTGATACACTGTGAAACCCCATACGAACCTGGCAGGATCCTGATGCAATGTGAAAACCCCATACACACCTGGCAGGATCCTGATAGACTGTGAAACTCCCATACACACCTGGCAGGATCCTGATCCACTGTGAAACCCCATACACACCTGGCAGGATCCTGATCCGCTGTGAAAACCCCATACACACCTGGCAGGATCCTGATCCGCTGTGAAAACCCCATACACACCTGGCAGGATCCTGATCCACTGTGAAAATCCCATACACACCTGGCAGGATCCTGATGCACTGTGAAAACCCCAAAGACACCTGGCAGCATCCAGATACACTGTGAAACCCCCATACACACCTGGCAGGATCCTGATACACTTTTAAAACCCATACACACCTGGCAGGATCCTGATCCACTCTGAAACCCCATACACATCTAGCAGGATCCTGATAGACTGTGAAACCCCCATAGACACCTGACGGGATCCTGATACACTGTGAAAACCCCATACATACCTGGTAGGATCCTGATACACAGTGAAACCCCATTCACATCTGACGGGATCCTGATAAACTGTGAAACCCCAATACACACCTGGCAGGATCCTGATACACAGTGAAAGCCCATACACACCTGGAAGGATCCTGATACACTGTGAAACCCCATACACACCTGGCAGGATCCTGATAAACTGTGAAAACCCCATACACACCTAGCAGGATCCTGATGCACTGTGAAAGCCCCAGACACACCTGGCAGGATCCTGATGCACTGTGAAAACTCCATACACACCAGGCAGGATCCTGATAAACTGTGAAAACCCCATACACACCTGGCAGGATCCTGATAAACTGTGAAAACCCCATCCACACCAGGCAGGATCCAGATAAACTGTGAAATCCCCATCCACACCAGGCAGGATCCTGATAGACTGTGAAAACCCCATACAGACCTGACAGGATCCTGATAGACTGTGAAAACCCCTCACATACCTGGCAGGATCCTGATACACTGTACAACCCCATTCACATCTGGCGGGATCCTGATGCACTGTGAAACCCCATACACACCTGGCAGGATCCTGATACACGGTGAAACCCCATACACACCTGGCAGGATCCTGATACACTGTGAAACCCCCATACACACCTGGAAGGATCCTGATACACTGTGAAACCCCATACACATCTCGCAGGATCCTGATAAACTGTGAAAACCACAGACAGACCGAGCAGGATCCTGATGCACTGTGAAAACCCCAGACACACCTGGCAGGATCCTGATGCACTGTGAAAACCCCATACACACCTGGCATGATCCTGATCCACTGTGAAAACCCCAGACACACCTGGCAGGATCCTGATGCACTGTGAAAACCCCATACACACCTGGCAGGATCCTGATAATCTATGAAATCCCCATACACACCTGGCAGGATCCTGATCCACTGGGAAAACCCCATTCACACCTGGCAGGATCCTGATCCACTGTGAAAACCCCATACACACCTGGCAGGATCCTGATACACTGTGAAAGCCCCATACACACCTGGCAGGATCCTGATAAACTATGAAACCCCCATACACACCTGGCAGGATCCTGATAAACTGTGAAAATCCCATACACACCTGGCAGGAACCTGATCCACTGTGAAAACCCCATGCACAGCTGGCAGGATCGTGATAAACTATGAAACCCCCATACACACCTGGCAGGATCCGGATAAACTGTGAAACCCCATACACATCAGGCAGGATCCTGATAGACTGTGAAACCCCATTCACACCTGGCAGGATCTTGATAAACTGTGAAACCCCCATGCACACCTGGCAGGATCCTGATAAAATGTGAAAACTCCATACACACCTGGCAGGATCCTGATAAACTGTGAAACCCCCATCCACACCAGGCAGGATCCTGATAAACTGTGAAACCCCCATAGACACCTGACAGGATCCTGATAGACTGTGAAAACCCCATACATACCTGGCAGGATCCTGATACTCAGTAAAACCCCATTCACATCTGGCGGGATCCTGATACACTGTGAAACCCCATACACACCTGGCAGAATCCTGATACACTGTGAAACCCCCATACACACCTGGAAGGATCCTGATACACTGTGAAACCCCATACACACCTGGCAGGATCCTGATAAACTGTGAAAACCCCATGCACACCGAGCAGGATCCTGATGCACTGTGAAACCCCAGACACATCTGACGGGATCCTGATAAACTGTGAAACCCCAATACACACCAGGCAGGATCCTGATAAACTGTGAAACCCCCATAGACACCTGACAGGATCCTGATAGACTGTGAAAACCCCATACATACCTGGCAGGATCCTGATGCACAGTAAAACCCCATTCACATCTGGCGGGATCCTGATACACTGTGAAACCCCAAACACACCTGGCAGGATCCTGATACACTGTGAAACCCCATACACACCTGGAAGGATCCTGATACACTGTGAAACCCCATACACACCTGGCAGGATCCTGATGAACTGTGAAAACCCCATACACACCTAGCAGGATCCTGATGCACTGTGAAAACCCCAGACACACCTGGCAGGTTCCTGATGCACTGTGAAAACTCCATACACACCAGGCAGGATCCTGATAGACTGTGAAATCCCCATCCATACCTGGCAGGATCCTGATAAGCTGTGAAAACCCCATACACACCTGGCAGGATAATGATGCACTGTGAAAAGCCTATACACACCTGGCAGGATCCTGATACACTTTGAAACCCCCAGACACACCTGGCAGGATCCTGATACACTGTGAAAACCCCATTTACATCTGACGGGATCCTGATAAACTGTGAAACCCCAATACACACCTAGCAGGATCCTGATACACTGTGAAACTCCATACGCACCTGGCAGGATCCTGATGCACTGTGAAAACCCCATACACACCTGGCAGGATCCTGATAGACTGTGAAACACCCATACACATCTGGCAGGATCCTGATTCACTGTGAAACCCCCATACACACCTGGCAGGATCCTGATCCACTGTGAAACCCCCATGCACACCTGGCAGGATCCTGATATACTGTGAAAACCCCAAACACATTTGGCAGGATCCTGATACACTGTGAAACCCCATACACACCTGGCAGGATCCTGATCCACTGTGGAACTCCCATACACACCTGGCAGGATCCTGATAAACTGTGAAAACCCCATACACACCTTGCAGGATCCTGATCCACTGTGAAACCCCATACACACCTGGCAGGACCCTGATCCGCTGTGAAAACCCCATACACACCTGGCAGGATCCTGATGCACTGTGAAAACCCCATACACACCTGGCAGGATCCTGATGCACTGTGAAAACCCCAAAGACACCTGGCAGGATCCAGATACACTGTGAAAACCCCATAAACACCTGGCAGGATTCTGATGCACTGTGAAACCCACATACACACCTGGCAGGATCCTGATACACTTTTAAAACCCAAACACACCTGGCAGGATCCTGATCCACTCTGAAACCCCATACACATCTAGCAGGATCCTGATAGACTGTGAAACCCCCATAGACACCTGACAGGATCCTGATGCACTGTGAAAACCCCATACATACCTGGCAGGATCCTGATACACAGTGAAACCCCATTTACATCTGACGGGATCCTGATAAACTGTGAAACCCCAATACACACCTAGCAGGATCCTGATACACAGTGAAACCCCCATAGACACCTGACAGGATCCTGATAGACTGTGAAAACCCCATACATACCTGGCAGGATCCTGATAAACTGTGAAACCCCCATAGACACCTGACAGGATCCTGATAGACTGTGAAAACCCCATACATACCTGGCAGGATCCTGATACACAGTAAAACCCCATTCACATCTGGCGGGATCCTGATACACTGTGAAACCCCAAACACACCTGGCAGGATCCTGATACACTGTGAAACCCCATACACACCTGGAAGGATCCTGATACACTGTGAAACCCCATACACACCTAGCAGGATCCTGATGCACTGTGAAAACCCCAGACACACCTGGCAGGATCCTGATGCACTGTGAAAACCCCAGACTCACCTGGCAGGACCTTGATACACTGTGAAACCCCATACGAACCTGGCAGGATCCTGATGCAATGTGAAAACCCCATACACACCTGGCAGGATCCTGATAGACTGTGAAACTCCCATACACACCTGGCAGGATCCTGATCCACTGTGAAACCCCATACACACCTGGCAGGATCCTGATCCGCTGTGAAAACCCCATACACACCTGGCAGGATCCTGATCCACTGTGAAAATCCCATACACACCTGGCAGGATCCTGATGCACTGTGAAAACCCCAAAGACACCTGGCAGCATCCAGATACACTGTGAAACCCCCATACACACCTGGCAGGATCCTGATACACTTTTAAAACCCATACACACCTGGCAGGATCCTGATCCACTCTGAAACCCCATACACATCTAGCAGGATCCTGATAGACTGTGAAACCCCCATAGACACCTGACGGGATCCTGATACACTGTGAAAACCCCATACATACCTGGTAGGATCCTGATACACAGTGAAACCCCATTCACATCTGACGGGATCCTGATAAACTGTGAAACCCCAATACACACCTGGCAGGATCCTGATACACAGTGAAAGCCCATACACACCTGGAAGGATCCTGATACACTGTGAAACCCCATACACACCTGGCAGGATCCTGATAAACTGTGAAAACCCCATACACACCTAGCAGGATCCTGATGCACTGTGAAAGCCCCAGACACACCTGGCAGGATCCTGATGCACTGTGAAAACTCCATACACACCAGGCAGGATCCTGATAAACTGTGAAAACCCCATACACACCTGGCAGGATCCTGATAAACTGTGAAAACCCCATCCACACCAGGCAGGATCCAGATAAACTGTGAAATCCCCATCCACACCAGGCAGGATCCTGATAGACTGTGAAAACCCCATACAGACCTGACAGGATCCTGATAGACTGTGAAAACCCCTCACATACCTGGCAGGATCCTGATACACTGTACAACCCCATTCACATCTGGCGGGATCCTGATGCACTGTGAAACCCCATACACACCTGGCAGGATCCTGATACACGGTGAAACCCCATACACACCTGGCAGGATCCTGATACACTGTGAAACCCCCATACACACCTGGAAGGATCCTGATACACTGTGAAACCCCATACACATCTCGCAGGATCCTGATAAACTGTGAAAACCACAGACAGACCGAGCAGGATCCTGATGCACTGTGAAAACCCCAGACACACCTGGCAGGATCCTGATGCACTGTGAAAACCCCATACACACCTGGCATGATCCTGATCCACTGTGAAAACCCCAGACACACCTGGCAGGATCCTGATGCACTGTGAAAACCCCATACACACCTGGCAGGATCCTGATAATCTATGAAATCCCCATACACACCTGGCAGGATCCTGATCCACTGGGAAAACCCCATTCACACCTGGCAGGATCCTGATCCACTGTGAAAACCCCATACACACCTGGCAGGATCCTGATACACTGTGAAAGCCCCATACACACCTGGCAGGATCCTGATAAACTATGAAACCCCCATACACACCTGGCAGGATCCTGATAAACTGTGAAAATCCCATACACACCTGGCAGGAACCTGATCCACTGTGAAAACCCCATGCACAGCTGGCAGGATCGTGATAAACTATGAAACCCCCATACACACCTGGCAGGATCCGGATAAACTGTGAAACCCCATACACATCAGGCAGGATCCTGATAGACTGTGAAACCCCATTCACACCTGGCAGGATCTTGATAAACTGTGAAACCCCCATGCACACCTGGCAGGATCCTGATAAAATGTGAAAACTCCATACACACCTGGCAGGATCCTGATAAACTGTGAAACCCCCATCCACACCAGGCAGGATCCTGATAAACTGTGAAACCCCCATAGACACCTGACAGGATCCTGATAGACTGTGAAAACCCCATACATACCTGGCAGGATCCTGATACTCAGTAAAACCCCATTCACATCTGGCGGGATCCTGATACACTGTGAAACCCCATACACACCTGGCAGAATCCTGATACACTGTGAAACCCCCATACACACCTGGAAGGATCCTGATACACTGTGAAACCCCATACACACCTGGCAGGATCCTGATAAACTGTGAAAACCCCATGCACACCGAGCAGGATCCTGATGCACTGTGAAACCCCAGACACATCTGACGGGATCCTGATAAACTGTGAAACCCCAATACACACCAGGCAGGATCCTGATAAACTGTGAAACCCCCATAGACACCTGACAGGATCCTGATAGACTGTGAAAACCCCATACATACCTGGCAGGATCCTGATGCACAGTAAAACCCCATTCACATCTGGCGGGATCCTGATACACTGTGAAACCCCAAACACACCTGGCAGGATCCTGATACACTGTGAAACCCCATACACACCTGGAAGGATCCTGATACACTGTGAAACCCCATACACACCTGGCAGGATCCTGATGAACTGTGAAAACCCCATACACACCTAGCAGGATCCTGATGCACTGTGAAAACCCCAGACACACCTGGCAGGTTCCTGATGCACTGTGAAAACTCCATACACACCAGGCAGGATCCTGATAGACTGTGAAATCCCCATACATACCTGGCAGGATCCTGATACACTGTAAAACCCCATTCACATCTGGCGGGATCCTGATACACTGTGAAGCCCCACACACACCTGGCAGGATCCTGATACACTGTGAAACCCCATACACACCTGGCAGGATCCTGATACACTGTGAAACCCCCATACACACCTGGAAGGATCCTGATACACTGTGAAACCCCATACACATCTAGCAGGATCCTGATAAACTGTGAAAACCACATACACACCTCGCAGGATCCTGATGCACTGTGAAAAACCCAGACACACCTGGCAGGATCCTGATGCACTGTGAAAACCGCATACACACCTGGCAGGATCCTGATCCACTGTGAAAACCCCAGACACACCTGGCAGGATCCTGATGCACTGTGAAAACCCCAGACACACCTGGCAGGATCCTGATAATCTATGAAATCCCCATACACACCTGGCAGGATCCTGATCCACTGGGAAAACCCCATTCACACCTGGCAGGATCCTGATCCACTGTGAAAACCCCATACACACCTGGCAGGATCCTGATACACTGTGAAAGCCCCATACACACCTGGCAGGATCCTGATAAACTATGAAACCCCCATACACACCTGGCAGGATCCTGATAAACTGTGAAAATCCCATACACACCTGGCAGGAACCTGATCCACTGGGAAAACCCCATTCACACCTGGCAGGATCCTGATCCACTGTGAAAACCCCATACACACCTGGCAGGATCCTGATACACTGTGAAAGCCCCATACACACCTGGCAGGATCCTGATAAACTATGAAACCCCCATACACACCTGGCAGGATCCTGATAAACTGTGAAAACCCCATACACACCTGGCAGGAGCGTGATACACTGTGAAAACCCCATACACACCTGGCAGGATCCTGATATACTGTGAAAACCCCATACACACCTGGCAGGATCCTGATACACTGTCAAACCCCCATACACACCTGGCAGGATCCTGATAAACTGTGAAACCCCCATCCACACCAGGCAGGATCCTGATAAACTGTGAAACCCCCATAGACACCTGACAGGATCCTGATAGACTGTGAAAACCCCATACATACCTGGCAGGATCCTGATACTCAGTAAAACCCCATTCACATCTGGCGGGATCCTGATACACTGTGAAACCCCATACACACCTGGCAGAATCCTGATACACTGTGAAACCCCATACACATCTAGCAGGATCCTGATACACTGTGAAACCCCCATACACACCTGGAAGGATCCTGATACACTGTGAAACCCCATACACACCTGGCAGGATCCTGATAAACTGTGAAAACCCCATGCACACCGAGCAGGATCCTGATGCACTGTGAAACCCCAGACACATCTGACGGGATCCTGATAAACTGTGAAACCCCAATACACACCAGGCAGGATCCTGATAAACTGTGAAACCCCCATAGACACCTGACAGGATCCTGATAGACTGTGAAAACCCCATACATACCTGGCAGGATCCTGATGCACAGTAAAACCCCATTCACATCTGGCGGGATCCTGATACACTGTGAAACCCCAAACACACCTGGCAGGATCCTGATACACTGTGAAACCCCATACACACCTGGAAGGATCCTGATACACTGTGAAACCCCATACACACCTGGCAGGATCCTGATGAACTGTGAAAACCCCATACACACCTAGCAGGATCCTGATGCACTGTGAAAACCCCAGACACACCTGGCAGGTTCCTGATGCACTGTGAAAACTCCATACACACCAGGCAGGATCCTGATAGACTGTGAAATCCCCATACATACCTGGCAGGATCCTGATACACTGTAAAACCCCATTCACATCTGGCGGGATCCTGATACACTGTGAAACCCCACACACACCTGGCAGGATCCTGATACACTGTGAAACCCCATACACACCTGGCAGGATCCTGATACACTGTGAAACCCCCTATACACACCTGGAAGGATCCTGATACACTGTGAAACCCCATACACATCTAGCAGGATCCTGATAAACTGTGAAAACCACATACACACCTCGCAGGATCCTGATGCACTGTGAAAAACCCAGACACACCTGGCAGGATCCTGATGCACTGTGAAAACCGCATACACACCTGGCAGGATCCTGATCCACTGTGAAAACCCCAGACACACCTGGCAGGATCCTGATGCACTGTGAAAACCCCAGACACACCTGGCAGGATCCTGAAAATCTATGAAATCCCCATACACACCTGGCAGGATCCTGATCCACTGGGAAAACCCCATTCACACCTGGCAGGATCCTGATCCACTGTGAAAACCCCATACACACCTGGCAGGATCCTGATAAACTATGAAACCCCCATACACACCTGGCAGGATCCTGATAAACTGTGAAAATCCCATACACACCTGGCAGGAACCTGATCCACTGGGAAAACCCCATTCACACCTGGCAGGATCCTGATCCACTGTGAAAACCCCATACACACCTGGCAGGATCCTGATACACTGTGAAAGCCCCAAACACACCTGGCAGGATCCTGATAAACTATGAAACCCCCATACACACCTGGCAGGATCCTGATAAACTGTCAAAACCCCATACACACCTGGCAGGAGCGTGATACACTGTGAAAACCCCATACACACCTGGGAGGATCCTGATATACTGTGAAAACCCCATACACACCTGGCAGGATCCTGATACACTGTCAAACCCCCATACACACCTGGCAGGATCCTGATAAACTATGAAACCCCCATATACACCTGGCAGGATCCTGATAAATTGTGAAAATCCCATACACACCTGGCAGGATCCTGATAAATTGTGAAAATCCCATACACACCTGGCAGGATCCGGATAAACTGTGAAACCCCATACACATCTGGCAGGATCCTGATTGACTGTGAAACCCCATTCACACCTGGCAGGATCTTGATAAACTGTGAAACCCCCATACACACCTGGCAGGATCCTGATAAAATGTGAAAACTCCATACACACCTGGCAGGATCCTGATAAACTGTGAAACCCCCATGCACACCAGGCAGGATCCTGATAAACTGTGAAACCCCCATAGACACCTGACAGGATCCTGATAGACTGTGAAAACCCCATACATACCTGGCAGGATCCTGATACACAGTAAAACCCCATACACACCTAGCAGGATCCTGATGCACTGTGAAAACCCCAGACACACCTGGCAGGATCCTGATGCACTGTGAAAACCCCAGACTCACCTGGCAGGACCTTGATACACTGTGAAACCCCATACGAACCTGGCAGGATCCTGATGCACTGTGAAAACCCCATACACACCTGGCAGGATCCTGATAGACTGTGAAACTCCCATACACACCTGGCAGGATCCTGATCCACTGTGAAACCCCATACACACCTGGCAGGATCCTGATCCGCTGTGAAAACCCCATACACACCTGGCAGGATCCTGATCCACTGTGAAAACCCCATACATACCTGGTAGGATCCTGATACACAGTGAAACCCCATTCACATCTGACGGGATCCTGATAAACTGTGAAACCCCAATACACACCTGGCAGGATCCTGATACACAGTGAAACCCCATACACACCTGGCAGGATCCTGATAAACTGTGAAAACCCCATACACACCTAGCAGGATCCTGATGCACTGTGAAAACCCCAGACACACCTGGCAGGATCCTGATGCACTGTGAAAACTCCATACACACCAGGCAGTATCCTGATAAACTGTGAAAACCCCATACACACCTGGCAGGATCCTGATAATCCATGAAACCCCCGTACACACCTGGCAGGATCCTGATAAACTGTGAAAAACCCATCCATACCAGGCAGGATCCTGATAAACTGTGAAATCCCCATCCACACCAGGCAGGATCCTGATAGACTGTGAAAACCCCATACATACCTGACAGGATCCTGATAGACTGTGAAAACCCCTCACATACCTGGCAGGATCCTGATACACTGTAAAACCCCATTCACATCTGGCGGGATCCTGATGCACTGTGAAACCCCATACACACCTGGCAGGATCCTGATACACTGTGAAACCCCATACACACCTGGCAGGATCCTGATACACTGTGAAACCCCCATACACACCTGGAAGGATCCTGATGCACTGTGAAACCCCATACACATCTCGCAGGATCCTGATAAACTGTGAAAACCACAGACAGACCTAGCAGGATCCTGATGCGCTGTGAAAACCCCATACACACCTGGCATGATCCTGATCCACTGTGAAAACCCCATACACACCTGGCAGGATCCTGATGCACTGTGAAAACCCCATACACACCTGGCAGGATCCTGATAATCTATGAAATCCCCATACACACCTGGCAGGATCCTGATCCACTGGGAAAACCCCATTCACACCTGGCAGGATCCTGATCCACTGTGAAAACCCCATACACACCTAGCAGTATCCTGATACACTGTGAAAGCCCCATACACACCTGGCAGGATCCTGATAAACTATGAAACCCCCATACACACCTGGCAGGATCCTGATGCACTGTGAAACCCCATACACACCTGGCAGGATCCTGATCCTCTGTGGAACTCCCATACACACCTGGCAGGATCCTGATAAACTGTGAAAACCCCATACACACCTTGCAGGATCCTGATCCACTGTGAAACCCCATACACACCTGGCAGGATCCTGATCCGCTGTGAAAACCCCATACACACCTGGCAGGATCCTGATGCACTGTGAAAACCCCAAAGACACCTGGCAGGATCCAGATACACTGTGAAAACCCCATAAACACCTGGCAGGATTCTGATGCACTGTGAAACCCACATACACACCTGGCAGGATCCTGATACACTTTGAAAACCCAAACACACCTGGCAGGATCCTGATCCACTCTGAAACCCCATACACATCTCGCAGGATCCTGATAGACTGTGAAACCCCCATAGACACCTGACAGGATCCTGATGCACTGTGAAAACCCCATACATAACTGGCAGGATCCTGATACACAGTGAAACCCCATTTACATCTGACGGGATCCTGATAAACTGTGAAACCCCAATACACACCAGGCAGGATCCTGATAAACTGTGAAACCCCCATAGACACCTGACAGGATCCTGATACACTGTGAAACCCCATACACACCTGGAAGGATCCTGATACACTGTGAAACCCCATACACACCTAGCAGGATCCTGATGCACTGTGAAAATCCCCGACACACCTGGCAGGATCCTGATGCACTGTGAAAACCCCAGACTCACCTGGCAGGACCTTGATACACTGTGAAACCCCATACGAACCTGGCAGGATCCTGATGCAATGTGAAAACCCCATACACACCTGGCAGGATCCTGATAGACTGTGAAACTCCCATACACACCTGGCAGGATCCTGATCCACTGTGAAACCCCATACACACCTGGCAGGATCCTGATCCGCTGTGAAAACCCCATACACACCTGGCAGGATCCTGATCCACTGTGAAAATCCCATACACACCTGGCAGGATCCTGATGCACTGTGAAAACCCCAAAGACACCTGGCAGGATCCTGATGCACTGTGAAAACCCCAAAGACACCTGGCAGCATCCAGATACACTGTGAAAACCCCATAAACACCTGGCAGGATTCTGATGCACTGTGAAACCCCCATACACACCTGGCAGGATCCTGATACACTTTTAAAACCCATACACACCTGGCAGGATCCTGATCCACTCTGAAACCCCATACACATCTAGCAGGATCCTGATAGACTGTGAAACCCCCATAGACACTTGACGGGATCCTGATACACTGTGAAAACCCCATACATACCTGGCAGGATCCTGATACACAGTGAAAGCCCATACACACCTGGAAGGATCCTGATGCACTGTGAAAGCCCCAGACACACCTGGCAGGATCCTGATGCACTGTGAAAACTCCATACACACCAGGCAGGATCCTGATAAACTGTGAAAACCCCATACACACCTGGCAGGATCCTGATAATCCATGAAACCCCCGTACACATCTGGCAGGATCCTGATAAACTGTGAAAACCCCATCTACACCAGGCAGGATCCTGATAAACTGTGAAATCCCCATCCACACCAGGCAGGATCCTTATAGACTGTGAAAACCCCATACATACCTGACAGGATCCTGATAGACTGTGAAAACCCCTCACATACCTGGCGGGATCCTGATAGACTGTAAAACCCCATTCACATCTGGCGGGATCCTGATGCACCGTGAAACCCCATACACACCTGGCAGGATCCTGATACACTGTGAAACCCCATACACACCTGGCAGGATCCTGATACACTGTGAAACCCCCATACACACCTGAAAGGATCCTGATACACTGTGAAACCCCATACACATCTCGCAGGATCCTGATAAACTGTGAAAACCACAGACAGACCTAGCAGGATCCTGATGCACTGTGAAAACCCCAGACACACCTGGCAGGATCCTGAAGCACTGTGAAAACCCCATACACCCCTGGCATGATCCTGATCCACTGTGAAAACCCCAGACACACCTGGCAGGATCCTGATGCACTGTGAAAACCCCATACACACCTGGCAGGATCCTGATAATCTATGAAATCCCCATACACACCTGGCAGGATCCTGATCCACTGGGAAAACCCCATTCACACCTGGCAGGATCCTGATCCACTCTGAAAACCCCATACACATTTGGCAGGATCCTGATACACTGTGAAAGCCCCATACACACCTGGCAGGATCCTGATAAACTATGAAACCCCCATACACCCCTGGCAGTATCCTGATAAACTGTGAAAATCCCATACACACCTGGCAGGAACCTGATCCACTGTGAAAACCCCATGCACAGCTGGCAGGATCGTGATAAACTATGAAAACCCCATATACACCTGGCAGGATCCTGATAAATTGTGAAAATCCCATACACACCTGGCAGGATCCTGATACACTGTGAAAACCCCATACACACCTGGCAGGATCCTGATAAACTGTGAAACCCCCATACACACCTGGCAGGATCCGGATAAACTGTGAAACCCCATACACATCTGGCAGGATCCTGATAGACTGTGAAACCCCATTCACACCTGGCAGGATCTTGATAAACTGTGAAACCCCCATACACACCTGGCAGGATCCGGATAAACTGTGAAACCCCATACACATCTGGCAGGATCCTGATAGACTGTGAAACCCCATTCACACCTGGCAGGATCTTGATAAACTGTGAAACCCCCATGCACACCTGGCAGGATCCTGATAAAATGTGAAAACTCCATACACACCTGGCAGGATCCTGATAAACTGTGAAACCCCCATCCACACCAGGCAGGATCCTGATAAACTGTGAAACCCCCATAGACACCTGACAGGATCCTGATACTCAGTAAAACCCCATTCACATCTGGCGGGATCCTGATACACTGTGAAACCCCATACACACCTGGCAGAATCCTGATACACTGTGAAACCCCATACACACCTAGCAGGATCCTGATACACTGTGAAACCCCCATACACACCTGGAAGGATCCTGATACACTGTGAAAACCCCATACACACCTGGCAGGATCCTGATAAACTGTGAAAACCCCATGCACACCGAGCAGGATCCTGATGCACTGTGAAACCCCAGACACATCTGACGGGATCCTGATAAACTGTGAAACCCCCATAGACACCTGACAGGATCCTGATAGACTGTGAAAACCCCATACATACCTGGCAGGATCCTGATGCACAGTAAAACCCCATTCACATCTGGCGGGTTCCTGATACACTGTGAAACCGCAAACACACCTGGCAGGATCCTGATACACTCTGAAACCCCATACACACCTGGAAGGATCCTGATACACTGTGAAACCCCATACACACCTGGCAGGATCCTGATGAACTGTGAAAACCCCATACACACCTAGCAGGATCCTGATGCACTGTGAAAACCCCAGACACACCTGGCAGGTTCCTGATGCACTGTGAAAACTCCATACACACCAGGCAGGATCCTGATAGACTGTGAAATCCCCAGACATACCTGGCAGGATCCTGATACACTGTAAAACCCCATTCACATCTGGCGGGATCCTGATACACTGTGAAACCCCACACACACCTGGCAGGATCCTGATACACTGTGAAACCCCATACACACCTGGCAGGATCCTGATACACTGTGAAACCCCCATACACACCTGGAAGGATCCTGATACACTGTGAAACCCCATACACATCTCGCAGGATCCTGATGCACTGTGAAAAACCCAGACACACCTGGCAGGATCCTGATGCACTGTGAAAACCGCATACACACCTGGCAGGATCCTGATCCACTGTGAAAACCCCAGACACACCTGGCAGGATCCTGATGCACTGTGAAAACCCCAGACACACCTGGCAGGATCCTGATAATCTATGAAATCCCCATACACACCTGGCAGGATCCTGATCCACTGGGAAAACCCCATTCACACCTGGCAGGATCCTGATCCACTGTGAAAACCCCATACACACCTGGCAGGATCCTGATACACTGTGAAAGCCCCATACACACCTGGCAGGATCCTGATAAACTATGAAACCCCCATACACACCTGGCAGGATCCTGATAAACTGTGAAAATCCCATACACACCTGGCAGGAACCTGATCCACTGTGAAAACCCCATACACACCTGGCAGGATCCTGATAAACTATGAAACCCCCATATACACCTGGCAGGATCCTGATAAATTGTGAAAATCCCATACACACCTGGCAGGATCCTGATAAATTGTGAAAATCCCATACACACCTGGCAGGATCCGGATAAACTGTGAAACCCCATACACATCTGGCAGGATCCTGATTGACTGTGAAACCCCATTCACACCTGGCAGGATCTTGATAAACTGTGAAACCCCCATACACACCTGGCAGGATCCTGATTAAATGTGAAAACTCCATACACACCTGGCAGGATCCTGATAAACTGTGAAACCCCCATAGACACCTGACAGGATCCTGATCGACTGTGAAAACCCCATACATACCTGGCAGGATCCTGATAAACAGTAAAACCCCATACACACCTAGCAGGATCCTGATGCACTGTGAAAACCCCAGACACACCTGGCAGGATCCTGATGCACTGTGAAAACCCCAGACTCACCTGGCAGGACCTTGATACACTGTGAAACCCCATACGAACCTGGCAGGATCCTGATGCACTGTGAAAACCCCATACACACCTGGCAGGATCCTGATAGACTGTGAAACTCCCATACACACCTGGCAGGATCCTGATCCACTGTGAAACCCCATACACACCTGGCAGGATCCTGATCCGCTGTGAAAACCCCATACACACCTGGCAGGATCCTGATCCACTGTGAAAATCCCATACACACCTGGCAGGATCCTGATGCACTGTGAAAACCCCAAAGACACCTGGCAGGATCCAGATACACTGTGAAAACCCCATAAACACCTGGCAGGATTCTGATGCACTGTGAAACCCCCATACACACCTGGCAGGATCCTGATACACTTTTAAAACCCATACACACCTGGCAGGATCCTGATCCACTCTGAAACCCCATACACATCTAGCAGGATCCTGATAGACTGTGAAACCCCCATAGACACCTGACGGGATCCTGATACACTGTGAAAACCCCATACATACCTGGTAGGATCCTGATACACAGTGAAACCCCATTCACATCTGACGGGATCCTGATAAACTATGAAACCCCAATACACACCTGGCAGGATCCTGATACACAGTGAAACCCCATACACACCTGGAAGGATCCTGATACACTGTCAAACCCCATACACACCTGGCAAGATCCTGATAAACTGTGAAAACCCCATACACACCTCGCAGGATCCTGATGCACTGTGAAAACCCCAGACACACCTGGCAGGATCCTGATGCACTGTGAAAACTCCATACACACCAGGCAGGATCCTGGTAAACTGTGAAAACCCCATACACACCTGGCAGGATCCTGATAATCCATGAAACCCCCGTACACACCTGGCAGGATCCTGATAAACTGTGAAAAACCCATCCACACCAGGCAGGATCCTGATAAACTGTGAAATCCCCATCCACACCAGGCAGGATCCTGATAGACTGTGAAAACCCCATACATACCTGACAGGATCCTGATAGACTGTGAAAACCCCTCACATACCTGGCAGGATCCTGATACACTGTAAAACCCCATTCACATCTGGCGGGATCCTGATGCACTATGAAATCCCCATACACACCTGGCAGGATCCTGATCCACTGGGAAAACCCCATTCACACCTGGCAGGATCCTGATCCACTGTGAAACCCCCATACACACCTGGCAGGATCCTGATACACTGTGAAAGCCCCATACACACCTGGCAGGATCCTGATAAACTATGAAACCCCCATACACACCTGGCAGGATCCTGATAAACTGTGAAAATCCCATACACACCTGGCAGGAACCTGATCCACTGTGAAAACCCCATGCACAGCTGGCAGGATCGTGATAAACTATGAAAACCCCATATACACCTGGCAGGATCCTGATAAATTGTGAAAATCCCATACACACCTGGCAGGATCCTGATACACTGTCAAAACCCCATACACACCTGGCAGGATCCTGATAAACTGTGAAACCCCCATACACACCTGGCAGGATCCGGATAAACTGTGAAACCCCATACACATCTGGCAGGATCCTGATAGACTGTGAAACCCCATTCACACCTGGCAGGATCTTGATAAACTGTGAAACCCCCAGACACACCTGGCAGGATCCGGATAAACTGTGAAACCCCATACACATCTGGCAGGATCCTGATAGACTGTGAAACCCCATTCACACCTGGCAGGATCTTGATAAACTGTGAAACCCCCATGCACACCTGGCAGGATCCTGATAAAATGTGAAAACTCCATACACACCTGGCAGGATCCTGATAAACTGTGAAACCCCCATCCACACCAGGCAGGATCCTGATAAACTGTGAAACCCCCATAGACACCTGACAGGATCCTGATACTCAGTAAAACCCCATTCACATCTGGCGGGATCCTGATACACTGTGAAACCCCATACACACCTGGCAGAATCCTGATACACTGTGAAACCCCATACACACCTAGCAGGATCCTGATACACTGTGAAACCCCCATACACACCTGGAAGGATCCTGATACACTGTGAAACCCCATACACACCTGGCAGGATCCTGATAAACTGTGAAAACCCCATGCACACCGAGCAGGATCCTGATGCACTGTGAAACCCCAGACACATCTGACGGGATCCTGATAAACTGTGAAACCCCCATAGACACCTGACAGGATCCTGATAGACTGTGAAAACCCCATACATACCTGGCAGGATCCTGATAATCTATGAAATCCCCATACACACCTGGCAGGATCCTGATGCACTGTGAAAACCCCAGACACACCTGGCAGGATCCTGATAATCTATGAAATCCCCATACACACCTGGCAGGATCCTGATCCACTGGGAAAACCCCATTCACACCTGGCAGGATCCTGATCCACTGTGAAAACCCCATACACACCTGGCAGGATCCTGATACACTGTGAAAGCCCCATACACACCTGGCAGGATCCTGATAAACTATGAAACCCCCATACACACCTGGCAGGATCCTGATAAACTGTGAAAATCCCATACACACCTGGCAGGAACCTGATCCACTGTGAAAACCCCATACACACCTGGCAGGATCCTGATAAACTATGAAACCCCCATATACACCTGGCAGGATCCTGATAAATTGTGAAAATCCCATACACACCTGGCAGGATCCTGATAAATTGTGAAAATCCCATACACACCTGGCAGGATCCGGATAAACTGTGAAACCCCATACACATCTGGCAGGATCCTGATTGACTGTGAAACCCCATTCACACCTGGCAGGATCTTGATAAACTGTGAAACCCCCATACACACCTGGCAGGATCCTGATTAAATGTGAAAACTCCATACACACCTGGCAGGATCCTGATAAACTGTGAAACCCCCATGCACACCAGGCAGGATCCTGATAAACTGTGAAACCCCCATAGACACCTGACAGGATCCTGATCGACTGTGAAAACCCCATACATACCTGGCAGGATCCTGATACACAGTAAAACCCCATACACACCTAGCAGGATCCTGATGCACTGTGAAAGCCCCAGACACACCTGGCAGGATCCTGATGCACTGTGAAAACCCCAGACTCACCTGGCAGGACCTTGATACACTGTGAAACCCCATACGAACCTGGCAGGATCCTGATGCACTGTGAAAACCCCATACATACCTGGCAGGATCCTGATAGACTGTGAAACTCCCATACACACCTGGCAGGATCCTGATCCACTGTGAAACCCCATACACACCTGGCAGGATCCTGATCCGCTGTGAAAACCCCATACACACCTGGCAGGATCCTGATCCACTGTGAAAATCCCATACACACCTGGCAGGATCCTGATGCACTGTGAAAACCCCAAAGACACCTGGCAGGATCCAGATACACTGTGAAAACCCCATAAACACCTGGCAGGATTCTGATGCACTGTGAAACCCCCATACACACCTGGCAGGATCCTGATACACTTTTAAAACCCATACACACCTGGCAGGATCCTGATCCACTCTGAAACCCCATACGCATCTAGCAGGATCCTGATAGACTGTGAAACCCCCATAGACACCTGACGGGATCCTGATACACTGTGAAAACCCCATACATACCTGGTAGGATCCTGATGCACAGTGAAACCCCATTCACATCTGACGGGATCCTGATAAACTATGAAACCCCAATACACACCTGGCAGGATCCTGATACACAGTGAAACCCCATACACACCTGGAAGGATCCTGATACACTGTGAAACCCCATACACACCTGGCAGGATCCTGATAAACTGTGAAAACCCCACACACACCTAGCAGGATCCTGATGCACTGTGAAAACCCCAGACACACCTGGCAGGATCCTGATGCACTGTGAAAACTCCATACACACCAGGCAGGATCCTGGTAAACTGTGAAAACCCCATACACACCTGGCAGGATCCTGATAATCCATGAAACCCCCGTACACACCTGGCAGGATCCTGATAAACTGTGAAAAACCCATCCACACCAGGCAGGATCCTGATAAACTGTGAAATCCCCATCCACACCAGGCAGGATCCTGATAGACTGTGAAAACCCCATACATACCTGACAGGATCCTGATAGACTGTGAAAACCCCTCACAAACCTGGCAGGATCCTGATACACTGTAAAACCCCATTCACATCTGGCGGGATCCTGATGCACTGTGAAACCCCATACACACCTGGCAGGATCCTGATACACTGTGAAACCCCATACACACCTGGCAGGATCCTGATACACTGTGAAACCCCCATACACACCTGGAAGGATCCTGATACACTGTGAAACCCCATACACATCTCGCAGGATCCTGATAAACTGTGAAAACCACAGACAGACCTAGCAGGATCCTGATGCACTGTGAAAACCCCAGACACACCTGGCAGGATCCTGATGCACTGTGAAAACCCCATACACACCTGGCATGATCCTGATAAAATGTGAAAACTCCATACACACCTGGCAGGATCCTGATAAACTGTGAAACCCCCATGCACACCAGGCAGGATCCTGATAAACTGTGAAACCCCCATAGACACCTGGCAGGATCCTGATAGACTGTGAAAACCCCATACATACCTGGCAGGATCCTGATACTCAGTAAAACCCCATTCACATCTGGCGGGATCCTGATACACTGTGAAACCCCATACACACCTGGCAGAATCCTGATACACTGTGAAACCCCATGCACAGCTGGCAGGATCCTGATACACTGTGAAACCCCCATACACACCTGGAAGGATCCTGATACACTGTGAAACCCCCATGCACACCTGGAAGGATCCTGATACACTGTGAAAACCCGGTACCCACCGAGCAGGATCCTGATGCACTGTGAAACCCCATACACACCTGGCAGGATCCTGATGCAATGTGAAAACTCCATACACACCTGGCAGGATCCTGATCCACTCTGAAAACCCCATACACACCTGGCAGGATCCTGATCCACTGTGAAAACCCCATACACACCTGGCAGGATCCTGATAATCTATGAAACCCCCATACACACCTGGCAGGATCCTGATAAACTGTGAAACCCCCATACACACCAGGCAGGATCCTGATACACTGTGAAAACCCCATACACACCTGGCAGGATCCTGATAAACTGTGAAACCCCCATACACACCTGGCAGGTTCCTGATAAACTGTGAAACCCCATTCACACCTGGCAGGATCTTGATAAACTGTGAAACCCCCATACACACCTGGCAGGATCCTGATAAACTGTGAAAACTCCATACACACCTGGCAGGATCCTGATAAACTGTGAAACCCCCATTCACACCAGGCAGGATCCTGATAAACTGTGAAACCCTCATAGACACCTGACAGGATCCTGATAGACTGTGAAAACCCCATACATACCTGGCAGGATCCTGATACACAGTAAAACCCCATTCACATCTGGCGGGATCCTGATACACTGTGAAACCCCATACACACCTGGCAGAATCCTGATAAACTGTGAAACCCCATACACACCTGGCAGGATCCTGATACACTGTGAAACCCCCATACACACCTGGAAGGATCCTGAAACACTGTGAAACCCCATACACACCTGGCAGGATCCTGATAATCTATGAAACCCCCATACACACCTGGCAGGATCCTGATAAACTGTGAAACCCCCATTCACACCAGGCAGGATCCTGATGCACTGTGAAACCCCCATAGACCCCTGACAGGATCCTGATACACTGTGAAAACCCCAAACATACCTGGCAGGATCCTGATACACAGTGAAACCCCATTATCATCTGGCGGGATCCTGATACACTGTGAAACCCCATACACACCTGGCAGGTTCCTGATCCACTGTGAAAACCCCATACACACCTGGCAGGATCCTGATACACTGTGAAAACCCCATACACACCTGGCAGGATCCTGATAAACTGTGAAACCCCCATACACACCTGGCAGGATCCTGATATGCTGTGAAAACCCCATACACACCTGGCAGGATCCTGATACACTGTGAAACCCCCATACACACCTGGCAGGATCCTGATTAACTATGAAACCCCCATATACACCTGGCAGGATCCTGATAAATTGTGAAAATCCCATACACACCTGGCAGGTTCCTGATAAACTGTGAAACCCCCATACACACCAGGCAGGATCCTGATAAACTGTGAAACCCTCATAGACACCTGACAGGATCCTGATAGACTGTGAAAACCCCATACATACCTGGCAGGATCCTGATACTCAGTAAAACCCCATTCACATCTGGCGGGATCCTGATACACTGTGAAACCCCATACACATCTGGCAGAATCCTGATACACTGTGAAACCCCATACACACCTGGCAGGATCCTGATACACTGTGAAACCCCCATACACACCTGGCAGGATCCTGATCCACTGTGAAAACCCCAGACACACCTGGCAGGATCCTGATGCACTGTGAAAACCCCAGACACACCTGGCAGGATCCTGATAATCTATGAAATCCCCATACACACCTGGCAGGATCCTGATCCACTGGGAAAACCCCATTCACACCTGGCAGGATCCTGATCCACTGTGAAAACCCCATACACACCTGGCAGGATCCTGATACACTGTGAAAGCCCCATACACACCTGGCAGGATCCTGATAAACTATGAAACCCCCATACACACCTGGCAGGAACCTGATCCACTGTGAAAACCCCATACACACCTGGCAGGAGCGTGATACACTGTGAAAACCCCATACACACCTGGCAGGATCCTGATATACTGTGAAAACCCCATACACACCTGGCAGGATCCTGATACACTGTGAAACCCCCATACACACCTCGCAGGATCCTGATAAACTATGAAAACCCCTATACACCTGGCAGGATCCTGATAAATTGTGAAAATCCCATACACACCTGGCAGGATCCTGATGCACTGTGAAAACCCCAGACTCACCTGGCAGGACCTTGATACACTGTGAAACCCCATACGAACCTGGCAGGATCCTGATGCACTGTGAAAACCCCATACACACCTGGCAGGATCCTGATAGACTGTGAAACTCCCATACACACCTGGCAGGGTCCTGATCCACTGTGAAACCCCATACACACCTGGCAGGATCCTGATCCGCTGTGAAAACCCTATACACACCTGGCAGGATCCTGATCCACTGTGAAAATCCCATACACACCTGGCAGGATCCTGATGCACTGTGAAAACCCCAAAGACACCTGGCAGGATCCAGATACACTGTGAAAACCCCATAAACACCTGGCAGGATTCTGATGCACTGTGAAACCCCCATACACACCTGGCAGGATCCTGATACACTTTTAAAACCCATACACACCTGGCAGGATCCTGATCCACTCTGAAACCCCATACACATCTAGCAGGACCTTGATACACTGTGAAACCCCATACGAACCTGGCAGGATCCTGATACACTGTGAAAACCCCATACATACCTGGTAGGATCCTGATACACAGTGAAACCCCATTCACATCTGACGGGATCCTGATAAACTATGAAACCCCAATACACACCTGGCAGGATCCTGATACACAGTGAAACCCCATACACACCTGGAAGGATCCTGATACACTGTGAAACCCCATACACACCTGGCAGGATCCTGATAAACTGTGAAAACCCCATACACACCTAGCAGGATCCTGATGCACTGTGAAAACCCCAGACACACCTGGCAGGATCCTGATGCACTGTGAAAACTCCATACACACCAGGCAGGATCCTGATAAACTGTGAAAACCCCATACACACCTGGCAGGATCCTGATAATCCATGAAACCCCCGTACACACCTGGCAGGATCCTGATAAACTGTGAAAAACCCATCCACACCAGGCAGGATCCTGATAAACTGTGAAATCCCCATCCACACCAGACAGGATCCTGATAGACTGTGAAAACCCCATACATACCTGACAGGATCCTGATAGACTGTGAAAACCCCTCACATACCTGGCAGGATCCTGATACACTGTAAAACCCCATTCACATCTGGCGGGATCCTGATGCACTGTGAAACCCCATACACACCTGGCAGGATCCTGATACACAGTGAAACCCCATACACACCTGGCAGGATCCTGATACACTGTGAAACCCCCATACACACCTGGAAGGATCCTGATACACTGTGAAACCCCATACACATCTCGCAGGATCCTGATAAACTGTGAAAACCACAGACAGACCTAGCAGGATCCTGATGCACTGTGAAAACCCCAGACACACTTGGCAGGATCCTGATACACTGTGAAAACCCCATACACACCTGGCAGGATCCTGATGCACTGTGAAAACCCCATACACACTTGGCAGGATCCTGATAATCTATGAAATCCCCATACACACCTGGCAGGATCCTGATCCACTGGGAAAACCCCATTCACACCTGGCAGGATCCTGATCCACTGTGAAAACCCCATACACACCTGGCAGGATCCTGATACACTGTGAAAGCCCCATACACACCTGGCAGGATCCTGATAAACTATGAAACCCCCATACACACCTGGCAGTATCCTGATAAACTATGAAAACCCCATATACACCTGGCAGGATCCTGATAAATTGTGAAAATCCCATACACACCTGGCAGGATCCTGATACACTGTGAAAACCCCATACACACCTGGCAGGATCCTGATAAACTGTGAAACCCCCATACACACCTGGCAGGATCTTGATAAACTGTGAAACCGCCATACACACCTGGCAGGATCCTGATAAAATGTGAAAACTCCATACACACCTGGCAGGATCCTGATAAACTGTGAAACCCCCATCCACACCAGGCAGGATCCTGATAAACTGTGAAACCCCCATAGACACCTGACAGGATCCTGATAGACTGTGAAAACCCCATACATACCTGGCAGGATCCTGATACTCAGTAAAACCCCATTCACATCTGGCAGAATCCTGATACACTGTGAAACCCCATACACACCTAGCAGGATCCTGATACACTGTGAAACCCCCAGACACACCTGGCAGGATCCTGATGCACTGTGAAAACCCCAGACACACCTGGCAGGATCCTGATAATCTATGAAATCCCCATACACACCTGGCAGGATCCTGATCCACTGGGAAAACCCCATTCACACCTGGCAGGATCCTGATCCACTGTGAAAACCCCATACACACCTGGCAGGATCCTGATACACTGTGAAAGCCCCATACACACCTGGCAGGATCCTGATAAACTATGAAACCCCCATACACACCTGGCAGGATCCTGATAAACTGTGAAAATCCCATACACACCTGGCAGGAACCTGATCCACTGTGAAAACCCCATACACACCTGGCAGGAGCGTGATACACTGTGAAAACCCCATACACACCTGGCAGGATCCTGATGAACTGTGAAACCCCCATACACACCTGGCAGGATCCTGATATACTGTGAAAACCCCATACACACCTGGCAGGATCCTGATACACTGTGAAACCCCCATACACACCTCGCAGGATCCTGATAAACTATGAAAACCCCTATACACCTGGCAGGATCCTGATAAATTGTGAAAATCCCATACACACCTGGCAGGATCCTGATGCACTGTGAAAACCCCAGACTCACCTGGCAGGACCTTGATACACTGTGAAACCCCATACGAACCTGGCAGGATCCTGATGCACTGTGAAAACCCCATACACACCTGGCAGGATCCTGATAGACTGTGAAACTCCCATACACACCTGGCAGGGTCCTGATCCACTGTGAAACCCCATACACACCTGGCAGGATCCTGATCCGCTGTGAAAACCCCATACACACCTGGCAGGATCCTGATCCACTGTGAAAATCCCATACACACCTGGCAGGATCCTGATGCACTGTGAAAACCCCAAAGACACCTGGCAGGATCCAGATACACTGTGAAAACCCCATAAACACCTGGCAGGATTCTGATGCACTGTGAAACCCCCATACACACCTGGCAGGATCCTGATACACTTTTAAAACCCATACACACCTGGCAGGATCCTGATCCACTCTGAAACCCCATACACATCTAGCAGGACCTTGATACACTGTGAAACCCCATACGAACCTGGCAGGATCCTGATACACTGTGAAAACCCCATACATACCTGGTAGGATCCTGATACACAGTGAAACCCCATTCACATCTGACGGGATCCTGATAAACTATGAAACCCCAATACACACCTGGCAGGATCCTGATACACAGTGAAACCCCATACACACCTGGAAGGATCCTGATACACTGTGAAACCCCATACACACCTGGCAGGATCCTGATAAACTGTGAAAACCCCATACACACCTAGCAGGATCCTGATGCACTGTGAAAACCCCAGACACACCTGGCAGGATCCTGATGCACTGTGAAAACTCCATACACACCAGGCAGGATCCTGATAAACTGTGAAAACCCCATACACACCTGGCAGGATCCTGATAATCCATGAAATCCCCGTACACACCTGGCAGGATCCTGATAAACTGTGAAAAACCCATCCACACCAGGCAGGATCCTGATAAACTGTGAAATCCCCATCCACACCAGACAGGATCCTGATAGACTGTGAAAACCCCATACATACCTGACAGGATCCTGATAGACTGTGAAAACCCCTCACATACCTGGCAGGATCCTGATACACTGTAAAACCCCATTCACATCTGGCGGGATCCTGATGCACTGTGAAACCCCATACACACCTGGCAGGATCCTGATACACAGTGAAACCCCATACACACCTGGCAGGATCCTGATACACTGTGAAACCCCCATACACACCTGGAAGGATCCTGATACACTGTGAAACCCCATACACATCTCGCAGGATCCTGATAAACTGTGAAAACCACAGACAGACCTAGCAGGATCCTGATGCACTGTGAAAACCCCAGACACACTTGGCAGGATCCTGATACACTGTGAAAACCCCATACACACCTGGCATGATCCTGATCCACTGTGAAAACCCCAGACACACCTGGCAGGATCCTGATGCACTGTGAAAACCCCATACACACTTGGCAGGATCCTGATAATCTATGAAATCCCCATACACACCTGGCAGGATCCTGATCCACTGGGAAAACCCCATTCACACCTGGCAGGATCCTGATCCACTGTGAAAACCCCATACACACCTGGCAGGATCCTGATACACTGTGAAAGCCCCATACACACCTGGCAGGATCCTGATAAACTATGAAACCCCCATACACACCTGGCAGTATCCTGATAAACTGTGAAAATCCCATACACACCTGGCAGGAACCTGATCCACTGTGAAAACCCCATGCACAGCTGGCAGGATCGTGATAAACTATGAAAACCCCATATACACCTGGCAGGATCCTGATAAATTGTGAAAATCCCATACACACCTGGCAGGATCCTGATACACTGTGAAAACCCCATACACACCTGGCAGGATCCTGATAAACTGTGAAACCCCCATACACACCTGGCAGGATCTTGATAAACTGTGAAACCGCCATACACACCTGGCAGGATCCTGATAAAATGTGAAAACTCCATACACACCTGGCAGGATCCTGATAAACTGTGAAACCCCCATCCACACCAGGCAGGATCCTGATAAACTGTGAAACCCCCATAGACACCTGACAGGATCCTGATAGACTGTGAAAACCCCATACATACCTGGCAGGATCCTGATACTCAGTAAAACCCCATTCACATCTGGCAGAATCCTGATACACTGTGAAACCCCATACACACCTAGCAGGATCCTGATACACTGTGAAACCCCCATACACACCTGGAAGGATCCTGATACACTGTGAAACCCCATACACACCTGGCAGGATCCTGATAAACTGTGAAAACCCCATGCACACCGAGCAGGATCCTGATGCACTGTGAAACCCCAGACACATCTGACGGGATCCTGATAAACTGTGAAACCCCAATACACACCAGGCAGGATCCTGATAAACTGTGAAACCCCCATAGACACGTGACAGGATCCTGATAGACTGTGAAAACCCCATACATACCTGGCAGGATCCTGATGCACAGTAAAACCCCATTCACATCTGGCGGGATCCTGATACACTGTGAAACCCCAAACACACCTGGCAGGATCCTGATACACTGTGAAACCCCATACACACCTGGAAGGATCCTGATACACTGTGAAACCCCATACACACCTGGCAGGATCCTGATGAACTGTGAAAACCCCATACACACCTAGCAGGATCCTGATGCACTGTGAAAACCCCAGACACACCTGGCAGGATCCTGATGCACTGTGAAAACTCCATACACACCAGGCAGGATCCTGATAGACTGTGAAACCCCACACACACCTGGCAGGATCCTGATACACTGTGAAACCCCATACACACCTGGCAGGATCCTGATACACTGTGAAACCCCCATACACACCTGGAAGGATCCTGATACACTGTGAAACCCCATACACATCTAGCAGGATCCTGATAAACTGTGAAAACCACATACACACCTCGCAGGATCCTGATGCACTGTGAAAAACCCAGACACACCTGGCAGGATCCTGATGCACTGTGAAAACCCCATACACACCTGGCAGGATCCTGATCCACTGTGAAAACCCCAGACACACCTGGCAGGATCCTGATGCACTGTGAAAACCCCAGACACACCTGGCAGGATCCTGATAATCTATGAAATCCCCATACACACCTGGCAGGATCCTGATCCACTGGGAAAACCCCATTCACACCTGGCAGGATCCTGATCCACTGTGAAAACCCCATACACACCTGGCAGGATCCTGATACACTGTGAAAGCCCCATACACACCTGGCAGGATCCTGATAAACTATGAAACCCCCATACACACCTGGCAGGATCCTGATAAACTGTGAAAATCCCATACACACCTGGCAGGAACCTGATCCACTGTGAAAACCCCATACACACCTGGCAGGATCGTGATACACTGTGAAAACCCCATACACACCTGGCAGGATCCTGATGAACTGTGAAACCCCCATACACACCTGGCAGGATCCTGATAAACTATGAAACCCCCATATACACCTGGCAGGATCCTGATAAATTGTGAAAATCCCATACACACCTGGCAGGATCCTGATAAATTTTGAAAATCCCAAACACACCTGGCAGGATCCGGATAAACTGTGAAACCCCATACACATCTGGCAGGATCCTGATAAATTTTGAAAATCCCAAACACACCTGGCAGGATCCGGATAAACTGTGAAACCCCATACACATCTGGCAGGATCCTGATTGACTGTGAAACCCCATTCACACCTGGCAGGATCCTGATAAATTGTGAAAATCCCATACACACCTGGCAGGATCCTGATAAACTGTGAAACCCCCATACACACCAGGCAGGATCCTGATAAACTGTGAAACCCACATAGACACCTGACAGGATCCTGATAGACTGTGAAAACCCCATACATACCTGGCAGGATCCTGATACTCAGTAAAACCCCATTCACATCTGGCGGGATCCTGATACACTGTGAAACCCCATACACATCTGGCAGAATCCTGATACACTGTGAAACCCCATACACACCTGGCAGGATCCTGATACACTGTGAAACCCCCATACACACCTGGCAGGATCCTGATCCACTGTGAAAACCCCAGACACACCTGGCAGGATCCTGATGCACTGTGAAAACCCCAGACACACCTGGCAGGATCCTGATAATCTATGAAATCCCCATACACACCTGGCAGGATCCTGATCCACTGGGAAAACCCCATTCACACCTGGCAGGATCCTGATCCACTGTGAAAACCCCATACACACCTGGCAGGATCCTGATACACTGTGAAAGCCCCATACACACCTGGCAGGATCCTGATAAACTATGAAACCCCCATACACACCTGGCAGGATCCTGATAAACTGTGAAAATCCCATACACACCTGGCAGGAACCTGATCCACTGTGAAAACCCCATACACACCTGGCAGGAGCGTGATACACTGTGAAAACCCCATACACACCTGGCAGGATCCTGATGAACTGTGAAACCCCCATACACACCTGGAAGGATCCTGATACACTGTGAAACCCCATACACACCTGGCAGGATCCTGATAAACTGTGAAAACCCCATACACACCTAGCAGGATCCTGATGCACTGTGAAAACCCCAGACACACCTGGCAGGATCCTGATGCACTGTGAAAACTCCATACACACCAGGCAGGATCCTGATAAACTGTGAAAACCCCATACACACCTGGCAGGATCCTGATAATCCATGAAACCCCCGTACACACCTGGCAGGATCCTGATAAACTGTGAAAAACCCATCCACACCAGGCAGGATCCTGATAAACTGTGAAATCCCCATCCACACCAGACAGGATCCTGATAGACTGTGAAAACCCCATACATACCTGACAGGATCCTGATAGACTGTGAAAACCCCTCACATACCTGGCAGGATCCTGATACACTGTAAAACCCCATTCACATCTGGCGGGATCCTGATGCACTGTGAAACCCCATACACACCTGGCAGGATCCTGATACACAGTGAAACCCCATACACACCTGGCAGGATCCTGATACACTGTGAAACCCCCATACACACCTGGAAGGATCCTGATACACTGTGAAACCCCATACACATCTCGCAGGATCCTGATAAACTGTGAAAACCACAGACAGACCTAGCAGGATCCTGATGCACTGTGAAAACCCCAGACACACTTGGCAGGATCCTGATACACTGTGAAAACCCCATACACACCTGGCATGATCCTGATCCACTGTGAAAACCCCAGACACACCTGGCAGGATCCTGATGCACTGTGAAAACCCCATACACACTTGGCAGGATCCTGATAATCTATGAAATCCCCATACACACCTGGCAGGATCCTGATCCACTGGGAAAACCCCATTCACACCTGGCAGGATCCTGATCCACTGTGAAAACCCCATACACACCTGGCAGGATCCTGATACACTGTGAAAGCCCCATACACACCTGGCAGGATCCTGATAAACTATGAAACCCCCATACACACCTGGCAGTATCCTGATAAACTGTGAAAATCCCATACACACCTGGCAGGAACCTGATCCACTGTGAAAACCCCATACACACCTGGCAGGAGCGTGATACACTGTGAAAACCCCATACACACCTGGCAGGATCCTGATGAACTGTGAAACCCCCATACACACCTGGAAGGATCCTGATACACTGTGAAACCCCATACACACCTGGCAGGATCCTGATAAACTGTGAAAACCCCATACACACCTAGCAGGATCCTGATGCACTGTGAAAACCCCAGACACACCTGGCAGGATCCTGATGCACTGTGAAAACTCCATACACACCAGGCAGGATCCTGATAAACTGTGAAAACCCCATACACACCTGGCAGGATCCTGATAATCCATGAAACCCCCGTACACACCTGGCAGGATCCTGATAAACTGTGAAAAACCCATCCACACCAGGCAGGATCCTGATAAACTGTGAAATCCCCATCCACACCAGACAGGATCCTGATAGACTGTGAAAACCCCATACATACCTGACAGGATCCTGATAGACTGTGAAAACCCCTCACATACCTGGCAGGATCCTGATACACTGTAAAACCCCATTCACATCTGGCGGGATCCTGATGCACTGTGAAACCCCATACACACCTGGCAGGATCCTGATACACAGTGAAACCCCATACACACCTGGCAGGATCCTGATACACTGTGAAACCCCCATACACACCTGGAAGGATCCTGATACACTGTGAAACCCCATACACATCTCGCAGGATCCTGATAAACTGTGAAAACCACAGACAGACCTAGCAGGATCCTGATGCACTGTGAAAACCCCAGACACACTTGGCAGGATCCTGATACACTGTGAAAACCCCATACACACCTGGCATGATCCTGATCCACTGTGAAAACCCCAGACACACCTGGCAGGATCCTGATGCACTGTGAAAACCCCATACACACTTGGCAGGATCCTGATAATCTATGAAATCCCCATACACACCTGGCAGGATCCTGATCCACTGGGAAAACCCCATTCACACCTGGCAGGATCCTGATCCACTGTGAAAACCCCATACACACCTGGCAGGATCCTGATACACTGTGAAAGCCCCATACACACCTGGCAGGATCCTGATAAACTATGAAACCCCCATACACACCTGGCAGTATCCTGATAAACTGTGAAAATCCCATACACACCTGGCAGGAACCTGATCCACTGTGAAAACCCCATGCACAGCTGGCAGGATCGTGATAAACTATGAAAACCCCATATACACCTGGCAGGATCCTGATAAATTGTGAAAATCCCATACACACCTGGCAGGATCCTGATACACTGTGAAAACCCCATACACACCTGGCAGGATCCTGATAAACTGTGAAACCCCCATACACACCTGGCAGGATCTTGATAAACTGTGAAACCGCCATACACACCTGGCAGGATCCTGATAAAATGTGAAAACTCCATACACACCTGGCAGGATCCTGATAAACTGTGAAACCCCCATCCACACCAGGCAGGATCCTGATAAACTGTGAAACCCCCATAGACACCTGACAGGATCCTGATAGACTGTGAAAACCCCATACATACCTGGCAGGATCCTGATACTCAGTAAAACCCCATTCACATCTGGCAGAATCCTGATACACTGTGAAACCCCATACACACCTAGCAGGATCCTGATACACTGTGAAACCCCCATACACACCTGGAAGGATCCTGATACACTGTGAAACCCCATACACACCTGGCAGGATCCTGATAAACTGTGAAAACCCCATGCACACCGAGCAGGATCCTGATGCACTGTGAAACCCCAGACACATCTGACGGGATCCTGATAAACTGTGAAACCCCAATACACACCAGGCAGGATCCTGATAAACTGTGAAACCCCCATAGACACGTGACAGGATCCTGATAGACTGTGAAAACCCCATACATACCTGGCAGGATCCTGATGCACAGTAAAACCCCATTCACATCTGGCGGGATCCTGATACACTGTGAAACCCCAAACACACCTGGCAGGATCCTGATACACTGTGAAACCCCATACACACCTGGAAGGATCCTGATACACTGTGAAACCCCATACACACCTGGCAGGATCCTGATGAACTGTGAAAACCCCATACACACCTAGCAGGATCCTGATGCACTGTGAAAACCCCAGACACACCTGGCAGGATCCTGATGCACTGTGAAAACTCCATACACACCAGGCAGGATCCTGATAGACTGTGAAACCCCACACACACCTGGCAGGATCCTGATACACTGTGAAACCCCATACACACCTGGCAGGATCCTGATACACTGTGAAACCCCCATACACACCTGGAAGGATCCTGATACACTGTGAAACCCCATACACATCTAGCAGGATCCTGATAAACTGTGAAAACCACATACACACCTCGCAGGATCCTGATGCACTGTGAAAAACCCAGACACACCTGGCAGGATCCTGATGCACTGTGAAAACCCCATACACACCTGGCAGGATCCTGATCCACTGTGAAAACCCCAGACACACCTGGCAGGATCCTGATGCACTGTGAAAACCCCAGACACACCTGGCAGGATCCTGATAATCTATGAAATCCCCATACACACCTGGCAGGATCCTGATCCACTGGGAAAACCCCATTCACACCTGGCAGGATCCTGATCCACTGTGAAAACCCCATACACACCTGGCAGGATCCTGATACACTGTGAAAGCCCCATACACACCTGGCAGGATCCTGATAAACTATGAAACCCCCATACACACCTGGCAGGATCCTGATAAACTGTGAAAATCCCATACACACCTGGCAGGAACCTGATCCACTGTGAAAACCCCATACACACCTGGCAGGATCGTGATACACTGTGAAAACCCCATACACACCTGGCAGGATCCTGATGAACTGTGAAACCCCCATACACACCTGGCAGGATCCTGATATACTGTGAAAACCCCATACACACCTGGCAGGATCCTGATACACTGTGAAACCCCCATACACACCTGGCAGGATCCTGATAAACTATGAAACCCCCATATACACCTGGCAGGATCCTGATAAATTGTGAAAATCCCATACACACCTGGCAGGATCCTGATAAATTTTGAAAATCCCAAACACACCTGGCAGGATCCGGATAAACTGTGAAACCCCATACACATCTGGCAGGATCCTGATTGACTGTGAAACCCCATTCACACCTGGCAGGATCCTGATAAATTGTGAAAATCCCATACACACCTGGCAGGTTCCTGATAAACTGTGAAACCCCCATACACACCAGGCAGGATCCTGATAAACTGTGAAACCCACATAGACACCTGACAGGATCCTGATAGACTGTGAAAACCCCATACATACCTGGCAGGATCCTGATACTCAGTAAAACCCCATTCACATCTGGCGGGATCCTGATACACTGTGAAACCCCATACACATCTGGCAGAATCCTGATACACTGTGAAACCCCATACACACCTGGCAGGATCCTGATACACTGTGAAACCCCCATACACACCTGGCAGGTTCCCGATCCACTGTGAAAACCCCAGACACACCTGGCAGGATCCTGATGCACTGTGAAAACCCCAGACACACCTGGCAGGATCCTGATAATCTATGAAATCCCCATACACACCTGGCAGGATCCTGATCCACTGGGAAAACCCCATTCACACCTGGCAGGATCCTGATCCACTGTGAAAACCCCATACACACCTGGCAGGATCCTGATACACTGTGAAAGCCCCATACACACCTGGCAGGATCCTGATAAACTATGAAACCCCCATACACACCTGGCAGGATCCTGATAAACTGTGAAAATCCCATACACACCTGGCAGGAACCTGATCCACTGTGAAAACCCCATACACACCTGGCAGGAGCGTGATACACTGTGAAAACCCCATACACACCTGGCAGGATCCTGATGAACTGTGAAACCCCCATACACACCTGGCAGGATCCTGATATACTGTGAAAACCCCATACACACCTGGCAGGATCCTGATACACTGTGAAACCCCCATACACACCTCGCAGGATCCTGATAAACTATGAAAACCCCTATACACCTGGCAGGATCCTGATAAATTGTGAAAATCCCATACACACCTGGCAGGATCCTGATGCACTGTGAAAACCCCAGACTCACCTGGCAGGACCTTGATACACTGTGAAACCCCATACGAACCTGGCAGGATCCTGATGCACTGTGAAAACCCCATACACACCTGGCAGGATCCTGATAGACTGTGAAACTCCCATACACACCTGGCAGGGTCCTGATCCACTGTGAAACCCCATACACACCTGGCAGGATCCTGATCCGCTGTGAAAACCCCATACACACCTGGCAGGATCCTGATCCACTGTGAAAATCCCATACACACCTGGCAGTATCCTGATGCACTGTGAAAACCCCAAAGACACCTGGCAGGATCCAGATACACTGTGAAAACCCCATAAACACCTGGCAGGATTCTGATGCACTGTGAAACCCCCATACACACCTGGCAGGATCCTGATACACTTTTAAAACCCATACACACCTGGCAGGATCCTGATCCACTCTGAAACCCCAAACACATCTAGCAGGACCTTGATACACTGTGAAACCCCATACGAACCTGGCAGGATCCTGATACACTGTGAAAACCCCATACATACCTGGTAGGATCCTGATACACAGTGAAACCCCATTCACATCTGACGGGATCCTGATAAACTATGAAACCCCAATACACACCTGGCAGGATCCTGATACACAGTGAAACCCCATACACACCTGGAAGGATCCTGATACACTGTGAAACCCCATACACACCTGGCAGGATCCTGATAAACTGTGAAAACCCCATACACACCTAGCAGGATCCTGATGCACTGTGAAAACCCCAGACACACCTGGCAGGATCCTGATGCACTGTGAAAACTCCATACACACCAGGCAGGATCCTGATAAACTGTGAAAACCCCATACACACCTGGCAGGATCCTGATAATCCATGAAACCCCCGTACACACCTGGCAGGATCCTGATAAACTGTGAAAAACCCATCCACACCAGGCAGGATCCTGATAAACTGTGAAATCCCCATCCACACCAGGCAGGATCCTGATAGACTGTGAAAACCCCATACATACCTGACAGGATCCTGATAGACTGTGAAAACCCCTCACATACCTGGCAGGATCCTGATACACTGTAAAACCCCATTCACATCTGGCGGGATCCTGATGCACTGTGAAACCCCATACACACCTGGCAGGATCCTGATACACAGTGAAACCCCATACACACCTGGCAGGATCCTGATACACTGTGAAACCCCCATACACACCTGGAAGGATCCTGATACACTGTGAAACCCCATACACATCTCGCAGGATCCTGATAAACTGTGAAAACCACAGACAGACCTAGCAGGATCCTGATGCACTGTGAAAACCCCAGACACACTTGGCAGGATCCTGATACACTGTGAAAACCCCATACACACCTGGCATGATCCTGATCCACTGTGAAAACCCCAGACACACCTGGCAGGATCCTGATGCACTGTGAAAACCCCATACACACTTGGCAGGATCCTGATAATCTATGAAATCCCCATACACACCTGGCAGGATCCTGATCCACTGGGAAAACCCCATTCACACCTGGCAGGATCCTGATCCACTGTGAAAACCCCATACACACCTGGCAGGATCCTGATACACTGTGAAAGCCCCATACACACCTGGCAGGATCCTGATAAACTATGAAACCCCCATACACACCTGGCAGTATCCTGATAAACTGTGAAAATCCCATACACACCTGGCAGGAACCTGATCCACTGTGAAAACCCCATGCACAGCTGGCAGGATCGTGATAAACTATGAAAACCCCATATACACCTGGCAGGATCCTGATAAATTGTGAAAATCCCATACACACCTGGCAGGATCCTGATACACTGTGAAAACCCCATACACACCTGGCAGGATCCTGATAAACTGTGAAACCCCCATACACACCTGGCAGGATCTTGATAAACTGTGAAACCGCCAAACACACCTGGCAGGATCCTGATAAAATGTGAAAACTCCATACACACCTGGCAGGATCCTGATCCGCTGTGAAAACCCCATACACACCTGGCAGGATCCTGATCCACTGTGAAAATCCCATACACACCTGGCAGGATCCTGATGCACTGTGAAAACCCCAAAGACACCTGGCAGGATCCAGATACACTGTGAAAACCCCATAAACACCTGGCAGGATTCTGATGCACTGTGAAACCCCCATACACACCTGGCAGGATCCTGATACACTTTTAAAACCCATACACACCTGGCAGGATCCTGATCCACTCTGAAACCCCATACACATCTAGCAGGACCTTGATACACTGTGAAACCCCATACGAACCTGGCAGGATCCTGATACACTGTGAAAACCCCATACATACCTGGTAGGATCCTGATACACAGTGAAACCCCATTCACATCTGACGGGATCCTGATAAACTATGAAACCCCAATACACACCTGGCAGGATCCTGATACACAGTGAAACCCCATACACACCTGGAAGGATCCTGATACACTGTGAAACCCCATACACACCTGGCAGGATCCTGATAAACTGTGAAAACCCCATACACACCTAGCAGGATCCTGATGCACTGTGAAAACCCCAGACACACCTGGCAGGATCCTGATGCACTGTGAAAACTCCATACACACCAGGCAGGATCCTGATAAACTGTGAAAACCCCATACACACCTGGCAGGATCCTGATAATCCATGAAACCCCCGTACACACCTGGCAGGATCCTGATAAACTGTGAAAAACCCATCCACACCAGGCAGGATCCTGATAAACTGTGAAATCCCCATCCACACCAGGCAGGATCCTGATAGACTGTGAAAACCCCATACATACCTGACAGGATCCTGATAGACTGTGAAAACCCCTCACATACCTGGCAGGATCCTGATACACTGTAAAACCCCATTCACATCTGGCGGGATCCTGATGCACTGTGAAACCCCATACACACCTGGCAGGATCCTGATACACAGTGAAACCCCATACACACCTGGCAGGATCCTGATACACTGTGAAACCCCCATACACACCTGGAAGGATCCTGATACACTGTGAAACCCCATACACATCTCGCAGGATCCTGATAAACTGTGAAAACCACAGACAGACCTAGCAGGATCCTGATGCACTGTGAAAACCCCAGACACACTTGGCAGGATCCTGATACACTGTGAAAACCCCATACACACCTGGCATGATCCTGATCCACTGTGAAAACCCCAGACACACCTGGCAGGATCCTGATGCACTGTGAAAACCCCATACACACTTGGCAGGATCCTGATAATCTATGAAATCCCCCTACACACCTGGCAGGATCCTGATCCACTGGGAAAACCCCATTCACACCTGGCAGGATCCTGATCCACTGTGAAAACCCCATACACACCTGGCAGGATCCTGATACACTGTGAAAATCCCATACACACCTGGCAGGAACCTGATCCACTGTGAAAACCCCATGCACAGCTGGCAGGATCGTGATAAACTATGAAAACCCCATATACACCTGGCAGGATCCTGATAAATTGTGAAAATCCCATACACACCTGGCAGGATCCTGATACACTGTGAAAACCCCATACACACCTGGCAGGATCCTGATAAACTGTGAAACCCCCATCCACACCAGGCAGGATCCTGATAAACTGTGAAACCCCCATAGACACCTGACAGGATCCTGATAGACTGTGAAAACCCCATACATACCTGGCAGGATCCTGATACTCAGTAAAACCCCATTCACATCTGGCAGAATCCTGATACACTGTGAAACCCCATACACACCTAGCAGGATCCTGATACACTGTGAAACCCCCATACACACCTGGAAGGATCCTGATACACTGTGAAACCCCATACACACCTGGCAGGATCCTGATAAACTGTGAAAACCCCATGCACACCGAGCAGGATCCTGATGCACTGTGAAACCCCAGACACATCTGACGGGATCCTGATAAACTGTGAAACCCCAATACACACCAGGCAGGATCCTGATAAACTGTGAAACCCCCATAGACACGTTGCAGGATCCTGATAGACTGTGAAAACCCCATACATACCTGGCAGGATCCTGATGCACAGTAAAACCCCATTCACATCTGGCGGGATCCTGATACACTGTGAAACCCCAAACACACCTGGCAGGATCCTGATACACTGTGAAACCCCATACACACCTGGAAGGATCCTGATACACTGTGAAACCCCATACACACCTGGCAGGATCCTGATGAACTGTGAAAACCCCATACACACCTAGCAGGATCCTGATGCACTGTGAAAACCCCAGACACACCTGGCAGGATCCTGATGCACTGTGAAAACTCCATACACACCAGGCAGGATCCTGATAGACTGTGAAACCCCACACACACCTGGCAGGATCCTGATACACTGTGAAACCCCATACACACCTGGCAGGATCCTGATACACTGTGAAACCCCCATACACACCTGGAAGGATCCTGATACACTGTGAAACCCCATACACATCTAGCAGGATCCTGATAAACTGTGAAAACCACATACACACCTCGCAGGATCCTGATGCACTGTGAAAAACCCAGACACACCTGGCAGGATCCTGATGCACTGTGAAAACCCCATACACACCTGGCAGGATCCTGATCCACTGTGAAAACCCCAGACACACCTGGCAGGATCCTGATGCACTGTGAAAACCCCAGACACACCTGGCAGGATCCTGATAATCTATGAAATCCCCATACACACCTGGCAGGATCCTGATCCACTGGGAAAACCCCATTCACACCTGGCAGGATCCTGATCCACTGTGAAAACCCCATACACACCTGGCAGGATCCTGATACACTGTGAAAGCCCCATACACACCTGGCAGGATCCTGATAAACTATGAAACCCCCATACACACCTGGCAGGATCCTGATAAACTGTGAAAATCCCATACACACCTGGCAGGAACCTGATCCACTGTGAAAACCCCATACACACCTGGCAGGATCGTGATACACTGTGAAAACCCCATACACACCTGGCAGGATCCTGATGAACTGTGAAACCCCCATACACACCTGGCAGGATCCTGATATACTGTGAAAACCCCATACACACCTGGCAGGATCCTGATACACTGTGAAACCCCCATACACACCTGGCAGGATCCTGATAAACTATGAAACCCCCATATACACCTGGCAGGATCCTGATAAATTGTGAAAATCCCATACACACCTGGCAGGATCCTGATAAATTTTGAAAATCCCAAACACACCTGGCAGGATCCGGATAAACTGTGAAACCCCATACACATCTGGCAGGATCCTGATTGACTGTGAAACCCCATTCACACCTGGCAGGATCCTGATAAACTGTGAAACCCCCATGCACACCAGGCAGGATCCTGATAAACTGTGAAACCCCCACAGACACCTGACAGGATCCTGATAGACTGTGAAAACCCCATACATACCTGGCAGTATCCTGATACTCAGTAAAACCCCATTCACATCTGGCGGGATCCTGATACACTGTGAAACCCCATACACACCTGGCAGAATCCTGATACACTGTGAAACCCCATGCACAGCTGGCAGGATCCTGATACACTGTGAAACCCCCATACACACCTGGAAGGATCCTGATACACTGTGAAACCCCCATGCACACCTGGAAGGATCCTGATACACTGTGAAAACCCGGTACACACCGAGCAGGATCCTGATGCACTGTGAAACCCCATACACACCTGGCAGGATCCTGATGCAATGTGAAAACTCCATACACACCTGGCAGGATCCTGATCCACTGTGAAAACCCCATACACACCTGGCAGGATCCTGATCCACTGTGAAAACCCCATACACACCTGGCAGGATCCTGATAATCTATGAAACCCCCATACACACCTGGCAGGATCCTGATAAACTGTGAAACCCCCATACACACCAGGCAGGATCCTGATACACTGTGAAAACCCCATACACACCTGGCAGGATCCTGATAAACTGTGAAACCCCCATACACACCTGGCAGGATCCTGATAAACTGTGAAACCCCATACACATCTGGCAGGATCCTGATACACTGTGAAACCCCATACACACCTGGCAGGATCCTGATACACTGTGAAACGCCCATACACACCTGGAAGGATCCTGATACACTGTGAAACCCCATACACATCTAGCAGGATCCTGATAAACTGTGAAAACCACATACACACCTCGCAGGATCCTGATGCACTGTGAAAAACCCAGACACACCTGGCAGGATCCTGATGCACTGTGAAAACCCCATACACACCTGGCAGGATCCTGATCCACTGTGAAAACCCCAGACACACCTGGCAGGATCCTGATGCACTGTGAAAACCCCAGACACACCTGGCAGGATCCTGATAATCTATGAAATCCCCATACACACCTGGCAGGATCCTGATCCACTGGGAAAACCCCATTCACACCTGGCAGGATCCTGATCCACTGTGAAAACCCCATACACACCTGGCAGGATCCTGATACACTGTGAAAGCCCCATACACACCTGGCAGGATCCTGATAAACTATGAAACCCCCATACACACCTGGCAGGATCCTGATAAACTGTGAAAATCCCATACACACCTGGCAGGAACCTGATCCACTGTGAAAACCCCATACACACCTGGCAGGATCGTGATACACTGTGAAAACCCCATACACACCTGGCAGGATCCTGATGAACTGTGAAACCCCCATACACACCTGGCAGGATCCTGATATACTGTGAAAACCCCATACACACCTGGCAGGATCCTGATACACTGTGAAACCCCCATACACACCTGGCAGGATCCTGATAAACTATGAAACCCCCATATACACCTGGCAGGATCCTGATAAATTGTGAAAATCCCATACACACCTGGCAGGATCCTGATAAATTTTGAAAATCCCAAACACACCTGGCAGGATCCGGATAAACTGTGAAACCCCATACACATCTGGCAGGATCCTGATTGACTGTGAAACCCCATTCACACCTGGCAGGATCCTGATAAACTGTGAAACCCCCATGCACACCAGGCAGGATCCTGATAAACTGTGAAACCCCCACAGACACCTGACAGGATCCTGATAGACTGTGAAAACCCCATACATACCTGGCAGGATCCTGATACTCAGTAAAACCCCATTCACATCTGGCGGGATCCTGATACACTGTGAAACCCCATACACACCTGGCAGAATCCTGATACACTGTGAAACCCCATGCACAGCTGGCAGGATCCTGATACACTGTGAAACCCCCATACACACCTGGAAGGATCCTGATACACTGTGAAACCCCCATGCACACCTGGAAGGATCCTGATACACTGTGAAAACCCGGTACACACCGAGCAGGATCCTGATGCACTGTGAAACCCCATACACACCTGGCAGGATCCTGATGCAATGTGAAAACTCCATACACACCTGGCAGGATCCTGATCCACTGTGAAAACCCCATACACACCTGGCAGGATCCTGATCCACTGTGAAAACCCCATACACACCTGGCAGGATCCTGATAATCTATGAAACCCCCATACACACCTGGCAGGATCCTGATAAACTGTGAAACCCCCATACACACCAGGCAGGATCCTGATACACTGTGAAAACCCCATACACACCTGGCAGGATCCTGATAAACTGTGAAACCCCCATACACACCTGGCAGGATCCTGATAAACTGTGAAACCCCATACACATCTGGCAGGATCCTGATAGACTGTGAAACCCCATTCACACCTGGCAGGATCTTGATAAACTGTGAAACCCCCATACACACCTGGCAGGATCCTGATAAACTGTGAAAACTCCATACACACTTGGCAGGATCCTGATAAACTGTGAAACCCCCATTCACACCAGGCAGGATCCTGATAAACTGTGAAACCCTCATAGACACCTGACAGGATCCTGATAGACTGTGAAAACCCCATACATACCTGGCAGGATCCTGATACACAGTAAAACCCCATTCACATCTGGCGGGATCCTGATACACTGTGAAACCCCATACACACCTGGCAGAATCCTGATAAACTGTGAAACCCCATACACACCTGGCAGGATCCTGATACACTGTGAAACCCCCATACACACCTGGAAGGATCCTGAAACACTGTGAAACCCCATACACACCTGGCAGGATCCTGATAATCTATGAAACCCCCATACACACCTGGCAGGATCCTGATAAACTGTGAAACCCCCATTCACACCAGGCAGGATCCTGATGCACTGTGAAACCCCCATAGACCCCTGACAGGATCCTGATACACTGTGAAAACCCCATACATACCTGGCAGGATCCTGATACACAGTGAAACCCCGTTCACATCTGGCGGGATCCTGATACACTGTGAAACCCCATACACACCTGGCAGGTTCCTGATCCACTGTGAAACCCCCATACACACCTGGCAGGATCCTGATATACTGTGAAAACCCCATACACACCTGGCAGGATCCTGATACACTGTGAAACCCCCATACACACCTGGCAGGATCCTGATTAACTATGAAACCCCCATATACACCTGGCAGGATCCTGATAAATTGTGAAAATCCCATACACACCTGGCAGGTTCCTGATAAACTGTGAAACCCCCATACACACCAGGCAGGATCCTGATAAACTGTGAAACCCACATAGACACCTGACAGGATCCTGATAGACTGTGAAAACCCCATACATACCTGGCAGGATCCTGATACTCAGTAAAACCCCATTCACATCTGGCGGGATCCTGATACACTGTGAAACCCCATACACATCTGGCAGAATCCTGATGCACTGTGAAACCCCAGACACACCTGGCAGGATCCTGATGCAATGTGAAAACTCCATACACAACTGGCAGGATCCTGATCCACTGTGAAAACCCCATACACACCTGGCAAGGATCCTGATAATCTATGAAACCCCCATACACACCTGGCAGGATCCTGATAAACTGTGAAACCCCCATACACACCAGTCAGGATCCTGATACACTGTGAAAACCCCATACACACCTGGCAGGATCCTGATAAACTGTGAAACCCCATACACATCTGGCAGGATCCTGATAGACTGTGAAACCCCATTCACACCTGGCAGTATCTTGATAAACTGTGAAACCCCCATACACACCTGGCAGGATCCTGATAAACTGTGAAAACTCCATACACACCTGGCAGGATCCTGATAAACTGTGAAACCCCCATACACACCAGGCAGGATCCTGATAGACTGTGAAAACCCCATACATACCTGGCAGGATCCTGATACACTGTGAAACCCCCATACACACCTGGAAGGATCCTGATACACTGTGAAACCCCAGACACATCTGACGGGATCCTGATAAACTGTGAAACCCCAATACACACCAGGCAGGATCCTGATAAACTGTGAAACCCCCATAGACACGTGACAGGATCCTGATAGACTGTGAAAACCCCATACATACCTGGCAGGATCCTGATGCACAGTAAAACCCCATTCACATCTGGCGGGATCCTGATACACTGTGAAACCCCAAACACACCTGGCAGGATCCTGATACACTGTGAAACCCCATACACACCTGGAAGGATCCTGATACACTGTGAAACCCCATACACACCTGGCAGGATCCTGATGAACTGTGAAAACCCCATACACACCTAGCAGGATCCTGATGCACTGTGAAAACCCCAGACACACCTGGCAGGATCCTGATGCACTGTGAAAACTCCATACACACCAGGCAGGATCCTGATAGACTGTGAAACCCCACACACACCTGGCAGGATCCTGATACACTGTGAAACCCCATACACACCTGGCAGGATCCTGATACACTGTGAAACCCCCATACACACCTGGAAGGATCCTGATACACTGTGAAACCCCATACACATCTAGCAGGATCCTGATAAACTGTGAAAACCACATACACACCTGGCAGGATCCTGATGCACTGTGAAAAACCCAGACACACCTGGCAGGATCCTGATGCACTGTGAAAACCCCATACACACCTGGCAGGATCCTGATCCACTGTGAAAACCCCAGACACACCTGGCAGGATCCTGATGCACTGTGAAAACCCCAGACACACCTGGCAGGATCCTGATAATCTATGAAATCCCCATACACACCTGGCAGGATCCTGATCCACTGGGAAAACCCCATTCACACCTGGCAGGATCCTGATCCACTGTGAAAACCCCATACACACCTGGCAGGATCCTGATACACTGTGAAAGCCCCATACACACCTGGCAGGATCCTGATACACTGTGAAAGCCCCATACACACCTGGCAGGATCCTGATAAACTATGAAACCCCCATACACACCTGGCAGGATCCTGATAAACTGTGAAAATCCCATACACACCTGGCAGGAACCTGATCCACTGTGAAAACCCCATACACACCTGGCAGGATCGTGATACACTGTGAAAACCCCATACACACCTGGCAGGATCCTGATGAACTGTGAAACCCCCATACACACCTGGCAGGATCCTGATATACTGTGAAAACCCCATACACACCTGGCAGGATCCTGATACACTGTGAAACCCCCATACACACCTGGCAGGATCCTGATAAACTATGAAACCCCCATATACACCTGGCAGGATCCTGATAAATTGTGAAAATCCCATACACACCTGGCAGGATCCTGATAAATTTTGAAAATCCCAAACACACCTGGCAGGATCCGGATAAACTGTGAAACCCCATACACATCTGGCAGGATCCTGATTGACTGTGAAACCCCATTCACACCTGGCAGGATCCTGATAAACTGTGAAACCCCCATGCACACCAGGCAGGATCCTGATAAACTGTGAAACCCCCACAGACACCTGACAGGATCCTGATAGACTGTGAAAACCCCATACATACCTGGCAGGATCCTGATACTCAGTAAAACCCCATTCACATCTGGCGGGATCCTGATACACTGTGAAACCCCATACACACCTGGCAGAATCCTGATACACTGTGAAACCCCATGCACAGCTGGCAGGATCCTGATACACTGTGAAACCCCCATACACACCTGGAAGGATCCTGATACACTGTGAAACCCCCATGCACACCTGGAAGGATCCTGATACACTGTGAAAACCCGGTACACACCGAGCAGGATCCTGATGCACTGTGAAACCCCATACACACCTGGCAGGATCCTGATGCAATGTGAAAACTCCATACACACCTGGCAGGATCCTGATCCACTGTGAAAACCCCATACACACCTGGCAGGATCCTGATCCACTGTGAAAACCCCATACACACCTGGCAGGATCCTGATAATCTATGAAACCCCCATACACACCTGGCAGGATCCTGATAAACTGTGAAACCCCCATACACACCAGGCAGGATCCTGATACACTGTGAAAACCCCATACACACCTGGCAGGATCCTGATAAACTGTGAAACCCCCATACACACCTGGCAGGATCCTGATAAACTGTGAAACCCCATACACATCTGGCAGGATCCTGATAGACTGTGAAACCCCATTCACACCTGGCAGGATCTTGATAAACTGTGAAACCCCCATACACACCTGGCAGGATCCTGATAAACTGTGAAAACTCCATACACACTTGGCAGGATCCTGATAAACTGTGAAACCCCCATTCACACCAGGCAGGATCCTGATAAACTGTGAAACCCTCATAGACACCTGACAGGATCCTGATAGACTGTGAAAACCCCATACATACCTGGCAGGATCCTGATACACAGTAAAACCCCATTCACATCTGGCGGGATCCTGATACACTGTGAAACCCCATACACACCTGGCAGAATCCTGATAAACTGTGAAACCCCATACACACCTGGCAGGATCCTGATACACTGTGAAACCCCCATACACACCTGGAAGGATCCTGAAACACTGTGAAACCCCATACACACCTGGCAGGATCCTGATAATCTATGAAACCCCCATACACACCTGGCAGGATCCTGATAAACTGTGAAACCCCCATTCACACCAGGCAGGATCCTGATGCACTGTGAAACCTCCATAGACCCCTGACAGGATCCTGATACACTGTGAAAACCCCATACATACCTGGCAGGATCCTGATACACAGTGAAACCCCATTCACATCTGGCGGGATCCTGATACACTGTGAAACCCCATACACACCTGGCAGGTTCCTGATCCACTGTGAAAACCCCATACACACCTGGCAGGACCCTGATAAACTGTGAAACCCCCATACACACCTGGCAGGATCCTGATAAACTGTGAAACCCCCATACACACCTGGCAGGATCCTGATATACTGTGAAAACCCCATACATACCTGGCAGGATCCTGATACACTGTGAAACCCCCATACACACCTGGCAGGATCCTGATTAACTATGAAACCCCCATATACACCTGGCAGGATCCTGATAAATTGTGAAAATCCCATACACACCTGGCAGGTTCCTGATAAACTGTGAAACCCCCATACACACCAGGCAGGATCCTGATAAACTGTGAAACCCACATAGACACCTGACAGGATCCTGATAGACTGTGAAAACCCCATACATACCTGGCAGGATCCTGATACTCAGTAAAACCCCATTCACATCTGGCGGGATCCTGATACACTGTGAAACCCCATACACATCTGGCAGAATCCTGATGCACTGTGAAACCCCAGACACACCTGGCAGGATCCTGATGCAATGTGAAAACTCCATACACACCTGGCAGGATCCTGATCCACTGTGAAAACCCCATACACACCTGGCAAGGATCCTGATAATCTATGAAACCCCCAGACACACCTGGCAGGATCCTGATCCACTGTGAAAACCCCATACACACCTGGCAAGGATCCTGATAATCTATGAAACCCCCAGACACACCTGGCAGGATCCTGATAAACTGTGAAACCCCCATACACACCAGTCAGGATCCTGATACACTGTGAAAACCCCATACACACCTGGCAGGATCCTGATAAACTGTGAAACCCCATACACATCTGGCAGGATCCTGATAGACTGTGAAACCCCATTCACACCTGGCAGGATCTTGATAAACTGTGAAACCCCCATACACACCTGGCAGGATCCTGATAAACTGTGAAAACTCCATACACACCTGGCAGGATCCTGATAAACTGTGAAACCCCCATACACACCTGGCAGGATCCTGATAAACTGTGAAACCCCATACACATCTGGCAGGATCCTGATAGACTGTGAAACCCCATTCACACCTGGCAGGATCTTGATAAACTGTGAAACCCCCATACACACCTGGCAGGATCCTGATAAACTGTGAAAACTCCATACACACCTGGCAGGATCCTGAATAACTGTGAAACCCCCATACACACCAGGCAGGATCCTGATAAACTGTGAAACCCCCATACACATCAGGCAGGATCCTGATAAACTGTGAAACCCTCATAGACACCTGACAGGATCCTGATAGACTGTGAAAACCCCATACATACCTGGCAGGATCCTGATACACAGTAAAACCCCATTCACATCTGGCGGGATCCTGATACACTGTGAAACCCCATACACACCTGGCAGAATCCTGGTACACTGTGAAACCCCATACACACCTGGCAGGATCCTGATACACTGTGAAACCCCCATACACACCTGGAAGGATCCTGAAAGACTGTGAAACCCCATACACACCTGGCAGGATCCTGATAATCTATGAAACCCCCATACACACCTGGCAGGATCCTTAAACACTGTGAAAACCCCATGCACACCGAGCAGGATCCTGATGCACTGTGAAACCCCAGACACACCTGCGAGGATCCTGATGCAATGTGAAAACTCCATACACACCTGGCAGGATCCTGATCCACTGTGAAAACCCCATACACACCTGGCAGGATCCTGATAATCTATGAAACCCCCATACACACCTGGCAGGATCCTGATAAACTGTGAAACCCCCATACACACCAGGCAGGATCCTGATACACTGTGAAAACCCCATACACACCTGGCAGCATCCTGATAAACTGTGAAACCCCCATACACACCTGGCAGGATCCTGATAAACTGTGAAACCCCATACACATCTGGCAGGATCCTGATAGACTGTGAAACCCCATTCACACCTGGCAGGATCTTGATAAACTGTGAAACCCCCATACACACCTGGCAGGATCCTGATAAACTGTGAAACCCCATACACACCTGGCAGGATCCTGATAAACTGTGAAACCCCCATACACACCTGGCAGGATCCTGATAAACTGTGAAACCCTCATAGACACCTGACAGGATCCTGATAGACTGTGAAAACCCCATACATACCTGGCAGGATCCTGATACACAGTAAAACCCCATTCACATCTGGCGGGATCCTGATACACTGTGAAACCCCATACACACCTGGCAGAATCCTGATACACTGTGAAACCCCATACACACCTGGCAGAATCCTGATGCACTGTGAAACCCCATACACACCTGGCAGGATCCTGATACACTGTGAAACCCCCATACACACCTGGAAGGATCCTGAAAGACTGTGAAACCCCATACACACCTGGCAGGATCCTGATACACTGTGAAACCCCCATACACACCTGGCAGGATCCTGATAATCTATGAAACCCCCATACACACCTGGCAGGATCCTGATAAACTGTGAAACCCCCATTCACACCAGGCAGGATCCTGATGCACTGTGAAACCCCCATAGACCCCTGACAGGATCCTGATACACTGTGAAAACCCCATACATACCTGGCAGGATCCTGATACACAGTGAAACCCCATTCACATCTGGCGGGATCCTGATACACTGTGAAACCCCATACACACCTGGCAGGTTCCTGATAAACTGTGAAACCCCCATACACACCTGGCAGGATCCTGATATACTGTGAAAACCCCATACACACCTGGCAGAATCCTGATACACTGTGAAACCCCCATACACACCTGGCAGGATCCTGATTAACTATGAAACCCCCATATACACCTGGCAGGATCCTGATAAATTGTGAAAATCCCATACACACCTGGCAGGTTCCTGATAAACTGTGAAACCCACATAGACACCTGACAGGATCCTGATAGACTGTGAAAACCCCATACATACCTGGCAGGATCCTGATACTCAGTAAAACCCCATTCACATCTGGCGGGATCCTGATACACTGTGAAACCCCATACACATCTGGCAGAATCCTGATACACTGTGAAACCCCATACACACCTGGCAGGATCCTGATACACTGTGAAACCCCCATACACACCTGGAAGGATCCTGAAAGACTGTGAAACCCCAAACACACCTGGCAGGATCCTGATAATCTATGAAACCCCCATACACACCTGGCAGGATCCTGAAACACTGTGAAAACCCCATGCACACCGAGCAGGATCCTGATGCACTGTGAAACCCCAGACACACCTGGCAGGATCCTGATGCAATGTGAAAACGCCATACACACCTGGCAGGATCCTGATCCACTGTGAAAACCCCATACACACCTGGCAGGATCCTGATCCACTGTGAAAACCCCATACACACCTGGCAAGGATCCTGATAAACTGTGAAACCCCCATACACACCAGGCAGGATCCTGATACACTGTGAAAACCCCATACACACCTGGCAGGATCCTGATAAACTGTGAAACCCCCATACACACCTGACAGGATCCTGATACACTGTGAAAACCCCATACATACCTGGCAGGATCCTGATACACAGTGAAACCCCATTCACATCTGGCGGGATCCTGATACACTGTGAAACCCCATACACACCTGGCAGGTTCCTGATCCACTGTGAAAACCCCATACACACCTGGCAGGATCCTGATAAACTGTGAAACCCCCATACACACCTGGCAGGATCCTGATATACTGTGAAAACCCCATACACACCTGGCAGGATCCTGATACACTGTGAAACCCCCATACACACCTGGCAGGATCCTGATTAACTATGAAACCCCCATATACACCTGGCAGGATCCTGATAAATTGTGAAAATCCCATACACACCTGGCAGGTTCCTGATAGACTGTGAAAACCCCATACATACCTGGCAGGATCCTGATACTCAGTAAAACCCCATTCACATCTGGCGGGATCCTGATACACTGTGAAACCCCATACACATCTGGCAGAATCCTGATGCACTGTGAAACCCCAGACACACCTGGCAGGATCCTGATGCCATGTGAAAACTCCATACACACCTGGCAGGATCCTGATCCACTGTGAAAACCCCATACACACCTGGCAAGGATCCTGATAATCTATGAAACCCCCAGACACACCTGGCAGGATCCTGATAAACTGTGAAACCCCCATACACACCAGTCAGGATCCTGATACACTGTGAAAACCCCATACACACCTGGCAGGATCCTGATAAACTGTGAAACCCCCATACACACCTGGCAGGATCCTGATAAACTGTGAAACCCCATACACATCTGGCAGGATCCTGATAGACTGTGAAACCCCATTCACACCTGGCAGGATCTTGATAAACTGTGAAACCCCCATACACACCTGGCAGGATCCTGATAAACTGTGAAAACTCCATACACACCTGGCAGGATCCTGATAAACTGTGAAACCCCCATACACACCAGGCAGGATCCTGATAAACTGTGAAACCCCCATACACATCAGGCAGGATCCTGATAAACTGTGAAACCCTCATAGACACCTGACAGGATCCTGATAGACTGTGAAAACCCCATACATACCTGGCAGGATCCTGATACACAGTAAAACCCCATTCACATCTGGCGGGATCCTGATACACTGTGAAACCCCATACACACCTGGCAGAATCCTGGTACACTGTGAAACCCCATACACACCTGGCAGGATCCTGATACACTGTGAAACCCCCATACACACCTGGAAGGATCCTGAAAGACTGTGAAACCCCATACACACCTGGCAGGATCCTGATAATCTATGAAACCCCCATACACACCTGGCAGGATCCTTAAACACTGTGAAAACCCCATGCACACCGAGCAGGATCCTGATGCACTGTGAAACCCCAGACACACCTGCGAGGATCCTGATGCAATGTGAAAACTCCATACACACCTGGCAGGATCCTGATCCACTGTGAAAACCCCATACACACCTGGCAGGATCCTGATAATCTATGAAACCCCCATACACACCTGGCAGGATCCTGATAAACTGTGAAACCCCCATACACACCAGGCAGGATCCTGATACACTGTGAAAACCCCATACACACCTGGCAGGATCCTGATAAACTGTGAAACCCCCATACACACCTGGCAGGATCCTGATAAACTGTGAAACCCCATACACATCTGGCAGGATCCTGATAGACTGTGAAACCCCATTCACACCTGGCAGGATCTTGATAAACTGTGAAACCCCCATACACACCTGGCAGGATCCTGATAAACTGTGAAACCCCATACACACCTGTCAGGATCCTGATAAACTGTGAAACCCCCATACACACCTGGCAGGATCCTGATAAACTGTGAAACACTCATAGACACCTGACAGGATCCTGATAGACTGTGAAAACCCCATACATACCTGGCAGGATCCTGATACACAGTAAAACCCCATTCACATCTGGCGGGATCCTGATACACTGTGAAACCCCATACACACCTGGCAGAATCCTGATACACTGTGAAACCCCATACACACCTGGCAGAATCCTGATGCACTGTGAAACCCCATACACACCTGGCAGGATCCTGATACACTGTGAAACCCCCATACACACCTGGAAGGATCCTGAAAGACTGTGAAACCCCATACACACCTGGCAGGATCCTGATAATCTATGAAACCCCCATACACACCTGGCAGGATCCTGATAAACTGTGAAACCCCCATTCACACCAAGCAGGATCCTGATGCACTGTGAAACCCCCATAGACCCCTGACAGGATCCTGATACACTGTGAAAACCCCATACACACCTGGCAGGATCCTGATACACAGTGAAACCCCATTCACATCTGGCGGGATCCTGATACACTGTGAAACCCCATACACACCTGGCAGGTTCCTGATCCACTGTGAAAACCCCATACACACCTGGCAGGATCCTGATAAACTGTGAAACCCCCATACACACCTGGCAGGATCCTGATATACTGTGAAAACCCCATACACACCTGGCAGGATCCTGATACACTGTGAAACCCCCATACACACCTGGCAGGATCCTGATTAACTATGAAACCCCCATATACACCTGGCAGGATCCTGATAAATTGTGAAAATCCCATACACACCTGGCAGGTTCCTGATAAACTGTGAAACCCACATAGACACCTGACAGGATCCTGATAGACTGTGAAAACCCCATACATACCTGGCAGGATCCTGATACTCAGTAAAACCCCATTCACATCTGGCGGGATCCTGATACACTGTGAAACCCCATACACATCTGGCAGAATCCTGAAACACTGTGAAACCCCATACACACCTGGCAGGATCCTGATACACTGTGAAACCCCCATACACACCTGGAAGGATCCTGAAAGACTGTGAAACCCCAAACACACCTGGCAGGATCCTGATAATCTATGAAACCCCCATACACACCTGGCAGGATCCTGAAACACTGTGAAAACCCCATGCACACCGAGCAGGATCCTGATGCACTGTGAAACCCCAGACACACCTGGCAGGATCCTGATGCAATGTGAAAACGCCATACACACCTGGCAGGATCCTGATCCACTGTGAAAACCCCATACACACCTGGCAAGGATCCTGATAAACTGTGAAACCCCCATACACACCAGGCAGGATCCTGATACACTGTGAAAACCCCATACACACCTGGCAGGATCCTGATAAACTGTGAAACCCCCATTCACACCAGGCAGGATCCTGATGCACTGTGAAACCTCCATAGACCCCTGACAGGATCCTGATACACTGTGAAAACCCCATACATACCTGGCAGGATCCTGATACACAGTGAAACCCCATTCACATCTGGCGGGATCCTGATACACTGTGAAACCCCATACACACCTGGCAGGTTCCTGATCCACTGTGAAAACCCCATACACACCTGGCAGGATCCTGATAAACTGTGAAACCCCCATACACACCTGGCAGGATCCTGATATACTGTGAAAACCCCATACACACCTGGCAGGATCCTGATACACTGTGAAACCCCCATACACACCTGGCAGGATCCTGATTAACTATGAAACCCCCATATACACCTGGCAGGATCCTGATAAATTGTGAAAATCCCATACACACCTGGCAGGTTCCTGATAAATTGTGAAAATCCCATACACACCTGGCAGGTTCCTGATAAACTGTGAAACCCCCATACACACCAGGCAGGATCCTGATAAACTGTGAAACCCACATAGACACCTGACAGGATCCTGATAGACTGTGAAAACCCCATACATACCTGGCAGGATCCTGATACTCAGTAAAACCCCATTCACATCTGGCGGGATCCTGATACACTGTGAAACCCCATACACATCTGGCAGAATCCTGATGCACTGTGAAACCCCAGACACACCTGGCAGGATCCTGATGCAATGTGAAAACTCCATACACACCTGGCAGGATCCTGATCCACTGTGAAAACCCCATACACACCTGGCAAGGATCCTGATAATCTATGAAACCCCCATACACACCTGGCAGGATCCTGATAAACTGTGAAACCCCCATACACACCAGTCAGGATCCTGATACACTGTGAAAACCCCATACACACCTGGCAGGATCCTGATAAACTGTGAAACCCCCATACACACCTGGCAGGATCCTGATAAACTGTGAAACCCCATACACATCTGGCAGGATCCTGATAGACTGTGAAACCCCATTCACACCTGGCAGGATCTTGATAAACTGTGAAACCCCCATACACACCAGGCAGGATCCTGATAAACTGTGAAACCCCCATACACATCAGGCAGGATCCTGATAAACTGTGAAACCCTCATAGACACCTGACAGGATCCTGATAGACTGTGAAAACCCCATACATACCTGGCAGGATCCTGATACACAGTAAAACCCCATTCACATCTGGCGGGATCCTGATACACTGTGAAACCCCATACACATCTGGCAGAATCCTGATACACTGTGAAACCCCATACACACCTGGCAGGATCCTGATACACTGTGAAACCCCATACACACCTGGCAGGTTCCTGATCCACTGTGAAAACCCCATACACACCTGGCAGGATCCTGATATACTGTGAAAACCCCATACACACCTGGCAGGATCCTGATATACTGTGAAAACCCCATACACACCTGGCAGGATCCTGATACACTGTGAAACCCCCATACACACCTGGCAGGATCCTGATTAACTATGAAACCCCCATATACACCTGGCAGGATCCTGATAAATTGTGAAAATCCCATACACACCTGGCAGGTTCCTGATAAACTGTGAAACCCACATAGACACCTGACAGGATCCTGATAGACTGTGAAAACCCCATACATACCTGGCAGGATCCTGATACTCAGTAAAACCCCATTCACATCTGGCGGGATCCTGATACACTGTGAAACCCCATACACATCTGGCAGAATCCTGATACACTGTGAAACCCCATACACACCTGGCAGGATCCTGATACACTGTGAAACCCCCATACACACCTGGATGGATCCTGAAAGACTGTGAAACCCCAAACACACCTGGCAGGATCCTGATAATCTATGAAACCCCCATACACACCTGGCAGAATCCTGAAACACTGTGAAAACCCCATGCACACCGAGCAGGATCCTGATGCACTGTGAAACCCCAGACACACCTGGCAGGATCCTGATGCAATGTGAAAACGCCATACACACCTGGCAGGATCCTGATCCACTGTGAAAACCCCATACACACCTGGCAAGGATCCTGATAAACTGTGAAACCCCCATACACACCAGGCAGGATCCTGATACACTGTGAAACCCCATTCACACCTGGCAGGATCTTGATAAACTGTGAAACGCCCATACACACCTGGCAGGATCCTGATAAACTGTGAAAACTCCATACACACCTGGCAGGATCCTGATAAACTGTGAAAACCCCATACACACCTGGCAGGATCCTGATCCACTGTGAAAATCCCATACACACCTGGCAGGATCCTGATGCACTGTGAAAACCCCAAAGACACCTGGCAGGATCCAGATACACTGTGAAAACCCCATAAACACCGGGCAGGATTCTGATGCACTGTGAAACCCCCATACACACCTGGCAGGATCCTGATACACTTTTAAAACCCATACACACCTGGCAGGATCCTGATCCACTCTGAAACCCCATACACATCTAGCAGGATCCTGATAGACTGTGAAACCCCCATTGACACCTGACGGGATCCTGATACACTGTGAAATCCCCATACATACCTGGTAGGATCCTGATACACAGTGAAACCCCATTCACATCTGACGGGATCCTGATAAACTGTGAAACCCCAATACACACCTGGCAGGATCCTGATACACAGTGAAACCCCATACACACCTGGAAGGATCCTGATACACTGTGAAACCCCATACACACCTGGCAGGATCCTGATAAACTGTGAAAACCCCATACACACCTAGCAGGATCCTGATGCACTGTGAAAACCCCAGACACACCTGGCAGGATCCTGATGCACTGTGAAAACTCCATACACACCAGGCAGGATCCTGATAAACTGTGAAAACCCCATACACACCTGGCAGGATCCTGATAATCCATGAAACCCCCGTACACACCAGGCAGGATCCTGATAAACTGTGAAATCCCCATCCACACCAGGCAGGATCCTGATAGACTGTGAAAACCCCATACATACCTGACAGGATCCTGATAGACTGTGAAAACCCCTCACATACCTGGCAGGATCCTGATACACTGTAAAACCCCATTCACATCTGGCGGGATCCTGATGCACTGTGAAACCCCATACACACCTGGCAGGATCCTGATACACTGTGAAACCCCATACACACCTGGCAGGATCCTGATACACTGTGAAACCCCCATACTCACCTGGAAGGATCCTGATACACTGTGAAACCCCATACACATCTCGCAGGATCCTGATAAACTGTGAAAACCACAGACAGACCTAGCAGGATCCTGATGCACTGTGAAAACCCCAGACACACCTGGCAGGATCCTGATACACTGTGAAAACCCCATACACACATGGCATGATCCTGATCCACTGTGAAAACCCCAGACACACCTGGCAGGATCCTGATGCACTGTGAAAACCCCATACACACCTGGCAGGATCCTGATAATCTATGAAATCCCCATACACACCTGGCAGGATCCTGATCCACTGGGAAAACCCCATTCACACCTGGCAGGATCCTGATCCACTGTGAAAACCCCATACACACCTGGCAGGATCCTGATACACTGTGAAAGCCCCATACACACCTGGCAGGATCCTGATAAACTATGAAACCACCATACACACCTGGCAGTATCCTGATAAACTGTGAAAATCCCATACACACCTGGCAGGAACCTGATCCACTGTGAAAACCCCATGCACAGCTGGCAGGATCGTGATAAACTATGAAAACCCCATATACACCTGGCAGGATCCTGATAAATTGTGAAAATCCCATACACACCTGGCAGGATCCTGATACACTGTGAAAACCCCATACACACCTGGCAGGATCCTGATAAACTGTGAAACCCCCATACACACCTGGCAGGATCCGGATAAACTGTGAAACCCCATACACATCTGGCAGGATCCTGATACACTGTGAAACCCCATTCACACCTGGCAGGATCTTGATAAACTGTGAAACCGCCATACACACCTGGCAGGATCCTGATAAAATGTGAAAACTCCATACACACCTGGCAGGATCCTGATAAACTGTGAAACCCCCATCCACACCAGGCAGGATCCTGATAAACTGTGAAACCCCCATAGACACCTGACAGGATCCTGATAGACTGTGAAAACCCCATACATACCTGGCAGGATCCTGATACTCAGTAAAACCCCATTCACATCTGGCGGGATCCTGATACACTGTGAAACCCCATACACACCTGGCAGAATCCTGATACACTGTGAAACCCCATACACACCTAGCAGGATCCTGATACACTGTGAAACCCCCATACACACCTGGAAGGATCCTGATACACTGTGAAACCCCATACACACCTGGCAGGATCCTGATACACTGTGAAACCCCAGACACATCTGACGGGATCCTGATAAACTGTGAAACCCCAATACACACCTGACAGGATCCTGATAGACTGTGAAAACCCCATACATACCTGGCAGGATCCTGATGCACAGTAAAACCCCATTCACATCTGGCGGGATCCTGATACACTGTGAAACCCCAAACACACCTGGCAGGATCCTGATACACTGTGAAACCCCATACACACCTGGAAGGATCCTGATACACTGTGAAACCCCATACACACCTGGCAGGATCCTGATGAACTGTGAAAACCCCATACACACCTAGCAGGATCCTGATGCACTGTGAAAACCCCAGACACACCTGGCAGGATCCTGATGCACTGTGAAAACTCCATACACACCAGGCAGGATCCTGATAGACTGTGAAACCCCACACACACCTGGCAGGATCCTGATACACTGTGAAACCCCATACACACCTGGCAGTATCCTGATACACTGTGAAACCCCCATACACACCTGGAAGGATCCTGATAAACTGTGAAAACCACATACACACCTCGCAGGATCCTGATGCACTGTGAAAAACCCAGACACACCTGGCAGGATCCTGATGCACTGTGAAAACCCCATACACACCTGGCAGGATCCTGATGCACTGTGAAAACTCCATACACACCAGGCAGGATCCTGATAGACTGTGAAACCCCACACACACCTGGCAGGATCCTGATACACTGTGAAACCCCATACACACCTGGCAGTATCCTGATACACTGTGAAACCCCATACACATCTAGCAGGATCCTGATAAACTGTGAAAACCACATACACACCTCGCAGGATCCTGATAATCTATGAAATCCCCAGACACACCTGGCAGGATCCTGATGCACTGTGAAAACCCCATACACACCTGGCAGGATCCTGATCCACTGTGAAAACCCCAGACACACCTGGCAGGATCCTGATGCACTGTGAAAACCCCAGACACACCTGGCAGGATCCTGATAATCTATGAAATCCCCATACACACCTGGCAGGATCCTGATCCACTGGGAAAACCCCATTCACAACTGGCAGGATCCTGATCCACTGTGAAAACCCCATACACACCTGGCAGGATCCTGATACACTGTGAAAGCCCCATACACACCTGGCAGGATCCTGATAAACTATGAAACCCCCATACACACCTGGCAGGATCCTGATAAACTGTGAAAATCCCATACACACCTGGCAGGAACCTGATCCACTGTGAAAACCCCATACACACCTGGCAGGATCGTGATACACTGTGAAAACCCCATACACACCTGGCAGGATCCTGATGAACTGTGAAACCCCCATACACACCTGGCAGGATCCTGATATACTGTGAAAACCCCATACACACCTGGCAGGATCCTGATACACTGTGAAACCCCCATACACACCTGGCAGGATCCTGATAAACTATGAAACCCCCATATACACCTGGCAGGATCCTGATAAATTGTGAAAATCCCATTCACACCTGGCAGGATCCTGATAAATTTTGAAAATCCCAAACACACCTGGCAGGATCCGGATAAACTGTGAAACCCCATACACATCTGGCAGGATCCTGATTGACTGTGAAAACCCCATACATACCTGGCAGGATCCTGATACTCAGTAAAACCCCATTCACATCTGGCGGGATCCTGATACACTGTGAAACCCCATACACACCTGGCAGAATCCTGATACACTGTGAAACCCCATGCACAGCTGGCAGGATCCTGATACACTGTGAAACCCCCATACACACCTGGAAGGATCCTGAAACACTGTGAAACCCCCATGCACACCTGGAAGGATCCTGATACACTGTGAAAACCCGGTACACACCGAGCAGGATCCTGATGCACTGTGAAACCCCATACACACCTGGCAGGATCCTGATGCAATGTGAAAACTCCATACACACCTGGCAGGATCCTGATCCACTGTGAAAACCCCATACACACCTGGCAGGATCCTGATCCACTGTGAAACCCCCATACACACCTGGCAGGATCCTGAGAAACTGTGAAACCCCCATACACACCAGGCAGGATCCTGATACACTGTGAAAACCCCATAAACACCTGGCAGGATCCTGATAGACTGTGAAACCCCACACACATCTGGCAGGATCCTGATACACTGTGAAACCCCATACACACCTGGCAGTATCCTGATCCACTGTGAAACCCCATACACATCTAGCAGGATCCTGATAAACTGTGAAAACCACATACACACCTCGCAGGATCCTGATAATCTATGAAATCCCCAGACACACCTGACAGGATCCTGATGCACTGTGAAAACCCCATACACACCTGGCAGGATCCTGATCCACTGTGAAAACCCCAGACACACCTGGCAGGATCCTGATGCACTGTGAAAACCCCAGACACACCTGGCAGGATCCTGATAATCTATGAAATCCCCATACACACCTGGCAGGATCCTGATCCACTGGGAAAACCCCATTCACACCTGGCAGGATCCTGATCCAGTGTGAAAACCCCATACACACCTGGCAGGATCCTGATACACTGTGAAAGCCCCATACACACCTGGCAGGATCCTGATAAACTATGAAACCCCCATACACACCTGGCAGGATCCTGATAAACTGTGAAAATCCCATACACACCTGGCAGGAACCTGATCCACTGTGAAAACCCCATACACACCTGGCAGGATCGTGATACACTGTGAAAACCCCATACACACCTGGCAGGATCCTGATGAACTGTGAAACCCCCATACACACCTGGCAGGATCCTGATATACTGTGAAAACCCCATACACACCTGGCAGGATCCTGATACACTGTGAAACCCCCATACACACCTGGCAGGATCCTGATAAACTATGAAACCCCCATATACACCTGGCAGGATCCTGATAAATTGTGAAAATCCCATACACACCTGGCAGGATCCTGATAAATTTTGAAAATCCCAAACACACCTGGCAGGATCCGGATAAACTGTGAAACCCCATACACATCTGGCAGGATCCTGATACTCAGTAAAACCCCATTCACATCTGGCGGGATCCTGATACACTGTGAAACCCCATACACACCTGGCAGAATCCTGATACACTGTGAAACCCCATGCACAGCTGGCAGGATCCTGATACACTGTGAAACCCCCATGCACACCTGGAAGGATCCTGATACACTGTGAAAACCCGGTACACACCGAGCAGGATCCTGATGCACTGTGAAACCCCATACACACCTGGCAGGATCCTGATGCAATGTGAAAACTCCATACACACCTGGCAGGATCCTGATCCACTGGGAAAACCCCATACACTCCTGGCAGGATCCTGATCCACTGTGAAACCCCCATACACACCTGGCAGGATCCTGATAAACTGTGAAACCCCCATACACACCAGGCAGGATCCTGATACACTGTGAAAACCCCATACACACCTGGCAGGATCCTGATAAACTGTGAAACCCCCATACACACCTGGCAGGATCCTGATAAACTGTGAAACCCCATACACATCTGGCAGGATCCTGATAGACTGTGAAACCCCATTCACACCTGGCAGGATCTTGATAAACTGTGAAACCCCCATACACACCTGGCAGGATCCTGATAAACTGTGAAAACTCCATACACACCTGGCAGGATCCTGATAAACTGTGAAACCCCCATTCACACCAGGCAGGATCCTGATAAACTGTGAAACCCTCATAGACACCTGACAGGATCCTGATAGACTGTGAAAACCCCATACATACCTGGCAGGATCCTGATACACTGTGAAACCCCATACACATCTAGCAGGATCCTGATAAACTGTGAAAACCACATACACACCTCGCAGGATCCTGATAATCTATGAAATCCCCAGACACACCTGACAGGATCCTGATGCACTGTGAAAACCCCATACACACCTGGCAGGATCCTGATCCACTGTGAAAACCCCAGACACACCTGGCAGGATCCTGATGCACTGTGAAAACCCCAGACACACCTGCAGGATCCTGATAATCTATGAAATCCCCATACACACCTGGCAGGATCCTGATCCACTGGGAAAACCCCATTCACACCTGGCAGGATCCTGATCCACTGTGAAAACCCCATACACACCTGGCAGGATCCTGATACACTGTGAAAGCCCCATACACACCTGGCAGGATCCTGATAAACTATGAAACCCCCATACACACCTGGCAGGATCCTGATAAACTGTGAAAATCCCATACACACCTGGCAGGAACCTGATCCACTGTGAAAACCCCATACACACCTGGCAGGATCGTGATATACTGTGAAAACCCCATACACACCTGGCAGGATCCTGATGAACTGTGAAACCCCCATACACACCTGGCAGGATCGTGATATACTGTGAAAACCCCATACACACCTGGCAGGATCCTGATGAACTGTGAAACCCCCATACACACCTGGCAGGATCCTGATATACTGTGAAAACCCCATACACACCTGGCAGGATCCTGATACACTGTGAAACCCCCATACACACCTGGCAGGATCCTGATAAACTATGAAACCCCCATATACACCTGGCAGGATCCTGATAAATTGTGAAAATCCCATACACACCTGGCAGGATCCTGATGCAATGTGAAAACTCCATACACACCTGGCAGGATCCTGATACACTGTGAAACCCCCATACACACCTGGAAGGATCCTGATACACTGTGAAACCCCCATCCACACCAGGCAGGATCCTGATAAACTGTGAAACCCCCATAGACACCTGACAGGATCCTGATAGACTGTGAAAACCCCATACATACCTGGCAGGATCCTGATACTCAGTAAAACCCCATTCACATCTGGCGGGATCCTGATACACTGTGAAACCCCATACACACCTGGCAGAATCCTGATACACTGTGAAACCCCATACACACCTAGCAGGATCCTGATACACTGTGAAACCCCCATACACACCTGGAAGGATCCTGATACACTGTGAAACCCCATACACACCTGGCAGGATCCTGATACACTGTGAAACCCCAGACACATCTGACGGGATCCTGATAAACTGTGAAACCCCAATACACACCAGGCAGGATCCTGATAAACTGTGAAACCCCCATAGACACCTGACAGGATCCTGATAGACTGTGAAAACCCCATACATACCTGGCAGGATCCTGATGCACAGTAAAACCCCATTCACATCTGGCGGGATCCTGATACACTGTGAAACCCCAAACACACCTGGCAGGATCCTGATACACTGTGAAACCCCATACACACCTGGAAGGATCCTGATACACTGTGAAACCCCATACACACCTGGCAGGATCCTGATGAACTGTGAAAACCCCATACACACCTAGCAGGATCCTGATGCACTGTGAAAACCCCAGACACACCTGGCAGGATCCTGATGCACTGTGAAAACTCCATACACACCAGGCAGGATCCTGATAGACTGTGAAACCCCACACACACCTGGCAGGATCCTGATACACTGTGAAACCCCATACACACCTGGCAGTATCCTGATACACTGTGAAACCCCCATACACACCTGGAAGGATCCTGATAAACTGTGAAAACCACATACACACCTCGCAGGATCCTGATGCACTGTGAAAAACCCAGACACACCTGGCAGGATCCTGATGCACTGTGAAAACCCCATACACACCTGGCAGGATCCTGATGCACTGTGAAAACTCCATACACACCAGGCAGGATCCTGATAGACTGTGAAACCCCACACACACCTGGCAGGATCCTGATACACTGTGAAACCCCATACACACCTGGCAGTATCCTGATACACTGTGAAACCCCATACACATCTAGCAGGATCCTGATAAACTGTGAAAACCACATACACACCTCGCAGGATCCTGATAATCTATGAAATCCCCAGACACACCTGGCAGGATCCTGATGCACTGTGAAAACCCCATACACACCTGGCAGGATCCTGATCCACTGTGAAAACCCCAGACACAACTGGCAGGATCCTGATGCACTGTGAAAACCCCAGACACACCTGGCAGGATCCTGATAATCTATGAAATCCCCATACACACCTGGCAGGATCCTGATCCACTGGGAAAACCCCATTCACACCTGGCAGGATCCTGATCCACTGTGAAAACCCCATACACACCTGGCAGGATCCTGATACACTGTGAAAGCCCCATACACACCTGGCAGGATCCTGATAAACTATGAAACCCCCATACACACCTGGCAGGATCCTGATAAACTGTGAAAATCCCATACACACCTGGCAGGAACCTGATCCACTGTGAAAACCCCATACACACCTGGCAGGATCGTGATACACTGTGAAAACCCCATACACACCTGGCAGGATCCTGATGAACTGTGAAACCCCCATACACACCTGGCAGGATCCTGATATACTGTGAAAACCCCATACACACCTGGCAGGATCCTGATACACTGTGAAACCCCCATACACACCTGGCAGGATCCTGATAAACTATGAAACCCCCATATACACCTGGCAGGATCCTGATAAATTGTGAAAATCCCATTCACACCTGGCAGGATCCTGATAAATTTTGAAAATCCCAAACACACCTGGCAGGATCCGGATAAACTGTGAAACCCCATACACATCTGGCAGGATCCTGATTGACTGTGAAAACCCCATACATACCTGGCAGGATCCTGATACTCAGTAAAACCCCATTCACATCTGGCGGGATCCTGATACACTGTGAAACCCCATACACACCTGGCAGAATCCTGATACACTGTGAAACCCCATGCACAGCTGGCAGGATCCTGATACACTGTGAAACCCCCATGCACACCTGGAAGGATCCTGATACACTGTGAAAACCCGGTACACACCGAGCAGGATCCTGATGCACTGTGAAACCCCATACACACCTGGCAGGATCCTGATGCAATGTGAAAACTCCATACACACCTGGCAGGATCCTGATCCACTGTGAAAACCCCATACACACCTGGCAGGATCCTGATCCACTGTGAAACCCCCATACACACCTGGCAGGATCTTGAGAAACTGTGAAACCCCCATACACACCAGGCAGGATCCTGATACACTGTGAAAACCCCATACACACCTGGCAGGATCCTGATAGACTGTGAAACCCCACACACACCTGGCAGGATCCTGATACACTGTGAAACCCCATACACACCTGGCAGTATCCTGATCCACTGTGAAACCCCATACACATCTAGCAGGATCCTGATAAACTGTGAAAACCACATACACACCTCGCAGGATCCTGATAATCTATGAAATCCCCAGACACACCTGACAGGATCCTGATGCACTGTGAAAACCCCATACACACCTGGCAGGATCCTGATCCACTGTGAAAACCCCAGACACACCTGGCAGGATCCTGATGCACTGTGAAAACCCCAGACACACCTGGCAGGATCCTGATAATCTATGAAATCCCCATACACACCTGGCAGGATCCTGATCCACTGGGAAAACCCCATTCACACCTGGCAGGATCCTGATCCACTGTGAAAACCCCATACACACCTGGCAGGATCCTGATACACTGTGAAAGCCCCATACACACCTGGCAGGATCCTGATAAACTATGAAACCCCCATACACACCTGGCAGGATCCTGATAAACTGTGAAAATCCCATACACACCTGGCAGGAACCTGATCCACTGTGAAAACCCCATACACACCTGGCAGGATCGTGATACACTGTGAAAACCCCATACACACCTGGCAGGATCCTGATGAACTGTGAAACCCCCATACACACCTGGCAGGATCCTGATATACTGTGAAAACCCCATACACACCTGGCAGGATCCTGATACACTGTGAAACCCCCATACACACCTGGCAGGATCCTGATAAACTATGAAACCCCCATATACACCTGGCAGGATCCTGATAAATTGTGAAAATCCCATACACACCTGGCAGGATCCTGATAAATTTTGAAAATCCCAAACACACCTGGCAGGATCCGGATAAACTGTGAAACCCCATACACATCTGGCAGGATCCTGATACTCAGTAAAACCCCATTCACATCTGGCGGGATCCTGATACACTGTGAAACCCCATACACACCTGGCAGAATCCTGATACACTGTGAAACCCCATGCACAGCTGGCAGGATCCTGATACACTGTGAAACCCCCATGCACACCTGGAAGGATCCTGATACACTGTGAAAACCCGGTACACACCGAGCAGGATCCTGATGCACTGTGAAACCCCATACACACCTGGCAGGATCCTGATGCAATGTGAAAACTCCATACACACCTGGCAGGATCCTGATCCACTGTGAAAACCCCATACACTCCTGGCAGGATCCTGATCCACTGTGAAACCCCCATACACACCTGGCAGGATCCTGATAAACTGTGAAACCCCCATACACACCAGGCAGGATCCTGATACACTGTGAAAACCCCATACACACCTGGCAGGATCCTGATAAACTGTGAAACCCCCATACACACCTGGCAGGATCCTGATAAACTGTGAAACCCCATACACATCTGGCAGGATCCTGATAGACTGTGAAACCCCATTCACACCTGGCAGGATCTTGATAAACTGTGAAACCCCCATACACACCTGGCAGGATCCTGATAAACTGTGAAAACTCCATACACACCTGGCAGGATCCTGATAAACTGTGAAACCCCCATTCACACCAGGCAGGATCCTGATAAACTGTGAAACCCTCATAGACACCTGACAGGATCCTGATAGACTGTGAAAACCCCATACATACCTGGCAGGATCCTGATACACTGTGAAACCCCATACACATCTAGCAGGATCCTGATAAACTGTGAAAACCACATACACACCTCGCAGGATCCTGATAATCTATGAAATCCCCAGACACACCTGACAGGATCCTGATGCACTGTGAAAACCCCATACACACCTGGCAGGATCCTGATCCACTGTGAAAACCCCAGACACACCTGGCAGGATCCTGATGCACTGTGAAAACCCCAGACACACCTGGCAGGATCCTGATAATCTATGAAATCCCCATACACACCTGGCAGGATCCTGATCCACTGGGAAAACCCCATTCACACCTGGCAGGATCCTGATCCACTGTGAAAACCCCATACACACCTGGCAGGATCCTGATACACTGTGAAAGCCCCATACACACCTGGCAGGATCCTGATAAACTATGAAACCCCCATACACACCTGGCAGGATCCTGATAAACTGTGAAAATCCCATACACACCTGGCAGGAACCTGATCCACTGTGAAAACCCCATACACACCTGGCAGGATCGTGATACACTGTGAAAACCCCATACACACCTGGCAGGATCCTGATGAACTGTGAAACCCCCATACACACCTGGCAGGATCCTGATATACTGTGAAAACCCCATACACACCTGGCAGGATCCTGATACACTGTGAAACCCCCATACACACCTGGCAGGATCCTGATAAACTATGAAACCCCCATATACACCTGGCAGGATCCTGATAAATTGTGAAAATCCCATACACACCTGGCAGGATCCTGATAAATTTTGAAAATCCCAAACACACCTGGCAGGATCCGGATAAACTGTGAAACCCCATACACATCTGGCAGGATCCTGATACTCAGTAAAACCCCATTCACATCTGGCGGGATCCTGATACACTGTGAAACCCCCATACACACCTGGAAGGATCCTGATACACTGTGAAACCCCATACACACCTGGCAGGATCCTGATACACTGTGAAACCCCAGACACATCTGACGGGATCCTGATAAACTGTGAAACCCCAATACACACCAGGCAGGATCCTGATAAACTGTGAAACCCCCATAGACACCTGACAGGATCCTGATAGACTGTGAAAACCCCATACATACCTGGCAGGATCCTGATGCACAGTAAAACCCCATTCACATCTGGCGGGATCCTGATACACTGTGAAACCCCAAACACACCTGGCAGGATCCTGATACACTGTGAAACCCCATACACACCTGGAAGGATCCTGATACACTGTGAAACCCCATACACACCTGGCAGGATCCTGATGAACTGTGAAAACCCCATACACACCTAGCAGGATCTTGATGCACTGTGAAAACCCCAGACACACCTGGCAGGATCCTGATGCACTGTGAAAACTCCATACACACCAGGCAGGATCCTGATAGACTGTGAAACCCCACACACACCTGGCAGGATCCTGATACACTGTGAAACCCCATACACACCTGGCAGTATCCTGATACACTGTGAAACCCCCATACACACCTGGAAGGATCCTGATAAACTGTGAAAACCACATACACACCTCGCAGGATCCTGATGCACTGTGAAAAACCCAGACACACCTGGCAGGATCCTGATGCACTGTGAAAACCCCATACACACCTGGCAGGATCCTGATGCACTGTGAAAACTCCATACACACCAGGCAGGATCCTGATAGACTGTGAAACCCCACACACACCTGGCAGGATCCTGATACACTGTGAAACCCCATACACACCTGGCAGTATCCTGATACACTGTGAAACCCCATACACATCTAGCAGGATCCTGATAAACTGTGAAAACCACATACACACCTCGCAGGATCCTGATAATCTATGAAATCCCCAGACACACCTGGCAGGATCCTGATGCACTGTGAAAACCCCATACACACCTGGCAGGATCCTGATCCACTGTGAAAACCCCAGACACAACTGGCAGGATCCTGATGCACTGTGAAAACCCCAGACACACCTGGCAGGATCCTGATAATCTATGAAATCCCCATACACACCTGGCAGGATCCTGATCCACTGGGAAAACCCCATTCACACCTGGCAGGATCCTGATCCACTGTGAAAACCCCATACACACCTGGCAGGATCCTGATACACTGTGAAAGCCCCATACACACCTGGCAGGATCCTGATAAACTATGAAACCCCCATACACACCTGGCAGGATCCTGATAAACTGTGAAAATCCCATACACACCTGGCAGGAACCTGATCCACTGTGAAAACCCCATACACACCTGGCAGGATCGTGATACACTGTGAAAACCCCATACACACCTGGCAGGATCCTGATGAACTGTGAAACCCCCATACACACCTGGCAGGATCCTGATATACTGTGAAAACCCCATACACACCTGGCAGGATCCTGATACACTGTGAAACCCCCATACACACCTGGCAGGATCCTGATAAACTATGAAACCCCCATATACACCTGGCAGGATCCTGATAAATTGTGAAAATCCCATTCACACCTGGCAGGATCCTGATAAATTTTGAAAATCCCAAACACACCTGGCAGGATCCGGATAAACTGTGAAACCCCATACACATCTGGCAGGATCCTGATTGACTGTGAAAACCCCATACATACCTGGCAGGATCCTGATACTCAGTAAAACCCCATTCACATCTGGCGGGATCCTGATACACTGTGAAACCCCATACACACCTGGCAGAATCCTGATACACTGTGAAACCCCATGCACAGCTGGCAGGATCCTGATACACTGTGAAACCCCCATGCACACCTGGAAGGATCCTGATACACTGTGAAAACCCGGTACACACCGAGCAGGATCCTGATGCACTGTGAAACCCCATACACACCTGGCAGGATCCTGATGCAATGTGAAAACTCCATACACACCTGGCAGGATCCTGATCCACTGTGAAAACCCCATACACACCTGGCAGGATCCTGATCCACTGTGAAACCCCCATACACACCTGGCAGGATCTTGAGAAACTGTGAAACCCCCATACACACCAGGCAGGATCCTGATACACTGTGAAAACCCCATACACACCTGGCAGGATCCTGATAGACTGTGAAACCCCACACACACCTGGCAGGATCCTGATACACTGTGAAACCCCATACACACCTGGCAGTATCCTGATCCACTGTGAAACCCCATACACATCTAGCAGGATCCTGATAAACTGTGAAAACCACATACACACCTCGCAGGATCCTGATAATCTATGAAATCCCCAGACACACCTGACAGGATCCTGATGCACTGTGAAAACCCCATACACACCTGGCAGGATCCTGATCCACTGTGAAAACCCCAGACACACCTGGCAGGATCCTGATGCACTGTGAAAACCCCAGACACACCTGGCAGGATCCTGATAATCTATGAAATCCCCATACACACCTGGCAGGATCCTGATCCACTGGGAAAACCCCATTCACACCTGGCAGGATCCTGATCCACTGTGAAAACCCCATACACACCTGGCAGGATCCTGATACACTGTGAAAGCCCCATACACACCTGGCAGGATCCTGATAAACTATGAAACCCCCATACACACCTGGCAGGATCCTGATAAACTGTGAAAATCCCATACACACCTGGCAGGAACCTGATCCACTGTGAAAACCCCATACACACCTGGCAGGATCGTGATACACTGTGAAAACCCCATACACACCTGGCAGGATCCTGATGAACTGTGAAACCCCCATACACACCTGGCAGGATCCTGATATACTGTGAAAACCCCATACACACCTGGCAGGATCCTGATACACTGTGAAACCCCCATACACACCTGGCAGGATCCTGATAAACTATGAAACCCCCATATACACCTGGCAGGATCCTGATAAATTGTGAAAATCCCATACACACCTGGCAGGATCCTGATAAATTTTGAAAATCCCAAACACACCTGGCAGGATCCGGATAAACTGTGAAACCCCATACACATCTGGCAGGATCCTGATACTCAGTAAAACCCCATTCACATCTGGCGGGATCCTGATACACTGTGAAACCCCATACACACCTGGCAGAATCCTGATACACTGTGAAACCCCATGCACAGCTGGCAGGATCCTGATACACTGTGAAACCCCCATGCACACCTGGAAGGATCCTGATACACTGTGAAAACCCGGTACACACCGAGCAGGATCCTGATGCACTGTGAAACCCCATACACACCTGGCAGGATCCTGATGCAATGTGAAAACTCCATACACACCTGGCAGGATCCTGATCCACTGTGAAAACCCCATACACTCCTGGCAGGATCCTGATCCACTGTGAAACCCCCATACACACCTGGCAGGATCCTGATAAACTGTGAAACCCCCATACACACCAGGCAGGATCCTGATACACTGTGAAAACCCCATACACACCTGGCAGGATCCTGATAAACTGTGAAACCCCCATACACACCTGGCAGGATCCTGATAAACTGTGAAACCCCATACACATCTGGCAGGATCCTGATAGACTGTGAAACCCCATTCACACCTGGCAGGATCTTGATAAACTGTGAAACCCCCATACACACCTGGCAGGATCCTGATAAACTGTGAAAACTCCATACACACCTGGCAGGATCCTGATAAACTGTGAAACCCCCATTCACACCAGGCAGGATCCTGATAAACTGTGAAACCCTCATAGACACCTGACAGGATCCTGATAGACTGTGAAAACCCCATACATACCTGGCAGGATCCTGATACACTGTGAAACCCCATACACATCTAGCAGGATCCTGATAAACTGTGAAAACCACATACACACCTCGCAGGATCCTGATAATCTATGAAATCCCCAGACACACCTGACAGGATCCTGATGCACTGTGAAAACCCCATACACACCTGGCAGGATCCTGATCCACTGTGAAAACCCCAGACACACCTGGCAGGATCCTGATGCACTGTGAAAACCCCAGACACACCTGGCAGGATCCTGATAATCTATGAAATCCCCATACACACCTGGCAGGATCCTGATCCACTGGGAAAACCCCATTCACACCTGGCAGGATCCTGATCCACTGTGAAAACCCCATACACACCTGGCAGGATCCTGATACACTGTGAAAGCCCCATACACACCTGGCAGGATCCTGATAAACTATGAAACCCCCATACACACCTGGCAGGATCCTGATAAACTGTGAAAATCCCATACACACCTGGCAGGAACCTGATCCACTGTGAAAACCCCATACACACCTGGCAGGATCGTGATACACTGTGAAAACCCCATACACACCTGGCAGGATCCTGATGAACTGTGAAACCCCCATACACACCTGGCAGGATCCTGATATACTGTGAAAACCCCATACACACCTGGCAGGATCCTGATACACTGTGAAACCCCCATACACACCTGGCAGGATCCTGATAAACTATGAAACCCCCATATACACCTGGCAGGATCCTGATAAATTGTGAAAATCCCATACACACCTGGCAGGATCCTGATAAATTTTGAAAATCCCAAACACACCTGGCAGGATCCGGATAAACTGTGAAACCCCATACACATCTGGCAGGATCCTGATACTCAGTAAAACCCCATTCACATCTGGCGGGATCCTGATACACTGTGAAACCCCATACACACCTGGCAGAATCCTGATACACTGTGAAACCCCATGCACAGCTGGCAGGATCCTGATACACTGTGAAACCCCCATGCACACCTGGAAGGATCCTGATACACTGTGAAAACCCGGTACACACCGAGCAGGATCCTGATGCACTGTGAAACCCCATACACACCTGGCAGGATCCTGATGCAATGTGAAAACTCCATACACACCTGGCAGGATCCTGATCCACTGTGAAAACCCCATACACTCCTGGCAGGATCCTGATCCACTGTGAAACCCCCATACACACCTGGCAGGATCCTGATAAACTGTGAAACCCCCATACACACCAGGCAGGATCCTGATACACTGTGAAAACCCCATACACACCTGGCAGGATCCTGATAAACTGTGAAACCCCCATACACACCTGGCAGGATCCTGATAAACTGTGAAACCCCATACACATCTGGCAGGATCCTGATAGACTGTGAAACCCCATACACACCTGGCAGGATCTTGATAAACTGTGAAACCCCCATACACACCTGGCAGGATCCTGATAAACTGTGAAAACTCCATACACACCTGGCAGGATCCTGATAAACTGTGAAACCCCCATTCACACCAGGCAGGATCCTGATAAACTGTGAAACCCTCATAGACACCTGACAGGATCCTGATAGACTGTGAAAACCCCATACATACCTGGCAGGATCCTGATACACAGTAAAACCCCATTCACATCTGGCGGGATCCTGATACACTGTGAAACCCCATACACACCTGGCAGAATCCTGATAAACTGTGAAACCCCATACACACCTGGCAGGATCCTGATACACTGTGAAACCCCCATACACACCTGGAAGGATCCTGAAACACTGTGAAACCCCATACACACCTGGCAGGATCCTGATAATCTATGAAACCCCCATACACACCTGGCAGGATCCTGATAAACTGTGAAACCCCCATTCACACTAGGCAGGATCCTGATGCACTGTGAAACCCCCATAGACCCCTGACAGGATCCTGATGCACTGTGAAAACCCCATACATACCTGGCAGGATCCTGATACACAGTGAAACCCCATTCACATCTGGCGGGATCCTGATACACTGTGAAACCCCATACACACCTGGCAGGTTCCTGATCCACTGTGAAAACCCCATACACACCTGGCAGGATCCTGATAAACTGTGAAACCCCCATACACACCTGGCAGGATCCTGATAAACTGTGAAACCCCCATACACACCTGGCAGGATCCTGATATACTGTGAAAACCCCATACACACCTGGCAGGATCCTGATACACTGTGAAACCCCCATACACACCTGGCAGGATCCTGATTAACTATGAAACCCCCATATACACCTGGCAGGATCCTGATAAATTGTGAAAATCCCATACACACCTGGCAGGTTCCTGATAAACTGTGAAACCCCCATACACACCAGGCAGGATCCTGATAAACTGTGAAACCCACATAGACACCTGACAGGATCCTGTTAGACTGTGAAAACCCCATACATACCTGGCAGGATCCTGATACTCAGTAAAACCCCATTCACATCTGGCGGGATCCTGATACACTGTGAAACCCCATACACATCTGGCAGAATCCTGATGCACTGTGAAACCCCAGACACACCTGGCAGGATCCTGATGCAATGTGAAAACTCCATACACACCTGGCAGGATCCTGATCCACTGTGAAAACCCCATACACACCTGGCAAGGATCCTGATAATCTATGAAACCCCCATACACACCTGGCAGGATCCTGATAAACTGTGAAACACCCATACACACCAGTCAGGATCCTGATACACTGTGAAAACCCCATACACACCTGGCAGGATCCTGATAAACTGTGAAACCCCCATACACACCTGGCAGGATCCTGATAAACTGTGAAACCCCATACACATCTGGCAGGATCCTGATAGACTGTGAAACCCCATTCACACCTGGCAGGATCTTGATAAACTGTGAAACCCCCATACACACCTGGCAGGTTCCTGATAAACTGTGAAAACTCCATACACACCTGGCAGGATCCTGATAAACTGTGAAACCCCCATACACACCAGGCAGGATCCTGATAAACTGTGAAACCCCCATACACATCAGGCAGGATCCTGATAAACTGTGAAACCCTCATAGACACCTGACAGGATCCTGATAGACTGTGAAAACCCCATACATACCTGGCAGGATCCTGATACACAGTAAAACCCCATTCACATCTGGCGGGATCCTGATACACTGTGAAACCCCATACACACCTGGCAGAATCCTGGTACACTGTGAAACCCCATACACACCTGGCAGGATCCTGATACACTGTGAAACCCCCATACACACCTGGAAGGATCCTGAAAGACTGTGAAACCCCATACACACCTGGCAGGATCCTGATAATCTATGAAACCCCCATACACACCTGGCAGGATCCTTAAACACTGTGAAAACCCCATGCACACCGAGCAGGATCCTGATGCACTGTGAAACACCAGACACACCTGCGGAGATCCTGATGCAATGTGAAAACTCCATACACACCTGGCAGGATCCTGATCCACTGTGAAATCCCCATACACACCTGGCAGGATCCTGATAAACTGTGAAACCCCCATACACACCAGGCAGTATCCTGATACACTGTGAAAACCCCATACACACCTGGCAGGATCCTGATAAATTGTGAAACCCCCATACACACCTGGCAGGATCCTGATAAACTGTGAAACCCCATACACATCTGGCAGGATCCTGATAGACTGTGAAACCCCATTCACACCTGGCAGGATCTTGATAAACTGTGAAACCCTCATAGACACCTGACAGGATCCTGATAGACTGTGAAAACCCCATACATACCTGGCAGGATCCTGATACACAGTAAAACCCCATTCACATCTGGCGGGATCCTGATACACTGTGAAACCCCATACACACCTGGCAGAATCCTGATACACTGTGAAACCCCATACACACCTGGCAGAATCCTGAAGCACTGTGAAACCCCATACACACCTGGCAGGATCCTGATACACTGTGAAACCCCCATACACACCTGGAAGGAACCTGAAAGACTGTGAAACCCCATACACACCTGGCAGGATCCTGATACACTGTGAAACCCCCATACACACCTGGCAGGATCCTGATAATCTATGAAACCCCCATACACACCTGGCAGGATCCTGATAAACTGTGAAACCCCCATTCACACCAGGCAGGATCCTGATGCACTGTGAAACCCCCATAGACCCCTGACAGGATCCTGATACACTGTGAAAACCCCATACATACCTGGCAGGATCCTGATACACAGTGAAACCCCATTCACATCTGGCGGGATCCTGATACACTGTGAAACCCCATACACACCTGGCAGGTTCCTGATCCACTGTGAAAACCCCATACACACCTGGCAGGATCCTGATAAACTGTGAAACCCCCATACACACCTGGCAGGATCCTGATATACTGTGAAAACCCCATACACACCTGGCAGGATCCTGATACACTGTGAAACCCCCATACACACCTGGCAGGATCCTGATTAACTATGAAACCCCCATATACACCTGGCAGGATCCTGATAAATTGTGAAAATCCCATACACACCTGGCAGGTTCCTGATAAACTGTGAAACCCACATAGACACCTGACAGGATCCTGATAGACTGTGAAAACCCCATACATACCTGGCAGGATCCTGATACTCAGTAAAACCCCATTCACATCTGGCGGGATCCTGATACACTGTGAAACCCCATACACATCTGGCAGAATCCTGATACACTGTGAAACCCCATACACACCTGGCAGGATCCTGACACACTGTGAAACCCCCATACACACCTGGAAGGATCCTGAAAGACTGTGAAACCCCATACACACCTGGCAGGATCCTGATAATCTATGAAACCCCCATACACACCTGGCAGGATCCTGAAACACTGTGAAAACCCCATGCACACCGAGCAGGATCCTGATGCACTGTGAAACCCCAGACACACCTGGCAGGATCCTGATGCAATGTGAAAACGCCATACACACCTGGCAGGATCCTGATCCACTGTGAAAACCCCATACACACCTGGCAAGGATCCTGATAAACTGTGAAACCCCCATACACACCAGGCAGGATCCTGATACACTGTGAAAACCCCATGCACACCTGGCAGGATCCTGATAAACTGTGAAACCCCCATACACACCTGGCAGGATCCTGATAAACTGTGAAACCCCATACACACCAGTCAGGATCCTGATAAACTGTGAAACCCTCATAGACACCTGACAGGATCCTGATAGACTGTGAAAACCCCATACATACCTGGCAGGATCCTGATAATCTATGAAACCCCCATACACACCTGGCAGGATCCTGAAACACTGTGAAAACCCCATGCACACCGAGCAGGATCCTGATGCACTGTGAAACCCCAGACACACCTGGCAGGATCCTGATGCAATGTGAAAACTCCATACACACCTGGCAGGATTATGATCCACTGTGAAAACCCCATACACACCTGGCAGGATCCTGATAATCTATGAAACCCCCATACACACCTGGCAGGATCCTGATAAACTGTGAAACCCCCATACACACCAGGCAGGATCCTGATACACTGTGAAAACTCCATACACACCTGGCAGGATCCTGATAAACTGTGAAACCCCCATACACACCTGGCAGGATCCTGATAAACTGTGAAACCCCATACACATCTGGCAGGATCCTGATAGACTGTGAAACCCCATTCACACCTGGCAGGATCTTGATAAACTGTGAAACCCCCATACACACCTGGCAGGATCCTGATAAACTGTGAAAACTCCATACACACCTGGCAGGATCCTGATAAACTGTGAAACCCCCATACACACCTGGCAGGATCCTGATAAACTGTGAAAACTCCATACACACCTGGCAGGATCCTGATAAACTGTGAAACCCCCATACACACCTGGCAGGATCCTGATAAACTGTGAAACCCCATACACACCAGGCAGGATCCTGATAAACTGTGAAACCCCCATCCACACCAGGCAGGATCCTGATAAACTGTGAAACCCTCATAGACACCTGACAGGATCCTGATAGACTGTGAAAACCCCATACATACCTGGCAGGATCCTGATACACAGTAAAACCCCATTCACACCTGGCAGGATCCTGATACACTGTGAAACCCCCATACACACCTGGAAGGATCCTGAAAGACTGTGAAACCCCATACACACCTGGCAGGATCCTGATAATCTATGAAACCCCCATACACACCTGGCAGGATCCTTAAACACTGTGAAAACCCCATACACACCGAGCAGGATCCTGATGCACTGTGAAACCCCAGACACACCTGGCAGGATCCTGATGCAATGTGAAAACTCCATACACACCTGGCAGGATCCTGATACTCAGTAAAACCCCATTCACCTCTGGCGGGATCCTGATACACCGTGAAACCCCATACACACCTGGCAGAATCCTGATACACTGTGAAACGCCATACACACCTGGCAGGATCCTGATACACTGTGAAACCCCCATACACACCTGGAAGGATCCTGATACACTGTGAAACCCCCATACACACCTGGAAGGATCCTGATACACTGTGAAAACCCCATACACACCGAGCAGGATCCTGATGCACTGTGAAACCGCAGACACACCTGGCAGGATCCTGATGCAATGTGAAAACTGCATACACACCTGGCAGGATCCTGATCCACTGTGAAAACCCCATACACACCTGGCAGGATCCTGATAATCTATGAAACCCCCATACAAACCTGGCAGGATCCTGATACACTGTGAAAACCCCATACACACCTGGCAGGATCCTGATAAACTGTGAAACCCCCATACACACCTGGCAGGATCCTGATAAACTGTGAAACCCCATACACATCTGGCAGGATCCTGATAGACTGTGAAACCCCATTCACACCTGGCAGGATCTTGATAAACTGTGAAACCCCCATACACACCTGGCAGGATCCTGATAAACTGTGAAAACTCCATACACACCTGGCAGGATCCTGATAAACTGTGAAACCCCCATACACACCAGGCAGGATCCTGATAAACTGTGAAACCCTCATAGACACCTGACAGGATCCTGATAGACTGTGAAAACCCCATACATACCTGGCAGGATCCTGATACACAGTAAAACCCCATTCACATCTGGCGGCATCCTGATACACTGTGAAACTCCATACACACCTGGCAGAATCCTGGTACACTGTGAAACCCCATACACACCTGGCAGGATCCTGATACACTGTGAAACCCCCATACACACCTGGAAGGATCCTGAAAGACTGTGAAACCCCATACACACCTGGCAGGATCCTGATAATCTATGAAACCCCCATACACACCTGGCAGGATCCTTAAACACTGTGAAAACCCCATGCACACCGAGCAGGATCCTGATGCACTGTGAAACCCCAGACACACCTGGCAGGATCCTGATGCAATGTGAAAACTCCATGCACACCTGGCAGGATCCTGATCCACTGTGAAAACCCCATACACACCTGGCAGGATCCTGATACACTGTGAAAACCCCATACACACCTGGCAGGATCCTGATAAACTGTGAAACCCCCATACACACCAGGCAGGATCCTGATAAACTGTGAAACCCCATACACATCTGGCAGGATCCTGATAGACTGTGAAACCCCATTCACACCTGGCAGGATCTTGATAAACTGTGAAACCCCCATACACACCTGGCAGGATCCTGATAAACTGTGAAAACTCCATACACACCTGGCAGGATCCTGATAAACTGTGAAACCCCCACACACACCTGGCAGGATAATGATGCAGTGTGAAAAGCCCATACACACCTGGCAGGATCCTGATCCACTTTGAAAACCCCAGACTCACCTGGCAGGATCCTGATACACTGTGAAACCCCCATACACACCTGGAAGGATCCTGAAAGACTGTGAAACCCCATACACACCTGGCAGAATCCTGATACACTGTGAAACCCCATACACACCTGGCAGGATCCTGATACACTGTGAAACCCCCATACACACCTGGAAGGATCCTGAAACACTGTGAAACCCCATACACACCTGGCAGGATCCTGATAATCTATGAAACCCCCATACACACCTGGCAGGATCCTGATAAACTGTGATACACTGTGAAAACCCCATACACACCTGGCAGGATCCTGATACACTGTGAAACCCCACACGCACCTGGCAGGATCCTGATGCACTGTGAAAACCCCATACACACCAGGCAGGATCCTGATACACTGTGAAAACCCCATACACACCTGGCAGGATCCTGATACACTGTGAAACCCCACACGCACCTGGCAGGATCCTGATAGACTGTGAAAACCCCATACATACCTGGCAGGATCCTGATACACAGTAAAACCCCATTCACATCTGGCGGCATCCTGATACACTGTGAAACCCCATACACACCTGGCAGAATCCTGGTACACTGTGAAACCCCATACACACCTGGCAGGATCCTGATACACTGTGAAACCCCCATACACACCTGGAAGGATCCTGAAAGACTGTGAAACCCCATACACACCTGGCAGGATCCTGATAATCTATGAAACCCCCATACACACCTGGCAGGATCCTTAAACACTGTGAAAACCCCATGCACACCGAGCAGGATCCTGATGCACTGTGAAACCCCAGACACACCTGGCAGGATCCTGATGCAATGTGAAAACTCCATACACACCTGGCAGGATCCTGATCCACTGTGAAAACCCCATACACACCTGGCAGGATCCTGATACACTGTGAAAACCCCATACACACCTGGCAGGATCCTGATAAACTGTGAAACCCCCATACACACCAGGCAGGATCCTGATAAACTGTGAAACTCCCATACACACCTGGCAGGATCCTGATAAACTGTGAAACCCTCATAGACACCTGACAGGATCCTGATAGACTGTGAAAACCCCATACACACCTGGCAGGATCCTGATAAACTGTGAAACCCCCATACACACCTGGCAGGATCCTGATAAACTGTGAAACCCCATACACATCTGGCAGGATCCTGATAGACTGTGAAACCCCATTCACACCTGGCAGGATCTTGATAAACTGTGAAACCCCCATACACACCTGGCAGGATCCTGATAAACTGTGAAAACTCCATACACACCTGGCAGGATCCTGATAAACTGTGAAACCCCCATACACACCAGGCAGGATCCTGATAAACTGTGAAACCCCCATACACACCAGGCAGGATCCTGATAAACTGTGAAACCCTCATAGACACCTGACAGGATCCTGATAGACTGTGAAAACCCCATACATACCTGGCAGGATCCTGATACACAGTAAAACCCCATTCACATCTGGCGGCATCCTGATACACTGTGAAACCCCAAACACACCTGGCAGAATCCTGGTACACTGTGAAACCCCATACACACCTGGAAGGATCCTGATACACTGTGAAACCCCCATACACACCTGGAAGGATCCTGATACACTGTGAAAACCCCATACACACCGAGCAGGATCCTGATGCACTGTGAAACCCCAGACACACCTGGCAGGATCCTGATGCAATGTGAAAACTCCATACACACCTGGCAGGATCCTGATCCACTGTGAAAACCCCATACACACCTGGCAGGATCCTGATAATCTATGAAACCCCCATACACACCTGGCAGGATCCTGATAAACTGTGAAACCTCCATACACACCAGGCAGGATCCTGATACACTGTGAAAACCCCATACACACCTGGCAGGATCCTGATAAACTGTGAAACCCCCATACACACCTGGCAGGATCCTGATAAACTGTGAAACCCCAGACACACCTGGCAGGATCTTGATAAACTGTGAAACCCCCATACACACCTGGCAGGATCCTGATAAACTGTGAAAACTCCATACACAACTGGCAGGATCCTGATAAACTGTGAAACCCCCATACACACCAGGCAGGATCCTGATAAACTGTGAAACCCTCATAGACACCTGACAGGATCCTGATAGACTGTGAAAACCCCATACATACCTGGCAGATTTCCTGATACACAGTAAAACCCCATTCACATCTGGCGGGATCCTGATACACTGTGAAACCCCATACACACCTGGCAGAATCCTGATACACTGTGAAACCCCATACACACCTGGCAGAATCCTGATACACTGTGAAACCCCATACACACCTGGCAGGATCCTGATACACTGTGAAACCCCCATACACACCTGGAAGGATCCTGAAACACTGTGAAACCCCATACACACCTGGCAGGATCCTGATAATCTATGAAACCCCCATACACACCTGGCAGGATCCTGATAAACTGTGAAAACCCCACACACACCTGGCAGGATAATGATGCAGTGTGAAAAGCCCATACACACCTGGCAGGATTCTGATACACTTTGAAAACCCCAGACTCACCTGGCAGGATCCTGATACACTGTGAAAACCCCATACACACCTGGCAGGATCCTGATACACTGTGAAAACCCCATACACACCTGGCAGGATCCTGATACACTGTGAAACCCCACACGCATCTGGCAGGATCCTGATGCACTGTGAAAACCCCATACACACCTGGCAGGATCCTGATGGACTGTCAAACTCCCATACACATCTGTCAGGATCCTGATTCACTGTGAAACCCCCATACACACCTGGCAGGATCCTGATACTCAGTAAAACCCCATTCACATCTGGCGGGATCCTGATACACCGTGAAACCCCATACACACCTGGCAGAATCCTGATACACTGTGAAACGCCATACACACCTGGCAGGATCCTGATACACTGTGAAACCCCCATACACACCTGGAAGGATCCTGATACACTGTGAAACCCCCATTCACACCTGGAAGGATCCTGAAACACTGTGAAACCCCATACACACCTGGCAGGATCCTGATAATCTATGAAACCCCATTCACATCTGGCGGGATCCTGATACACCGTGAAACCCCATACACACCTTGCAGAATCCTGATACACTGTGAAACGCCATACACACCTGGCAGGATCCTGATACACTGTGAAACCCCCATACACACCTGGAAGGATCCTGATACACTGTGAAACCCCCATACACACCTGGAAGGATCCTGAAACACTGTGAAACCCCATACACACCTGGCAGAATCCTGATACACTGTGAAACCCCATACACACCTGGCAGGATCCGGATACACTGTGAAACCCCCATACACACCTGGCAGAATCCTGATACACTGTGAAACCCCATACACACCTGGCAGAATCCTGATACACTGTGAAACCCCATACACACCTGGCAGGATCCTGATACACTGTGAAACCCCCATACACACCTGGAAGGATCCTGAAACACTGTGAAACCCCATACACACCTGGCAGGATCCTGATAATCTATGAAACCCCCATACACACCTGGCAGGATCCTGAAACACTGTGAAAACCCCATACATACCTGGCAGGATCCTGATACTCAGTAAAACCCCATTCACATCTGGCGGGATCCTGATACACCGTGAAACCCCATACACACCTGGCAGAATCCTGATACACTGTGAAACGCCATGCACACCTGGCAGGATCCTGATACACTGTGAAACCCCCATACACACCTGGAAGGATCCTGATACACTGTGAAACCCCCATACACACCTGGAAGGATCCTGAAACACTGTGAAACCCCATACACACCTGGAAGAATCCTGATACACTGTGAAACCCCATACACACCTGGCAGGATCCTGATACACTGTGAAACCCCCATACACACCTGGCAGAATCCTGATACACTGTGAAACCCCATACACACCTGGCAGAATCCTGATACACTGTGAAACCCCATACACACCTGGCAGGATCCTGATACACTGTGAAACCCCCATACACACCTGGAAGGATCCTGAAACACTGTGAAACCCCATCCACACCTGGCAGGATCCTGATAATCTATGAAACCCCCATACACACCTGGCAGGATCCTGATAAACTGTGAAAACCCCACACACACCTGGCAGGATAATGATGCAGTGTGAAAAGCCCATACACACCTGGCAGGATCCTGATACACTTTGAAAACCCCAGACTCACCTGGCAGGATCCTGATACACTGTGAAAACCCCATACACACCTGGCAGGATCCTGATACACTGTGAAACCCCATACGCACCTGGCAGGATCCTGATGCACTGTGAAAACCCCATACACACCTGGCTGGATCCTGATGGACTGTCAAACTCCCATACACATCTGGCAGGATCCTGATTCACTGTGAAACCCCCATACACACCTGGCAGGATCCTGATAGACTGCGAAAACCCCATACATATCTGGCAGGATCCTGATACTCAGTAAAACCCCATTCACATCTGGCGGGATCCTGATACACCGTGAAACCCCATACACACCTGGCAGAATCCTGATACACTGTGAAACGCCATACACACCTGGCAGGATCCTGATACACTGTGAAACCCCCATACACACCTGGAAGGATCCTGATACACTGTGAAACCCCCATACACACCTGGAAGGATCCTGAAACACTGTGAAACCCCATACACACCTGGCAGGATCCTGATAATCTATGAAACCCCATTCACATCTGGCGGGATCCTGATACACCGTGAAACCCCATACACACCTTGCAGAATCCTGATACACTGTGAAACGCCATACACACCTGGCAGGATCCTGATACACTGTGAAACCCCCATACACACCTGGAAGGATCCTGATACACTGTGAAACCCCCATACACACCTGGAAGGATCCTGAAACACTGTGAAACCCCATACACACCTGGCAGAATCCTGATACACTGTGAAACCCCATACACACCTGGCAGGATCCGGATACACTGTGAAACCCCCATACACACCTGGCAGAATCCTGATACACTGTGAAACCCCATACACACCTGGCAGAATCCTGATACACTGTGAAACCCCATACACACCTGGCAGGATCCTGATACACTGTGAAACCCCCATACACACCTGGAAGGATCCTGAAACACTGTGAAACCCCATACACACCTGGCAGGATCCTGATAATCTATGAAACCCCCATACACACCTGGCAGGATCCTGAAACACTGTGAAAACCCCATACATACCTGGCAGGATCCTGATACTCAGTAAAACCCCATTCACATCTGGCGGGATCCTGATACACCGTGAAACCCCATACACACCTGGCAGAATCCTGATACACTGTGAAACGCCATGCACACCTGGCAGGATCCTGATACACTGTGAAACCCCCATACACACCTGGAAGGATCCTGATACACTGTGAAACCCCCATACACACCTGGAAGGATCCTGAAACACTGTGAAACCCCATACACACCTGGAAGAATCCTGATACACTGTGAAACCCCATACACACCTGGCAGGATCCTGATACACTGTGAAACCCCCATACACACCTGGCAGAATCCTGATACACTGTGAAACCCCATACACACCTGGCAGAATCCTGATACACTGTGAAACCCCATACACACCTGGCAGGATCCTGATACACTGTGAAACCCCCATACACACCTGGAAGGATCCTGAAACACTGTGAAACCCCATCCACACCTGGCAGGATCCTGATAATCTATGAAACCCCCATACACACCTGGCAGGATCCTGATAAACTGTGAAAACCCCACACACACCTGGCAGGATAATGATGCAGTGTGAAAAGCCCATACACACCTGGCAGGATCCTGATACACTTTGAAAACCCCAGACTCACCTGGCAGGATCCTGATACACTGTGAAAACCCCATACACACCTGGCAGGATCCTGATACACTGTGAAACCCCATACGCACCTGGCAGGATCCTGATGCACTGTGAAAACCCCATACACACCTGGCTGGATCCTGATGGACTGTCAAACTCCCATACACATCTGGCAGGATCCTGATTCACTGTGAAACCCCCATACACACCTGGCAGGATCCTGATAGACTGCGAAAACCCCATACATATCTGGCAGGATCCTGATACTCAGTAAAACCCCATTCACATCTGGCGGGATCCTGATACACCGTGAAACCCCATACACACCTGGCAGAATCCTGATACACTGTGAAACGCCATACACACCTGGCAGGATCCTGATACACTGTGAAACCCCCATACACACCTGGAAGGATCCTGATGCACTGTGAAACCCCCATACACACCTGGAAGGATCCTGATACACTGTGAAAACCCCATACACACCGAGCAGGATCCTGATGCACTGTGAAACCCCAGACACACCTGGCAGGATCCTGATGCAATGTGAAAACTCCATACACACCTGGCAGGATCCTGATCCACTGTGAAAACCCCATACACACCTGGCAGGATCCTGATAATCTATGAAACCCCCATACACACCTGGCAGGATCCTGATAAACTGTGAAACCCCCATACACACCAGGCAGGATCCTGATACACTGTGAAAACCCCATACACACCTGGCAGGATCCTGATAAACTGTGAAACCCCCATACACACCTGGCAGGATCCTGATAAACTGTGAAACCCCATACACATCTGGCAGGATCCTGATGGACTGTGAAACCCCATTCACACCTGGCAGGATCTTGATAAACTGTGAAACCCCCATACACACCTGGCAGGATCCTGATAAACTGTGAAAACTCCATACACACCTGGCAGGATCCTGATAAACTGTGAAACCCCCATTCACACCAGGCAGGATCCTGATAAACTGTGAAACCCCCATACACACCAGGCAGGATCCTGATAAACTGTGAAACCCTCATAGACACCTGACAGGATCCTGATAGACTGTGAAAACCCCATACATACCTGGCAGGATCCTGATACACAGTAAAACCCCATTCACATCTGGCGGGATCCTGATACACTGTGAAACCCCATACACACCTGGCAGAATCCTGATACACTGTGAAACCCCATACACACCTGGCAGAATCCTGATACACTGTGAAACCCCATACACACCTGGCAGGATCCTGATACACTGTGAAACCCCCATACACACCTGGAAGGATCCTAAAACACTGTGAAACCCCATACACACCTGGCAGGATCCTGATAATCTATGAAACCCCCATACACACCTGGCAGGATCCTGATAAACTGTGAAAACCCCACACACACCTGGCAGGATAATGATGCAGTGTGAAAAGCCCATACACACCTGGCAGGATTCTGATACACTTTGAAAACCCCAGACTCACCTGGCAGGATCCTGATACACTGTGAAAACCCCATACACACCTGGCAGGATCCTGATACACTGTGAAAACCCCATACACACCTGGCAGGATCCTGATACACTGTGAAACCCCACACGCACCTGGCAGGATCCTGATGCACTGTGAAAACCCCATACACACCTGGCAGGATCCTGATGGACTGTCAAACTCCCATACACATCTGGCAGGATCCTGATTCACTGTGAAACCCCCATACACACCTGGCAGGATCCTGATAGACTGTGAAACCCCATACATACCTGGCAGGATCCTGATACTCAGTAAAACCCCCATACACACCTGGAAGGATCCTGAAACACTGTGAAACCCCATACACACCTGGCAGGATCCTGATAATCTATGAAACCCCCATACACACCTGGCAGGATCCTGATAAACTGTGAAAACCCCACACACACCTGGCAGGATAATGATGCAGTGTGAAAAGCCCATACACACCTGGCAGGATCCTGATACACTTTGAAAACCCCAGACTCACCTGGCAGGATCCTGATACACTGTGAAAACCCCATACACACCTGGCAGGATCCTGATACACTGTGAAACCCCATACGCACCTGGCAGGATCCTGATGCACTGTGAAAACCCCATACACACCTGGCAGGATCCTGATGGACTGTCAAACTCCCATACACATCTGGCAGGATCCTGATTCACTGTGAAACCCCCATACACACCTGGCAGGATCCTGATAGACTGCGAAAACCCCATACATATCTGGCAGGATCCTGATACTCAGTAAAACCCCATTCACATCTGGCGGGATCCTGATACACCGTGAAACCCCATACACACCTGGCAGAATCCTGATACACTGTGAAACGCCATACACACCTGGCAGGATCCTGATACACTGTGAAACCCCCATACACACCTGGAAGGATCCTGATGCACTGTGAAACCCCCATACACACCTGGAAGGATCCTGTTACACTGTGAAAACCCCATACACACCGAGCAGGATCCTGATGCACTGTGAAACCCCAGACACACCTGGCAGGATCCTGATGCAATGTGAAAACTCCATACACACCTGGCAGGATCCTGATCCACTGTGAAAACCCCATACACACCTGGCAGGATCCTGATAATCTATGAAACCCTCATACACACCTGGCAGGATCCTGATAAACTGTGAAACCCCCATACACACCAGGCAGGATCCTGATACACTGTGAAAACCCCATACACACCTGGCAGGATCCTGATAAACTGTGAAACCCCCATACACACCTGGCAGGATCCTGATAAACTGTGAAACCCCATACACATCTGGCAGGATCCTGATAGACTGTGAAACCCCATTCACACCTGGCAGGATCTTGATAAACTGTGAAACCCCCATACACACCTGGCAGGATCCTGATAAACTGTGAAAACTCCATACACACCTGGCAGGATCCTGATAAACTGTGAAACCCCCATTCACACCAGGCAGGATCCTGATAAACTGTGAAACCCTCATAGACACCTGACAGGATCCTGATAGACTGTGAAAACCCCATACATACCTGGCAGGAACCTGATACACAGTAAAACCCCATTCACATCTGGCGGGATCCTGATACACTGTGAAACCTCATACACACCTGGCAGAATCCTGATACACTGTGAAACCCCATACACACCTGGCAGGATCCTGATACACTGTGAAACCCCCATACACACCTGGAAGGATCCTGAAACACTGTGAAACCCCATACACACCTGGCAGGATCCTGATAATCTATGAAACCCCCATACACACCTGGCAGGATCCTGATAAACTGTGAAACCCCCATTCACACCAGGCAGGATCCTGATGCACTGTGAAACCCCCATCGACCCCTGACAGGATCCTGATACACTGTGAAAAGCCCATACATACCTGGCAGGATCCTGATACACAGTGAAACCCCATTCACATCTGGCGGGATCCTGATCCACTGTGAAAACCCCATACACACCTGGCAGGATCCTGATAAACTGTGAAACCCCCATACACACCTGGCAGGATTCTGATATACTGTGAAAACCCCACACACACCTGGCAGGATCCTGATACACTGTGAAACCCCCATACACACCTGGCAGGATCCTGATAAACTATGAAACCCCCACATACACCTGGCAGGATCCTGATAAATTGTGAAAATCCCATACACACCTGGCAGGATCCTGATACACTGTGAAAACCCCATACACGCCTGGCAGGATCCTGATAAACTGTGAAACCCCCATAGACACCTGACAGGATCCTGATAGACTGTGAAAACCCCATACATACCTGGCAGGATCCTGATACTCAGTAAAACCCCATTCACATCTGGCGGGATCCTGATACACTGTGAAACCCCATACACACCTGGCAGAATCCTGATACACTGTGAAACCCCATACACACCTGGCAGGATCCTGATACACTGTGAAACCCCCATACACACCTGGAAGGATCCTGATACACTGTGAAACCCCCATACACACCTGGAAGGATCCTGATACACTGTGAAAACCCCATACACACCGAGCAGGATCCTGATGCACTGTGAAACCCCAGACACACCTGGCAGGATCCTGATGCAATGTGAAAACTCCATACACACCTGGCAGGATCCTGATCCACTGTGAAAACCCCATACACACCTGGCAGGATCCAGATAATCTGTGAAACCCCCATACACACCTGGCAGGATCCTGATAAACTGTGAAACCCCCATACACACCAGGCTGGATCCTGATACACTGTGAAAACCCCATACACAACTGGCAGGATCCTGATAAACTGTGAAACCCCCATACACACCTGGCAGGATCCTGATAAACTGTGAAACCCCATACACATCTGGCAGGGTCCTGATAGTCAGTGAAACCCCCATACACACCTGGCAGGATCCTGATAAACTGTGAAAACTCCATACACACCTGGCAGGATCCTGATAAACTGTGAAACCCCCATACACACCAGGCAGGATCCTGATAAACTGTGAAACCCTCATAGACACCTGACAGGATCCTGATAGACTGTGAAAACCCTAGACATACATGGCAGGATCCTGATGCACATTAAAACCCCATTCACATATCGCGGGATCCTGATACACTGTGAAACCCCATACAGACCTGGCAGAATCCTGATACACTGTGAAACCCCATGCACACCTGGCAGGATCCTGATACACTGTGAAACCCCCATACACACCTGGAAGGATCCTGAAACACTGTGAAACCCCATACACACCTGGCAGGATCCTGATAATCTATGAAACCCCCATACACACCTGGCAGGATCCTGATACACTGTGAAAACCCCATGCAGACCGAGCAGGATCCTGATGCACTGTGAAACCCCAGACCCACCTGGCAGGATCCTGATGCAATGTGAAAACTCCATACACACCTGGCAGGATCCTGATCCACTGTGAAAACCCCATACACAACTGGCAGGATCCTGATCCACTGTGAAAACCCCATACACACCTGGCAGGATCCTGATAATCTATGAAACCCCCATACACACCTGGCAGGATCCTGATAAACTGTGAAACCCGCATACACACCTGTCAGGATCCTGATAAACTGTGAAACCCCATACACATTTGGCAGGATCCTGATAGACTGTGAAACCCCATTCACACCTGGCAGGATCTTGATAAACTGTTAAACCCCCATGCACACCTGGCAGGATCCTGATAAACTGTGAAAACTCCATACACAACTGGCAGGATCCTGATAAACTGTGAAACCCCCATACACACCAGGCAGGATCCTGATAAACTGTGAAACCCTCATAGACACCTGACAGGATCCTGAAAGACTGTGAAAACCCCATACATACCTGGCAGGATCCTGATACACAGTAAAACCCCATTCACATCTGGCGGGATCCTGATACACTGTGAAACCCCATACACACCTGGCAGAATCCTGATACACTGTAAAACCCCATACACACCTGGCAGGATCCTGATACACTGTGAAACCCCCATACACACCTGGAAGGATCCTGAAACACTGTGAAACCCCATACACACCTGGCAGGATCCTGATAATCTATGAAACCCCCATACACACCTGGCAGGATCCTGATAAACTGTGAAAACCCCACACACACCTGGCAGGATAATGATGCAGTGTGAAAAGCCCATACACACCTGGCAGGATCCTGATACACTTTGAAAACCCCAGACTCACCTGGCAGGATCCTGATACACTGTGAAAACCCCATACACACCTGGCAGGATCCTGATACACTGTGAAACCCCATACGCACCTGGCAGGATCCTGCTGCACTGTGAAAACCCCATACACACCTGGCAGGATCCTGATAGACTGTCAAACTCCCATACACATCTGGCAGGATCCTGATTCACTGTGAAACCCCCATACACACCTGGCAGGATCCTGATAGACTGTGAAAACCCCATTCAGACCTGGCAGGATCCTGATATTCAGTAAAACCCCATTCACATCTGGCGGGATCCTGATACACCGTGAAACCCCATACACACCTGGCAGAATCCTGATACACTGTGAAACGCCATACACACCTGGCAGGATCCTGATACACTGTGAAACCCCCATACACACCTGGATGGATCCTGATACACTGTGAAACCCCCATACACACCTGGAAGGATCCTGATACACTGTGAAAACCCCATACACACCGAGCAGGATCCTGATGCACTGTGAAACCCCAGACACACCTGGCAGGATCCTGATGCAATGTGAAAACTCCATACACACCTGGCAGGATCCTGATCCACTGTGAAAACCCCATACACACCTGGCAGGATCCTGATAATCTATGAAACCCCCATACACACCTGGCAGGATCCTGATAAACTGTGAAACCCCCATACACACCAGGCAGGATCCTGATACACTGTGAAAACCACATACACACCTGGCAGGATCCTGATAAACTGTGAAACCCCCATACACACCTGGCAGGATCCTGATAAACTGTGAAACCCCAGACACATCTGGCAGGATCCTGATAAACTGTGAAACCCCCATACACACCTGGCAGGATCCTGATAAACTGTGAAAACTCCATACACACCTGGCAGGATCCTGATAAACTGTGAAACCCCCATACACACCAGGCAGGATCCTGATAAACTGTGAAACCCCCATACACACCAGGCAGGATCCTGATAAACTGTGAAACCCTCATAGACACCTGACAGGATCCTGATAGACTGTGAAAACCCCATACGTACCTGGCAGGATCCTGATACACAGTAAAACCCCATTCACATCTGGCGGCATCCTGATACACTGTGAAACCCCATACACACCTGGCAGAATCCTGGTACACTGTGAAACCCCATACACACCTGGCAGGATCCTGATACACTGTGAAACCCCCATACACACCTGGAAGGATCCTGAAAGACTGTGAAACCCCATACACACCTAGCAGGATCCTGATAATCTATGAAACCCCCATACACACCTGGCAGGATCCTTAAACACTGTGAAAACCCCATGCACACCGAGCAGGATCCTGATGCACTGTGAAACCCCAGACACACCTGGCAGGATCCTGATGCAATGTGAAAACTCCATACACACCTGGCAGGATCCTGATCCACTGTGAAAACCCCATACACACCTGGCAGGATCCTGATAATCTATGAAACCCCCATACACACCTGGCAGGATCCTGATAAACTGTGAAACCCCCAAACACACCAGGCAGGATCCTGATATACTGTGAAAACCCCATACACACCTGGCAGGATCCTGATAAACTGTGAAACCCCCATACACACCTGGCAGGATCCTGATAAACTGTGAAACCCCATACACATCTGGCAGGATCCTGATAGACTGTGAAACCCCATTCACACCTGGCAGGATCTTGATAAACTGTGAAACCCCCATACACACCTGGCAGGATCCTGATAAACTGTGAAAACTCCATACACAACTGGCAGGATCCTGATAAACTGTGAAACCCCCATACACACCAGGCAGGATCCTGATACACTGTGAAACCCCCATACACACCTGGAAGGATCCTGAAACACTGTGAAACCCCATACACACCTGGCAGGATCCTGATAATCTATGAAACCCCCATACACACCTGGCAGGATCCTGATAAACTGTGAAAACCCCACACACACCTGGCAGGATAATGATGCAGTGTGAAAAGCCCATACACACCTGGCAGGATCCTGATACACTTTGAAAACCCCAGACTCACCTGGCAGGATCCTGATACACTGTGAAAACCCCATGCACACCTGGCAGGATCCTGATACACTGTGAAACCCCATACGCACCTGGCAGGATCCTGATGCACTGTGAAAACCCCATACACACCTGGCAGGATCCTGATGGACTGTCAAACTCCCATACACATCTGGCAGGATCCTGATTCACTGTGAAACCCCCATACACACTTGGCAGGATCCTGATAGACTGTGAAAACCCCATACATACCTGGCAGGATCCTGATACTCAGTAAAACCCCATTCACATCTGGCGGGATCCTGATACACCGTGAAACCCCATACACACCTGGCAGAATCCTGATACACTGTGAAACCCCATACACACCTGGCAGGATCCTGATACACTGTGAAACCCCCATACACACCTGGAAGGATCCTGATACACTGTGAAACCCCCATACACACCTGGAAGGATCCTGATACACTGTGAAAACCCCATACACACCGAGCAGGATCCTGATGCACTGTGAAACCCCAGACACACCTGGCAGGATCCTGATGCAATGTGAAAACTCCATACACACCTGGCAGGATCCTGATCCACTGTGAAAACCCCATGCACACCTGGCAGGATCCTGATCCACTGTGAAAACCCCATACACACCTGGCAGGATCCTGATACACTGTGAAACCCCCATACACACCTGGAAGGATCCTGAAACACTGTGAAACCCCATACACACCTGGCAGGATCCTGATAATCTATGAAACCCCCATACACACCTGGCAGGATCCTGATAAACTGTGAAACCCCCATTCACACCAGGCAGGATCCTGATGCACTGTGAAACCCCCATAGACCCCTGACAGGATCCTGATACACTGTGAAAAGCCCATACATACCTGGCAGGATCCTGATACACAGTGAAACCCCATTCACATCTGGCGGGATCCTGATCCACTGTGAAAACCCCATACACACCTGGCAGGATCCTGATAAACTGTGAAACCCCCATACACACCTGGCAGGATCCTGATATACTGTGAAAACCCCATACACACCTGGCAGGATCCTGATACACTGTGAAACCCCCATACACACCTGGCAGGATCCTGATAAACTATGAAACCCCCATATACACCTGGCAGGATCCTGATAAATTGTGAAAATCCCATACACACCTGGCAGGATCCTGATACACTGTGAAAACCCCATACACGCCTGGCAGGATCCTGATAAACTGTGAAACCCCCATACACACCTGGCAGGATCCGGATAAACTGTGAAACCCCATACACATCTGGCAGGATCCTGATAGACTGTGAAACCCCATTCACACCTGGCAGGATCTTGATAAACTGTGAAACCCCCATACACACCTGGCAGGATCCTGATAAAATGTGAAAACTCTATACACACCTGGCAGGATCCTGATAAACTGTGAAACCCCCATACACACCAGGCAGGATCCTGATAAACTGTGAAACCCCCATAGACACCTGACAGGATCCTGATAGACTGTGAAAACCCCATACATACCTGGCAGGATCCTGGTACTCAGTAAAACCCCATTCACATCTGGCGGGATCCTGATACACTGTGAAACCCCATACACACCTGGCAGAATCCTGATACACTGTGAAACCCCATACACACCTGGCAGGATCCTGATACACTGTGAAACCCCCATACACACCTGGAAGGATCCTGATACACTGTGAAACCCCCATACACACCTGGAAGGATCCTGATACACTGTGAAAACCCCATACACACCGAGCAGGATCCTGATGCACTGTGAAACCCCAGACACACCTGGCAGGATCCTGATGCAATGTGAAAACTCCATACACACCTGGCAGGATCCTGATCCACTGTGAAAACCCCATACACACCTGGCAGGATCCAGATAATCTGTGAAACCCCCATACACACCTGGCAGGATCCTGATAAACTGTGAAACCCCCATACACACCAGGCTGGATCCTGATACACTGTGAAAACCCCATACACAACTGGCAGGATCCTGATAAACTGTGAAACCCCCATACACACTTGGCAGGATCCTGATAAACTGTGAAACCCCATACACATCTGGCAGGATCCTGATAAACTGTGAAACCTCCATACACACCAGGCAGGATCCTGATAAACTGTGAAACCCTCATAGACGCCTGACAGGATCCTGATAGACTGTGAAAACCCCATACATACATGGCAGGATCCTGATACACAGTAAAACCCCATTCACATCTGGCGGGATCCTGATACACTGTGAAACCCCATACACACCTGTCAGAATCCTGATAGACTGTGAAACCCCATACACACCTGGCAGGATCCTGATACACTATGAAACCCCCAAACACACCTGGAAGGATCCTGAAACACTGTGAAACCCCCATACACACCAGGCAGGATCCTGATGAACTGTGAAACCCTCATAGACACCTGACAGGATCCTGATACACTGTGAAACCCCCATACACACCTGGCAGGATCCTGATAAACTGTGAAACCCCATACACATCTGGCAGGATCCTGATAAACTGTGAAACCCCCATACACACCTGGCAGGATCCTGATAAACTGTGAAACCCCATCCACACCAGGCAGGATCCTGATAAACTGTGAAACCCCCATACACACCTGGCAGGATCCTGATAAACTGTGAAACCCCCATACACACCTGGCAGGATCCTGATAAACTGTGAAACCCCATACACATCTGGCAGGATCCTGATAAACTGTGAAACCCCCACACACACCTGGCAGGATCCTGATAAACTGTGAAACCCCATACACATCTGGCAGGATCCTGATAAACTGTGAAACCCCCATACACACCAGGCAGGATCCTGATGAACTGTGAAACCCTCATAGACACCTGACAGGATCCTGATTGACTGTGAAAACCCCATACATACCTGGCAGGATCCTGATACACAGTAAAACCCCATTCACATCTGGCGGGATCCTGAAACACTATGAAACCCCATACACACCTGGCAGAATCCTGATACACTGTTAAACCCCATGCACACCTGGCAGGATCCTGATACACTGTGAAACCCCCATACACACCTGGAAGGATCCTGAAACACTGTGAAACCCCATACACACCTGGCAGGATCCTGATAATCTATGAAACCCCCATACACACCTGGCAGGATCCTGATAAACTGTGAAACCCCCATTCACACCAGGCAGGATCCTGATGCAATGTGAAACCCCCATAGACCCCTGACAGGATCCTGATACACTGTGAAAACCCCATGCACACCGAGCAGGATCCTGATGCACTGTGAAACCCCAGACACACCTGGCAGGATCCTGATGCAATGTGAAAACTCCATACACACCTGGCAGGATCCTGATCCACTGTGAAAACCCCATACACACCTGGCAGGAGCCTGATACACTGTGAAACCCCAGACACACCTGGCAGGTTCCTGATCTACTGTGAAACCCCCATACACACCTGGAAGGATCCTGATACACTGTGAAACCCCATACACACCTGGCAGGAGCCTGATACACTGTGAAACCCCATACACACGTGGCAGGATCCTGATACACTGTGAAACCCCATACGCACCTGGCAGTTTGCTGATACACTGTGAAACCCCCATACACACCTGGAAGGATCCTGATACACTGTGAAACCCCATACACACCTGGCAGGATCCTGATACCCAGTGAAACCCCATTCACATCTGGCGGAATCCTGATACACTGTGAAACCCCTTACACACCTGGCAGGTTCCTGATCCACTGTGAAAACCCCATACACACCTGGCAGGATCCTGATAAACTGTGAAACCCCCATACACACCTGGCAGGATCCTGATATACTGTGAAAACCCCATACACACCTGGCAGGATCCTGATAAACTGTGAAACCCCCATATACACCTGGCAGGATCCTGATAAACAATGAAACCCCCATATACACCTGTCAGGATCCTGATAAATTGTGAAAATCCCATACACACCTGGCAGGATCCTGATACACTGTGAAAACCCCATACACACCTGGCAGGATCCTGATAAACTGTGAAACCCCCATACACACCTGGCAGGATCCGGATAAACTGTGAAACCCCATACACATCTGGCAGGATCCTGATAGACTGTGAAACCCCATTCACACCTGGCAGGATCTTGATAAACTGTGAAACCCCCATACACACCTGGCAGGATCCTGATAAAATGTGAAAACTCCAAACACACCTGGCAGGATCCTGATAAACTGTGAAACCCCCATACACACCAGGCAGGATCCTGATAAACTGTGAAACCCCCATAGACACCTGACAGGATCCTGATAGACTGTGAAAACCCCATACATACCTGGCAGGATCCTGATACTCAGTAAAACCCCATTCACATCTGGCGGGATCCTGATACACTGTGAAACCCCATACACACCTGGCAGAATCCTGATACACTGTGAAACCCCATACACACCTGGCAGGATCCTGATACACTGTGAAAACCCCATACACACCGAGCAGGATCCTGATGCAGTGTGAAACCCCAGACACACCTGGCAGGATCCTGATGCAATGTGAAAACTCCATACACACCTGGCAGGATCCTGATCCACTGTGAAAACCCCATACACACCTGGCAGGATCCTGATAATCTATGAAACCCCCATACACACCTGGCAGGATCCTGATAAACTGTGAAATCCCCATACACACCAGGCAGGATCCTGATGCACTGTGAAAACCCCATACACAACTGGCAGGATCCTGATAAACTGTGAAACCCCCATACACACCTGGCAGGATCCTGATAAACTGTGAAACCCCATACACATCTGGCAGGATCCTGATAGACTATGAAACCCCATTCACACCTGGCAGTATCTTGATAAACTGTGAAACCCCCATACACACCTGGCAGGATCCTGATAAACTGTGAAAACTCCATACACACCTGGCAGGATCCTGATGCACTGTGAAACCCCAGACACACCTGGCAGGATCCTGATGCAATGTGAAAACTCCATACACACCTGGCAGGATCCTGATCCACTGTGAAAACCCCATACACACCTGGCAGGAGCCTGATACACTGTGAAACCCCATACACACGTGGCAGGATCCTGATACACTGTGAAACCCCATACGCACCTGGCAGTTTGCTGATACACTGTGAAACCCCCATGCACACCTGGAAGGATCCTGATACACTGTGAAACCCCATATACACCTGGCAGGATCCTGATGCACTGTGAAAACCCCATACACAACTGGCAGGATCCTGATAAACTGTGAAACCCCCATACACACCTGGCAGGATCCTGATAAACTGTGAAACCCCATACACATCTGGCAGGATCCTGATAGACTATGAAACCCCATTCACACCTGGAAGGATCCTGAAACTCTGTGAAACCCCATACACACCTGGCAGGATCCTGATACACTGTGAAAACCCCATGCACACCGAGCAGGATCCTGATGCATTGTGAAACCCCAGACACACCTGGCAGGATCCTGATGCAATGTGAAAACTCCATACACACCTGGCAGGATCCTGATCCACTGTGAAAACCCCATACACACCTGGCAGGAGCCTGATACACTGTGAAACCCCATACACACGTGGCAGGATCCTGATACACTGTGAAACCCCATACGCACCTGGCAGGATCCTGATAAACTGTGAAACCCCAGACACATCTGGCAGGATCCTGATAGACTGTGAAACCCCCATACACACCTGGCAGGATCCTGATAAACTGTGAAAACTCCATACACACCTGGCAGGATCCTGATAAACTGTGAAACCCCCATACACACCAGGCAGGATCCTGATAAACTGTGAAACCCTCATAGACACCTGACAGGATCCTGATTGACTGTGAAAACCCCATACATACCTGGCAGGATCCTGATACACAGTAAAACCCCATTCACATCTGGCGGGATCCTGATACACTGTGAAACCCCATACACACCTGGCAGGATCCTGATACACTGTGAAACCCCCATACACACCTGGAAGGATCCTGAAACACTGTGAAACCCCATACACACCTGGCAGGATCCTGATAATCTATGAAACCCCCATACACACCTGTCAGGATCCTGATAAACTGTGAAACCCCCATTCACACCAGGCAGGATCCTGATGCACTGTGAAACCCCCATAGACCCCTGACAGGATCCTGATACACTGTGAAACCCCATACACACCTGGCAGGATCGTGATAAGCTGTGAAAACCCCAAACACACCTGGCAGGATAATGATGCACTGTGAAAAGCCCATACACACCTGGCAGGATCCTGATACACTTTGAAATCCCCAGACTCACCTGGCAGGATCCTGATACTCTGTGAAAACCCCATACGCACCTGGCAGGATCCTGATGCACTGTGAAAACCCCATACACACCTGGCAGGATCCTCACGGACTGTGAAACTCCCATACACATCTGGCAGGATCCTGATTCACTGTGAAACCCCCATACAGACCTGGCAGGATCCTGATCCACTGTGAAACCCCCATGCACACCTGGCAGGATCCTGATAAACTGTGAAACCCCATACACACCTGGCAGGATCCTGATATACTGCGAAAACCCCAAACTCATTTGGCAGGATCCTGATACACTGTGAAACCCCATACACACCTGGCAGGATCCTGATCCACTGTGAAACTCCCATACACACCTGGCAGGATCCTGATGCACTGTGAAAACCCCATACACACCTGGCAGGATCCTGACGGACTGTGAAACTCCCTTACACATCTGGCAGGATCCTGATTCACTGTGAAACCCCCATACAGACCTGGCTGGATCCTGATCCACTATGAAACCCCCATGCACACCTGGCAGGATCCTGATAAACTGTGAAACCCCATACACACCTGGCAGGATCCTGATATACTGCGAAAACCCCAAACTCATTTGGCAGGATCCTGATACACTGTGAAACCCCATACACACCTGGCAGGATCCTGATAAACTGTGAAACCCCCATTCACACCAGGCAGGATCCTGATGCACTGTGAAACCCCCATAGACCCCTGACAGGATCCTGATACACTGTGAAAACCCCATACATACCTGGCAGGATCCTGATACACTGTGAAACCCCATTCACATCTGGCGGGATCCTGATACACTGTGAAACCCCATACACACCTGGCAGGTTCCTGATCCACTGTGAAACCCCCATACACACCTGGAAGGATCCTGATAGACTGTGAAACCCCATACACACCTGGCAGGATCCTGATACACTGTGAAACCCCATACACACGTGGCAGGATCCTGATACACTGTGAAAACCCCAGAGTCACCTGGCAGGATAATGATGCACTGTGAAAAGCCCATACACACCTGGCAGGATCCTGATACACTGTGAAAACCCCACACACACCTGGCAGGATAATGATGCACTGTGAAAAGCCCATACACACCTGGCAGGATCCTGATACACTTTGAAATCCCCATACACACCTGGCAGGATCCTGATATACTGCAAAAACCCCAAACTCATTTGGCAGGATCCTGATACACTGTGAAACCCCATACACACCTGGCAGGATCCTGATCCACTGTGAAACTTCCATACACACCTGGCAGGATCCTGATTCACTGTGAAACCCCCATACACACCTGGCAGGATCCTGATCCACTCTGAAACCCCGTACACATCTAGCAGGATCCTGATAGACTGTGAAACCCCATTCACACCTGGCAGGATCCTGATAAACTGTGAAAACCCCATACACACCTTGCAGGATCCTGATCCACTGTGACAACCCCATTCACATCTGGCAGGATCCTGATCCACTGTGAAAGCCCATTCACATCTGGCAGGATCCTGATACACTGTGAAACCCCACTCACACCTGGCTGGATTCTGATACACTGTGAAACCGCATAAACACCTGGCAGGAACCTGATCCACTGTGAAACCCCATACACACATGGCAGGATCCTGATCCGCTGTGAAAACCCCATACACACCTGGCAGGATCCTGATCCACTGTGAAAACCCCATACACACCTGGCAGGATCCTGATGCACTGTGAAAACCCCATACACACCTGGCAGGATCCTGATGCACTGTGAAAACCCCAAAGACACCTGGCAGGATCCAGATACACTGTGAAAACCCTATAAACACCTGGCAGGATTCTGATGCACTGTGAAACCCCCATACACACCTGGCAGGATCCTGATACACCTTTAAAACCCATACACATCTAGCAGGATCCTGATAGACTGTGAAACCCCCATAGACACCTGACAGGATCCTGATACACTGTGAAAACCCCATACATACCTGGCAGGATCCTGATACACAATGAAACCCCATTCACATCTGACGGGATCCTGATAAACTGTGAAACCCCAATGCACACCAGGCAGGATCCTGATAAACTTTGAAACCCCCATAGACACCTGACAGGATCCTGATAGACTGTGAAAACCCCATACATACCTGGCAGGATCCTGATACACAGTAAAACCCCATTCACATCTGGCGGGATCCTGATACACTGTGAAAGCCCAAACACACCTGGCAGGATCCTGATACACTGTGAAAACCCCATACACACCTAGCAGGATCCTGATGCACTGTGAAAACCCCATACACACCTGGCAGGATCCTGATAGACTGTGAAACTCCCATACACATCTGGCAGGATCCTGATTCACTGTGAAACCCCATACGCACCTGGCAGGATCCTGATATACTGTGAAAACCCCAAACACATTTGGCAGGATCCTGATACACTGTGAAACCCCATACACACCTGGCAGGATCCTGATCCACTGTGAAACTCCCATACACAGCTGGTAGGATCCTGATTCACTGTGAAACCCCCATACTGACCTGGCAGGATCCTGATCCACTCTGAAACCCCATACACATCGAGTAGGATCCTGATAGACTGTGAAACCCCATTCACACCTGGCAGGATCCTGATAAACTGTGAAAACCCCATACACACCTTGCAGGATCCTGATCCACTGTGACAACCCCATTCACATCTGGCAGGATCCTGATCAACTGTGAAAGCCCATTCACATCTGGCAGGATTCTGATACACTGTGAAACCCCACTCACACCTGGCTGGATTCTGATACACTGTGAAACCGCATAAACACCTGGCAGGATCCTGATCCACTGTGAAACCCCATACACACCTGGCAGGATCCTGATCCGCTGTGAAAACCCCATACACACCTGGCAGGATCCTGATGCACTGTGAAAACCCCATTCACACCTGGCAGGATCCTGATGCACTGTGAAAACCCCAAAGAAACCTGGCAGGATCCTGATAGACTGTGAAACCCCCATAGACCCCTGACAGGATCCTGATACACTGTGAAAACCCCATACATACCTGGCAGGATCCTGATACACAGTGAAACCCCATTCACTTCTGACGGGATCCTGATAAACTGTGAAACCCCAATACACACCAGGCAGGATCCTGATACACAGTAAAACCCCATTCACATCTGGCGGGATCCTGATACACTGTGAAACCCCATACATACCTGGCAGAATCCTGATACACAGTGAAACCCCCATAGACACCTGACAGGATCCTGATAAACTGTGAAACCTCCATACACACCAGGCAGGATCCTGATAAACTGTGAAACCCTCATAGACGCCTGACAGGATCCTGATAGACTGTGAAAACCCCATACATACATGGCAGGATCCTGATACACAGTAAAACCCCATTCACATCTGGCAGGATCCTGATACACTGTGAAACCCCATACACACCTGTCAGAATCCTGATAGACTGTGAAACCCCATACACACCTGGCAGGATCCTGATACACTATGAAACCCCCAAACACACCTGGAAGGATCCTGAAACACTGTGAAACCCCATACACACCTGGCAGGATCCTGATAATCTATGAAACCCCCATACACACCTGGCAGGATCCTGATACACTGTGAAAACCCCATGCACACCGAGCAGGATCCTGATGCACTGTGAAACCCCAGACACACCTGGCAGGATCCTGATGCAATGTGAAAACTCCATACACACCTGGCAGGATCCTGATCCACTGTGATAACCCCATACACACCTGGCAGGATCCTGATACACTGTGAAAACCCCATACACACCTGGCAGGATCCTGATAAACTGTGAAACCCCATACACATCTGGCAGGATCCTGATAAACTGTGAAACCCCCATACACACCAGGCAGGATCCTGATGAACTGTGAAACCCTCATAGACACCTGACAGGATCCTGATACACTGTGAAACCCCCATACACACCTGGCAGGATCCTGATAAACTGTGAAACCCCATACACATCTGGCAGGATCCTGATAAACTGTGAAACCCCCATACACACCTGGCAGGATCCTGATAAACTGTGAAACCCCATCCACACCAGGCAGGATCCTGATAAACTGTGAAACCCCCATACACACCTGGCAGGATCCTGATAAACTGTGAAACCCCCATACACACCTGGCAGGATCCTGATAAACTGTGAAACCCCATACACATCTGGCAGGATCCTGATAAACTGTGAAACCCCCACACACACCTGGCAGGATCCTGATAAACTGTGAAACCCCATACACATCTGGCAGGATCCTGATAAACTGTGAAACCCCCATACACACCAGGCAGGATCCTGATGAACTGTGAAACCCTCATAGACACCTGACAGGATCCTGATTGACTGTGAAAACCCCATACATACCTGGCAGGATCCTGATGCACAGTAAAACCCCATTCACATCTGGCGGGATCCTGAAACACTATGAAACCCCATACACACCTGGCAGAATCCTGATACACTGTTAAACCCCATGCACACCTGGCAGGATCCTGATACACTGTGAAACCCCCATACACACCTGGAAGGATCCTGAAACACTGTGAAACCCCATACACACCTGGCAGGATCCTGATAATCTATGAAACCCCCATACACACCTGGCAGGATCCTGATAAACTGTGAAACCCCCATTCACACCAGGCAGGATCCTGATGCAATGTGAAACCCCCATAGACCCCTGACAGGATCCTGATACACTGTGAAAACCCCATGCACACCGAGCAGGATCCTGATGCACTGTGAAACCCCAGACACACCTGGCAGGATCCTGATGCAATGTGAAAACTCCATACACACCTGGCAGGATCCTGATCCACTGTGAAAACCCCATACACACCTGGCAGGAGCCTGATACACTGTGAAACCCCAGACACACCTGGCAGGTTCCTGATCTACTGTGAAACCCCCATACACACCTGGAAGGATCCTGATACACTGTGAAACCCCATACACACCTGGCAGGAGCCTGATACACTGTGAAACCCCATACACACGTGGCAGGATCCTGATACACTGTGAAACCCCATACGCACCTGGCAGTTTGCTGATACACTGTGAAACCCCCATACACACCTGGAAGGATCCTGATACACTGTGAAACCCCATACACACCTGGCAGGATCCTGATACCCAGTGAAACCCCATTCACATCTGGCGGAATCCTGATACACTGTGAAACCCCTTACACACCTGGCAGGTTCCTGATCCACTGTGAAAACCCCATACACACCTGGCAGGATCCTGATAAACTGTGAAACCCCCATACACACCTGGCAGGATCCTGATATACTGTGAAAACCCCATACACACCTGGCAGGATCCTGATAAACTGTGAAACCCCCATATACACCTGGCAGGATCCTGATAAACAATGAAACCCCCATATACACCTGTCAGGATCCTGATAAATTGTGAAAATCCCATACACACCTGGCAGGATCCTGATACACTGTGAAAACCCCATACACACCTGGCAGGATCCTGATAAACTGTGAAACCCCCATACACACCTGGCAGGATCCGGATAAACTGTGAAACCCCATACACATTTGGCAGGATCCTGATAGACTGTGAAACCCCATTCACACCTGGCAGGATCTTGATAAACTGTGAAACCCCCATACACACCTGGCAGGATCCTGATAAAATGTGAAAACTCCAAACACACCTGGCAGGATCCTGATAAACTGTGAAACCCCCATACACACCAGGCAGGATCCTGATAAACTGTGAAACCCCCATAGACACCTGACAGGATCCTGATAGACTGTGAAAACCCCATACATACCTGGCAGGATCCTGATACTCAGTAAAACCCCATTCACATCTGGCGGGATCCTGATACACTGTGAAACCCCATACACACCTGGCAGAATCCTGATACACTGTGAAACCCCATACACACCTGGCAGGATCCTGATACACTGTGAAAACCCCATACACACCGAGCAGGATCCTGATGCAGTGTGAAACCCCAGACACACCTGGCAGGATCCTGATGCAATGTGAAAACTCCATACACACCTGGCAGGATCCTGATCCACTGTGAAAACCCCATACACACCTGGCAGGATCCTGATAATCTATGAAACCCCCATACACACCTGGCAGGATCCTGATAAACTGTGAAATCCCCATACACACCAGGCAGGATCCTGATGCACTGTGAAAACCCCATACACAACTGGCAGGATCCTGATAAACTGTGAAACCCCCATACACACCTGGCAGGATCCTGATAAACTGTGAAACCCCATACACATCTGGCAGGATCCTGATAGACTATGAAACCCCATTCACACCTGGCAGTATCTTGATAAACTGTGAAACCCCCATACACACCTGGCAGGATCCTGATAAACTGTGAAAACTCCATACACACCTGGCAGGATCCTGATGCACTGTGAAACCCCAGACACACCTGGCAGGATCCTGATGCAATGTGAAAACTCCATACACACCTGGCAGGATCCTGATCCACTGTGAAAACCCCATACACACCTGGCAGGAGCCTGATACACTGTGAAACCCCATACACACGTGGCAGGATCCTGATACACTGTGAAACCCCATACGCACCTGGCAGTTTGCTGATACACTGTGAAACCCCCATACACACCTGGAAGGATCCTGATACACTGTGAAACCCCATATACACCTGGCAGGATCCTGATGCACTGTGAAAACCCCATACACAACTGGCAGGATCCTGATAAACTGTGAAACCCCCATACACACCTGGCAGGATCCTGATAAACTGTGAAACCCCATACACATCTGGCAGGATCCTGATAGACTATGAAACCCCATTCACACCTGGAAGGATCCTGAAACTCTGTGAAACCCCATACACACCTGGCAGGATCCTGATACACTGTGAAAACCCCATGCACACCGAGCAGGATCCTGATGCATTGTGAAACCCCAGACACACCTGGCAGGATCCTGATGCAATGTGAAAACTCCATACACACCTGGCAGGATCCTGATCCACTGTGAAAACCCCATACACACCTGGCAGGAGCCTGATACACTGTGAAACCCCATACACACGTGGCAGGATCCTGATACACTGTGAAACCCCATACGCACCTGGCAGGATCCTGATAAACTGTGAAACCCCAGACACATCTGGCAGGATCCTGATAGACTGTGAAACCCCCATACACACCTGGCAGGATCCTGATAAACTGTGAAAACTCCATACACACCTGGCAGGATCCTGATAAACTGTGAAACCCCCATACACACCAGGCAGGATCCTGATAAACTGTGAAACCCTCATAGACACCTGACAGGATCCTGATTGACTGTGAAAACCCCATACATACCTGGCAGGATCCTGATACACAGTAAAACCCCATTCACATCTGGCGGGATCCTGATACACTGTGAAACCCCATACACACCTGGCAGGATCCTGATACACTGTGAAACCCCCATACACACCTGGAAGGATCCTGAAACACTGTGAAACCCCATACACACCTGGCAGGATCCTGATAATCTATGAAACCCCCATACACACCTGTCAGGATCCTGATAAACTGTGAAACCCCCATTCACACCAGGCAGGATCCTGATGCACTGTGAAACCCCCATAGACCCCTGACAGGATCCTGATACACTGTGAAAACCCCATACATACCTGGCAGGATCCTGATACACAGTGAAACCCCATTCACATCTGGCGGGATCCTGATACACTGTGAAACCCCATACACACCTGGCAGGTCCTGATCCACTGTGAAACCCCCATACACACCTGGAAGGATCCTGATACACTGTGAAACCCCATACACACCTGGCAGGATCCTGATACACTGTGAAACCCCATACACACGTGGCAGGATCCTGATACACTGTGAAACCCCATACGCAGCTGGCAGTTTCCTGATACACTGTGAAACCCCCATACACACCTGGAAGGATCCTGATACACTGTGAAACCCCATACACACCTGGCAGGATCGTGATAAGCTGTGAAAACCCCAAACTCACCTGGCAGGATAATGATGCACTGTGAAAAGCCCATACACACCTGGCAGGATCCTGATACACTTTGAAATCCCCAGACTCACCTGGCAGGATCCTGATACTCTGTGAAAACCCCATACGCACCTGGCAGGATCCTGATGCACTGTGAAAACCCCATACACACCTGGCAGGATCCTCACGGACTGTGAAACTCCCATACACATCTGGCAGGATCCTGATTCACTGTGAAACCCCCATACAGACCTGGCAGGATCCTGATCCACTGTGAAACCCCCATGCACACCTGGCAGGATCCTGATAAACTGTGAAACCCCATACACACCTGGCAGGATCCTGATATACTGCGAAAACCCCAAACTCATTTGGCAGGATCCTGATACACTGTGAAACCCCATACACACCTGGCAGGATCCTGATCCACTGTGAAACTCCCATACACACCTGGCAGGATCCTGATGCACTGTGAAAACCCCATACACACCTGGCAGGATCCTGACGGACTGTGAAACTCCCTTACACATCTGGCAGGATCCTGATTCACTGTGAAACCCCCATACAGACCTGGCTGGATCCTGATCCACTATGAAACCCCCATGCACACCTGGCAGGATCCTGATAAACTGTGAAACCCCATACACACCTGGCAGGATCCTGATATACTGCGAAAACCCCAAACTCATTTGGCAGGATCCTGATACACTGTGAAACCCCATACACACCTGGCAGGATCCTGATAAACTGTGAAACCCCCATTCACACCAGGCAGGATCCTGATGCACTGTGAAACCCCCATAGACCCCTGACAGGATCCTGATACACTGTGAAAACCCCATACATACCTGGCAGGATCCTGATACACTGTGAAACCCCATTCACATCTGGCGGGATCCTGATACACTGTGAAACCCCATACACACCTGGCAGGTTCCTGATCCACTGTGAAACCCCCATACACACCTGGAAGGATCCTGATAGACTGTGAAACCCCATACACACCTGGCAGGATCCTGATACACTGTGAAACCCCATACACACGTGGCAGGATCCTGATACACTGTGAAACCCCATACGCAGCTGGCAGTTTCCTGATACACTGTGAAACCCCCATACACACCTGGAAGGATCCTGATACACTGTGAAACCCCATACACACCCGGCAGGATCCTGATAAGCTGTGAAAACCCCAGAGTCACCTGGCAGGATAATGATGCACTGTGAAAAGCCCATACACACCTGGCAGGATCCTGATACACTGTGAAAACCCCACACACACCTGGCAGGATAATGATGCACTGTGAAAAGCCCATACACACCTGGCAGGATCCTGATACACTTTGAAATCCCCATACACACCTGGCAGGATCCTGATATACTGCGAAAACCCCAAACTCATTTGGCAGGATCCTGATACACTGTGAAACCCCATACACACCTGGCAGGATCCTGATCCACTGTGAAACTCCCATACACACCTGGCAGGATCCTGATTCACTGTGAAACCCCCATACACACCTGGCAGGATCCTGATCCACTCTGAAACCCCGTACACATCTAGCAGGATCCTGATAGACTGTGAAACCCCATTCACACCTGGCAGGATCCTGATAAACTGTGAAAACCCCATACACACCTTGCAGGATCCTGATCCACTGTGACAACCCCATTCACATCTGGCAGGATCCTGATCCACTGTGAAAGCCCATTCACATCTGGCAGGATCCTGATACACTGTGAAACCCCACTCACACCTGGCTGGATTCTGATACACTGTGAAACCGCATAAACACCTGGCAGGAACCTGATCCACTGTGAAACCCCATACACACATGGCAGGATCCTGATCCGCTGTGAAAACCCCATACACACCTGGCAGGATCCTGATCCACTGTGAAAACCCCATACACACCTGGCAGGATCCTGATGCACTGTGAAAACCCCATACACACCTGGCAGGATCCTGATGCACTGTGAAAACCCCAAAGACACCTGGCAGGATCCAGATACACTGTGAAAACCCTATAAACACCTGGCAGGATTCTGATGCACTGTGAAACCCCCATACACACCTGGCAGGATCCTGATACACCTTTAAAACCCATACACATCTAGCAGGATCCTGATAGACTGTGAAACCCCCATAGACACCTGACAGGATCCTGATACACTGTGAAAACCCCATACATACCTGGCAGGATCCTGATACACAATGAAACCCCATTCACATCTGACGGGATCCTGATAAACTGTGAAACCCCAATGCACACCAGGCAGGATCCTGATAAACTTTGAAACCCCCATAGACACCTGACAGGATCCTGATAGACTGTGAAAACCCCATACATACCTGGCAGGATCCTGATACACAGTAAAACCCCATTCACATCTGGCGGGATCCTGATACACTGTGAAAGCCCAAACACACCTGGCAGGATCCTGATACACTGTGAAAACCCCATACACACCTAGCAGGATCCTGATGCACTGTGAAAACCCCATACACACCTGGCAGGATCCTGATAGACTGTGAAACTCCCATACACATCTGGCAGGATCCTGATTCACTGTGAAACCCCATACGCACCTGGCAGGATCCTGATATACTGTGAAAACCCCAAACACATTTGGCAGGATCCTGATACACTGTGAAACCCCATACACACCTGGCAGGATCCTGATCCACTGTGAAACTCCCATACACAGCTGGTAGGATCCTGATTCACTGTGAAACCCCCATACTGACCTGGCAGGATCCTGATCCACTCTGAAACCCCATACACATCGAGTAGGATCCTGATAGACTGTGAAACCCCATTCACACCTGGCAGGATCCTGATAAACTGTGAAAACCCCATACACACCTTGCAGGATCCTGATCCACTGTGACAACCCCATTCACATCTGGCAGGATCCTGATCAACTGTGAAAGCCCATTCACATCTGGCAGGATTCTGATACACTGTGAAACCCCACTCACACCTGGCTGGATTCTGATACACTGTGAAACCGCATAAACACCTGGCAGGATCCTGATCCACTGTGAAACCCCATACACACCTGGCAGGATCCTGATCCGCTGTGAAAACCCCATACACACCTGGCAGGATCCTGATCCACTGTGAAAACCCCATACACACCTGGCAGGATCCTGATGCACTGTGAAAACCCCATTCACACCTGGCAGGATCCTGATGCACTGTGAAAACCCCAAAGAAACCTGGCAGGATCCTGATAGACTGTGAAACCCCCATAGACCCCTGACAGGATCCTGATACACTGTGAAAACCCCATACATACCTGGCAGGATCCTGATACACAGTGAAACCCCATTCACTTCTGACGGGATCCTGATAAACTGTGAAACCCCAATACACACCAGGCAGGATCCTGATACACAGTAAAACCCCATTCACATCTGGCGGGATCCTGATACACTGTGAAACCCCATACATACCTGGCAGAATCCTGATACACAGTGAAACCCCCATAGACACCTGACAGGATCCATATAGACTGTGAAAACCCCATACATACCTGGCAGGATCCTGATACACAGTAAAACCCCATTCACATCTGGCGGGATCCTGATACACTGTGAAACCCCAAACACACCTGGCAGGATCCTGATACACTGTGAAACCCCATACACACCTGGAAGGATCCTGATACACTGTGAAACCCCATACACACCTGGCAGGATCCTGATAAACTGTGAAAACCCCATACACACCTAGCAGGATCCTGATGCACTGTGAAAACCCCAGACACACCTGGCAGGGTCCTGATGCACTGTGAAAGCTCCATACACACCAGGCAGGATCCTGATAATCCATGAAACCCCCATACACACCTGGCAGGATCCTGATAAACTGCGAAAACCCCATCCACACCAGGCAGGATCCTGATAGACTGTGAAAACCCCATACATACCTGGCAGGATCCTGATACCCCGTAAAAGCCCATTCACATCTGGCGGGATCCTGATACACTGTGAAACCCCATACACACCTGGCAGGATCCTGATGCACTGTGAAACCCCCATACACACCTGGAAGCATCCTGATACACTGTGAAACCCCATACACATCTCGCAGGATCCTGATGCACTGTGAAAACCACATACAGACCTAGCAGGATCCTGATGCACTGTGAAAACCCCAGACACACCTGGCAGGATCCTGATGCCCTGTGAAAACCCCATACACACCTGGCAGGATCCTGATAATCTATGAAATCCCCATACACGCCTGGCAGGATCCTGATCCACTGGGAAAACCCCAGTCACACCTGGCAGGATCCTGATCCACTGTCAAAACCCCATACACACCTGGCAGGATCCTGATACACTGTGAAAGCCCCATACACACCCGGCAGGATCCTGATAAACTATGAAACCCCCATACACACCTGGCAGGATCCTGATAAACTGTGAAAATCCCATACACACCTGGCAGGAACCCGATCCACTGTGAAAACCCCATACACACCTGGCAGGATCGTGATACACTGTGAAAACCCCATACACACCTGGCAGGATCGTGATACACTGTGAAAACCCCATACACACCTGGCAGGATCCTGATAAACTGTGAAACCCCCATACACACCTGGCAGGATCCTGATATACTGTGAAAACCCCATTCACATCTGGCGGGATCCTGATACACTGTGAAACCCCATACACACCTGGAAGGATCCTGATACACTGTGAAACCCCATACACACCTGGCAGGATCCTGATACACTGTGAAAACCCCATACACACCGAGCAGGATCCTGATGCAGTGTGAAACCCCAGACACACCTGGCAGGATCCTGATGCAATGTGAAAACTCCATACACACCTGGCAGGATCCTGATGCACTGTGAAAACCCCATACACACCTGGCAGGATCCTGATAATCTATGAAACCCCCATACACACCTGGCAGGATCCTGATAAACTGTGAAATCCCCATACACACCAGGCAGGATCCTGATACACTGTGAAAACCCCATACACAACTGGCAGGATCCTGATAAACTGTGAAACCCCCATACACACCTGGCAGGATCCTGATAAACTGTGAAACCCCATACACATCTGGCAGGATCCTGATAGACTATGAAACCCCATTCACACCTGGCAGGATCTTGATAAACTGTGAAACCCCCATACACACCTGGCAGGATCCTGATAAACTGTGAAAACTCCATACACACCTGGCAGGATCCTGATAAACTGTGAAACCCCCAAACACACCAGGCAGGATCCTGATAAACTGTGAAATCCTCATAGACACCTGACAGGATCCTGATAGAGTGTGAAAACCCCATACATAGCTGGCAGGATCCTGATACACAGTAAAACCCCATTCACATCTGGCGGGATCCTGATACACTGTGAAACCCCATACACACCTGGAAGGATCCTGAAACTCTGTGAAACCCCAACCACACCTGGCAGGATCCTGATAATCTATGAAACCCCCATACACACCTGGCAGGATCCTGATACACTGTGAAAACCCCATGCACACCGAGCAGGATCCTGATGCACTGTGAAACCCCAGACACACCTGGCAGGATCCTGATGCAATGTGAAAACTCCATACACACCTGGCAGGATCCTGATCCACTGTGAAAACCCCATACACACCTGGCAGGATCCTGATAATCTATGAAACCCCCATACACACCTGGCAGGATCCTGATAAACTGTGAAACCCCCATACACACCAGGCAGGATCCTGATACACTGTGAAAACCCCAGACACATCTGGCAGGATCCGGATAGACTGTGAAACCCCATTCACACCTGGCAGGATCTTGATAAACTGTGAAACCCCCATACACACCTGGCAGGATCCTGATAAACTGTGAAAACTCCATACACACCTGGCAGGATCCTGATAAACTGTGAAACCCTCATAGACACCTGACACGATCCTGATTGACTGTGAAAACCCCATACATACCTGGCAGGATCCTGATACACAGTAAAACCCCATTCACATCTGGCGGGATCCTGATACACTGTGAAACCCCATACACACCTGGCAGAATCCTGATACACTGTGAAACCCCATACATACCTGGCAGGATCCTGATACACTGTGAAACCCCCATACACACCTGGAAGGATCCTGAAACACTGTGAAACCCCATACACACCTGGCAGGATCCTGATAATCTATGAAACCCCCATACACACCTGTCAGGATCCTGATAAACTGTGAAACCCCCATTCACACCAGGCAGGATCCTGATGCACTGTGAAACCCCCATAGACCCCTGACAGGATCCTGATACACTGTGAAAACCCCATACATACCTGGCAGGATCCTGATACGCAGTGAAACCCCATTCACATCTGGCGGGATCCTGATACACTGTGAAACCCCATACACACCTGGCAGGTTCCTGATCCACTGTGAAACCCCCATACACACCTGGAAGGATCCTGATACACTGTGAAACCCCATACACACCTGGCAGGATCCTGATACACTGTGAAATCCCATACACACGTGGCAGGATCCTGATACACTGTGAAACCCCATACGCAGCTGGCAGTTTCCTGATACACTGTGAAACCCCCATACACACCTGGAAGGATCCTGATACACTGTGAAACCCCATACACACCTGGCAGGATCCTGATAAGCTGTGAAAACCCCACACACACCTGGCAGGATAATGATGCACTGTGAAAAGCCCATACACACCTGGCAGGATCCTGATACACTTTGAAATCCCCAGACTCACCTGGCAGGATCCTGATACACTGTGAAAACCCCATACGCACCTGGCAGGATCCTGATGCACTGTGAAAACCCCATACACACCTGGCAGGATCCTGACGGACTGTGAAACTCCCATACACATCTGGCAGGATCCTGATTCACTGTGAAACCCCCATACAGACCTGGCAGGATCCTGATCCACTGTGAAACCCCCATGCACACCTGGCAGGATCCTGATAAACTGTGAAACCCCATACACACCTGGCAGGATCCTGATATACTGCGAAAACCCCAAACTCATTTGGCAGGATCCTGATACACTGTGAAACCCCATACACACCTGGCAGGATCCTGATACACTTTGAAATCCCCAGACTCACCTGGCAGGATCCTGATACACTGTGAAAACCCCATACGCACATGGCAGGATCCTGATGCACTGTGAAAACCCCATACACACCTGGCAGGATCCTGATTCACTGTGAAACCCCCATACACACCTGGCAGGATCCTGATCCACTCTGAAACCCCGTACACATCTAGCAGGATCCTGATAGACTGTGAAACCCCATTCACACCTGGCAGGATCCTGATAAACTGTGAAAACCCCATACACACCTTGCAGGATCCTGATCCACTGTGACAACCCCATTCACATCTGGCAGGATCCTGATCCACTGTGAAAGCCCATTCACATCTGGCAGGATCCTGATACACTGTGAAACCCCACTCACACCTGGCTGGATTCTGATACACTGTGAAACCGCATAAACACCTGGCAGGAACCTGATCCACTGTGAAACCCCAAACACACCTGGCAGGATCCTGATCCGCTGTGAAAACCCCATACACACCTGGCAGGATCCTGATCCACTGTGAAAACCCCATACACACCTGGCAGGATCCTGATGCACTGTGAAAACCCCATACACACCTGGCAGGATCCTGATGCACTGTGAAAACCCCAAAGACACCTGGCAGGATCCAGATACACTGTGAAAACCCTAGAAACACCTGGCAGGATTATGATGCACTGTGAAAACCCTATAAACACCTGGCAGGATTCTGATGCACTGTGAAACCCCCATACACACCTGGCAGGATCCTGATACACTTTTAAAACCCATACACACCTGGCAGGATCCTGATCCACTCTGAAACCCCATACACATCTAGCAGGATCCTGATAGACTGTGAAACCCCCATAGACACCTGACAGGATCCTGATGCACTGTGAAAACCCCATACATACCTGGCAGGATCCTGATACACAGTAAAACCCCATTCACATCTGGCGGGATCCTGATACACTGTGAAACCCCAATACACACCAGGCAGGATCCTGATAAACTTTGAAACCCCCATAGACACCTGACAGGATCCTGATAGACTGTGAAAACCCCATACATACCTGGCAGGATCCTGATACACAGTAAAACCCCATTCACATCTGGCGGGATCCTGATACACTGTGAAAGCCCAAACACACCTGGCAGGATCCTGATACACTGTGAAAACCCCATACACACCGAGCAGGATCCTGATGCACTGTGAAAACCCCAGACACACCTGGCAGGATCCTGATGCACTGTGAAAACCCCAGACTCACCTGGCAGGATCCTGATACACTGTGAAACCCCATACGCACCTGGCAGGATCCTGATGCACTGTGAAAACCCCATACACACCTGGCAGGATCCTGATAGACTGTGAAACTCCCATACACATCTGGCAGGATCCTGATTCACTGTGAAACCCCCAGACACTCCTGGCAGGATCCTGATGCACTTTTAAATCCCCAGACTCACCTGGCAGGATCCTGATACACTGTGAAAACCCCATACGCACCTGGCAGGATCCTGATGCACTGTGAAAACCCCATACACACCTGGCAGGATCCTGATTCACTGTGAAACCCCCATACACACCTGGCAGGATCCTGATCCACTCTGAAACCCCGTACACATCTAGCAGGATCCTGATCGACTGTGAAACTCCATTCACACCTGGCAGGATCCTGATAAACTGAAAACCCCATACACACCTGGCAGGATCCTGATACACTGTGAAACCCCATACACACCTGGCAGGATCCTGATCCACTGTGAAACTCCCATACACAGCTGGTAGGATCCTGATTCACTGTGAAACCCCCATACTGACCTGGCAGGATCCTGATCCACCCTGAAACCCCATACACATCGAGTAGGATCCTGATAGACTGTGAAACCCCATTCACACCTGGCAGGATCCTGATAAACTGTGAAAACCCCATACACACCTTGCAGGATCCTGATCCACTGTGACAACCCCATTCACATCTGGCAGGATCCTGATCAACTGTGAAAGCCCATTCACATCTGGCAGGATCCTGATACACTGTGAACCCCCACTCACACCTGGCTGGATTCTGATACACTGTGAAACCGCATAAACACCTGGCAGGATCCTGATCCACTGTGAAACCCCATACACACCTGGCAGGATCCTGATCCGCTGTGAAAACCCCATACACACCTGGCAGGATCCTGATCCACTGTGAAAACCCCATACACACCTGGCAGGATCCTGATGCACTGTGAAAACCCCATTCACACCTGGCAGGATCCTGATGCACTGTGAAAACCCCAAAGACACCTGGCAGGATCCAGATACACTGTGAAAACCCCATAAACACCTGGCAGGATTCTGCTGCACTGTGAAACCCCCATACACACCTGGCAGGATCCTGATACACTTTTAAAACCCATACAGACCTGGCAGGATCCTGATCCACTCTGAAACCCCATACACATCTAGCAGGATCCTGATAGACTGTGAAACCCCCATAGACCCCTGACAGGATCCTGATACACTGTGAAAACCCCATACATACCTGGCAGGATCCTGATACACAGTGAAAACCCATTCACATCTGACGTGATCCTGATAAACTGTGAAACCCCAATACACACCAGGCAGGATCCTGATACACAGTAAAACCCCATTCACATCTGGCGGGATCCTGATACACTGTGAAACCCCATACATACCTGGCAGGATCCTGATACACAGTGAAACCCCCATAGACACCTGACAGGATCCTGATAGACTGTGAAAACCCCATACATACCTGGCAGGATCCTGATACACAGTAAAACCCCATTCACATCTGGCGGGATCCTGATACACTGTGAAACCCCAAACACACCTGGAAGGATCCTGATACACTGTGAAACCCCATACACACCTGGCAGGATCCTGATAAACTGTGAAAACCCCATACACACCTAGCAGGATCCTGATGCACTGTGAAAACTCCATACACACCAGGCAGGATCCTGATAAACTGTGAAAACCCCATACACACCTGGCAGGATCCTGATAATCCATGAAACCCCCATACACACCTGGCAGGATCCTGATAAACTGCGAAAACCCCATCCACACCAGGCAGGATCCTGATAGACTGCGAAAACCCCATACATACCTGGCAGGATCCTGATACACCGTAAAACCCCATTCACATCTGGCGGGATCCTGATACACTGTGAAACCCCATAGACACCTGGCAGGATCCTGATGGACTGTGAAACCCCCATACACACCTGGAAGCATCCTGATACACTGTGAAACCGCATACACATCTAGCAGGATCCTGATAAACTGTGAAAACCACATACAGACCTAGCAGGATCCTGATGCACTGTGAAAACCCCAGACACACCTGGCAGGATCCTGATGCTCTGTGAAAACCCCATACACACCTGGCAGGATCCTGATAATCTGTGAAAACCCCATACACACCTGGCAGGATCCTGATAATCTATGAAATCCTCATACAGGCCTGGCAGGATCCTGATCCACTGGGAAAACCCCATTCACACCTGGCAGGATCCTGATCCACTGTCAAAACCCCATACACACCTGGCAGGATCCTGATACACTGTGAAAGCCCCATACACACCTGGCAGGATCCTGATAAACTGTGAAAATCCCATACACACCTGGCAGGAACCTGATCCACTGTGAAACCCCCATACACACCTGGCAGGATCGTGATACACTGTGAAAACCCCATACACACCTGGCAGGATCGTGATACACTGTGAAAACCCCATACACACCTGGCAGGATCCTGATAAACTGTGAAACCCCCATACACACCTGGCAGGATTCTGATATATTGTGAAAACCCCATACACACCTGGCAGGATTCTGATAAACTGTGAAACCCCCATACACACCTGGCAGGATCCTGATAAAATGTGAAAACTCCATACACACCTGGCAGGATCCTGATAAACTGTGAAACCCCCATACACACCTGGCAGGATCCTGATAAAATGTGAAAACTCCATACACACCTGGCAGGATCCTGATAAACTGTGAAACCCCCATACACACCTGGCAGGATCCTGATAAAATGTGAAAACTCCATTCACACCTGGCAGGATCCTGATAAACTGTGAAACCCCCATACACACCAGGCAGGATGCTGATAAACTGTGAAACCCCCACAGACACCTGACAGGATCCTGATAGACTGTGAAAACCCCAATGCACACCAGGCAGGATCCTGATAAACTGTGAAACCCCCATAGACACCTGACAGGATCCTGATAGACTGTGAAAATCCCATACACACCTTGCAGGATCCTGATACTCAGTAAAACCCCATTCACATCTGGCGGGATGCTGATACACTGTGAAACCCCATACACACCTAGCAGGATCCTGATACACTGTGAAACCCCCATACACACCTGGAAGGATCCTGATACACTGTGAAACCCCATACACACCTGGCAGGATCCTGATAAACTGTGAAAACCCCATACACACCGAGCAGGATCCTGATGCACTGTGAAACCCCAGACACATCTGACGGGATCCTGATAAACTGTGAAACCCCAATGCACACCAGGCAGGATCCTGATAAACTGTGAAACCCCCATAGACACCTGACAGGATCCTGATGGACTGTGAAAATCCCATACATACCTGGCAGGATCCTGATACACAGTAAAACCCCATTCACATCTGGCGGGATCCTGATACACTGTGAAACCCCATACACACCAGGAAGGATCCTGATACACTGTGAAACCCCGTACACACCTGGCAGGATGCTGATAAACTGTGAAAACCCCATACACACCTAACAGGATCCTGATGCACTGTGAAAACCCCATACGCACCTGGCAGGATCCTGAGAAACTGTGAAAACCCCATACACACCTGGCAGGATCCTGATAATCCATGAAACCCCCATACACACCTGGCAGGATCCTGATTATCTATGAAACCCCGATACACACCTGGCAGGATCCTGATAAACTGTGAAACCCCCATACACACCAGGCACGATCCTGATACACTGTGAAAACCCCATACACATCTTGCGGGATCCTGATGCACTGTGAAACCCCATACACACCTGGCAGAGTCCTGATCCACTGTGAAACCCCCATACACACCTGGCAGGATCCAGATAAACTATGAAACCCCAATACACATCTGGCAGGATCCAGATAAACTATGAAACCCCAATACACACCTGGCAGGATCCTGATAAACTGTGAAACCCCCAGGCACACCAGGCAGGATCCTGATACACTGTGAAACCCCCAGAGACACCTGGCAGGAGCCTGATCCACTGTGAAACCCCATTCACTCCTGGCACGAACCTGATACACTGTGAAAACCCCACACATACCTGGCAGGATCCTGATACACAGTAAAACCCCATTCACATCTGGCGAGATCCTGATACACTGTGAAACCCCATACACACCTGGCAGGATCCTGATACACTGTGAAACCCCATACACACCTGGAAGGATCCTGATACACTGTGAACCCCCATACACACCTGGCAGGATCCTGATAAACTGTGAAAACCCCAGACACACCTGGCAGGATCCTGATGCGCTGTGAAAACTCCATGCACACCAGGCAGGATCCTGATAAACTGTGAAAACCCCATACACACCTGGCAGGATCCTGATAATCCATGAAACCCCCATACACACCTGGCAGGATCCTGATAAACTGTGAAAACCCCATCCACACCAGGCAGGATCCTGATAAACTGTGAAATCCCCATACACACCTGGCAGGATCCTGATACACTGTGAAAGCCCCACACACACCTGGCAGGATCCTGATAAACTATGAAACCCCCATACACACCTGGCAGGATCCTGATCCACTCTGAAACCCCATACACATCTAGCAGGATCCTGATAGACTGTGAAACCCCCATAGACCCCTGACAGGATCCTGATACACTGTGAAAACCCCATACATACCTGGCAGGATCCTGATACACAGTGAAACCCCATTCACATCTGACGTGATCCTGATAAACTGTGAAACCCCAATACACACCAGGCAGGATCCTGATACACAGTAAAACCCCATTCACATCTGGCGGGATCCTGATACACTGTGAAACCCCATACATACCTGGCAGGATCCTGATACACAGTGAAACCCCCATAGACACCTGACAGGATCCTGATAGACTGTGAAAACCCCATACATACCTGGCAGGATCCTGATACACAGTAAAACCCCATTCACATCTGGCGGGATCCTGATACACTGTGAAACCCCAAACACACCTGGCAGGATCCTGATACACTGTGAAACCCCATACACACCTGGAAGGATCCTGATACACTGTGAAACCCCATACACACCTGGCAGGATCCTGATAAACTGTGAAAACCCCATACACACCTAGCAGGATCCTGATGCACTGTGAAAACTCCATACACACCAGGCAGGATCCTGATAAACTGTGAAAACCCCATACACACCTGGCAGGATCCTGATAATCCATGAAACCCCCATACACACCTGGCAGGATCCTGATAAACTGCGAAAAACCCATACATACCTGGCAGGATCCTGATACACCGTAAAACCCCATTCACATCTGGCGGGATCCTGATACACTGTGAAACCCCATAGACACCTGGCAGGATCCTGATGGACTGTGAAACCCCCATACACACCTGGAAGCATCCTGATACACTGTGAAACCGCATACACATCTAGCAGGATCCTGATAAACTGTGAAAACCACATACAGACCTAGCAGGATCCTGATGCACTGTGAAAACCCCAGACACACCTGGCAGGATCCTGATGCTCTGTGAAAACCCCATACACACCTGGCAGGATCCTGATAATCTATGAAATCCTCATACAGGCCTGGCAGGATCCTGATCCACTGGGAAAACCCCATTCACACCTGGCAGGATCCTGATCCACTGTCAAAACCCCATACACACCTGGCAGGATCCTGATACACTGTGAAAGCCCCATACACACCTGGCAGGATCCTGATAAACTGTGAAAATCCCATACACACCTGGCAGGAACCTGATCCACTGTGAAACCCCCATACACACCTGGCAGGATCGTGATACACTGTGAAAACCCCATACACACCTGGCAGGATCGTGATACACTGTGAAAACCCCATACACACCTGGCAGGATCCTGATAAACTGTGAAACCCCCATACACACCTGGCAGGATTCTGATATGCTGTGAAAACCCCATACACACCTGGCAGGATCCTGATACACTGTGAAACCCCCATACACACCTGGCAGGATCCTGATAAACTGTGAAACCCCCATACACACCTGGCAGGATCCTGATAAACTGTGAAAACCCCATACACACCTGGCAGGATCCTGATAATCCATGAAACCCCCATACACACCTGGCAGGATCCTGATAAACTGTGAAAACCCCATCCACACCAGGCAGGATCCTGATAAACTGTGAAATCCCCATACACACCTGGCAGGATCCTGATACACTGTGAAAGCCCCACACACACCTGGCAGGATCCTGATCCACTCTGAAACCCCATACACTTCTAGCAGGATCCTGATAGACTGTGAAACCCCCTTAGCCCCCTGACAGGATCCTGATACACTGTGAAAACCCCATACATACCTGGCAGGATCCTGATACACAGTGAAACCCCATTCACATCTGACGTGATCCTGATAAACTGTGAAACCCCAATACACACCAGGCAGGATCCTGATACACAGTAAAACCCCATTCACATCTGGCGGGATCCTGATACACTGTGAAACCCCATACGTACCTGGCAGGATCCTGATACACAGTGAAACCCCCATAGACACCTGACAGGATCCTGATAGACTGTGAAAACCCCATACATACCTGGCAGGATCCTGATACACAGTAAAACCCCATTCACATCTGGCGGGATCCTGATACACTGTGAAACCCCAAACACACCTGGCAGGATCCTGATACACTGTGAAACCCCATACACACCTGGAAGGATCCTGATACACTGTGAAACCCCATACACACCTGGCAGGATCCTGATAAACTGTGAAAACCCCATACACACCTAGCAGGATCCTGATGCACTGTGAAAACTCCATACACACCAGGCAGGATCCTGATAAACTGTGAAAACCCCATACACACCTGGCAGGATCCTGATAATCCATGAAACCCCCATACACACCTGGCAGGATCCTGATAAACTGCGAAAACCCCATCCACACCAGGCAGGATCCTGATAGACTGCGAAAACCCCATACATACCTGGCAGGATCCTGATACACCGTAAAACCCCATTCACATCTGGCGGGATCCTGATACACTGTGAAACCCCATAGACACCTGGCAGGATCCTGATGGACTGTGAAACCCCCATACACACCTGGAAGCATCCTGATACACTGTGAAACCGCATACACATCTAGCAGGATCCTGATAAACTGTGAAAACCACATACAGACCTAGCAGGATCCTGATGCACTGTGAAAACCCCAGACACACCTGGCAGGATCCTGATGCTCTGTGAAAACCCCATACACACCTGGCAGGATCCTGATAATCTATGAAATCCTCATACAGGCCTGGCAGGATCCTGATCCACTGGGAAAACCCCATTCACACCTGGCAGGATCCTGATCCACTGTCAAAACCCCATACACACCTGGCAGGATCCTGATACACTGTGAAAGCCCCATACACACCTGGCAGGATCCTGATAAACTGTGAAAATCCCATACACACCTGGCAGGAACCTGATCCACTGTGAAACCCCCATACACACCTGGCAGGATCGTGATACACTGTGAAAACCCCATACACACCTGGCCGGATCGTGATACACTGTGAAAACCCCATAGACACCTGGCAGGATCCTGATAAACTGTGAAACCCCCATATACACCTGGCAGGATTCTGATATACTGTGAAAACCCCATACACACCTGGCAGGATCCTGATACACTGTGAAACCCCCATACACACCTGGCAGGATCCTGATAAACTGTGAAACCCCCATACACACCTGGCAGGATCCTGATAAAATGTGAAAACTCCATACACACCTGGCAGGATCCTGATAAACTGTGAAACCCCCATACACACCTGGCAGGATCCTGATAAAATGTGAAAACTCCATTCACACCTGGCAGGATCCTGATAAACTGTGAAACCCCCATACACACCAGGCAGGATGCTGATAAACTGTGAAACCCCCATAGACACCTGACAGGATCCTGATAGACTGTGAAAACCCCATACATACCTGGCAGGATCCTGATACTCAGTAAAACCTCATTCACATCTGGCGGGATGCTGATACACTGTGAAACCCCATACACACCTAGCAGGAAGCTGATACACTGTGAAACCCCCATACACACCTGGAAGGATCCTGATACACTGTGAAACCCCATACACACCTGGCAGGATCCTGATAAACTGTGAAAACCCCATACATCCCGAGCAGGATCCTGATACACTGTGAAACCCCCATACACACCTGGCAGGATCCTGATAATCCATGAAACCCCCATACACACCTGGCAGGATCCTGATTATCTATGAAACCCCGATACACACCTTGCAGGATCCTGATAAACTGTGAAACCCCCATACACACCAGGCACGATCCTGATACACTGTGAAAACCCCATACACATCTTGCGGGATCCTGATGCACTGTGAAACCCCATACACACCTGGCAGAGTCCTGATCCACTGTGAAACCCCCATACACACCTGGCAGGATCCAGATAAACTATGAAACCCCAATACACATCTGGCAGGATCCAGATAAACTATGAAACCCCAATACACACCTGGCAGGATCCTGATACACTGTGAAACCCCCAGAGACACCTGGCAGGAGCCTGATCCACTGTGAAACCCCATTCACTCCTGGCACGAACCTGATACACTGTGAAAACCCCACACATACCTGGCAGGATCCTGATACACAGTAAAACCCCATTCACATCTGGCGAGATCCTGATACACTGTGAAACCCCATACACACCTGGCAGGATCCTGATACACTGTGAAACCCCATACACACCTGGCAGGATCCTGATAAACTGTGAAAACCCCATACACACCTGGCAGGATCCTGATGCACTGTGAAAACCCCATACACACCTGGCAGGATCCTGATGCACTGTGAATACCCCAGACACACCTGGCAGGATCCTGATGCGCTGTGAAAACTCCATACACACCAGGCAGGATCCTGATAAACTGTGAAAACCCCATACACACCTGGCAGGATCCGGATAATCCATGAAACCCCCATACACACCTGGCAGGATCCTGATAAACTGTGAAACCCCCATACACACCTGGCAGGATCCTGATATACTGTGAAAACCCCATACACACCTGGCAGGATCCTGATACACTGTGAAACCCCCATACACACCTGGCAGGATCCTGATAAACTATGAAACCCCCATATAAACCTGGCAGGATCCTGATAAATTGTGAAAATCCCGTACACACCTGGCAGCATCCTGATACACTGTGAAAACCCCATACACACCTGGCAGGATCCTGATAAACTGTGAAACCCCCATACACACCTGGCAGGATCCTGATAAACTGTGAAACCCCATACACATCTGGCAGGATCCTGATAGACTGTGAAACCCCATTCACACCTGGCAGGATCTTGATAAACTGTGAAACCCCCATACACACCTGGCAGGATACTGATAAAATGTGAAAACTCCATACACACCTGGCAGGATCCTGATAAACTGTGAAACCCCCATACACACCTGGCAGGATCCTGATAAACTGTGAAAACCCCATACATACCTGGCAGGATCCTGATACTCAGTAAAACCCCATTCACATCTGGCGGGATCCTGATACACTGTGAAACCCCATACACACCTGGCAGAATCCTGATACACTGTGAAACCCCATACACACCTAGCAGGATTATGATACACTGTGAAACCCCCATACACACCTGGAAGGTTCCTGATACACTGTGAAACCCCATACACACCTGGCAGGATCCTGATAAACTGTGAAAACCCCATACACACCGAGCAGGATCCTGATGCACTGTGAAACCCCAGACACATCTGACGGGATCCTGATAAACTGTGAAACCCCAATACACACCAGGCAGGATCCTGATAAACGGTGAAACCCCCATAGACACCTGACAGGATCCTGATAGACTGTGAAAACCCCATACATACCTGGCAGGATCCTGATACACAGTAAAACCCCATTCACATCTGGCGGGATCCTGATACACTGTGAAACCCCAAACACACCTGGCAGGATCCTGATACACTGTGAAACCCCATACACACCTGGAAGGATCCTGATACACTGTGAAACCCCATACACACCTGGAAGGATCCTGATATACTGTGAAACCCCATACACACCTGGCAGGATACTGATAAACTGTGAAAACCCCATACACACCTAACAGGATCCTGATGCACTGTGAAAACCCCAGACACACCTGGCAGGATCCTGATGCACTGTAAAAACTCCATACACACCTGGCAGGATCCTGATAATCCATGAAACCCCCATACACACCTGGCAGGATCCTGATTATCTATGAAACCCCCATACACACCTGGCAGGATCCTGATACACAGTGTAAACCACATACATACCTGGCAGGATCCTGATCCACTGTGAAACCCCATTCACATCTTGCGGGATCCTGATACACTGTGAAACCCCCATACACACCTGGCAGAATCCTGATACACTGTGAAACCCCATACACACCTGGCAGAATCCTGATACACTGTGAAACCCCATACACACCTGGCAGGATCCTGATACACTGTGAAACCCCCATACACACCTGGAAGGATCCTGAAACACTGTGAAACCCCATACACACCTGGCAGGATCCTGATAATCTATGAAACCCCCATACACACCTGGCAGGATCCTGATAAACTGTGAAAACCCCACACACACCTGGCAGGATAATGATGCAGTGTGAAAAGCCCATACACACCTGGCAGGATCCTGATACACTTTGAAAACCCCAGACTCACCTGGCAGGATCCTGATACACTGTGAAAACCCCATACACACCTGGCAGGATCCTGATACACTGTGAAACCCCATACGCACCTGGCAGGATCCTGATGCACTGTGAAAACCCCATACACACCTGGCAGGATCCTGATGGACTGTCAAACTCCCATACACATCTGGCAGGATCCTGATTCACTGTGAAACCCCCATACACACCTGGCAGGATCCTGATAGACTGCGAAAACCCCATACATATCTGGCAGGATCCTGATACTCAGTAAAACCCCATTCACATCTGGCGGGATCCTGATACACCGTGAAACCCCATACACACCTGGCAGAATCCTGATACACTGTGAAACGCCATACACACCTGGCAGGATCCTGATACACTGTGAAACCCCCATACACACCTGGAAGGATCCTGATGCACTGTGAAACCCCCATACACACCTGGAAGGATCCTGTTACACTGTGAAAACCCCATACACACCGAGCAGGATCCTGATGCACTGTGAAACCCCAGACACACCTGGCAGGATCCTGATGCAATGTGAAAACTCCATACACACCTGGCAGGATCCTGATCCACTGTGAAAACCCCATACACACCTGGCAGGATCCTGATAATCTATGAAACCCCCATACACACCTGGCAGGATCCTGATAAACTGTGAAACCCCCATACACACCAGGCAGGATCCTGATACACTGTGAAAACCCCATACACACCTGGCAGGATCCTGATAAACTGTGAAACCCCCATACACACCTGGCAGGATCCTGATAAACTGTGAAACCCCATACACATCTGGCAGGATCCTGATAGACTGTGAAACCCCATTCACACCTGGCAGGATCTTGATAAACTGTGAAACCCCCATACACACCTGGCAGGATCCTGATAAACTGTGAAAACTCCATACACACCTGGCAGGATCCTGATAAACTGTGAAACCCCCATTCACACCAGGCAGGATCCTGATAAACTGTGAAACCCTCATAGACACCTGACAGGATCCTGATAGACTGTGAAAACCCCATACATACCTGGCAGGAACCTGATACACAGTAAAACCCCATTCACATCTGGCGGGATCCTGATACACTGTGAAACCTCATACACACCTGGCAGAATCCTGATACACTGTGAAACCCCATACACACCTGGCAGGATCCTGATACACTGTGAAACCCCCATACACACCTGGAAGGATCCTGAAACACTGTGAAACCCCATACACACCTGGCAGGATCCTGATAATCTATGAAACCCCCATACACACCTGGCAGGATCCTGATAAACTGTGAAACCCCCATTCACACCAGGCAGGATCCTGATGCACTGTGAAACCCCCATCGACCCCTGACAGGATCCTGATACACTGTGAAAAGCCCATACATACCTGGCAGGATCCTGATACACAGTGAAACCCCATTCACATCTGGCGGGATCCTGATCCACTGTGAAAACCCCATACACACCTGGCAGGATCCTGATAAACTGTGAAACCCCCATACACACCTGGCAGGATTCTGATATACTGTGAAAACCCCACACACACCTGGCAGGATCCTGATACACTGTGAAACCCCCATACACACCTGGCAGGATCCTGATAAACTATGAAACCCCCACATACACCTGGCAGGATCCTGATAAATTGTGAAAATCCCATACACACCTGGCAGGATCCTGATACACTGTGAAAACCCCATACACGCCTGGCAGGATCCTGATAAACTGTGAAACCCCCATAGACACCTGACAGGATCCTGATAGACTGTGAAAACCCCATACATACCTGGCAGGATCCTGATACTCAGTAAAACCCCATTCACATCTGGCGGGATCTTGATACACTGTGAAATCCCATACACACCTGGCAGAATCCTGATACACTGTGAAACCCCATACACACCTGGCAGGATCCTGATACACTGTGAAACCCCCATACACACCTGGAAGGATCCTGATACACTGTGAAACCCCCATACACACCTGGAAGGATCCTGATACACTGTGAAAACCCCATACACACCGAGCAGGATCCTGATGCACTGTGAAACCCCAGACACACCTGGCAGGATCCTGATGCAATGTGAAAACTCCATACACACCTGGCAGGATCCTGATCCACTGTGAAAACCCCATACACACCTGGCAGGATCCAGATAATCTGTGAAACCCCCATACACACCTGGCAGGATCCTGATAAACTGTGAAACCCCCATACACACCAGGCTGGATCCTGATACACTGTGAAAACCCCATACACAACTGGCAGGATCCTGATAAACTGTGAAACCCCCATACACACCTGGCAGGATCCTGATAAACTGTGAAACCCCATACACATCTGGCAGGGTCCTGATAGACTGTGAAACCCCCATACACACCTGGCAGGATCCTGATAAACTGTGAAAACTCCATACACACCTGGCAGGATCCTGATAAACTGTGAAACCCCCATACACACCAGGCAGGATCCTGATAAACTGTGAAACCCTCATAGACACCTGACAGGATCCTGATAGACTGTGAAAACCCCAGACATACATGGCAGGATCCTGATGCACAGTAAAACCCCATTCACATCTGGCGGGATCCTGATACACTGTGAAACCCCATACACACCTGGCAGAATCCTGATACACTGTGAAACCCCATACACACCTGGCAGGATCCTGATACACTGTGAAACCCCCATACACACCTGGAAGGATCCTGAAACACTGTGAAACCCCATACACACCTGGCAGGATCCTGATAATCTATGAAACCCCCATACACACCTGGCAGGATCCTGATACACTGTGAAAACCCCATGCACACCGAGCAGGATCCTGATGCACTGTGAAACCCCAGACCCACCTGGCAGGATCCTGATGCAATGTGAAAACTCCATACACACCTGGCAGGATCCTGATCCACTGTGAAAACCCCATACACAACTGGCAGGATCCTGATCCACTGTGAAAACCCCATACACACCTGGCAGGATCCTGATAATCTATGAAACCCCCATACACACCTGGCAGGATCCTGATAAACTGTGAAACCCCCATAAACACCTGTCAGGATCCTGATAAACTGTGAAACCCCATACACATTTGGCAGGATCCTGATAGACTGTGAAACCCCATTCACACCTGGCAGGATCTTGATAAACTGTTAAACCCCCATACACACCTGGCAGGATCCTGATGCACTGTGAAAACCCCATACACACCTGGCAGGATCCTGATGCACTGTGAAAACCCCAGACACACCTGGCAGGATCCTGATGCGCTGTGAAAACTCCATACACACCAGGCAGGATCCTGATAAACTGTGAAAACCCCATACACACCTGGCAGGATCCGGATAATCCATGAAACCCCCATACACACCTGGCAGGATCCTGATAAACTGTGAAACCCCCATACACACCTGGCAGGATCCTGATATACTGTGAAAACCCCATACACACCTGGCAGGATCCTGATACACTGTGAAACCCCCATACACACCTGGCAGGATCCTGATAAACTATGAAACCCCCATATAAACCTGGCAGGATCCTGATAAATTGTGAAAATCCCGTACACACCTGGCAGCATCCTGATACACTGTGAAAACCCCATACACACCTGGCAGGATCCTGATAAACTGTGAAACCCCCATACACACCTGGCAGGATCCTGATAAACTGTGAAACCCCATACACATCTGGCAGGATCCTGATAGACTGTGAAACCCCATTCACACCTGGCAGGATCTTGATAAACTGTGAAACCCCCATACACACCTGGCAGGATACTGATAAAATGTGAAAACTCCATACACACCTGGCAGGATCCTGATAAACTGTGAAACCCCCATACACACCTGGCAGGATCCTGATAAACTGTGAAAACCCCATACATACCTGGCAGGATCCTGATACTCAGTAAAACCCCATTCACATCTGGCGGGATCCTGATATACTGTGAAACCCCATACACACCTGGCAGAATCCTGATACACTGTGAAACCCCATACACACCTAGCAGGATTATGATACACTGTGAAACCCCCATACACACCTGGAAGGTTCCTGATACACTGTGAAACCCCATACACACCTGGCAGGATCCTGATAAACTGTGAAAACCCCATACACACCGAGCAGGATCCTGATGCACTGTGAAACCCCAGACACATCTGACGGGATCCTGATAAACTGTGAAACCCCAATACACACCAGGCAGGATCCTGATAAACGGTGAAACCCCCATAGACACCTGACAGGATCCTGATAGACTGTGAAAACCCCATACATACCTGGCAGGATCCTGATACACAGTAAAACCCCATTCACATCTGGCGGGATCCTGATACACTGTGAAACCCCAAACACACCTGGCAGGATCCTGATACACTGTGAAACCCCATACACACCTGGAAGGATCCTGATACACTGTGAAACCCCATACACACCTGGAAGGATCCTGATATACTGTGAAACCCCATACACACCTGGCAGGATACTGATAAACTGTGAAAACCCCATACACACCTAACAGGATCCTGATGCACTGTGAAAACCCCAGACACACCTGGCAGGATCCTGATGCACTGTAAAAACTCCATACACACCTGGCAGGATCCTGATAATCCATGAAACCCCCATACACACCTGGCAGGATCCTGATTATCTATGAAACCCCCATACACACCTGGCAGGATCCTGATACACAGTGTAAACCATATACATACCTGGCAGGATCCTGATCCACTGTGAAACCCCATTCACATCTTGCGGGATCCTGATACACTGTGAAACCCCCATACACACCTGGCAGAATCCTGATACACTGTGAAACCCCATACACACCTGGCAGAATCCTGATACACTGTGAAACCCCATACACACCTGGCAGGATCCTGATACACTGTGAAACCCCCATACACACCTGGAAGGATCCTGAAACACTGTGAAACCCCATACACACCTGGCAGGATCCTGATAATCTATGAAACCCCCATACACACCTGGCAGGATCCTGATAAACTGTGAAAACCCCACACACACCTGGCAGGATAATGATGCAGTGTGAAAAGCCCATACACACCTGGCAGGATCCTGATACACTTTGAAAACCCCAGACTCACCTGGCAGGATCCTGATACACTGTGAAAACCCCATACACACCTGGCAGGATCCTGATACACTGTGAAACCCCATACGCACCTGGCAGGATCCTGATGCACTGTGAAAACCCCATACACACCTGGCAGGATCCTGATGGACTGTCAAACTCCCATACACATCTGGCACGATCCTGATTCACTGTGAAACCCCCATACACACCTGGCAGGATCCTGATAGACTGCGAAAACCCCATACATATCTGGCAGGATCCTGATACTCAGTAAAACCCCATTCACATCTGGCGGGATCCTGATACACCGTGAAACCCCATACACACCTGGCAGAATCCTGATACACTGTGAAACGCCATACACACCTGGCAGGATCCTGATACACTGTGAAACCCCCATACACACCTGGAAGGATCCTGATGCACTGTGAAACCCCCATACACACCTGGAAGGATCCTGTTACACTGTGAAAACCCCATACACACCGAGCAGGATCCTGATGCACTGTGAAACCCCAGACACACCTGGCAGGATCCTGATGCAATGTGAAAACTCCATACACACCTGGCAGGATCCTGATCCACTGTGAAAACCCCATACACACCTGGCAGGATCCTGATAATCTATGAAACCCCCATACACACCTGGCAGGATCCTGATAAACTGTGAAACCCCCATACACACCAGGCAGGATCCTGATACACTGTGAAAACCCCATACACACCTGGCAGGATCCTGATAAACTGTGAAACCCCCATACACACCTGGCAGGATCCTGATAAACTGTGAAACCCCATACACATCTGGCAGGATCCTGATAGACTGTGAAACCCCATTCACACCTGGCAGGATCTTGATAAACTGTGAAACCCCCATACACACCTGGCAGGATCCTGATAAACTGTGAAAACTCCATACACACCTGGCAGGATCCTGATAAACTGTGAAACCCCCATTCACACCAGGCAGGATCCTGATAAACTGTGAAACCCTCATAGACACCTGACAGGATCCTGATAGACTGTGAAAACCCCATACATACCTGGCAGGAACCTGATACACAGTAAAACCCCATTCACATCTGGCGGGATCCTGATACACTGTGAAACCTCATACACACCTGGCAGAATCCTGATACACTGTGAAACCCCATACACACCTGGCAGGATCCTGATACACTGTGAAACCCCCATACACACCTGGAAGGATCCTGAAACACTGTGAAACCCCATACACACCTGGCAGGATCCTGATAATCTATGAAACCCCCATACACACCTGGCAGGATCCTGATAAACTGTGAAACCCCCATTCACACCAGGCAGGATCCTGATGCACTGTGAAACCCCCATCGACCCCTGACAGGATCCTGATACACTGTGAAAAGCCCATACATACCTGGCAGGATCCTGATACACAGTGAAACCCCATTCACATCTGGCGGGATCCTGATCCACTGTGAAAACCCCATACACACCTGGCAGGATCCTGATAAACTGTGAAACCCCCATACACACCTGGCAGGATTCTGATATACTGTGAAAACCCCACACACACCTGGCAGGATCCTGATACACTGTGAAACCCCCATACACACCTGGCAGGATCCTGATAAACTATGAAACCCCCACATACACCTGGCAGGATCCTGATAAATTGTGAAAATCCCATACACACCTGGCAGGATCCTGATACACTGTGAAAACCCCATACACGCCTGGCAGGATCCTGATAAACTGTGAAACCCCCATAGACACCTGACAGGATCCTGATAGACTGTGAAAACCCCATACATACCTGGCAGGATCCTGATACTCAGTAAAACCCCATTCACATCTGGCGGGATCTTGATACACTGTGAAATCCCATACACACCTGGCAGAATCCTGATACACTGTGAAACCCCATACACACCTGGCAGGATCCTGATACACTGTGAAACCCCCATACACACCTGGAAGGATCCTGATACACTGTGAAACCCCCATACACACCTGGAAGGATCCTGATACACTGTGAAAACCCCATACACACCGAGCAGGATCCTGATGCACTGTGAAACCCCAGACACACCTGGCAGGATCCTGATGCAATGTGAAAACTCCATACACACCTGGCAGGATCCTGATCCACTGTGAAAACCCCATACACACCTGGCAGGATCCAGATAATCTGTGAAACCCCCATACACACCTGGCAGGATCCTGATAAACTGTGAAACCCCCATACACACCAGGCTGGATCCTGATACACTGTGAAAACCCCATACACAACTGGCAGGATCCTGATAAACTGTGAAACCCCCATACACACCTGGCAGGATCCTGATAAACTGTGAAACCCCATACACATCTGGCAGGGTCCTGATAGACTGTGAAACCCCCATACACACCTGGCAGGATCCTGATAAACTGTGAAAACTCCATACACACCTGGCAGGATCCTGATAAACTGTGAAACCCCCATACACACCAGGCAGGATCCTGATAAACTGTGAAACCCTCATAGACACCTGACAGGATCCTGATAGACTGTGAAAACCCCAGACATACATGGCAGGATCCTGATGCACAGTAAAACCCCATTCACATCTGGCGGGATCCTGTTACACTGTGAAACCCCATACACACCTGGCAGAATCCTGATACACTGTGAAACCCCATACACACCTGGCAGGATCCTGATACACTGTGAAACCCCCATACACACCTGGAATTATCCTGAAACACTGTGAAACCCCATACACACCTGGCAGGATCCTGATAATCTATGAAACCCCCATACACACCTGGCAGGATCCTGATACACTGTGAAAACCCCATGCACACCGAGCAGGATCCTGATGCCTTGTGAAACCCCAGACCCACCTGGCAGGATCCTGATGCAATGTGAAAACTCCATACACACCTGGCAGGATCCTGATCCACTGTGAAAACCCCATACACAACTGGCAGGATCCTGATCCACTGTGAAAACCCCATACACACCTGGCAGGATCCTGATAATCTATGAAACCCCCATACACACCTGGCAGGATCCTGATAAACTGTGAAACCCCCATAAACACCTGTCAGGATCCTGATAAACTGTGAAACCCCATACACATTTGGCAGGATCCTGATAGACTGTGAAACCCCATTCACACCTGGCAGGATCTTGATAAACTGTTAAACCCCCATGCACACCTGGCAGGATCCTGATAAACTGTGAAAACTCCATACACAACTGGCAGGATCCTGATAAACTGTGAAACCCCCATACACACCAGGCAGGATCCTGATAAACTGTGAAACCCTCATAGACACCTGACAGGATCCTGAAAGACTGTGAAAACCCCATACATACCTGGCAGGATCCTGATACACAGTAAAACCCCATTCACATCTGGCGGGATCCTGATACACTGTGAAACCCCATACACACCTGGCAGAATCCTGATACACTGTAAAACCCCATACACACCTGGCAGGATCCTGATACACTGTGAAACCCCCATACACACCTGGAAGGATCCTGAAACACTGTGAAACCCCATACACACCTGGCAGGATCCTGATAATCTATGAAACCCCCATACACACCTGGCAGGATCCTGATAAACTGTGAAAACCCCACACACACCTGGCAGGATAATGATGCAGTGTGAAAAGCCCATACACACCTGGCAGGATCCTGATACACTTTGAAAACCCCAGACTCACCTGGCAGGATCCTGATACACTGTGAAAACCCCATACACACCTGGCAGGATCCTGATACACTGTGAAACCCCATACGCACCTGGCAGGATCCTGCTGCACTGTGAAAACCCCATACACACCTGGCAGGATCCTGATGGACTGTCAAACTCCCATACACATCTGGCAGGATCCTGATTCACTGTGAAACCCCCATACACACCTGGCAGGATCCTGATAGACTGTGAAAACCCCATTCAGACCTGGCAGGATCCTGATACTCAGTAAAACCCCATTCACATCTGGCGGGATCCTGATACACTGTGAAACCCCATACACACCTGGCAGAATCCTGATACACTGTAAAACCCCATACACACCTGGCAGGATCCTGATACACTGTGAAACCCCCATACACACCTGGAAGGATCCTGAAACACTGTGAAACCCCATACACACCTGGCAGGATCCTGATAATCTATGAAACCCCCATACACACCTGGCAGGATCCTGATAAACTGTGAAAACCCCACACACACCTGGCAGGATAATGATGCAGTGTGAAAAGCCCATACACACCTGGCAGGATCCTGATACACTTTGAAAACCCCAGACTCACCTGGCAGGATCCTGATACACTGTGAAAACCCCATACACACCTGGCAGGATCCTGATACACTGTGAAACCCCATACGCACCTGGCAGGATCCTGCTGCACTGTGAAAACCCCATACACACCTGGCAGGATCCTGATGGACTGTCAAACTCCCATACACATCTGGCAGGATCCTGATTCACTGTGAAACCCCCATACACACCTGGCAGGATCCTGATAGACTGTGAAAACCCCATTCAGACCTGGCAGGATCCTGATACTCAGTAAAACCCCATTCACATCTGGCGGGATCCTGATACACCGTGAAACCCCATACACACCTGGCAGAAACCTGATACACTGTGAAACGCCATACACACCTGGCAGGATCCTGATACACTGTGAAACCCCCATACACACCTGGAAGGATCCTGATACACTGTGAAACCCCCATACACACCTGGAAGGATCCTGATACACTGTGAAAACCCCATACACACCGAGCAGGATCCTGATGCACTGTGAAACCCCAGACACACCTGGCAGGATCCTGATGCAATGTGAAAACTCCATACACACCTGGCAGGATCCTGATCCACTGTGAAAACCCCATACACACCTGGCAGGATCCTGATAATCTATGAAACCCCCATACACACCTGGCAGGATCCTGATAAACTGTGAAACCCCCATACACACCAGGCAGGATCCTGATACACTGTGAAAACCACATACACACCTGGCAGGATCCTGATAAACTGTGAAACCCCCATACACACCTGGCAGGATCCTGATAAACTGTGAAACCCCAGACACATCTGGCAGGATCCTGATAAACTGTGAAACCCCCATACACACCTGGCAGGATCCTGATAAACTGTGAAAACTCCATACACACCTGGCAGGATCCTGATAAACTGTGAAACCCCCATACACACCAGGCAGGATCCTGATAAACTGTGAAACCCCCATACACACCAGGCAGGATCCTGATAAACTGTGAAACCCTCATAGACACCTGACAGGATCCTGATAGACTGTGAAAACCCCATACGTACCTGGCAGGATCCTGATACACAGTAAAACCCCATTCACATCTGGCGGCATCCTGATACACTGTGAAACCCCATACACACCTGGCAGAATCCTGGTACACTGTGAAACCCCATACACACCTGGCAGGATCCTGATACACTGTGAAACCCCCATACACACCTGGAAGGATCCTGAAAGACTGTGAAACCCCATACACACCTAGCAGGATCCTGATAATCTATGAAACCCCCATACACACCTGGCAGGATCCTTAAACACTGTGAAAACCCCATGCACACCGAGCAGGATCCTGATGCACTGTGAAACCCCAGACACACCTGGCAGGATCCTGATGCAATGTGAAAACTCCATACACACCTGGCAGGATCCTGATCCACTGTGAAAACCCCATACACACCTGGCAGGATCCTGATAATCTATGAAACCCCCATACACACCTGGCAGGATCCTGATAAACTGTGAAACCCCCAAACACACCAGGCAGGATCCTGATATACTGTGAAAACCCCATACACACCTGGCAGGATCCTGATAAACTGTGGAACCCCCATACACACCTGGCAGGATCCTGATAAACTGTGAAACCCCATACACATCTGGCAGGATCCTGATAGACTGTGAAACCCCATTCACACCTGGCAGGATCTTGATAAACTGTGAAACCCCCATACACACCTGGCAGGATCCTGATAAACTGTGAAAACTCCATACACAACTGGCAGGTTCCTGATAAACTGTGAAACCCCCATACACACCAGGCAGGATCCTGATACACTGTGAAACCCCCATACACACCTGGAAGGATCCTGAAACACTGTGAAACCCCATACACACCTGGCAGGATCCTGATAATCTATGAAACCCCCATACACACCTGGCAGGATCCTGATAAACTGTGAAAACCCCACACACACCTGGCAGGATAATGATGCAGTGTGAAAAGCCCATACACACCTGGCAGGATCCTGATACACTTTGAAAACCCCAGACTCACCTGGCAGGATCCTGATACACTGTGAAAACCCCATGCACACCTGGCAGGATCCTGATACACTGTGAAACCCCATACGCACCTGGCAGGATCCTGATGCACTGTGAAAACCCCATACACACCTGGCAGGATCCTGATGGACTGTCAAACTCCCATACAAATCTGGCAGGATCCTGATTCACTGTGAAACCCCCATACACACTTGGCAGGATCCTGATAGACTGTGAAAACCCCATACATACCTGGCAGGATCCTGATACTCAGTAAAACCCCATTCACATCTGGCGGGATCCTGATACACCGTGAAACCCCATACACACCTGGCAGAATCCTGATACACTGTGAAACCCCATACACACCTGGCAGGATCCTGATACACTGTGAAAACCCCATACACACCGAGCAGGATCCTGATGCACTGTGAAACCCCAGACACACCTGGCAGGATCCTGATGCAATGTGAAAACTCCATACACACCTGGCAGGATCCTGATCCACTGTGAAAACCCCATGCACACCTGGCAGGATCCTGATCCACTGTGAAAACCCCATACACACCTGGCAGGATCCTGATACACTGTGAAACCCCCATACACACCTGGAAGGATCCTGAAACACTGTGAAACCCCATACACACCTGGCAGGATCCTGATAAACTGTGAAACCCCCATTCACACCAGGCAGGATCCTGATGCACTGTGAAACCCCCATAGACCCCTGACAGGATCCTGATACACTGTGAAAAGCCCATACATACCTGGCAGGATCCTGATACACAGTGAAACCCCATTCACATCTGGCGGGATCCTGATCCACTGTGAAAACCCCATACACACCTGGCAGGATCCTGATAAACTGTGAAACCCCCATACACACCTGGCAGGATCCTGATATACTGTGAAAACCCCATACACACCTGGCAGGATCCTGATACACTGTGAAACCCCCATACACACCTGGCAGGATCCTGATAAACTATGAAACCCCCATATACACCTGGCAGGATCCTGATACACTGTGAAAACCCCATACACACCTGGCAGGATCCTGATACACTGTGAAAACCCCATACACGCCTGGCAGGATCCTGATAAACTGTGAAACCCCCATACACACCTGGCAGGATCCGGATAAACTGTGAAACCCCATACACATCTGGCAGGATCCTGATAGACTGTGAAACCCCATTCACACCTGGCAGGATCTTGATAAACTGTGAAACCCCCATACACACCTGGCAGGATCCTGATAAAATGTGAAAACTCTATACACACCTGGCAGGATCCTGATAAACTGTGAAACCCCCATACACACCAGGCAGGATCCTGATAAACTGTGAAACCCCCATAGACACCTGACAGGATCCTGATAGACTGTGAAAACCCCATACATACCTGGCAGGATCCTGGTACTCAGTAAAACCCCATTCACATCTGGCGGGATCCTGATACACTGTGAAACCCCATACACACCTGGCAGAATCCTGACACACTGTGAAACCCCATACACACCTGGCAGGATCCTGATACACTGTGAAACCCCCATACACACCTGGAAGGATCCTGATACACTGTGAAACCCCCATACACACCTGGAAGGATCCTGATACACTGTGAAAACCCCATACACACCGAGCAGGATCCTGATGCACTGTGAAACCCCAGACACACCTGGCAGGATCCTGATGCAATGTGAAAACTCCATACACACCTGGCAGGATCCTGATCCACTGTGAAAACCCCATACACACCTGGCAGGATCCAGATAATCTGTGAAACCCCCATACACACCTGGCAGGATCCTGATAAACTGTGAAACCCCCATACACACCAGGCTGGATCCTGATACACTGTGAAAATCCCATACACAACTGGCAGGATCCTGATAAACTGTGAAACCCCCATACACACTTGGCAGGATCCTGATAAACTGTGAAACCCCATACACATCTGGCAGGATCCTGATAAACTGTGAAACCTCCATACACACCAGGCAGGATCCTGATAAACTGTGAAACCCTCATAGACGCCTGACAGGATCCTGATAGACTGTGAAAACCCCATACATACATGGCAGGATCCTGATACACAGTAAAACCCCATTCACATCTGGCGGGATCCTGATACACTGGGAAACCCCATACACACCTGTCAGAATCCTGATAGACTGTGAAACCCCATACACACCTGGCAGGATCCTGATACACTATGAAACCCCCAAACACACCTGGAAGGATCCTGAAACACTGTGAAACCCCATACACACCTGGCAGGATCCTGATAATCTATGAAACCCCCATACACACCTGGCAGGATCCTGATACACTGTGAAAACCCCATGCACACCGAGCAGGATCCTGATGCACTGTGAAACCCCAGACACACCTGGCAGGATCCTGATGCAATGTGAAAACTCCATACACACCTGGCAGGATCCTGATCCACTGTGAAAACCCCATACACACCTGGCAGGATCCTGATACACTGTGAAAACCCCATACACACCTGGCAGGATCCTGATAAACTGTGAAACCCCATACACATCTGGCAGGATCCTGATAAACTGTGAAACCCCCATACACACCAGGCAGGATCCTGATGAACTGTGAAACCCTCATAGACACCTGACAGGATCCTGATACACTGTGAAACCCCCATACACACCTGGCAGGATCCTGATAAACTGTGAAACCCCATACACATCTGGCAGGATCCTGATAAACTGTGAAACCCCCATACACACCTGGCAGGATCCTGATAAACTGTGAAACCCCATCCACACCAGGCAGGATCCTGATAAACTGTGAAACCCCCATACACACCTGGCAGGATCCTGATAAACTGTGAAACCCCCATACACACCTGGCAGGATCCTGATAAACTGTGAAACCCCATACACATCTGGCAGGATCCTGATAAACTGTGAAACCCCCACACACACCTGGCAGGATCCTGATAAACTGTGAAACCCCATACACATCTGGCAGGATCCTGATAAACTGTGAAACCCCCATACACACCAGGCAGGATCCTGATGAACTGTGAAACCCTCATAGACACCTGACAGGATCCTGATTGACTGTGAAAACCCCATACATACCTGGCAGGATCCTGATACACAGTAAAACCCCATTCACATCTGGCGGGATCCTGAAACACTATGAAACCCCATACACACCTGGCAGAATCCTGATACACTGTTAAACCCCATGCACACCTGGCAGGATCCTGATACACTGTGAAACCCCCATACACACCTGGAAGGATCCTGAAACACTGTGAAACCCCATACACACCTGGCAGGATCCTGATAATCTATGAAACCCCCATACACACCTGGCAGGATCCTGATAAACTGTGAAACCCCCATTCACACCAGGCAGGATCCTGATGCAATGTGAAACCCCCATAGACCCCTGACAGGATCCTGATACACTGTGAAAACCCCATGCACACCGAGCAGGATCCTGATGCACTGTGAAACCCCAGACACACCTGGCAGGATCCTGATGCAATGTGAAAACTCCATACACACCTGGCAGGATCCTGATCCACTGTGAAAACCCCATACACACCTGGCAGGAGCCTGATACACTGTGAAACCCCAGACACACCTGGCAGGTTCCTGATCTACTGTGAAACCCCCATACACACCTGGAAGGATCCTGATACACTGTGAAACCCCATACACACCTGGCAGGAGCCTGATACACTGTGAAACCCCATACACACGTGGCAGGATCCTGATACACTGTGAAACCCCATACGCACCTGGCAGTTTGCTGATACACTGTGAAACCCCCATACACACCTGGAAGGATCCTGATACACTGTGAAACCCCATACACACCTGGCAGGATCCTGATACCCAGTGAAACCCCATTCACATCTGGCGGAATCCTGATACACTGTGAAACCCCTTACACACCTGGCAGGTTCCTGATCCACTGTGAAAACCCCATACACACCTGGCAGGATCCTGATAAACTGTGAAACCCCCATACACACCTGGCAGGATCCTGATATACTGTGAAAACCCCATACACACCTGGCAGGATCCTGATAAACTGTGAAACCCCCATATACACCTGGCAGGATCCTGATAAACAATGAAACCCCCATATACACCTGTCAGGATCCTGATAAATTGTGAAAATCCCATACACACCTGGCAGGATCCTGATACACTGTGAAAACCCCATACACACCTGGCAGGATCCTGATAAACTGTGAAACCCCCATACACACCTGGCAGGATCCGGATAAACTGTGAAACCCCATACACATCTGGCAGGATCCTGATAGACTGTGAAACCCCATTCACACCTGGCAGGATCTTGATAAACTGTGAAACCCCCATACACACCTGGCAGGATCCTGATAAAATGTGAAAACTCCAAACACACCTGGCAGGATCCTGATAAACTGTGAAACCCCCATACACACCAGGCAGGATCCTGATAAACTGTGAAACCCCCATAGACACCTGACAGGATCCTGATAGACTGTGAAAACCCCATACATACCTGGCAGGATCCTGATACTCAGTCAAACCCCATTCACATCTGGCGGGATCCTGATACACTGTGAAACCCCATACACACCTGGCAGAATCCTGATACACTGTGAAACCCCATACACACCTGGCAGGATCCTGATACACTGTGAAAACCCCATACACACCGAGCAGGATCCTGATGCAGTGTGAAACCCCAGACACACCTGGCAGGATCCTGATGCAATGTGAAAACTCCATACACACCTGGCAGGATCCTGATCCACTGTGAAAACCCCATACACACCTGGCAGGATCCTGATAATCTATGAAACCCCCATACACACCTGGCAGGATCCTGATAAACTGTGAAATCCCCATACACACCAGGCAGGATCCTGATGCACTGTGAAAACCCCATACACAACTGGCAGGATCCTGATAAACTGTGAAACCCCCATACACACCTGGCAGGATCCTGATAAACTGTGAAACCCCATACACATCTGGCAGGATCCTGATAGACTATGAAACCCCATTCACACCTGGCAGTATCTTGATAAACTGTGAAACCCCCATACACACCTGGCAGGATCCTGATAAACTGTGAAAACTCCATACACACCTGGCAGGATCCTGATGCACTGTGAAACCCCAGACACACCTGGCAGGATCCTGATGCAATGTGAAAACTCCATACACACCTGGCAGGATCCTGATCCACTGTGAAAACCCCATACACACCTGGCAGGAGCCTGATACACTGTGAAACCCCATACACACGTGGCAGGATCCTGATACACTGTGAAACCCCATACGCACCTGGCAGTTTGCTGATACACTGTGAAACCCCCATACACACCTGGAAGGATCCTGATACACTGTGAAACCCCATACACACCTGGCAGGATCCTGATGCACTGTGAAAACCCCATACACAACTGGCAGGATCGTGATAAACTGTGAAACCCCCATACACACCTGGCAGGATCCTGATAAACTGTGAAACCCCATACACATCTGGCAGGATCCTGATAGACTATGAAACCCCATTCACACCTGGAAGTATCCTGAAACTCTGTGAAACCCCATACACACCTGGCAGGATCCTGATACACTGTGAAAACCCCATGCACACCGAGCAGGATCCTGATGCACTGTGAAACCCCAGACACACCTGGCAGGATCCTGATGCAATGTGAAAACTCCATACACACCTGGCAGGATCCTGATCCACTGTGAAAACCCCATACACACCTGGCAGGAGCCTGATACACTGTGAAACCCCATACACACGTGGCAGGATCCTGATACACTGTGAAACCCCATACGCACCTGGCAGGATCCTGATAAACTGTGAAACCCCAGACACATCTGGCAGGATCCTGATAGACTGTGAAACCCCCATACACACCTGGCAGGATCCTGATAAACTGTGAAAACTCCATACACACCTGGCAGGATCCTGATAAACTGTGAAACCCCCATACACACCAGGCAGGATCCTGATAAACTGTGAAACCCTCATAGACACCTGACAGGATCCTGATTGACTGTGAAAACCCCATACATACCTGGCAGGATCCTGATACACAGTAAAATCCCATTCACATCTGGCGGGATCCTGATACACTGTGAAACCCCATACACACCTTGCAGAATCCTGATACACTGTGAAACCCCATACGCACCTGTCAGGATCCTGATAAACTGTGAAACCCCCATTCACACCAGGCAGGATCCTGATGCACTGTGAAACCCCCATAGACCCCTGACAGGATCCTGATACACTGTGAAAACCCCATACATACCTGGCAGGATCCTGATACACAGTAAAACCCCATTCACATCTGGCGGGATCCTGATACACTGTGAAACCCCATACACACCTGGCAGGTCCTGATCCACTGTGAAACCCCCATACACACCTGGAAGGATCCTGATACACTGTGAAACCCCATACACACCTGGCAGGATCCTGATACACTGTGAAACCCCATACACACGTGGCAGGATCCTGATACACTGTGAAACCCCATACGCAGCTGGCAGTTTCCTGATACACTGTGAAACCCCCATACACACCTGGAAGGATCCTGATACACTGTGAAACCCCATACACACCTGGCAGGATCGTGATAAGCTGTGAAAACCCCAAACACACCTGGCAGGATAATGATGCACTGTGAAAAGCCCATACACAACTGGCAGGATCCTGATACACTTTGAAATCCCCAGACTCACCTGGCAGGATCCTGATACTCTGTGAAAACCCCATACGCACCTGGCAGGATCCTGATGCACTGTGAAAACCCCATACACACCTGGCAGGATCCTCACGGACTGTGAAACTCCCATACACATCTGGCAGGATCCTGATTCACTGTGAAACCCCCATACAGACCTGGCAGGATCCTGATCCACTGTGAAACCCCCATGCACACCTGGCAGGATCCTGATAAACTGTGAAACCCCATACACACCTGGCAGGATCCTGATATACTGCGAAAACCCCAAACTCATTTGGCAGGATCCTGATACACTGTGAAACCCCATACACACCTGGCAGGATCCTGATCCACTGTGAAACTCCCATACACACCTGGCAGGATCCTGATGCACTGTGAAAACCCCATACACACCTGGCAGGATCCTGACGGACTGTGAAACTCCCATACACATCTGGCAGGATCCTGATTCACTGTGAAACCCCCATACAGACCTGGCTGGATCCTGATCCACTATGAAACCCCCATGCACACCTGGCAGGATCCTGATAAACTGTGAAACCCCATACACACCTGGCAGGATCCTGATATACTGCGAAAACCCCAAACTCATTTGGCAGGATCCTGATACACTGTGAAACCCCATACACACCTGGCAGGATCCTGATAAACTGTGAAACCCCCATTCACACCAGGCAGGATCCTGATGCACTGTGAAACCCCCATAGACCCCTGACAGGATCCTGATACACTGTGAAAACCCCATACATACCTGGCAGGATCCTGATACACTGTGAAACCCCATTCACATCTGGCGGGATCCTGATACACTGTGAAACCCCATACACACCTGGCAGGTTCCTGATCCACTGTGAAACCCCCATACACACCTGGAAGGATCCTGATAGACTGTGAAACCCCATACACACCTGGCAGGATCCTGATACACTGTGAAACCCCATACACACGTGGCAGGATCCTGATACACTGTGAAACCCCATACGCAGCTGGCAGTTTCCTGATACACTGTGAAACCCCCATACACACCTGGCAGGATCCTGATAAACCATGAAACCCCCCATACACACCTGGCAGGATCCTGATAAACTGTGAAAACTCCATACACACCAGGCAGGATCCTGATAAACTGTGAAACCCCCATAGACACCTGACAGGATCCTGATAGACTGTGAAAACCCCATACATACCTGGCAGGATCCTGGTACTCAGTAAAACCCCATTCACATCTGGCGGGATCCTGATACACTGTGAAACCCCATACACACCTGGCAGAATCCTGACACACTGTGAAACCCCATACACACCTGGCAGGATCCTGATACACTGTGAAACCCCCATACACACCTGGAAGGATCCTGATACACTGTGAAACCCCCATACACACCTGGAAGGATCCTGATACACTGTGAAAACCCCATACACACCGAGCAGGATCCTGATGCACTGTGAAACCCCAGACACACCTGGCAGGATCCTGATGCAATGTGAAAACTCCATACACACCTGGCAGGATCCTGATCCACTGTGAAAACCCCATACACACCTGGCAGGATCCAGATAATCTGTGAAACCCCCATACACACCTGGCAGGATCCTGATAAACTGTGAAACCCCCATACACACCAGGCTGGATCCTGATACACTGTGAAAATCCCATACACAACTGGCAGGATCCTGATAAACTGTGAAACCCCCATACACACTTGGCAGGATCCTGATAAACTGTGAAACCCCATACACATCTGGCAGGATCCTGATAAACTGTGAAACCTCCATACACACCAGGCAGGATCCTGATAAACTGTGAAACCCTCATAGACGCCTGACAGGATCCTGATAGACTGTGAAAACCCCATACATACATGGCAGGATCCTGATACACAGTAAAACCCCATTCACATCTGGCGGGATCCTGATACACTGGGAAACCCCATACACACCTGTCAGAATCCTGATAGACTGTGAAACCCCATACACACCTGGCAGGATCCTGATACACTATGAAACCCCCAAACACACCTGGAAGGATCCTGAAACACTGTGAAACCCCATACACACCTGGCAGGATCCTGATAATCTATGAAACCCCCATACACACCTGGCAGGATCCTGATACACTGTGAAAACCCCATGCACACCGAGCAGGATCCTGATGCACTGTGAAACCCCAGACACACCTGGCAGGATCCTGATGCAATGTGAAAACTCCATACACACCTGGCAGGATCCTGATCCACTGTGAAAACCCCATACACACCTGGCAGGATCCTGATACACTGTGAAAACCCCATACACACCTGGCAGGATCCTGATAAACTGTGAAACCCCATACACATCTGGCAGGATCCTGATAAACTGTGAAACCCCCATACACACCAGGCAGGATCCTGATGAACTGTGAAACCCTCATAGACACCTGACAGGATCCTGATACACTGTGAAACCCCCATACACACCTGGCAGGATCCTGATAAACTGTGAAACCCCATACACATCTGGCAGGATCCTGATAAACTGTGAAACCCCCATACACACCTGGCAGGATCCTGATAAACTGTGAAACCCCATCCACACCAGGCAGGATCCTGATAAACTGTGAAACCCCCATACACACCTGGCAGGATCCTGATAAACTGTGAAACCCCCATACACACCTGGCAGGATCCTGATAAACTGTGAAACCCCATACACATCTGGCAGGATCCTGATAAACTGTGAAACCCCCACACACACCTGGCAGGATCCTGATAAACTGTGAAACCCCATACACATCTGGCAGGATCCTGATAAACTGTGAAACCCCCATACACACCAGGCAGGATCCTGATGAACTGTGAAACCCTCATAGACACCTGACAGGATCCTGATTGACTGTGAAAACCCCATACATACCTGGCAGGATCCTGATACACAGTAAAACCCCATTCACATCTGGCGGGATCCTGAAACACTATGAAACCCCATACACACCTGGCAGAATCCTGATACACTGTTAAACCCCATGCACACCTGGCAGGATCCTGATACACTGTGAAACCCCCATACACACCTGGAAGGATCCTGAAACACTGTGAAACCCCATACACACCTGGCAGGATCCTGATAATCTATGAAACCCCCATACACACCTGGCAGGATCCTGATAAACTGTGAAACCCCCATTCACACCAGGCAGGATCCTGATGCAATGTGAAACCCCCATAGACCCCTGACAGGATCCTGATACACTGTGAAAACCCCATGCACACCGAGCAGGATCCTGATGCACTGTGAAACCCCAGACACACCTGGCAGGATCCTGATGCAATGTGAAAACTCCATACACACCTGGCAGGATCCTGATCCACTGTGAAAACCCCATACACACCTGGCAGGAGCCTGATACACTGTGAAACCCCAGACACACCTGGCAGGTTCCTGATCTACTGTGAAACCCCCATACACACCTGGAAGGATCCTGATACACTGTGAAACCCCATACACACCTGGCAGGAGCCTGATACACTGTGAAACCCCATACACACGTGGCAGGATCCTGATACACTGTGAAACCCCATACGCACCTGGCAGTTTGCTGATACACTGTGAAACCCCCATACACACCTGGAAGGATCCTGATACACTGTGAAACCCCATACACACCTGGCAGGATCCTGATACCCAGTGAAACCCCATTCACATCTGGCGGAATCCTGATACACTGTGAAACCCCTTACACACCTGGCAGGTTCCTGATCCACTGTGAAAACCCCATACACACCTGGCAGGATCCTGATAAACTGTGAAACCCCCATACACACCTGGCAGGATCCTGATATACTGTGAAAACCCCATACACACCTGGCAGGATCCTGATAAACTGTGAAACCCCCATATACACCTGGCAGGATCCTGATAAACAATGAAACCCCCATATACACCTGTCAGGATCCTGATAAATTGTGAAAATCCCATACACACCTGGCAGGATCCTGATACACTGTGAAAACCCCATACACACCTGGCAGGATCCTGATAAACTGTGAAACCCCCATACACACCTGGCAGGATCCGGATAAACTGTGAAACCCCATACACATCTGGCAGGATCCTGATAGACTGTGAAACCCCATTCACACCTGGCAGGATCTTGATAAACTGTGAAACCCCCATACACACCTGGCAGGATCCTGATAAAATGTGAAAACTCCAAACACACCTGGCAGGATCCTGATAAACTGTGAAACCCCCATACACACCAGGCAGGATCCTGATAAACTGTGAAACCCCCATAGACACCTGACAGGATCCTGATAGACTGTGAAAACCCCATACATACCTGGCAGGATCCTGATACTCAGTCAAACCCCATTCACATCTGGCGGGATCCTGATACACTGTGAAACCCCATACACACCTGGCAGAATCCTGATACACTGTGAAACCCCATACACACCTGGCAGGATCCTGATACACTGTGAAAACCCCATACACACCGAGCAGGATCCTGATGCAGTGTGAAACCCCAGACACACCTGGCAGGATCCTGATGCAATGTGAAAACTCCATACACACCTGGCAGGATCCTGATCCACTGTGAAAACCCCATACACACCTGGCAGGATCCTGATAATCTATGAAACCCCCATACACACCTGGCAGGATCCTGATAAACTGTGAAATCCCCATACACACCAGGCAGGATCCTGATGCACTGTGAAAACCCCATACACAACTGGCAGGATCCTGATAAACTGTGAAACCCCCATACACACCTGGCAGGATCCTGATAAACTGTGAAACCCCATACACATCTGGCAGGATCCTGATAGACTATGAAACCCCATTCACACCTGGCAGTATCTTGATAAACTGTGAAACCCCCATACACACCTGGCAGGATCCTGATAAACTGTGAAAACTCCATACACACCTGGCAGGATCCTGATGCACTGTGAAACCCCAGACACACCTGGCAGGATCCTGATGCAATGTGAAAACTCCATACACACCTGGCAGGATCCTGATCCACTGTGAAAACCCCATACACACCTGGCAGGAGCCTGATACACTGTGAAACCCCATACACACGTGGCAGGATCCTGATACACTGTGAAACCCCATACGCACCTGGCAGTTTGCTGATACACTGTGAAACCCCCATACACACCTGGAAGGATCCTGATACACTGTGAAACCCCATACACACCTGGCAGGATCCTGATGCACTGTGAAAACCCCATACACAACTGGCAGGATCGTGATAAACTGTGAAACCCCCATACACACCTGGCAGGATCCTGATAAACTGTGAAACCCCATACACATCTGGCAGGATCCTGATAGACTATGAAACCCCATTCACACCTGGAAGTATCCTGAAACTCTGTGAAACCCCATACACACCTGGCAGGATCCTGATACACTGTGAAAACCCCATGCACACCGAGCAGGATCCTGATGCACTGTGAAACCCCAGACACACCTGGCAGGATCCTGATGCAATGTGAAAACTCCATACACACCTGGCAGGATCCTGATCCACTGTGAAAACCCCATACACACCTGGCAGGAGCCTGATACACTGTGAAACCCCATACACACGTGGCAGGATCCTGATACACTGTGAAACCCCATACGCACCTGGCAGGATCCTGATAAACTGTGAAACCCCAGACACATCTGGCAGGATCCTGATAGACTGTGAAACCCCCATACACACCTGGCAGGATCCTGATAAACTGTGAAAACTCCATACACACCTGGCAGGATCCTGATAAACTGTGAAACCCCCATACACACCAGGCAGGATCCTGATAAACTGTGAAACCCTCATAGACACCTGACAGGATCCTGATTGACTGTGAAAACCCCATACATACCTGGCAGGATCCTGATACACAGTAAAATCCCATTCACATCTGGCGGGATCCTGATACACTGTGAAACCCCATACACACCTTGCAGAATCCTGATACACTGTGAAACCCCATACGCACCTGTCAGGATCCTGATAAACTGTGAAACCCCCATTCACACCAGGCAGGATCCTGATGCACTGTGAAACCCCCATAGACCCCTGACAGGATCCTGATACACTGTGAAAACCCCATACATACCTGGCAGGATCCTGATACACAGTAAAACCCCATTCACATCTGGCGGGATCCTGATACACTGTGAAACCCCATACACACCTGGCAGGTCCTGATCCACTGTGAAACCCCCATACACACCTGGAAGGATCCTGATACACTGTGAAACCCCATACACACCTGGCAGGATCCTGATACACTGTGAAACCCCATACACACGTGGCAGGATCCTGATACACTGTGAAACCCCATACGCAGCTGGCAGTTTCCTGATACACTGTGAAACCCCCATACACACCTGGAAGGATCCTGATACACTGTGAAACCCCATACACACCTGGCAGGATCGTGATAAGCTGTGAAAACCCCAAACACACCTGGCAGGATAATGATGCACTGTGAAAAGCCCATACACACCTGGCAGGATCCTGATACACTTTGAAATCCCCAGACTCACCTGGCAGGATCCTGATACTCTGTGAAAACCCCATACGCACCTGGCAGGATCCTGATGCACTGTGAAAACCCCATACACACCTGGCAGGATCCTCACGGACTGTGAAACTCCCATACACATCTGGCAGGATCCTGATTCACTGTGAAACCCCCATACAGACCTGGCAGGATCCTGATCCACTGTGAAACCCCCATGCACACCTGGCAGGATCCTGATAAACTGTGAAACCCCATACACACCTGGCAGGATCCTGATATACTGCGAAAACCCCAAACTCATTTGGCAGGATCCTGATACACTGTGAAACCCCATACACACCTGGCAGGATCCTGATCCACTGTGAAACTCCCATACACACCTGGCAGGATCCTGATGCACTGTGAAAACCCCATACACACCTGGCAGGATCCTGACGGACTGTGAAACTCCCATACACATCTGGCAGGATCCTGATACACTGTGAAACCCCATTCACATCTGGCGGGATCCTGATACACTGTGAAACCCCATACACACCTGGCAGGTTCCTGATCCACTGTGAAACCCCCATACACACCTGGAAGGATCCTGATAGACTGTGAAACCCCATACACACCTGGCAGGATCCTGATACACTGTGAAACCCCATACACACGTGGCAGGATCCTGATACACTGTGAAACCCCATACGCAGCTGGCAGTTTCCTGATACACTGTGAAACCCCCATACACACCTGGAAGGATCCTGATACACTGTGAAACCCCATACACACCCGGCAGGATCCTGATAAGCTGTGAAAACCCCAGAGTCACCTGGCAGGATAATGATGCACTGTGAAAAGCCCATACACACCTGGCAGGATCCTGATACACTGTGAAAACCCCACACACACCTGGCAGGATAATGATGCACTGTGAAAAGCCCATACACACCTGGCAGGATCCTGATACACTTTGAAATCCCCAGACTCACCTGGCAGGATCCTGATACTCTGTGAAAACCCCATACGCACCTGGCAGGATCCTGATGCACTGTGAAAACCCCATACACACCTGGCAGGATCCTCACGGACTGTGAAACTCCCATACACATCTGGCAGGATCCTGATTCACTGTGAAACCCCCATACAGACCTGGCAGGATCCTGATCCACTGTGAAACCCCCATGCACACCTGGCAGGATCCTGATAAACTGTGAAACCCCATACACACCTGGCAGGATCCTGATATACTGCGAAAACCCCAAACTCATTTGGCAGGATCCTGATACACTGTGAAACCCCATACACACCTGGCAGGATCCTGATCCACTGTGAAACTCCCATACACACCTGGCAGGATCCTGATGCACTGTGAAAACCCCATACACACCTGGCAGGATCCTGACGGACTGTGAAACTCCCATACACATCTGGCAGGATCCTGATTCACTGTGATACCCCCATACAGACCTGGCTGGATCCTGATCCACTATGAAACCCCCATGCACACCTGGCAGGATCCTGATAAACTGTGAAACCCCATACACACCTGGCAGGATCCTGATATACTGCGAAAACCCCAAACTCATTTGGCAGGATCCTGATACACTGTGAAACCCCATACACACCTGGCAGGATCCTGATAAACTGTGAAACCCCCATTCACACCAGGCAGGATCCTGATGCACTGTGAAACCCCCATAGACCCCTGACAGGATCCTGATACACTGTGAAAACCCCATACATACCTGGCAGGATCCTGATACACTGTGAAACCCCATTCACATCTGGCGGGATCCTGATACACTGTGAAACCCCATACACACCTGGCAGGTTCCTGATCCACTGTGAAACCCCCATACACACCTGGAAGGATCCTGATAGACTGTGAAACCCCATACACACCTGGCAGGATCCTGATACACTGTGAAACCCCATACACACGTGGCAGGATCCTGATACACTGTGAAACCCCATACGCAGCTGGCAGTTTCCTGATACACTGTGAAACCCCCATACACACCTGGAAGGATCCTGATACACTGTGAAACCCCATACACACCCGGCAGGATCCTGATAAGCTGTGAAAACCCCAGAGTCACCTGGCAGGATAATGATGCACTGTGAAAAGCCCATACACACCTGGCAGGATCCTGATACACTGTGAAAACCCCACACACACCTGGCAGGATAATGATGCACTGTGAAAAGCCCATACACACCTGGCAGGATCCTGATACACTTTGAAATCCCCATACACACCTGGCAGGATCCTGATATACTGCGAAAACCCCAAACTCATTTGGCAGGATCCTGATACACTGTGAAACCCCATACACACCTGGCAGGATCCTGATCCACTGTGAAACTCCCATACACACCTGGCAGGATCCTGATTCACTGTGAAACCCCCATACACACCTGGCAGGATCCTGATCCACTCTGAAACCCCGTACACATCTAGCAGGATCCTGATAGACTGTGAAACCCCATTCACACCTGGCAGGATCCTGATAAACTGTGAAAACCCCATACACACCTTGCAGGATCCTGATCCACTGTGACAACCCCATTCACATCTGGCAGGATCCTGATCCACTGTGAAAGCCCATTCACATCTGGCAGGATCCTGATACACTGTGAAACCCCACTCACACCTGGCTGGATTCTGATACACTGTGAAACCGCATAAACACCTGGCAGGAACCTGATCCACTGTGAAACCCCATACACACCTGGCAGGATCCTGATCCGCTGTGAAAACCCCATACACACCTGGCAGGATCCTGATCCACTGTGAAAACCCCATACACACCTGGCAGGATCCTGATGCACTGTGAAAACCCCATACACACCTGGCAGGATCCTGATGCACTGTGAAAACCCCAAAGACACCTGGCAGGATCCAGATACACTGTGAAAACCCTATAAACACCTGGCAGGATTCTGATGCACTGTGAAACCCCCATACACACCTGGCAGGATCCTGATACACCTTTAAAACCCATACACATCTAGCAGGATCCTGATAGACTGTGAAACCCCCATAGACACCTGACAGGATCCTGATACACTGTGAAAACCCCATACATACCTGGCAGGATCCTGATGCACCATGAAACCCCATTCACATCTGACGGGATCCTGATAAACTGTGAAACCCCAATGCACACCAGGCAGGATCCTGATAAACTTTGAAACCCCCATAGACACCTGACAGGATCCTGATAGACTGTGAAAACCCCATACATACCTGGCAGGATCCTGATACACAGTAAAACCCCATTCACATCTGGCGGGATCCTGATACACTGTGAAAGCCCAAACACACCTGGCAGGATCCTGATACACTGTGAAAACCCCATACACACCTAGCAGGATCCTGATGCACTGTGAAAACCCCAGACTCACCTGGCAGGATCCTGATACACTGTGAAACCCCATACGCACCTGGCAGGATCCTGATGCACTGTGAAAACCCCATACACACCTGGCAGGATCCTGATAGACTGTGAAACTCCCATACACATCTGGCAGGATCCTGATTCACTGTGAAACCCCATACGCACCTGGCAGGATCCTGATCCACTGTGAAACTCCCATACACAGCTGGTAGGATCCTGATTCACTGTGAAACCCCCATACTGACCTGGCAGGATCCTGATCCACTCTGAAACCCCATACACATCGAGTAGGATCCTGATATACTGTGAAAACCCCAAACACATTTGGCAGGATCCTGATACACTGTGAAACCCCATACACACCTGGCAGGATCCTGATCCACTGTGAAACTCCCATACACAGCTGGTAGGATCCTGATTCACTGTGAAACCCCCATACTGACCTGGCAGGATCCTGATCCACTCTGAAACCCCATACACATCGAGTAGGATCCTGATAGACTGTGAAACCCCATTCACACCTGGCAGGATCCTGATAAACTGTGAAAACCCCATACACACCTTGCAGGATCCTGATCCACTGTGACAACCCCATTCACATCTGGCAGGATCCTGATCAACTGTGAAAGCCCATTCACATCTGGCAGGATTCTGATACACTGTGAAACCCCACTCACACCTGGCTGGATTCTGATACACTGTGAAACCGCATAAACACCTGGCAGGATCCTGATCCACTGTGAAACCCCATACACACCTGGCAGGATCCTGATCCGCTGTGAAAACCCCATACACACCTGGCAGGATCCTGATCCACTGTGAAAACCCCATACACACCTGGCAGGATCCTGATGCACTGTGAAAACCCCATTCACACCTGGCAGGATCCTGATGCACTGTGAAAACCCCAAAGAAACCTGGCAGGATCCTGATAGACTGTGAAACCCCCATAGACCCCTGACAGGATCCTGATACACTGTGAAAACCCCATACATACCTGGCAGGATCCTGATACACAGTGAAACCCCATTCACTTCTGACGGGATCCTGATAAACTGTGAAACCCCAATACACACCAGGCAGGATCCTGATACACAGTAAAACCCCATTCACATCTGGCGGGATCCTGATACACTGTGAAACCCCATACATACCTGGCAGAATCCTGATACACAGTGAAACCCCCATAGACACCTGACAGGATCCATATAGACTGTGAAAACCCCATACAGACCTGGCAGGATCCTGATACACAGTAAAACCCCATTCACATCTGGCGGGATCCTGATACACTGTGAAACCCCAAACACACCTGGCAGGATCCTGATACACTGTGAAACCCCATACACACCTGGAAGGATCCTGATACACTGTGAAACCCCATACACACCTGGCAGGATCCTGATAAACTGTGAAAACCCCATACACACCTAGCAGGATCCTGATGCACTGTGAAAACCCCAGACACACCTGGCAGGGTCCTGATGCACTGTGAAAGCTCCATACACACCAGGCAGGATCCTGATAAACTGTGAAAACCCCATACACACCTGGCAGGATCCTGATAATCCATGAAACCCCCATACACACCTGGCAGGATCCTGATAAACTGCGAAAACCCCATCCACACCAGGCAGGATCCTGATAGACTGTGAAAACCCCATACATACCTGGCAGGATCCTGATACCCCGTAAAACCCCATTCACATCTGGCGGGATCCTGATACACTGTGAAACCCCATACACACCTGGCAGGATCCTGATGCACTGTGAAACCCCCATACACACCTGGAAGCATCCTGATACACTGTGAAACCCCATACACATCTCGCAGGATCCTGATGCACTGTGAAAACCACATACAGACCTAGCAGGATCCTGATGCACTGTGAAAACCCCAGACACACCTGGCAGGATCCTGATGCCCTGTGAAAACCCCATACACACCTGGCAGGATCCTGATAATCTATGAAATCCCCATACACGCCTGGCAGGATCCTGATCCACTGGGAAAACCCCATTCACACCTGGCAGGATCCTGATCCACTGTCAAAACCCCATACACACCTGGCAGGATCCTGATACACTGTGAAAGCCCCATACACACCTGGCAGGATCCTGATAAACTATGAAACCCCCATACACACCTGGCAGGATCCTGATAAACTGTGAAAATCCCATACACACCTGGCAGGAACCCGATCCACTGTGAAAACCCCATACACACCTGGCAGGATCGTGATACACTGTGAAAACCCCATACACACCTGGCAGGATCGTGATACACTGTGAAAACCCCATACACACCTGGCAGGATCCTGATAAACTGTGAAACCCCCATACACACCTGGCAGGATCCTGATATACTGTGAAAACCCCATTCACATCTGGCGGGATCCTGATACACTGTGAAACCCCATACACACCTGGCAGAATCCTGATACACTGTGAAACCCCATACACACCTGGCAGGATCCTGATACACTGTGAAAACCCCATACACACCGAGCAGGATCCTGATGCAGTGTGAAACCCCAGACACACCTGGCAGGATCCTGATGCAATGTGAAAACTCCATACACACCTGGCAGGATCCTGATGCACTGTGAAAACCCCATACACACCTGGCAGGATCCTGATAATCTATGAAACCCCCATACACACCTGGCAGGATCCTGATAAACTGTGAAATCCCCATACACACCAGGCAGGATCCTGATACACTGTGAAAACCCCATACACAACTGGCAGGATCCTGATAAACTGTGAAACCCCCATACACACCTGGCAGGATCCTGATAAACTGTGAAACCCCATACACATCTGGCAGGATCCTGATAGACTATGAAACCCCATTCACACCTGGCAGGATCTTGATAAACTGTGAAACCCCCATACACACCTGGCAGGATCCTGATAAACTGTGAAAACTCCATACACACCTGGCAGGATCCTGATAAACTGTGAAACCCCCAAACACACCAGGCAGGATCCTGATAAACTGTGAAATCCTCATAGACACCTGACAGGATCCTGATAGACTGTGAAAACTCCATACATAGCTGGCAGGATCCTGATACACAGTAAAACCCCATTCACATCTGGCGGGATCCTGATACACTGTGAAACCCCATACACACCTGGAAGGATCCTGAAACTCTGTGAAACCCCAACCACACCTGGCAGGATCCTGATAATCTATGAAACCCCCATACACACCTGGCAGGATCCTGATACACTGTGAAAACCCCATGCACACCGAGCAGGATCCTGATGCACTGTGAAACCCCAGACACACCTGGCAGGATCCTGATGCAATGTGAAAACTCCATACACACCTGGCAGGATCCTGATCCACTGTGAAAACCCCATACACACCTGGCAGGATCCTGATAATCTATGAAACCCCCATACACACCTGGCAGGATCCTGATAAACTGTGAAACCCCCATACACACCAGGCAGGATCCTGATACACTGTGAAAACCCCATACACACCTGGCAGGATCCTGATAAACTGTGAAACCCCCATACACACCTGGCAGGATCCTGATAAACTGTGAAACCCCAGACACATCTGGCAGGATCCTGATAGACTGTGAAACCCCATTCACACCTGGCAGGATCTTGATAAACTGTGAAACCCCCATACACACCTGGCAGGATCCTGATAAACTGTGAAAACTCCATACACACCTGGCAGGATCCTGATAAACTGTGAAACCCTCATAGACACCTGACACGATCCTGATTGACTGTGAAAACCCCATACATACCTGGCAGGATCCTGATACACAGTAAAACCCCATTCACATCTGGCGGGATCCTGATACACTGTGAAACCCCATACACACCTGGCAGAATCCTGATACACTGTGAAACCCCATACATACCTGGCAGGATCCTGATACACTGTGAAACCCCCATACACACCTGGAAGGATCCTGAAACACTGTGAAAACCCCATACACACCTGGCAGGATCCTGATAATCTATGAAACCCCCATACACACCTGTCAGGATCCTGATAAACTGTGAAACCCCCATTCACACCAGGCAGGATCCTGATGCACTGTGAAACCCCCATAGACCCCTGACAGGATCCTGATACACTGTGAAAACCCCATACATACCTGGCAGGATCCTGATACGCAGTGAAACCCCATTCACATCTGGCGGGATCCTGATACACTGTGAAACCCCATACACACCTGGCAGGTTCCTGATCCACTGTGAAACCCCCATACACACCTGGAAGGATCCTGATACACTGTGAAACCCCATACACACCTGGCAGGATCCTGATACACTGTGAAATCCCATACACACGTGGCAGGATCCTGATACACTGTGAAATCCCATACACACGTGGCAGGATCCTGATACACTGTGAAACCCCATACTTAGCTGGCAGTTTCCTGATACACTGTGAAACCCCCATACACACCTGGAAGGATCCTGATACACTGTGAAACCCCATACACACCTGGCAGGATCCTGATAAGCTGTGAAAACCCCACACACACCTGGCAGGATAATGATGCACTGTGAAAAGCCCATACACACCTGGCAGGATCCTGATACACTTTGAAATCCCCAGACTCACCTGGCAGGATCCTGATACACTGTGAAAACCCCATACGCACCTGGCAGGATCCTGATGCACTGTGAAAACCCCATACACACCTGGCAGGATCCTGACGGACTGTGAAACTCCCATACACATCTGGCAGGATCCTGATTCACTGTGAAACCCCCATACAGACCTGGCAGGATCCTGATCCACTGTGAAACCCCCATGCACACCTGGCAGGATCCTGATAAACTGTGAAACCCCATACACACCTGGCAGGATCCTGATATACTGCGAAAACCCCAAACTCATTTGGCAGGATCCTGATACACTGTGAAACCCCATACACACCTGGCAGGATCCTGATACACTTTGAAATCCCCAGACTCACCTGGCAGGATCCTGATACACTGTGAAAACCCCATACGCACCTGGCAGGATCCTGATGCACTGTGAAAACCCCATACACACCTGGCAGGATCCTGATTCACTGTGAAACCCCCATACACACCTGGCAGGATCCTGATCCACTCTGAAACCCCGTACACATCTAGCAGGATCCTGATAGACTGTGAAACCCCATTCACACCTGGCAGGATCCTGATAAACTGTGAAAACCCCATACACACCTTGCAGGATCCTGATCCACTGTAACAACCCCATTCACATCTGGCAGGATCCTGATCCACTGTGAAAGCCCATTCACATCTGGCAGGATCCTGATACACTGTGAAACCCCACTCACACCTGGCTGGATTCTGATACACTGTGAAACCGCATAAACACCTGGCAGGAACCTGATCCACTGTGAAACCCCATACACACCTGGCAGGATCCTGATCCGCTGTGAAAACCCCATACACACCTGGCAGGATCCTGATCCACTGTGAAAACCCCATGCACACCTGGCAGGATCCTGATGCACTGTGAAAACCCCATACACACCTGGCAGGATCCTGATGCACTGTGAAAACCCCAAAGACACCTGGCAGGATCCAGATACACTGTGAAAACCCTATAAACACCTGGCAGGATTCTGATGCACTGTGAAAACCCTATAAACACCTGGCAGGATTCTGATGCACTGTGAAACCCCCATACACACCTGGCAGGATCCTGATACACTTTTAAAACCCATACACACCTGGCAGGATCCTGATCCACTCTGAAACCCCATACACATCTAGCAGGATCCTGATAGACTGTGAAACCCCCATAGACACCTGACAGGATCCTGATGCACTGTGAAAACCCCATACATACCTGGCAGGATCCTGATACACAATGAAACCCCATTCACATCTGACGGGATCCTGATAAACTGTGAAACCCCAATACACACCAGGCAGGATCCTGATAAACTTTGAAACCCCCATAGACACCTGACAGGATCCTGATAGACTGTGAAAACCCCATACATACCTGGCAGGATCCTGATACACAGTAAAACCCCATTCACATCTGGCGGGATCCTGATGCACTGTGAAAGCCCAAACACACCTGGCAGGATCCTGATACACTGTGAAAACCCCATACACACCGAGCAGGATCCTGATGCACTGTGAAAACCCCAGACACACCTGGCAGGATCCTGATGCACTGTGAAAACCCCAGACTCACCTGGCAGGATCCTGATACACTGTGAAACCCCATACGCACCTGGCAGGATCCTGATGCACTGTGAAAACCCCATACACACCTGGCAGGATCCTGATAGACTGTGAAACTCCCATACACATCTGGCAGGATCCTGATTCACTGTGAAACCCCCAGACACTCCTGGCAGGATCCTGATGCACTTTTAAATCCCCAGACTCACCTGGCAGGATCCTGATACACTGTGAAAACCCCATACGCACCTGGCAGGATCCTGATGCACTGTGAAAACCCCATACACACCTGGCAGGATCCTGATTCACTGTGAAACCCCCATACACACCTGGCAGGATCCTGATCCACTCTGAAACCCCATACACATCTAGCAGGATCCTGATCGACTGTGAAACTCCATTCACACCTGGCAGGATCCTGATAAACTGTGAAAACCCCATACACACCTGGCAGGATCCTGATCCACTCTGAAACCCCGTACACATCTAGCAGGATCCTGATCGACTGTGAAACTCCATTCACACCTGGCAGGATCCTGATAAACTGTGAAAACCCCATACACACCTGGCAGGATCCTGATCCACTGTGAAACTCCCATACACAGCTGGTAGGATCCTGATTCACTGTGAAACCCCCATACTGACCTGGCAGGATCCTGATCCACCCTGAAACCCCATACACATCGAGTAGGATCCTGATAGACTGTGAAACCCCATTCACACCTGGCAGGATCCTGATAAACTGTGAAAACCCCATACACACCTTGCAGGATCCTGATCCACTGTGACAACCCCATTCACATCTGGCAGGATCCTGATCAACTGTGAAAGCCCATTCACATCTGGCAGGATCCTGATACACTGTGAACCCCCACTCACACCTGGCTGGATTCTGATACACTGTGAAACCGCATAAACACCTGGCAGGATCCTGATCCACTGTGAAACCCCATACACACCTGGCAGGATCCTGATCCGCTGTGAAAACCCCATACACACCTGGCAGGATCCTGATCCACTGTGAAAACCCCATACACACCTGGCAGGATCCTGATGCACTGTGAAAACCCCATTCACACCTGGCAGGATCCTGATGCACTGTGAAAACCCCAAAGACACCTGGCAGGATCCAGATACACTGTGAAAACCCCATAAACACCTGGCAGGATTCTGCTGCACTGTGAAACCCCCATACACACCTGGCAGGATCCTGATACACTTTTAAAACCCATACAGACCTGGCAGGATCCTGATCCACTCTGAAACCCCATACACATCTAGCAGGATCCTGATAGACTGTGAAACCCCCATAGACCCCTGACAGGATCCTGATACACTGTGAAAACCCCATACATACCTGGCAGGATCCTGATACACAGTGAAAACCCATTCACATCTGACGTGATCCTGATAAACTGTGAAACCCCAATACACACCAGGCAGGATCCTGATACACAGTAAAACCCCATTCACATCTGGCGGGATCCTGATACACTGTGAAACCCCATACATACCTGGCAGGATCCTGATACACAGTGAAACCCCCATAGACACCTGACAGGATCCTGATAGACTGTGAAAACCCCATACATACCTGGCAGGATCCTGATACACAGTAAAACCCCATTCACATCTGGCGGGATCCTGATACACTGTGAAACCCCAAACACACCTGGAAGGATCCTGATACACTGTGAAACCCCATACACACCTGGCAGGATCCTGATAAACTGTGAAAACCCCATACACACCTAGCAGGATCCTGATGCACTGTGAAAACTCCATACACACCAGGCAGGATCCTGATAAACTGTGAAAACCCCATACACACCTGGCAGGATCCTGATAATCCATGAAACCCCCATACACACCTGGCAGGATCCTGATAAACTGCGAAAACCCCATCCACACCAGGCAGGATCCTGATAGACTGCGAAAACCCCATACATACCTGGCAGGATCCTGATACACCGTAAAACCCCATTCACATCTGGCGGGATCCTGATACACTGTGAAACCCCATAGACACCTGGCAGGATCCTGATGGACTGTGAAACCCCCATACACACCTGGAAGCATCCTGATACACTGTGAAACCGCATACACATCTAGCAGGATCCTGATAAACTGTGAAAGCCCCATACACACCTGGCAGGATCCTGATAAACTGTGAAAATCCCATACACACCTGGCAGGAACCTGATCCACTTTGAAACCCCCATACACACCTGGCAGGATCCTGATAAACTGTGAAAATCCCATACACACCTGGCAGGAACCTGATCCACTTTGAAACCCCCATACACACCTGGCAGGATCGTGATACACTGTGAAAACCCCATACACACCTGGCAGGATCGTGATACACTGTGAAAACCCCATACACACCTGGCAGGATCCTGATAAACTGTGAAACCCCCATACACACCTGGCAGGATTCTGATATATTGTGAAAACCCCATACACACCTGGCAGGATCCTGATAAACTGTGAAACCCCCATACACACCTGGCAGGATCCTGATAAAATGTGAAAACTCCATACACACCTGGCAGGATCCTGATAAACTGTGAAACCCCCATACACACCTGGCAGGATCCTGATAAAATGTGAAAACTCCATACACACCTGGCAGGATCCTGATAAACTGTGAAACCCCCATACACACCTGGCAGGATCCTGATAAAATGTGAAAACTCCATTCACACCTGGCAGGATCCTGATAAACTGTGAAACCCCCATACACACCAGGCAGGATGCTGATAAACTGTGAAACCCCCACAGACACCTGACAGGATCCTGATAGACTGTGAAAACCCCAATGCACACCAGGCAGGATCCTGATAAACTGTGAAACCCCCATAGACACCTGACAGGATCCTGATAGACTGTGAAAATCCCATACATACCTGTCAGGATCCTGATACTCAGTAAAACCCCATTCACATCTGGCGGGATGCTGATACACTGTGAAACCCCATACACACCTAGCAGGATCCTGATACACTGTGAAACCCCCATACACACCTGGAAGGATCCTGATACACTGTGAAACCCCATACACACCTGGCAGGATCCTGATAAACTGTGAAAACCCCATACACACCGAGCAGGATCCTGATGCACTGTGAAACCCCAGACACATCTGACGGGATCCTGATAAACTGTGAAACCCCAATGCACACCAGGCAGGATCCTGATAAACTGTGAAACCCCCATAGACACCTGACAGGATCCTGATAGACTGTGAAAATCCCATACATACCTGGCAGGATCCTGATACACAGTAAAACCCCATTCACATCTGGCGGGATCCTGATACACTGTGAAACCCCATACACACCAGGAAGGATCCTGATACACTGTGAAACCCCGTACACACCTGGCAGGATGCTGATAAACTGTGAAAACCCCATACACACCTAACAGGATCCTGATAATCCATGAAACCCCCATACACACCTGGCAGGATCCTGATTATCTATGAAACCCCGATACACACCTGGCAGGATCCTGATAAACTGTGAAACCCCCATACACACCAGGCACGATCCTGATACACTGTGAAAACCCCATACACATCTTGCGGGATCCTGATGCACTGTGAAACCCCATACACACCTGGCAGAGTCCTGATCCACTGTGAAACCCCCATACACACCTGGCAGGATCCAGATAAACTATGAAACCCCAATACACATCTGGCAGGATCCAGATAAACTATGAAACCCCAATACACACCTGGCAGGATCCTGATAAACTGTGAAACCCCCAGGCACACCAGGCAGGATCCTGATACACTGTGAAACCCCCAGAGACACCTGGCAGGAGCCTGATCCACTGTGAAACCCCATTCACTCCTGGCACGAACCTGATACACTGTGAAAACCCCACACATACCTGGCAGGATCCTGATACACAGTAAAACCCCATTCACATCTGGCGAGATCCTGATACACTGTGAAACCCCATACACACCTGGCAGGATCCTGATACACTGTGAAACCCCATACACACCTGGAAGGATCCTGATACACTGTGAACCCCCATACACACCTGGCAGGATCCTGATAAACTGTGAAAACCCCATACACACCTGGCAGGATCCTGATGCACTGTGAAAACCCCAGACACACCTGGCAGGATCCTGATGCGCTGTGAAAACTCCATGCACACCAGGCAGGATCCTGATAAACTGTGAAAACCCCATACACACCTGGCAGGATCCTGATAATCCATGAAACCCCCATACACACCTGGCAGGATCCTGATAAACTGTGAAAACCCCATCCACACCAGGCAGGATCCTGATAAACTGTGAAATCCCCATACACACCTGGCAGGATCCTGATACACTGTGAAAGCCCCACACACACCTGGCAGGATCCTGATAAACTATGAAACCCCCATACACACCTGGCAGGATCCTGATCCACTCTGAAACCCCATACACATCTAGCAGGATCCTGATAGACTGTGAAACCCCCATAGACCCCTGACAGGATCCTGATACACTGTGAAAACCCCATACATACCTGGCAGGATCCTGATACACAGTGAAACCCCATTCACATCTGACGTGATCCTGATAAACTGTGAAACCCCAATACACACCAGGCAGGATCCTGATACACAGTAAAACCCCATTCACATCTGGCGGGATCCTGATACACTGTGAAACCCCATACACACCTGACAGGATCCTGATAGACTGTGAAAACCCCAATGCACACCAGGCAGGATCCTGATAAACTGTGAAACCCCCATAGACACCTGACAGGATCCTGATAGACTGTGAAAATCCCATACATACCTGTCAGGATCCTGATACTCAGTAAAACCCCATTCACATCTGGCGGGATGCTGATACACTGTGAAACCCCATACACACCTAGCAGGATCCTGATACACTGTGAAACCCCCATACACACCTGGAAGGATCCTGATACACTGTGAAACCCCATACACACCTGGCAGGATCCTGATAAACTGTGAAAACCCCATACACACCGAGCAGGATCCTGATGCACTGTGAAACCCCAGACACATCTGACGGGATCCTGATAAACTGTGAAACCCCAATGCACACCAGGCAGGATCCTGATAAACTGTGAAACCCCCATAGACACCTGACAGGATCCTGATAGACTGTGAAAATCCCATACATACCTGGCAGGATCCTGATACACAGTAAAACCCCATTCACATCTGGCGGGATCCTGATACACTGTGAAACCCCATACACACCAGGAAGGATCCTGATACACTGTGAAACCCCGTACACACCTGGCAGGATGCTGATAAACTGTGAAAACCCCATACACACCTAACAGGATCCTGATGCACTGTGAAAACCCCATACACACCTGGCAGGATCCTGAGAAACTGTGAAAACCCCATACACACCTGGCAGGATCCTGATAATCCATGAAACCCCCATACACACCTGGCAGGATCCTGATTATCTATGAAACCCCGATACACACCTGGCAGGATCCTGATAAACTGTGAAACCCCCATACACACCAGGCACGATCCTGATACACTGTGAAAACCCCATACACATCTTGCGGGATCCTGATGCACTGTGAAACCCCATACACACCTGGCAGAGTCCTGATCCACTGTGAAACCCCCATACACACCTGGCAGGATCCAGATAAACTATGAAACCCCAATACACATCTGGCAGGATCCAGATAAACTATGAAACCCCAATACACACCTGGCAGGATCCTGATAAACTGTGAAACCCCCAGGCACACCAGGCAGGATCCTGATACACTGTGAAACCCCCAGAGACACCTGGCAGGAGCCTGATCCACTGTGAAACCCCATTCACTCCTGGCACGAACCTGATACACTGTGAAAACCCCACACATACCTGGCAAGATCCTGATACACAGTAAAACCCCATTCACATCTGGCGAGATCCTGATACACTGTGAAACCCCATACACACCTGGCAGGATCCTGATACACTGTGAAACCCCATACACACCTGGAAGGATCCTGATACACTGTGAACCCCCATACACACCTGGCAGGATCCTGATAAACTGTGAAAACCCCATACACACCTGGCAGGATCCTGATGCACTGTGAAAACCCCAGACACACCTGGCAGGATCCTGATGCGCTGTGAAAACTCCATGCACACCAGGCAGGATCCTGATAAACTGTGAAAACCCCATACACACCTGGCAGGATCCTGATAATCCATGAAACCCCCATACACACCTGGCAGGATCCTGATAAACTGTGAAAACCCCATCCACACCAGGCAGGATCCTGATAAACTGTGAAATCCCCATACACACCTGGCAGGATCCTGATACACTGTGAAAGCCCCACACACACCTGGCAGGATCCTGATAAACTATGAAACCCCCATACACACCTGGCAGGATTCTGATCCACTCTGAAACCCCATACACATCTAGCAGGATCCTGATAGACTGTGAAACCCCCATAGACCCCTGACAGGATCCTGATACACTGTGAAAACCCCATACATACCTGGCAGGATCCTGATACACAGTGAAACCCCATTCACATCTGACGTGATCCTGATAAACTGTGAAACCCCAATACACACCAGGCAGGATCCTGATACACAGTAAAACCCCATTCACATCTGGCGGGATCCTGATACACTGTGAAACCCCATACATACCTGGCAGGATCCTGATACACAGTGAAACCCCCATAGACACCTGACAGGATCCTGATAGACTGTGAAAACCCCATACATACCTGGCAGGATCCTGATACACAGTAAAACCCCATTCACATCTGGCGGGATCCTGATACACTGTGAAACCCCAAACACACCTGGCAGGATCCTGATACACTGTGAAACCCCATACACACCTGGCAGGATCCTGATACACTGTGAAACCCCATACACACCTGGCAGGATCCTGATAAACTGTGAAAACCCCATACACACCTAGCAGGATCCTGATGCACTGTGAAAACTCCATACACACCAGGCAGGATCCTGATAAACTGTGAAAACCCCATACACACCTGGCAGGATCCTGATAATCCATGAAACCCCCATACACACCTGGCAGGATCCTGATAAACTGCGAAAAACCCATACATACCTGGCAGGATCCTGATACACCGTAAAACCCCATTCACATCTGGCGGGATCCTGATAAACTGTGAAAACCCCATACACACCTAGCAGGATCCTGATGCACTGTGAAAACTCCATACACACCAGGCAGGATCCTGATAAACTGTGAAAACCCCATACACACCTGGCAGGATCCTGATAATCCATGAAACCCCCATACACACCTGGCAGGATCCTGATAAACTGCGAAAACCCCATCCACACCAGGCAGGATCCTGATAGACTGCGAAAACCCCATACATACCTGGCAGGATCCTGATACACCGTAAAACCCCATTCACATCTGGCGGGATCCTGATACACTGTGAAACCCCATAGACACCTGGCAGGATCCTGATAAACTGTGAAATCCCCATACACACCTGGCAGGATCCTGATACACTGTGAAAGCCCCACACACACCTGGCAGGATCCTGATAAACTATGAAACCCCCATACACACCTGGCAGGATCCTGATCCACTCTGAAACCCCATACACATCTAGCAGGATCCTAATAGACTGTGAAACCCCCATAGACCCCTGACAGGATCCTGATACACTGTGAAAACCCCATACATACCTGGCAGGATCCTGATACACAGTGAAACCCCATTCACATCTGACGTGATCCTGATAAACTGTGAAACCCCAATACACACCAGTCAGGATCCTGATACACAGTAAAACCCCATTCACATCTGGCGGGATCCTGATACACTGTGAAACCCCATACACACCTGACAGGATCCTGATAGACTGTGAAAACCCCATACATACCTGGCAGGATCCTGATACACAGTAAAACCCCATTCACATCTGGCGGGATCCTGATACACTGTGAAACCCCAAACACACCTGGCAGGATCCTGATACACTGTGAAACCCCATACACACCTGGCAGGATCCTGATACACTGTGAAACCCCATACACACCTAGCAGGATCCTGATGCACTGTGAAAACTCCATACACACCAGGCAGGATCCTGATAAACTGTGAAAACCCCATACACACCTGGCAGGATCCTGATAATCCATGAAACCCCCATACACACCTGGCAGGATCCTGATACACCGTAAAACCCCATTCACATCTGGCGGGATCCTGATACACTGTGAAACCCCATAGACACCTGGCAGGATCCTGATGGACTGTGAAACCCCCATACACACCTGGAAGCATCCTGATACACTGTGAAACCGCATACACATCTAGCAGGATCCTGATAAACTGTGAAAACCACATACAGACCTAGCAGGATCCTGATGCACTGTGAAAACCCCAGACACACCTGGCAGGATCCTGATGCTCTGTGAAAACCCCATACACACCTGGCAGGATCCTGATAATCTATGAAATCCTCATACAGGCCTGGCAGGATCCTGATCCACTGGGAAAACCCCATTCACACCTGGCAGGATCCTGATCCACTGTCAAAACCCCATACACACCTGGCAGGATCCTGATACACTGTGAAAGCCCCATACACACCTGGCAGGATCCTGATAAACTGTGAAAATCCCATACACACCTGGCAGGAACCTGATCCACTGTGAAACCCCCATACACACCTGGCAGGATCGTGATACACTGTGAAAACCCCATACACACCTGGCAGGATCGTGATACACTGTGAAAACCCCATACACACCTGGCAGGATCCTGATAAACTGTGAAACCCCCATACACACCTGGCAGGATTCTGATATGCTGTGAAAACCCCATACACACCTGGCAGGATCCTGATACACTGTGAAACCCCCATACACACCTGGCAGGATCCTGATAAACTGTGAAACCCCCATGCACACCTGGCAGGATCCTGATAAACTGTGAAACCCCCATACACACCTGGCAGGATCCTGATAAACTGTGAAAACCCCATACATACCTGGCAGGATCCTGATACACAGTAAAACCCCATTCACATCTGGCGGGATCCTGATACACTGTGAAACCCCATACATACCTGGCAGGATCCTGATACACAGTGAAACCCCCATAGACACCTGACAGGATCCTGATAGACTGTGAAAACCCCATACATACCTGGCAGGATCCTGATACACAGTAAAACCCCATTCACATCTGGCGGGATCCTGATACACTGTGAAACCCCAAACACACCTGGCAGGATCCTGATACACTGTGAAACCCCATACACACCTGGAAGGATCCTGATACACTGTGAAACCCCATACACACCTGGCAGGATCCTGATAAACTGTGAAAACCCCATACACACCTAGCAGGATCCTGATGCACTGTGAAAACTCCATACACACCAGGCAGGATCCTGATAAACTGTGAAAACCCCATACACACCTGGCAGGATCCTGATAATCCATGAAACCCCCATACACACCTGGCAGGATCCTGATAAACTGCGAAAACCCCATCCACACCAGGCAGGATCCTGATAGACTGCGAAAACCCCATACATACCTGGCAGGATCCTGATACACCGTAAAACCCCATTCACATCTGGCGGGATCCTGATACACTGTGAAATCCCATAGACACCTGGCAGGATCCTGATGGACTGTGAAACCCCCATACACACCTGGAAGCATCCTGATACACTGTGAAACCGCATACACATCTAGCAGGATCCTGATAAACTGTGAAAACCACATACAGACCTAGCAGGATCCTGATGCACTGTGAAAACCCCAGACACACCTGGCAGGATCCTGATGCTCTGTGAAAACCCCATACACACCTGGCAGGATCCTGATAATCTATGAAATCCTCATACAGGCCTGGCAGGATCCTGATCCACTGGGAAAACCCCATTCACACCTGGCAGGATCCTGATCCACTGTCAAAACCCCATACACACCTGGCAGGATCCTGATACACTGTGAAAGCCCCATACACACCTGGCAGGATCCTGATACACTGTGAAAGCCCCACACACACCTGGCAGGATCCTGATAAACTATGAAACCCCCATACACACCTGGCAGGATCCTGATCCACTCTGAAACCCCATACACATCTAGCAGGATCCTGATAGACTGTGAAACCCCCATAGACCCCTGACAGGATCCTGATACACTGTGAAAACCCCATACATACCTGGCAGGATCCTGATACACAGTGAAACCCCATTCACATCTGACGTGATCCTGATAAACTGTGAAACCCCAATACACACCAGGCAGGATCCTGATACACAGTAAAACCCCATTCACATCTGGCGGGATCCTGATACACTGTGAAACCCCATACATACCTGGCAGGATCCTGATACACAGTGAAACCCCCATAGACACCTGACAGGATCCTGATAGACTGTGAAAACCCCATACATACCTGGCAGGATCCTGATACACAGTAAAACCCCATTCACATCTGGCGGGATCCTGATACACTGTGAAACCCCAAACACACCTGGCAGGATCCTGATACACTGTGAAACCCCATACACACCTGGAAGGATCCTGATACACTGTGAAACCCCATACACACCTGGCAGGATCCTGATAAACTGTGAAAACCCCATACACACCTAGCAGGATCCTGATGCACTGTGAAAACTCCATACACACCAGGCAGGATCCTGATAAACTGTGAAAACCCCATACACACCTGGCAGGATCCTGATAATCCATGAAACCCCCATACACACCTGGCAGGATCCTGATAAACTGCGAAAACCCCATCCACACCAGGCAGGATCCTGATAGACTGCGAAAACCCCATACATACCTGGCAGGATCCTGATACACCGTAAAACCCCATTCACATCTGGCGGGATCCTGATACACTGTGAAACCCCATAGACACCTGGCAGGATCCTGATGGACTGTGAAACCCCCATACACACCTGGAAGCATCCTGATACACTGTGAAACCGCATACACATCTAGCAGGATCCTGATAAACTGTGAAAACCACATACAGACCTAGCAGGATCCTGATGCACTGTGAAAACCCCAGACACACCTGGCAGGATCCTGATGCTCTGTGAAAACCCCATACACACCTGGCAGGATCCTGATAATCTATGAAATCCTCATACAGGCCTGGCAGGATCCTGATCCACTGGGAAAACCCCATTCACACCTGGCAGGATCCTGATCCACTGTCAAAACCCCATACACACCTGGCAGGATCCTGATACACTGTGAAAGCCCCATACACACCTGGCAGGATCCTGATAAACTGTGAAAATCCCATACACACCTGGCAGGAACCTGATCCACTGTGAAACCCCCATACACACCTGGCAGGATCGTGATACACTGTGAAAACCCCATACACACCTGGCAGGATCGTGATACACTGTGAAAACCCCATACACACCTGGCAGGATCCTGATAAACTGTGAAACCCCCATATACACCTGGCAGGATTCTGATATACTGTGAAAACCCCATACACACCTGGCAGGATCCTGATACACTGTGAAACCCCCATACACACCTGGCAGGATCCTGATAAACTGTGAAACCCCCATACACACCTGGCAGGATCCTGATAAAATGTGAAAACTCCATACACACCTGGCAGGATCCTGATAAACTGTGAAACCCCCATACACACCTGGCAGGATCCTGATAAAATGTGAAAACTCCATTCACACCTGGCAGGATCCTGATAAACTGTGAAACCCCCATACACACCAGGCAGGATGCTGATAAACTGTGAAACCCCCATAGACACCTGACAGGATCCTGATAGACTGTGAAAACCCCATACATACCTGGCAGGATCCTGATACTCAGTAAAACCCCATTCACATCTGGCAGGATGCTGATACACTGTGAAACCCCATACACACCTAGCAGGAAGCTGATACACTGTGAAACCCCCATACACACCTGGAAGGATCCTGATACACTGTGAAACCCCATACACACCTGGCAGGATCCTGATAAACTGTGAAAACCCCATACATCCCGAGCAGGATCCTGATACACTGTGAAACCCCCATACACACCTGGCAGGATCCTGATAATCCATGAAACCCCCATACACACCTGGCAGGATCCTGATTATCTATGAAACCCCGATACACACCTTGCAGGATCCTGATAAACTGTGAAACCCCCATACACACCAGGCACGATCCTGATACACTGTGAAAACCCCATACACATCTTGCGGGATCCTGATGCACTGTGAAACCCCATACACACCTGGCAGAGTCCTGATCCACTGTGAAACCCCCATACACACCTGGCAGGATCCAGATAAACTATGAAACCCCAATACACATCTGGCAGGATCCAGATAAACTATGAAACCCCAATACACACCTGGCAGGATCCTGATAAACTGTGAAACCCCCAGACACACCAGGTAGGATCCTGATACACTGTGAAACCCCCAGAGACACCTGGCAGGAGCCTGATGCACTGTGAAACCCCATTCACTCCTGGCACGAACCTGATACACTGTGAAAACCCCACACATACCTGGCAGGATCCTGATACACAGTAAAACCCCATTCACATCTGGCGAGATCCTGATACACTGTGAAACCCCATACACACCTGGCAGGATCCTGATACACTGTGAAACCCCATACACACCTGGCAGGATCCTGATAAACTGTGAAAACCCCATACACACCTGGCAGGATCCTGATGCACTGTGAAAACCCCATACACACCTGGCAGGATCCTGATGCACTGTGAAAACCCCAGACACACCTGGCAGGATCCTGATGCGCTGTGAAAACTCCATACACACCAGGCAGGATCCTGATAAACTGTGAAAACCCCATACACACCTGGCAGGATCCTGATAATCCATGAAACCCCCATACACACCTGGCAGGATCCTGATAAACTGTGAAAACCCCATCCACACCAGGCAGGATCCTGATAAACTGTGAAATCCCCATACACACCTGGCAGGATCCTGATACACTGTGAAAGCCCCACACACACCTGGCAGGATCCTGATAAACTATGAAACCCCCATACACACCTGGCAGGATCCTGATAAACTGTGAAACCCCCATACACACCTGGCAGGATCCTGATATACTGTGAAAACCCCATACACACCTGGCAGGATCCTGATACACTGTGAAACCCCCATACACACCTGGCAGGATCCTGATAAACTATGAAACCCCCATATAAACCTGGCAGGATCCTGATAAATTGTGAAAATCCCGTACACACCTGGCAGCATCCTGATACACTGTGAAAACCCCATACACACCTGGCGGGATCCTGATAAACTGTGAAACCCCCATACACACCTGGCAGGATCCTGATAAACTGTGAAACCCCATACACATCTGGCAGGATCCTGATAGACTGTGAAACCCCATTCACACCTGGCAGGATCTTGATAAACTGTGAAACCCCCATACACACCTGGCAGGATACTGATAAAATGTGAAAACTCCATACACACCTGGCAGGATCCTGATAAACTGTGAAACCCCCATACACACCTGGCAGGATCCTGATAAACTGTGAAAACCCCATACATACCTGGCAGGATCCTGATACTCAGTAAAACCCCATACACACCTGGCAGAATCCTGATACACTGTGAAACCCCATACACACCTAGCAGGATTATGATACACTGTGAAACCCCCATACACACCTGGAAGGTTCCTGATACACTGTGAAACCCCATACACACCTGGCAGGATCCTGATAAACTGTGAAACACCAATACACACCAGGCAGGATCCTGATAAACGGTGAAACCCCCATAGACACCTGACAGGATCCTGATAGACTGTGAAAACCCCATACATACCTGGCAGGATCCTGATACACAGTAAAACCCCATTCACATCTGGCGGGATCCTGATACACTGTGAAACCCCAAACACACCTAGCAGGATCCTGATACACTGTGAAACCCCAGACACACCTGGAAGGATCCTGATATACTGTGAAACCCCATACACACCTGGCAGGATACTGATAAACTGTGAAAACCCCATACACACCTAACAGGATCCTGATGCACTGTGAAAACCCCAGACACACCTGGCAGGATCCTGATGCACTGTAAAAACTCCATACACACCTGGCAGGATCCTGATAATCCATGAAACCCCCATACACACCTGGCAGGATCCTGATTATCTATGAAACCCCCATACACACCTGGCAGGATCCTGATACACAGTGTAAACCACATACATACCTGGCAGGATCCTGATCCACTGTGAAACCCCATTCACATCTTGCGGGATCCTGATACACTGTGAAACCCCATACACACCTGGCAGGATCCTGATATACTGTGAAACCCCATACACACCTGGCAGGATACTGATAAACTGTGAAAACCCCATACACACCTAACAGGATCCTGATGCACTGTGAAAACCCCAGACACACCTGGCAGGATCCTGATACACTGTGAAACCCCATACACACCTGGAAGGATCCTGATATACTGTGAAACCCCATACACACCTGGCAGGATACTGATAAACTGTGAAAACCCCATACACACCTAACAGGATCCTGATGCACTGTGAAAACCCCATACACACCTGGCAGGATCCTGATACACTGTAAAAACTCCATACACACCTGGCAGGATCCTGATAATCCATGAAACCCCCATACACACCTGGCAGGATCCTGATTATCTATGAAACCCCCAAACACACCTGGCAGGATCCAGATAATTTATGAAACCCCCATAGACACCTGGCACGAACCTGATACACTGTGAAAACCCCATACATACCTGGCAGGATCCTGATACACAGTAAAACCCCATTCACATCTGGCGAGATCCTGATACACTGTGAAACCCCAAACACACCTGGCAGGATCCTGATACACTGTGAAACCCCAAAGACACCTGGCAGGATCCTGATACACTGTGAAACCCCATACACACCTGGAAGGATCCTGATACACTGTGAAACCCCATACACACCTGGCAGGATCCTGATAAACTGTGAAAACCCCATACACACCTAGCAGGATCCTGATGCACTATGAAAACCCCATACACACCTGGCAGGATCCTGATGGGCTGTGAAAACTCCATACACACCAGGCAGGATCCTGATAAACTGTGAAAACCCCATACACACCTGGCAGGATCCTGATAATCCATGAAACCCCCATACACACCTGGCAGGATCCTGATAAACTGTGAAAACCCCATCCACACCAGGCAGGATCCTGATGCACTGTGAAAACCCCATACACACCTGGCAGGATCCTGATAAACTGTGAAACCCCCATACACACCTGGCAGGATCCTGATAAACTGTGAAACCCCATACACATCTGGCAGGATCTTGATAAACTGTGAAACCCCCATACACACCTGGCAGGTTCCTGATAAACTGTGAAAACTCCATACACACCTGGCAGGATCCTGATAAACTGTGAAACCCCCATACACACCAGGCAGGATCCTGATAAACTGTGAAACCCTCATAGACACCTGACAGGATCCTGATAGACTGTGAAAACCCCATACATACCTGGCAGGATCCTGATACACAGTAAAACCCCATTCTCATCTGGCGGGATCCTGATACACTGTGAAACCCCATACACACCTGGCAGAATCCTGATACACTGTGAAACCCCATACACACCTGGCAGAATCCTGATACACTGTGAAACCCCATACACACCTGGCAGGATCCTGATACACTGTGAAACCCCCATACACACCAGGAAGGATCCTGAAACACTGTGAAACCCCATACACACCTGGCAGGATCCTGATAATCTATGAAACCCCCATACACACCTGGCAGGATCCTGATAAACTGTGAAAACCCCATACACACCTGGCAGGATAATGATGCACTGTGAAAAGCCCATACACACCTGGCAGGATCCTGATACACTTTGAAAACCCCAGACTCACCTGGCAGGATCCTGATACACTGTGAATACCCCATACACACCTGGCAGGATCCTGATACACTGTGAAACCCCATACGCACCTGGCAGGATCCTGATGCACTGTGAAAACCCCATACACACCTGGCAGGATCCTGATGGACTGTCATACTCCCATACACATCTGGCAGGATCCTGATTCACTGTGAAACCCCCATACACACCTGGCAGGATCCTGATAGACTGTGAAAACCCCATACACACCTGGCAGGATCCTGATGGACTGTCAAACTCCCATACACATCTGGCAGGATCCTGATTCACTGTGAAACCCCCATACACACCTGGCAGGATCCTGATAAACTGTGAAACCCCCATACACACCAGGCAGGATCCTGATAAACTGTGAAAATCCGATACACACCTGGCAGGAACCTGATCCACTGTGAAAACCCCATACACACCTGGCAGGATCGTGATACACTGTCAAAACCCCATACACACCTGGCAGGATCCTGATAAACTGTGAAACCCCCATACACACCTGGCAGGATCCTGATATACTGTGAAAACCCCATACACACCTGGCAGGATCCTGATACACTGTGAAACCCCCATACACACCTGGCAGGATCCTGATAAACTATGAAACCCCCATATACACCTGGCAGGATCCTGATAAATTGTGAAAATCCTGTACACACCTGGCAGGCTCCTGATACACTGTGAAAACCCCATACACACCTGGCAGGATCCTGATAAACTGTGAAACCCCCATACACACCTGGCAGGATCCTGATAAACTGTGAAACCCCATACACATCTGGCAGGATCCTGATAGACTGTGAAACCCCATTCACACCTGGCAGGATCTTGACAAACTGTGAAACCCCCATACACACCTGGCAGGATCCTGATAAAATGTGAAAACTCCATACACACCTGGCAGGATCCTGATAAACTGTGAAACCCCCATACACACCAGGCAGGATCCTGATAAACTGTGAAACCCCCATAGACACCTGACAGGATCCTGATAGACTGTGAAACCCCCAGACATACCTGGCAGGATCCTGATATTCAGTAAAACCCCATTCACATCTGGCGGTATCCTGATGCACTGTGAAACCCCATACACACCTGGCAGAATCCTGATACACTGTGAAACCCCATACACACCTAGCAGGATCCTGATACACTGCGAAACCCCCATACACACCTGGAAGGATCCTGATACACTGTGAAACCCCATACACACCTGGCAGGATCCTGATAAACTGTGAAAACCCCATACACACCGAGCAGGATCCTGATGCACTGTGAAACCCCAGACATATCTGACGGGATCCTGATAAACTGTGAAACCCCAATACACACCAGGCAGGATCCTGATAAACGGTAAAACCCCCATAGACACCTGACAGGATCCTGACAGACTGTGAAAACCCCATATATACCTGGCAGGATCCTGATACACAGTAAAACCCCATTCACATCTGGCGGGATCCTGATACACTGTGAAACCCCAAACACACCTGGCAGGATCCTGATACACTGTGAAACCCCATACACACCTGGAAGGATCCTGATACACTGTGAAACCCCACACACACCTGGCAGGATCCTGATAAACTGTGAAAACCCCATACACACCTAGCAGGATCCTGATGCACTGTGAAAACCCCAGACACACCTGGCAGTCTCCTGATGCGCTGTGAAAACTCCATACACACCAGGCAGGATCCTGATAAACTGTGAAAACCCCATACACACCTGGCAGGATCCTGATAATCCATGAAACCCCCATACACACCTGGCAGGATCCTGATAAACTGTGAAAACCCCATCCACACCAGGCAGGATCCTGATGCACTGTGAAAACCCCATACACACCTGGCAGGATCCTGATAAACTGTGAAACCCCCATACACACCTGGCAGGATCCTGATAAACTGTGAAACCCCATACACATCTGGCAGGATCCTGATAGACTGTGAAACCCCATTCACACCTGGCAGGATCTTGATAAACTGTGAAACCCCCATACACACCTGGCAGGTTCCTGATAAACTGTGAAAACTCCATACACACCTGGCAGGATCCTGATAAACTGTGAAACCCCCATACACACCAGGCAGGATCCTGATAAACTGTGAAACCCTCATAGACACCTGACAGGATCCTGATAGACTGTGAAAACCCCATACATACCTGGCAGGATCCTGATACACAGTAAAACCCCATTCTCATCTGGCGGGATCCTGATACACTGTGAAACCCCATACACACCTGGCAGAATCCTGATACACTGTGAAACCCCATACACACCTGGCAGAATCCTGATACACTGTGAAACCCCATACACACCTGGCAGGATCCTGATACACTGTGAAACCCCCATACACACCTGGAAGGATCCTGAAACACTGTGAAACCCCATACACACCTGGCAGGATCCTGATAATCTATGAAACCCCCATATACACCTGGCAGGATCCTGATAAACTGTGAAAACCCCACACACACCTGGCAGGATAATGATGCACTGTGAAAAGCCCATACACACCTGGCAGGATCCTGATACACTTTGAAAACCCCAGACTCACCTGGCAGGATCCTGATACACTGTGAAAACCCCATACACACCTGGCAGGATCCTGATACACTGTGAAACCCCATACGCACCTGGCAGGATCCTGATGCACTGTGAAAACCCCATACACACCTGGCAGGATCCTGATGGACTGTCAAACTCCCATACACATCTGGCAGGATCCTGATTCACTGTGAAACCCCCATACACACCTGGCATTATCCTGATAGACTGTGAAAACCCCATACACACCAGGCAGGATCCTGATAAACTGTGAAACCCTCATAGACACCTGACAGGATCCTGATAGACTGTGAAAACCCCATACATACCTGGCAGGATCCTGATACACAGTAAAACCCCATTCTCATCTGGCGGGATCCTGATACACTGTGAAACCCCATACACACCTGGCAGAATCCTGATACACTGTGAAACCCCATACACACCTGGCAGAATCCTGATACACTGTGAAACCCCATACACACCTGGCAGGATCCTGATACACTGTGAAACCCCCATACACACCTGGAAGGATCCTGAAACACTGTGAAACCCCCATACACACCTGGCAGGATCCTGATAATCTATGAAACCCCCATACACACCTGGCAGGATCCTGATAAACTGTGAAAACCCCACACACACCTGGCAGGATAATGATGCACTGTGAAAAGCCCATACACACCTGGCAGGATCCTGATACACTTTGAAAACCCCAGACTCACCTGGCAGGATCCTGATGCACTGTGAAAACCCCATACACACCTGGCAGGATCCTGATGGACTGTCAAACTCCCATACACATCTGGCAGGATCCTGATTCACTGTGAAACCCCCATACACACCTGGAAGGATCCTGAAACACTGTGAAACCCCCATACACACCTGGCAGGATCCTGATAATCTATGAAACCCCCATACACACCTGGCAGGATCCTGATAAACTGTGAAAACCCCACACACACCTGGCAGGATAATGATGCACTGTGAAAAGCCCATACACACCTGGCAGGATCCTGATACACTTTGAAAACCCCAGACTCACCTGGCAGGATCCTGATGCACTGTGAAAACCCCATACACACCTGGCAGGATCCTGATGGACTGTCAAACTCCCATACAAATCTGGCAGGATCCTGATTCACTGTGAAACCCCCATACACACCTGGCAGGATCCTGATAGACTGTGAAAACCCCATACATACCTGGCAGGATCCTGATACTCAGTAAAACCCCATTCACATCTGGCGGGATCCTGATACACCGTGAAACCCCATACACACCTGGCAGAATCCTGATACACTGTGAAACGCCATACACACCTGGCAGGATCCTGATACACTGTGAAACCCCCATGCACACCTGGAAGGATCCTGATACACTGTGAAACCCCCATACACACCTGGAAGGATCCTGATACACTGTGAAAACCCCATACACACCGAGCAGGATCCTGATGCACTGTGAAACCCCAGACACACCTGGCAGGATCCTGATGCAATGTGAAAACTCCATACACACCTGGCAGGATCCTGATCCACTTTGAAAACCCCATACACACCTGGCAGGATCCTGATAAACCATGAAACCCCCCATACACACCTGGCAGGATCCTGATAAACTGTGAAAACTCCATACACACCTGGCAGGATCCTGATAAACTGTGAAACCCCCATACACACCAGGCAGGATCCTGATAAACTGTGAAACCCTCATAGACACCTGACAGGATCCTGATAGACTGTGAAAACCCCATACATACCTGGCAGGAACCTGATACACAGTAAAACCCCATTCACATCTGGCGGGATCCTGATACACTGTGAAACCCCATACACACCTGGCAGGATCCTGATACCCTGTGAAACCCCCATACACACCTGGAAGGATCCTGATACACTGTGAAACCCCATACACACCTGGCAGGATCCTGATAAACTGTGAAAACCCCATACACACCGAGCAGGATCCTGATGCACTGTGAAACCCCAGACATATCTGACGGGATCCTGATAAACTGTGAAACCCCAATACACACCAGGCAGGATCCTGATAAACGGTAAAACCCCCATAGACACCTGACAGGATCCTGACAGACTGTGAAAACCCCATATATACCTGGCAGGATCCTGATACACAGTAAAACCCCATTCACATCTTGCGGGATTCTGATACACTGTGAAACCCCAAACACACCTGGCAGGATCCTGATACACTGTGAAACCCCATACACACCTGGAAGGATCCTGATACACTGTGAAACCCCATACACACCTGGCAGGATCCTGATAAACTGTGAAAACCCCATACACACCGAGCAGGATCCTGATGCACTGTGAAACCCCAGACATATCTGACGGGATCCTGATAAACTGTGAAACCCCAATACACACCAGGCAGGATCCTGATAAACGGTAAAACCCCCATAGACACCTGACAGGATCCTGACAGACTGTGAAAACCCCATATATACCTGGCAGGATCCTGATACACAGTAAAACCCCATTCACATCTGGCGGGATCCTGATACACTGTAACCCCAAACACACCTGGCAGGATCCTGATACACTGTGAAACCCCATACACACCTGGAAGGATCCTGATACACTGTGAAACCCCACACACACCTGGCAGGATCCTGATAAACTGTGAAAACCCCATACACACCTAGCAGGATCCTGATGCACTGTGAAAACCCCAGACACACCTGGCAGTCTCCTGATGCGCTGTGAAAACTCCATACACACCAGGCAGGATCCTGATAAACTGTGAAAACCCCATACACACCTGGCAGGATCCTGATAATCCATGAAACCCCCATACACACCTGGCAGGATCCTGATAAACTGTGAAAACCCCATCCACACCAGGCAGGATCCTGATACACTGTGAAAACCCCATACACACCTGGCAGGATCCTGATAAACTGTGAAACCCCCATACACACCTGGCAGGATCCTGATAAACTGTGAAACCCCATACACATCTGGCAGGATCCTGATAGACTGTGAAACCCCATTCACACCTGGCAGGATCTTGATAAACTGTGAAACCCCCATACACACCTGGCAGGTTCCTGATAAACTGTGAAAACTCCATACACACCTGGCAGGATCCTGATAAACTGTGAAACCCCCATACACACCAGGCAGGATCCTGATAAACTGTGAAACCCTCATAGACACCTGACAGGATCCTGATAGACTGTGAAAACCCCATACATACCTGGCAGGATCCTGATACACAGTAAAACCCCATTCTCATCTGGCGGGATCCTGATACACTGTGAAACCCCATACACACCTGGCAGAATCCTGATACACTGTGAAACCCCATACACACCTGGCAGAATCCTGATACACTGTGAAACCCCATACACACCTGGCAGGATCCTGATACACTGTGAAACCCCCATACACACCTGGAAGGATCCTGAAACACTGTGAAACCCCCATACACACCTGGCAGGATCCTGATAATCTATGAAACCCCCATACACACCTGGCAGGATCCTGATAAACTGTGAAAACCCCACACACACCTGGCAGGATCCTGATAAACTGTGAAACCCCCATACACACCAGGCAGGATCCTGATAAACTGTGAAACCCTCATAGACACCTGACAGGATCCTGATAGACTGTGAAAACCCCATACATACCTGGCAGGAACCTGATACACAGTAAAACCCCATTCACATCTGGCGGGATCCTGATACACTGTGAAACCCCATACACACCTGGCAGGATCCTGATACACTGTGAAACCCCCATACACACCTGGAAGGATCCTGATACACTGTGAAACCCCATACACACCTGGCAGGATCCTGATAAACTGTGAAAACCCCATACACACCGAGCAGGATCCTGATGCACTGTGAAACCCCCATACACACCAGGCAGGATCCTGATAAACTGTGAAACCCTCATAGACACCTGACAGGATCCTGATAGACTGTGAAAACCCCATACAAACCTGGCAGGAACCTGATACACAGTAAAACCCCATTCACATCTGGCGGGATCCTGATACACTGTGAAACCTCATACACACCTGGCAGAATCCTGATACACTGTGAAACCCCATACACACCTGGCAGGATCCTGATACACTGTGAAACCCCCATACACACCTGGAAGGATCCTGAAACACTGTGAAACCCCATACACACCTGGCAGGATCCTGATAATCTATGAAACCCCCATACACACCTGGCAGGATCCTGATAACCTGTGAAACTCCCATTCACACCAGGCAGGATCCTGATGCACTGTGAAACCCCCATAGACCCCTGACAGGATCCTGATACACTGTGAAAAGCCCATATACACCTGGCAGGATCCTGATAAATAGTGAAAATCCCATACACACCTGGCAGGATCCTGATACACTGTGAAAACCCCATACACACCTGGCAGGATCTTGATAAACTGTGAAACCCCCATACACACCTGGCAGGATCCTGATAAAATGTGAAAACTCCATACACACCTGGCAGGATCCTGATAAACTGTGAAACCCCCATCCACACCAGGCAGGATCCTGATATACTGTGAAACCCCCATAGACACCTGACAGGATCCTGATAGACTGTGAAAACCCCATACATACCTGGCAGGATGCTGATACTCAGTAAAACCCCATTCACATCTGGCGGGATCCTGATACACTGTGAAACCCCATACACACCTGGCAGAATCCTGATACACTGTGAAACCCCATACACACCTGGCAGGATCCTGATACACTGTGAAACCCCCATACACACCTGGAAGGATCCTGATACACTGTGAAACCCCCATACACACCTGGAAGGATCCTGATACACTGTGAAAACCCCATACACACCGAGCAGGATCCTGATGCACTGTGAAACCCCAGACACATCTGGCAGGATCCTGATGCAATGTGAAAACTCCATACACACCTGGCAGGATCCTGATCCACTGTGAAAACCCCATACACACCTGGCAGGATCCTGATAATCTATGAAACCCCCATACACACCTGGCAGGATCCTGCTAAACTGTGAAACCCCCATACACACCAGGCAGGATCCTGATACACTGTGAAAACCCCATACACAACTGGCAGGATCCTGATAAACTGTGAAACCCCCATACACACCTGGCAGGATCCTGATAAACTGTGAAACCCCATACACATCTGGCAGGATCCTGATAGACTGTGAAACCCCATTCACACCTGGCAGGATCTTGATAAACTGTGAAACCCCCATACACACCTGGCAGGATCCTGATAAACTGTGAAAACTCCATACACACCTGGCAGGATCCTGATAAACTGTGAAACCCCCATACACACCAGGCAGGATCCTGATAAACTGTGAAACCCTCATAGACACCTGACAGGATCCTGATCGACTGTGAAAACCCCATACATACCTGGCAGGATCCTGATACACAGCAAAACCCCATTCACATCTGGCGGGATCCTGATACACTGTGAAACCCCATACACACCTGGCAGAATCCTGATACACTGTGAAACCCCCATACACACCTGGCAGGATCCTGATAATCTATGAAACCCCCATACACACCTGGCAGGATCCTGATAAACTGTGAAACCCCCATGCACACCAGGCAGGATCCTGATGCACTGTGAAAACCCCATGCACAACTGGCAGGATCCTGATAAACTGTGAAACCCCCATACACACCTGGCAGGATCCTGATAAACTGTGAAACCCCATACACACCTGGCAGGATCCTGATAGACTGTGAAACCCCATTCACACCTGGCAGGATCTTGATAAACTGTGAAACCCCCATACACACCTGGCAGGATCCTGATAAACTGTGAAAACTCCATACACACCTGGCAGGATCCTGATAAACTGTGAAACCCTCATAGACACCTGACAGGATCCTGATAGACTGTGAAAACCCCATACACACCTGGCAGGATCCTGATAAACTGTGAAAACTCCATACACACCTGGCAGGATCCTGATAAACTGTGAAACCCTCATAGACACCTGGCAGAATCCTGATACACTGTGAAATCCCATACACACCTGGCAGGATCCTGATACACTGTGAAACCCCCATACACACCTGGAAGGATCCTGAAACACTGTGAAACCCCATACACACCTGGCAGGATCCTGATAATCTATGAAACCCCCATACACACCTGGCAGGATCCTGATACACTGTGAAAACCCCATGCACACCGAGCAGGATCCTGATGCACTGTGAAACCCCAGACACACCTGGCAGGATCCTGATGCAATGTGAAAACTCCATACACACCTGGCAGGATCCTGATCCACTGTGAAAACCCCATACACACCTAGCAGGATCCTGATAATCTATGAAACCCCCATACACACCTGGCAGGATCCTGATAAACTGTGAAACCCCCATACACACCAGGCAGGATCCTGATACACTGTGAAAACCCCATACACACCTGGCAGGATCCTGATAAACTGTGAAACCCCCATACACACCTGGCAGGATCCTGATAAACTGTGAAACCCCATACACATCTGGCAGGATCCTGATAGACTGTGAAACCCCATTCACACCTGGCAGGATCTTGATAAACTGTGAAACCCGCATACACACCTGGCAGGATCCTGATAAACTGTGAAAACTCCATAAACACCTGGCAGGATCCTGATAAACTGTGAAACCCCCATACACACCAGGCAGGATCCTGATAAACTGTGAAACCCTCATAGACACCTGACAGGATCCTGATAGACTGTGAAAACCCCATACATACCTGGCAGGATCCTGATACACAGTAAAACCCCATTCACATCTGGCGGGATCCTGATACACTGTGAAACCCCATACACACCTGGCAGAATCCTGATACACTGTGAAACCCCATACACACCTGGCAGGATCCTGATACACTGTGAAACCCCCATACACACCTGGAAGGATCCTGAAACACTGTGAAACCCCATACATACCTGGCAGGATCCTGATAATCTATGAAACCCCCATACACACCTGTCAGGATCCTGATAAACTGTGAAACCCCCATTCACACCAGGCAGGATCCTGATGCACTGTGAAACCCCCATAGACCCCTGACAGGATCCTGATACACTGTGAAAAGCCCATACATACCTGGCAGGATCCTGATACACAGTGAAACCCCATTCACATCTGGCGGGATCCTGATACACTGTGAAACCCCATACACACCTGGCAGGTTCCTGATCCACTGTGAAACCCCCATACACACCTGGAAGGATCCTGATACACTGTGAAACCCCATACACACCTGGCAGGATCCTGATACACTGTGAAACCCCATACACACGTGGCAGGATCCTGATACACTGTGAAACCCCATACGCAGCTGGCAGTTTCCTGATACACTGTGAAACCCCCATACACACCTGGAAGGATCCTGATGCACTGTGAAACCCCATACACACGTGGCAGGATCCTGATAAGCTGTGAAAAACCCAAACACACCTGGCAGGATAATGATGCACTGTGAAAAGCCCAGACTCACCTGGCAGGATCCTGATACACTGTGAAAACCCCATACACACCTGGCAGGATCCTGATACACTGTGAAACCCCATACGCACCTGGCAGGATCCTGATGCACTGTGAAAACCCCATACACACCTGGCAGGATCCTGACGGACTGTGAAACTCCCATACACATCTGGCAGGATCCTGATTCACTGTGAAACCCCCATACACACCTGGCAGTATCCTGATCCACTGTGAAACCCCCATGCACACCTGGCAGGATTCTGATAAACTGTGAAACCCCATACACACCTGGCAGGATCCTGATATACTGCGAAAACCCCAAACTCATTTGGCAGGATCCTGATACACTGTGTAACCCCATACACACCTGGCAGGATCCTGATCCACTGTGAAACTCCCATACACACCTGGCAGGATCCTGATCCACTCTGAATCCCCGTACACATCTAGCAGGATCCTGATGGACTGTGAAACCCCATTCACACCTGGCAGGATCCTGATAAACTGTGAAAACCCCATACACACCTTGCAGGATCCTGATCCACTGTGACAACCCCATTCACATCTGGCAGGATCCTGATCCACTGTGAAAGCCCATTCACATCTGGCAGGATCCTGATACACTGTGAAACCCCACTCACACCTGGCTGGATTCTGATACACTGTGAAACCCCATTCACATCTGGCGGGATCCTGATACACTGTGAAACCCCATACACACCTGGCAGGTTCCTGATCCACTGTGAAACCCCCATACACACCTGGAAGGATCCTGATACACTGTGAAACCCCATACACACCTGGCAGGATCCTGATACACTGTGAAACCCCATACACACGTGGCAGGATCCTGATACACTGTGAATCCCCATACGCAGCTGGCAGTTTCCTGATACACTGTGAAACCCCCATACACACCTGGAAGGATCCTGATACACTGTGAAACCCCATACACACCTGGCAGGATCCTGATAAGCTGTGAAAACCCCACACACCTGGCAGGATAATGATGCACTGTGAAAAGCCCATACACACCTGGCAGGATCCTGATACACTTTGAAATACCCAGACTCACCTGGCAGGATGCTGATACACTGTGAAAACCCCATACACACCTGGCAGGATCCTGAAACACTGTGAAACCCCATACGCACCTGGCAGGATCCTGATGCACTGTGAAAACCCCATACACACCTGGCAGGATCCTGACGGACTGTGAAACTCCCATACACATCTGGCAGGATCCTGATTCACTGTGAAACCCCCATACACACCTGGCAGGATCCTGATCCACTGTGAAACCCCCATGCACACCTGGCAGGATCCTGATAAACTGTGAAACCCCATACACACCTGGCAGGATCCTGATATACTGCGAAAACCCCAAACTCATTTGGCAGGATCCTGATACACTGTGAAACCCCATACACACCTGGCAGGATCCTGATCCACTGTGAAACTCCCATACACACCTGGCAGCATCCTGATTCACTGTGAAACCCCCATACACACCTGGCAGGATCCTGATCCACTCTGAAACCCCGTACACATCTAGCAGGATCCTGATAGACTGTGAAACCCCATTCACACCTGGCAGGATCCTGATAAACTGTGAAAACCCCATACACACCTGGCAGGATCCTGATCCACTGTGACAACCCCATTCACATCTGGCAGGATCCTGATCCACTGTGAAAGCCCATTCACATCTGGCAGGATCCTGATACACTGTGAAACCCCACTCACACCTGGCTGGATTCTGATACACTGTGAAACCGCATAAACACCTGGCAGGAACCTGATCCACTGTGAAACCCCATACACACCTGGCAGGATCCTAATCCGCTGTGAAAACCCCATACACACCTGGCAGGATCCTGATCCACTGTGAAAACCCCATACACACCTGGCAGGATCCTGATGCACTGTGAAAACCCCATACACACCTGGCAGGATCCTGATGCACTGTGAAAACCCCAAAGGCACCTGGCAGGATCCAGATACACTGTGAAAACCCCATACACACCTGGCAGGATCCTGATACACTTTTAAACCCCATACACACCTGGCAGGATTCTGATGCACTGTGAAACCCCCATACACACCTGGCAGGATCCTGATACACTTTTAAAACCCATACACACCTGGCAGGATCCTGATCCACTCTGAAACCCCATACACATCTAGCAGGATCCTGATCAACTGTGAAAGCCCATTCACATCTGGCAGGATCCTGATCAACTGTGAAAGCCCATTCACATCTGTCAGGATCCTGATACACTGTGAAACCCCACTCACACCTGGCTGGATCCTGATGCACTGTGAAAACCCCAGACACACCTGGCAGGATCCTGATGCACTGTGAAAACCCCATGCACACCTGGCAGGATCCTGATAATCTATGAAATCCCCATACACACCTGGCAGGATCCTGATCCACTGGGAAAACCCCATTCACACCTGGCAGGATCCTGATCCACTGTGAAAACCCCATACACACCTGGCAGGATCCTGATACACTGTGAAAGCCCCATACACACCTGGCAGGATCCTGATAAACTATGAAACCCCCATACACACCTGGCAGGATCCTGATAAACTGTGAAAATCCCATACACACCTGGCAGGAACCTGATCCACTGTGAAAACCCCATACACACCTGGCAGGATCGTGATACACTGTGAAAACCCCATACACACCTGGCAGGATTGTGATACACTGTGAAAACCCCATACACACCTGGCAGGATCCTGATAAACTGTGAAACCCCCATCCACACCTGGCAGGATCCTGATATACTGTGAAAACCCCATACACACCTGGCAGGATCCTGATACACTGTGAAACCCCCATACACACCTGGCAGGATCCTGATAAACTATGAAACCCCCATACACACCTTGCAGGATCTTGATAGACTGTGAAAATCCCATACACACCTGGCAGGATCCTGATACACTGTGAAAACCCCATACACACCTGGCAGGATCCTGATAAACTGTGAAACCCCCATACACACCTGGCAGGATCCTGATAGACTGTGAAACCCCATTCACACCTGGCAGGATCTTGATAAACTGTGAAACCCCCATACACACCTGGCAGGATCCTGATAAAATGTGAAAACTCCATACACACCTGGCAGGATCCTGATAAACTGTGAAACCCCCATACACACCAGGCAGGATCCTGATAAACTGTGAAACCCCCATAGACAGCTGACAGGATCCTGATAGACTGTGAAAACCCCATACATACCTGGCAGGATCCTGATACTCAGTAAAACCCCATTCACATCTGGCGGGATGCTGATACACTGTGAAACCCCATACACACCTGGCAGAATCCTGATGCACTGTGAAACCCCATACACACCTAGCAAGATCCTGATACACTGTGAAACCCCCATACACACCTGGCAGGATCCTGATGCACTGTGAAAACCCCAATGGCACCTGGCAGGATCCAGATACACTGTGAAACCCCATACACACCTGGCAGGATCCTGATAAACTGTGAAAACCCCATACACACCGAGCAGGATCCTGATGCACTGTGAAACCCCAGACACATCTGACGGGATCCTGATAAACTGTGAAACCCCAATGCACACCAGGCAGGATCCTGATAAACTGTGAAACCCCCATAGACACCTGACAGGATCCTGATAGACTGTGAAAACCCCATACATACCTGGCAGGATCCTGATACACAGTAAAACCCCATTCACATCTGGCAGGATCCTGATACACTGTGAAACCCCATACACACCTGGCAGGATCCTGATAAACTGTGAAACCCCATTCACATCTTGCGGGATCCTGATGCACTGTGAAACCCCATACACACCTGGCAGAGTCCTGATCCACTGTGAAACCCCCATACACACCTGGCAGGATCCAGATAAACTATGAAACGCCAATACACACCTGGCAGGATCCAGATAAACTATGAAACCCCAATACACACCTGGCAGGATCCTGATAAACTGTGAAACCCCCAGACACACCAGGCAGGATCCTGATACACTGTGAAACCCCCATAGACACCTGGCAGGAGCCTGATCCACTGTGAAACCCCATTCACTCCTGGCACGAACCTGATACACTGTGAAAACCCCACACATACCTGGCAGGATCCTGATACACAGTAAAACCCCATTCACATCTGGCGAGATCCTGATACACTGTGAAACCCCAAACACACCTGGCAGGATCCTGATACACTGTGAAACCCCATACACACCTGGAAGGATCCTGATACACTGTGAAACCCCATACACACCTGGCAGGATCCTGATTAACTGTGAAAACGCCATACACACCTGGCAGGATCCTGATGCACTGTGAAAACCCCAGACACACCTGGCAGGATCCTGATGCGCTGTGAAAACTCCATACACACCTGGCAGGATCCAGATAAACTATGAAACCCCAATACACACCTGGCAGGATCCAGATAAACTATGAAACCCCAATACACACCTGGCAGGATCCAGATAAATTATGAAACCCCAATACACACCTGGCAGGATCCAGATAAACTATGAAACCCCAATACACACCTGGCAGGATCCTGATAAACTGTGAAACCCCCAGACACACCAGGCAGGATCCTGATACACTGTGAAACCCCCATAGACACCTGGCAGGAGCCTGATCCACTGTGAAACCCCATTCACTCCTGGCACGAACCTGATACACTGTGAAAACCCCACACATACCTGGCAGGATCCTGATACACAGTAAAACCCCATTCACATCTGGCGAGATCCTGATACACTGTGAAACCCCAAACACACCTGGCAGGATCCTGATACACTGTGACACCCCATACACACCTGGAAGGATCCTGATACACTGTGAAACCCCATACACACCTGGCAGGATCCTGATAAACTGTGAAAACCCCATACACACCTGGCAGGATCCTGATGCACTGTGAAAACCCCAGACACACCTGGCAGGATCCTGATGCGCTGTGAAAACTCCATACACACCAGGCAGGATCCTGATAAACTGTGAAAACCCCATACACACCTGGCAGGATCCTGATAATCCATGAAACCCCCATACACACCTGGCAGGATCCTGATAAACTGTGAAAACCCCATCCACACCAGGCAGGATCCTGATAAACTGTGAAATCCCCATGCACACCTGGCAGGATCCTGATACACTGTGAAAGCCCCACACACACCGGGCAGGATCCTGATAAACTATGAAACCCCCAGACACACCTGGCAGTATCCTGATCCACTGTGAAAACCCCACACACACCTGGCAGGATCCTGATAAACTGTGAAACCCCCATACACACCTGGCAGGATCCTGATATACTGTGAAAACCCCATACACACCTGGCAGGATCCTGATACACTGTGAAACCCCCATACACACCTGGCAGGATCCTGATAAACTATGAAACCCCCAAATACACCTGGCAGGATCCTGATAAATTGTGAAAATCCCGTACACACCTGGCAGCATCCTGATACACTGTGAAAACCCCATACACACCTGGCAGGATCCTGATAAACTGTGAAACCCCCATACACACCTGGCAGGATCCTGATAAACTGTGAAACCCCATACACATCTGGCAGGATCCTGATAGACTGTGAAACCCCATTCACACCTGGCAGGATCTTGATAAACTGTGAAACCCCCATACACACCTGGCAGGATACTGATAAAATGTGGAAACTCCATACACACCTGGCAGGATCCTGATAAACTGTGAAACCCCCATACACACCAGGCAGGATCCTGATAAACTGTGAAACCCCCATAGACACCTGACAGGATCCTGATAGACTGTGAAAACCCCATACATACCTGGCAGGATCCTGAAACTCAGTTAAACCCCATTCACATCTGGCGGGATCCTGATACACTGTGAAACCCCATACACACCTGGCAGAATCCTGATACACTGTGAAACCCCATACACACCGAGCAGGATCCTGATGCACTGTGAAACCCAGACACATCTGACGGGATCCTGATAAATTGTGAAACCCCAATACACACCAGGCAGGATCCTGATAAACGGTGAAACCCCCATAGACACCTGACAGGATCCTGATAGACTGTGAAAACCCCATACACACCTGGAAGGATCCTGATACACTGTGAAACCCCATACACACCTGGCAGGATACTGATAAACTGTGAAAACCCCATACACACATGGCAGGATCCTGATGCACTGTGAAAACTCCATACACACCAGGCAGGATCCTGATAAACTGTGAAAACCCCATACACACCTGGCAGGATCCTGATAATCCATGAAACCCCCATGCACACCTGGCTGGATCCTGATTATCTATGAAACCCCCATACACACCTGGCAGGATCCTGATAAACTGTGAAACCCCCACACACACCAGGCAGGATCCTAATACACTGTGAAACCCCCATAGACCACTGACAGGATCCTGATACACTGTGAAAACCCCATACATACCTGGCAGGATCCTGATCCACTGTGAAACCCCATTCACATCTGGCGGGATCCTGATACACTGTGAAACCCCATACACACCTGGCAGAGTCCTGATCCACAGTGAAACCCCCAAACACACCTGGCAGGATCCAGATAAACTATGAAACCCCAATACACACCTCGCAGGATCCTGATAAACTGTGAATCCCCCAGACACACCAGGCAGGATCCTGATACACTGTGAAACCCCCATAGACACCTGGCACGAACCTGATACACTGTGAAAACCCCATACATACCTGGCAGGATCCTGATACACAGTAAAACCCCATTCACATCTGGCGAGATCCTGATACACCGTGAAACCCCAAACACACCTGGCAGGATCCTGATACACTGTGAAACCCCAAACACACCTGGAAGGATCCTGATACACTGTGAAACCCCATACACACCTGGCAGGATCCTGATAAACTGTGAAAACCCCATACACACCTAGCAGGATCCTGATGCACTATGAAAACCCCAGACACACCTGGCAGGATCCTGATAAACTGTGAAAACCCCATACACACCTGGCAGGATCCTGATAAACTGTGAAAACCCCATACACACCTGGCAGGATCCTGATAATCCATGAAACCCCCATACACACCTGGCAGGATCCTGATAAACTGTGAAATCCCCATACACACCTGGCAGGATCCTGATAAACTGTGAAAGCCCCACACACACCTGGCAGGATCCTGATAAACTATGAAACCCCCATACACACCTGGCAGGATCCTGATAAACTGTGAAAATCCGATACACACCTGGCAGGAACCTGATCCACTGTGAAAACCCCATGCACACCTGGCAGGATCCTGATAAACTGTGAAACCCCCATACACACCTGGCAGGATCCTGATACACTGTGAAAACCCCATACACACCTGGCAGGATCCTGATAAACTGTGAAACCCCCATACACACCTGGCAGGCTCCTGATATACTGTGAAACCCCCATACACACCTGGCAGGATCCTGATATACTGTGAAAACCCCATACACACCTGGCAGGATCCTGATACACTGTGAAACCCCCATACACACCTGGCAGGATCCTGATAAACTATGAAACGCCCATATACACCTGGCAGGATCCTGATAAATTGTGAAAATCCCGTACACACCTGGCAGGATCCTGATACACTGTGAAAACCCCATACACACCTGGCAGGGTCCTGATAAACTGTGAAACCCTCATACACACCTGGCAGGATCCTGATAAACTGTGAAACCCCATACACATCTGGCAGGATCCTGATAGACTGTGAAACCCCATTCACACCTGGCAGGATCTTGACAAACTGTGAAACCCCCATACACACCTGGCAGGATCCTGATAAAATGTGAAAACTCCATACACACCTGGCAGGATCCTGATAAACTGTGAAACCCCCATACACACCAGGCAGGATCCTGATACACTGTGAAAACCCCATACATACCTGGCAGGATCCTGATATTCAGTAAAACCCCATTCACATCTGGCGGGATCCTGATACACTGTGAAACCCCATACACACCTGGCAGAATCCTGATACACTGTGAAACCCCATACACACCTAGCAGGATCCTGATACACTGTGAAACCCCCATACACACCTGGAAGGATCCTGATACACTGTGAAACCCCATACACACCTGGCAGGATCCTGATAAACTGTGAAAACCCCATACACACCGAGCAGGATCCTGATGCACTGTGAAACCCCAGACACATCTGACGGGATCCTGATAAACTGTGAAACCCCAATACACACCAGGCAGGATCCTGATAAACGGTAAAACCCCCATCGACACCTGACAGGATCCTGATAGACTGTGAAAACCCCATACATACCTGGCAGGATCCTGATACACAGTAAAACCCCATTCACATCTGGCGGGATCCTGATACACTGTGAAACCCCAAACACACCTGGCAGGATCCTGATACACTGTGAAACCCCATACACACCTGGAAGGATCCTGATACACTGTGAAACCCCATGCACACCTGGCAGGATCGTGATAAACTGTGAAAACCCCATACACACCGAGCAGGATCCTGATGCACTGTGAAAACCCCAGACACACCTGGCAGTCTCCTGATGCGCTGTGAAAACTCCATACACACCAGGCAGGATCCTGATAAACTGTGAAAACCCCATACACACCTGGCAGGATCCTGATAATCCATGAAACCCCCATACACACCTGGCAGGATCCTGATAAACTGTGAAAACCCCATCCACACCAGGCAGGATCCTGATAAACTGTGAAATCCCCATACACACCTGGCAGGATCCTGATACACTGTGAAAGCCCCACACACACCTGGTAGGATCCTGATAAACTATGAAACCCCCATACACACCTGGCAGGATCCTGATAAACTGTGAAAATCCCATACACACCTGGCAGGATCCTGATACACTGTGAAAACCCCATACACACCTGGCAGGATCCTGATAAACTGTGAAACCCCCATACACACCTGGCAGGATCCTGATAAACTGTGAAACCCCATCCACATCTGGCAGGATCCTGATACACTGTGAAACCCCATACACACCTGGCAGAATCCTGATACACTGTGAAACCCCATACACACCTAGCAGGATCCTGATACACTGTGAAACACCCATACACACCTGGAAGGATCCTGATACACTGTGAAACCCCATACACACCTGGCAGGATCCTGATAAACTGTGAAAACCCCATACACACCGAGCAGGATCCTGATGCACTGTGAAACCCCAGACACATCTGACGGGATCCTGATAAACTGTGAAACCCCAATACACACCAGGCAGGATCCTGATAAACGGTGAAACCCCCATAGACACCTGACAGGATCCTGATAGACTGTGAAAACCCCATACATACCTGGCAGGATCCTGATGCACAGTAAAACCCCATTCACATCTGGCGGGATCCTGATACACTGTGAAACCCCAAACACACCTGGCAGGATCCTGATAAACTGTGAAAACCCCATACACACCTAGCAGGATCCTGATGCACTGTGAAAACCCCAGACACACCTGGCAGGATCCTGATGCACAGTGAAAACTCCATACACACCAGGCAGGATCCTGATAAACTGTGAAAACCCCATACACACCTGGCAGGATCCTGATAATCCATGAAACCCCCATACACACCTGGCAGGATCCTGATAAACTGTGAAAACCCCATCCACACCAGGCAGGATCCTGATAGACTGTGAAAACCCCATACATACCTGGCAGGATCCTGATACACTGTGAAACCCCCATACACACCTGGAAGGATCCTGATACACTGTGAAACCCCGTACACATCTAGCAGGATCCTGATAAACTGTGAAAACCCAAGACACACCTGGCAGGATCCTGATGCACTGTGAAAACCCCAAACACACCTGGCAGGATCCTGATCCACTGTGAAAACCCCAGACACACCTGGCAGGATCCTGATGCACTGTGAAAACCCCACACACACCTGGCAGGATCCTGATAATCTATGAAATCCCCATACACACCTGGCAGGATCCTGATCCACTGGGAAAACCCCATTCACACCTGGCAGAATCCTGATGCACTGTGAAACCCCAGACACACCTGGCAGGATCCTGATGCAATGTGAAAACTCCATACACACCTGGCAGGATCCTGATCCAATGTGAAACCCCATACACACCTGGCACGTTCCTGATCCACTGTGAAACCTCCATACACACCTGGAAGGATCCTGATACACTGTGAAACCCCATACACACCTTGCAGGATCCTGATACACTGTGAAACCACATACACACGTGGCAGGATCCTGTTACACTGTGAAACCCCATACGCACCTGGCAGTTTCCTGATACCCTGTGAAACCCCCATACACACCTGGACCGATCCTGATACACTGTGAAACCCCATACACACCTGGCAGGATCCTGATCAGCTGTGAAAACGCCATACACACCTGGCAGGATAATGATGCACTGTGAAAAGCCCATACACACCTGGCAGGATCATGATACACTTTGAAAACCCCATACTCACCTGGCAGGATCCTGATGCACTGTGAAAACCCCATACACACCTGGCATGATCCTGATACACTGTGAAAACCCCAAACACATCTGGCAGGATCCTGATACACTGTGAAATCCCATTCTCACCTGGCAGGATCCTGATCCACTGTGAAACTCCCATACACATCTGGCAGGATCCTGATACACTGTGAAAGCCCCAAACACATCTGGCAGGATCCTCATCCACTGTGAAAACCCCACACACACCTGGCAGAGTCCTGATCCACTGTGAAAACCCCACACACACCTGGCAGAGTCCTGATCCACTGTGAAACCCCCATACACACCTGGCAGGATCCTGATCCACTGTGACACCCCATACACATCGAGCAGAATCCTGATAGACTGTGAAACCCCATTCACACCTGGCAGGATCCTGATAAACTGTGAAAACCCCACACACACCTGGCAGATTCCTGATCCACTGTGAAACCCCCATACACACCTGGCAGGATCCAGATAAACTATGAAACCCCCAAACACACCTGGCAGGATCCTGATCCACTGTGAAACCCCCATGCACAGCTGGCAGGTTCCTGATAAACTATGAAACCCCATACACATCTGGCAGGATCCTGATGCACTGTGAAACCCCATACACATCTGGCAGGATCCTGATCCACTGTGAAACTCCCATACACATCTGGCAGCATCCTGATTCACTGTGAAACCCCCATACACACCTGGCAGGATCCTGATCCACTGTGAAACCCCATACACATCTAGCAGGATCCTGATAGACTGTGAAACCCCATTCAAACCTGGCAGGATCCTGATAAACTGTGAAAACCCCATACACACCTGGCAGAGTCCTGATCCACTGTGAAACCCCCATACACTCCTGGCAGGATCCAGATAAACTACGAAACCCCAATACACACCTGGCAGGATCCTGATAAACTGTGAAACCCCCATACACACCAGGCAGGATCCTGATACACTGTGAAACCCCCATAGACACTTGGCAGGAGCCTGATCCACTGTGAAACCCCATTCACTCCTGGCACGAAGCTGATACACTGTGAAAACTCCATACGCACCTGGCAGGTTCTTGATCCACTGTGAAAACCCATACACACCTGGCAGGATCCTGATCCACTGTGAAAACCCCATACACAACTGGCAGGATCCTGATACACTGTGAAAGCCCCAAACACACCTGGCAGGATCCTGATAAACTGTGAAAACCCCATACACACCTGGCAGGATTCTGATACACTGTGAAAAGCCCAGACACACCTGGCAGGATCCTGATACACTGTGAACACCCATACACACCTGGCGGGATCCTGATACACAGTGAAACCACATTCACATCTGGCAGGATCCTGATGCACTGTGAAACCCCATGCACACCTGGCAGGATCCTGATCCACTGTGAAAACCCCATACACACCTGGCAGGATCCTGATAAACTGTGAAAACCCCATACACACCTGGCAGGATCCTGATAATCCATGAAACCCCCATACACACCTGGCAGGATCCTGATACACTGTGAAAGCCCCACACACACCTGGCAGGATCCTGATAAACTATGAAACCCCCATTCACACCTGGCAGGATCCTGATACACTGTGAAAACCCCATACACACCTGGCAGGATCCTGATAAACTGTGAAACCCCCATACACACCTGGCAGGATCCTGATATACTGTGAAACCCCCATACACACCTGGCAGGATCCTGATATACTGTGAAAACCCCATACACACCTGGCAGGATCCTGATACACTGTGAAACCCCCATACACACCTGGCAGGATCCTGATAAACTATGAAACCCCCATATACACCTGGCAGGATCCTGATAAATTGTGAAATTCCCGTACACACCTGGCAGGATCCTGATACACTGTGAAAACCCCATACACACCTGGCAGGATCCTTATAAACTGTGAAACCCCCATACACACCTGGCAGGATCCTGATAAACTGTGAAACCCCATACACATCTGGCAGGATCCTGATAGACTGTGAAACCCCATTCACACCTGGCAGGATCTTGACAAACTGTGAAACCCCCATACACACCTGGCAGGATCCTGACAAAATGTGAAAACTCCATACACACCTGGCAGGATCCTGATACACTGTGAAACCCCATACACACCTGGCGGGATCCTGATACACTGTGAAACCCCATACACACCTGGCAGAATCCTGATACACTGTGAAACCCCATACACACCTAGCAGGATCCTGATACATTGTGAAACCCCCATGCACACCTGGAAGGATCCTGATACACTGTGAAACCCCATACACACCTGGCAGGATCCTGATAAACTGTGAAAACCCCATACACACCGAGCAGGATCCTGATGCACTGTGAAACCCCAGACACATCTGACGGGATCCTGATAAACTGTGAAACCCCAATACACACCAGGCAGGATCCTGATAAACGGTAAAACCCCCATAGACACCTGACAGGATCCTGATAGACTGTGAAAACCCCATACATACCTGGCAGGATCCTGATACACAGTAAAACCCCATTCACATCTGGCGGGATCCTGATACACTGTGAAACCCCAAACACACCTGGCAGGATCCTGATACACTGTGAAACCCCATACACACCTGGAAGGATCCTGATACACTGTGAAACCCCATACACACCTGGCAGGATCGTGATAAACTGTGAAAACCCCATACACACCTAGCAGGATCCTGATGCACTGTGAAAACCCCAGACACACCTGGCAGGATCCTGATGCACTGTGAAAACTCCATGCACACCAGGCAGGATCCTGATAAACTGTGAAAACCCCATACACACCTGGCAGGATCCTGATAATCCATGAAACCCCCATACACACCTGGCAGGATCCTGATAAACTGTGAAAACCCCATCCACACCAGGCAGGATCCTGATAAACTGTGAAATCCCCATACACACCTGGCAGGATCCTGATACACTGTGAAAGCCCCACACACACCTGGCAGGATCCTGATAATCCATGAAACCCCCATACACACCTGGCAGGATCCTGATAAACTGTGAAAACCCCATCCACACCAGGCAGGATCCTGATAAACTGTGAAATCCCCATACACACCTGGCAGGATCCTGATACACTGTGAAAGCCCCACACACACCTGGCAGGATCCTGATCCACTGTGAAAACCCCAGACACACCTGGCAGGATCCTGATGCACTGTGAAAACCCCACACACACCTGGCAGGATCCTGATAATCTATGAAATCCCCATACACACCTGGCAGGATCCTGATCCACTGGGAAAACCCCATTCACACCTGGCAGAATCCTGATGCACTGTGAAACCCCAGACACACCTGGCAGGATCCTGATGCAATGTGAAAACTCCATACACACCTGGCACGTTCCTGATCCACTGTGAAACCCCCATACACACCTGGAAGGATCCTGATACACTGTGAAACCCCATACACACCTTGCAGGATCCTGATACACTGTGAAACCACATACACACGTGGCAGGATCCTGATACACTGTGAAACCCCATACGCACCTGGCAGTTTCCTGATACCCTGTGAAACCCCCATACACACCTGGACCGATCCTGATACACTGTGAAACCCCATACACACCTGGCAGGATCCTGATCAGCTGTGAAAACGCCATACACACCTGGCAGGATAATGATGCACTGTGAAAACCCCATACACACCTGGCATGATCCTGATAAACGGTAAAACCCCCATAGACACCTGACAGGATCCTGATAGACTGTGAAAACCCCATACATACCTGGCAGGATCCTGATACACAGTAAAACCCCATTCACATCTGGCGGGATCCTGATACACTGTGAAACCCCAAACACACCTGGCAGGATCCTGATACACTGTGAAACCCCATACACACCTGGAAGGATCCTGATACACTGTGAAACCCCATACACACCTGGCAGGATCGTGATAAACTGTGAAAACCCCATACACACCGAGCAGGATCCTGATGCACTGTGAAAACCCCAGACACACCTGGCAGTCTCCTGATGCGCTGTGAAAACTCCATACACACCAGGCAGGATCCTGATAAACTGTGAAAACCCCATACACACCTGGCAGGATCCTGATAATCCATGAAACCCCCATACACACCTGGCAGGATCCTGATAAACTGTGAAAACCCCATCCACACCAGGCAGGATCCTGATAAACTGTGAAATCCCCATACACACCTGGCAGGATCCTGATACACTGTGAAAGCCCCACACACACCTGGTAGGATCCTGATAAACTATGAAACCCCCATACACACCTGGCAGGATCCTGATAAACTGTGAAAATCCCATACACACCTGGCAGGATCCTGATACACTGTGAAAACCCCATACACACCTGGCAGGATCCTGATAAACTGTGAAACCCCCATACACACCTGGCAGGATCCTGATAAACTGTGAAACCCCATCCACATCTGGCAGGATCCTGATACACTGTGAAACCCCATACACACCTGGCAGAATCCTGATACACTGTGAAACCCCATACACACCTAGCAGGATCCTGATACACTGTGAAACACCCATACACACCTGGAAGGATCCTGATACACTGTGAAACCCCATACACACCTGGCAGGATCCTGATAAACTGTGAAAACCCCATACACACCGAGCAGGATCCTGATGCACTGTGAAACCCCAGACACATCTGACGGGATCCTGATAAACTGTGAAACCCCAATACACACCAGGCAGGATCCTGATAAACGGTGAAACCCCCATAGACACCTGACAGGATCCTGATAGACTGTGAAAACCCCATACATACCTGGCAGGATCCTGATGCACAGTAAAACCCCATTCACATCTGGCGGGATCCTGATACACTGTGAAACCCCAAACACACCTGGCAGGATCCTGATAAACTGTGAAAACCCCATACACACCTAGCAGGATCCTGATGCACTGTGAAAATCCCAGACACACCTGGCAGGATCCTGATGCACAGTGAAAACTCCATACACACCAGGCAGGATCCTGATAAACTGTGAAAACCCCATACACACCTGGCAGGATCCTGATAATCCATGAAACCCCCATACACACCTGGCAGGATCCTGATAAACTGTGAAAACCCCATCCACACCAGGCAGGATCCTGATAGACTGTGAAAACCCCATACATACCTGGCAGGATCCTGATACACTGTGAAACCCCCATACACACCTGGAAGGATCCTGATACACTGTGAAACCCCGTACACATCTAGCAGGATCCTGATAAACTGTGAAAACCCAAGACACACCTGGCAGGATCCTGATGCACTGTGAAAACCCCAAACACACCTGGCAGGATCCTGATCCACTGTGAAAACCCCAGACACACCTGGCAGGATCCTGATGCACTGTGAAAACCCCACACACACCTGGCAGGATCCTGATAATCTATGAAATCCCCATACACACCTGGCAGGATCCTGATCCACTGGGAAAACCCCATTCACACCTGGCAGAATCCTGATGCACTGTGAAACCCCAGACACACCTGGCAGGATCCTGATGCAATGTGAAAACTCCATACACACCTGGCAGGATCCTGATCCAATGTGAAACCCCATACACACCTGGCACGTTCCTGATCCACTGTGAAACCCCCATACACACCTGGAAGGATCCTGATACACTGTGAAACCCCATACACACCTTGCAGGATCCTGATACACTGTGAAACCACATACACACGTGGCAGGATCCTGTTACACTGTGAAACCCCATACGCACCTGGCAGTTTCCTGATACCCTGTGAAACCCCCATACACACCTGGACCGATCCTGATACACTGTGAAACCCCATACACACCTGGCAGGATCCTGATCAGCTGTGAAAACGCCATACACACCTGGCAGGATAATGATGCACTGTGAAAAGCCCATACACACCTGGCAGGATCATGATACACTTTGAAAACCCCATACTCACCTGGCAGGATCCTGATGCACTGTGAAAACCCCATACACACCTGGCATGATCCTGATACACTGTGAAAACCCCAAACACATCTGGCAGGATCCTGATACACTGTGAAATCCCATTCTCACCTGGCAGGATCCTGATCCACTGTGAAACTCCCATACACATCTGGCAGGATCCTGATACACTGTGAAAACCCCAAACACATCTGGCAGGATCCTCATCCACTGTGAAAACCCCACACACACCTGGCAGAGTCCTGATCCACTGTGAAAACCCCACACACACCTGGCAGAGTCCTGATCCACTGTGAAACCCCCATACACACCTGGCAGGATCCTGATCCACTGTGACACCCCATACACATCGAGCAGAATCCTGATAGACTGTGAAACCCCATTCACACCTGGCAGGATCCTGGTAAACTGTGAAAACCCCACACACACCTGGCAGATTCCTGATCCACTGTGAAAATCCCATACACACCTGGCAGGATCCTGATACACTGTGAAAACCCCATACACACCTGGCAGGATCCTGATAAACTGTGAAACCCCCATACACACCTGGCAGGATCCTGATAAACTGTGAAACCCCATCCACATCTGGCAGGATCCTGATACACTGTGAAACCCCATACACACCTGGCAGAATCCTGATACACTGTGAAACCCCATACACACCTAGCAGGATCCTGATACACTGTGAAACACCCATACACACCTGGAAGGATCCTGATACACTGTGAAACCCCATACACACCTGGCAGGATCCTGATAAACTGTGAAAACCCCATACACACCGAGCAGGATCCTGATGCACTGTGAAACCCCAGACACATCTGACGGGATCCTGATAAACTGTGAAACCCCAATACACACCAGGCAGGATCCTGATAAACGGTGAAACCCCCATAGACACCTGACAGGATCCTGATAGACTGTGAAAACCCCATACATACCTGGCAGGATCCTGATGCACAGTAAAACCCCATTCACATCTGGCGGGATCCTGATACACTGTGAAACCCCAAACACACCTGGCAGGATCCTGATAAACTGTGAAAACCCCATACACACCTAGCAGGATCCTGATGCACTGTGAAAACCCCAGACACACCTGGCAGGATCCTGATGCACAGTGAAAACTCCATACACACCAGGCAGGATCCTGATAAACTGTGAAAACCCCATACACACCTGGCAGGATCCTGATAATCCATGAAACCCCCATACACACCTGGCAGGATCCTGATAAACTGTGAAAACCCCATCCACACCAGGCAGGATCCTGATAGACTGTGAAAACCCCATACATACCTGGCAGGATCCTGATACACTGTGAAACCCCCATACACACCTGGAAGGATCCTGATACACTGTGAAACCCCGTACACATCTAGCAGGATCCTGATAAACTGTGAAAACCCAAGACACACCTGGCAGGATCCTGATGCACTGTGAAAACCCCAAACACACCTGGCAGGATCCTGATCCACTGTGAAAACCCCAGACACACCTGGCAGGATCCTGATGCACTGTGAAAACCCCACACACACCTGGCAGGATCCTGATAATCTATGAAATCCCCATACACACCTGGCAGGATCCTGATCCACTGGGAAAACCCCATTCACACCTGGCAGAATCCTGATGCACTGTGAAACCCCAGACACACCTGGCAGGATCCTGATGCAATGTGAAAACTCCATACACACCTGGCAGGATCCTGATCCAATGTGAAACCCCATACACACCTGGCACGTTCCTGATCCACTGTGAAACCCCCATACACACCTGGACCGATCCTGATACACTGTGAAACCCCATACACACCTGGCAGGATCCTGATCAGCTGTGAAAACGCCATACACACCTGGCAGGATAATGATGCACTGTGAAAAGCCCATACACACCTGGCAGGATCATGATACACTTTGAAAACCCCATACTCACCTGGCAGGATCCTGATGCACTGTGAAAACCCCATACACACCTGGCATGATCCTGATACACTGTGAAAACCCCAAACACATCTGGCAGGATCCTGATACACTGTGAAATCCCATTCTCACCTGGCAGGATCCTGATCCACTGTGAAACTCCCATACACATCTGGCAGGATCCTGATACACTGTGAAAACCCCAAACACATCTGGCAGGATCCTCATCCACTGTGAAAACCCCACACACACCTGGCAGAGTCCTGATCCACTGTGAAAACCCCACACACACCTGGCAGAGTCCTGATCCACTGTGAAACCCCCATACACACCTGGCAGGATCCTGATCCACTGTGACACCCCATACACATCGAGCAGAATCCTGATAGACTGTGAAACCCCATTCACACCTGGCAGGATCCTGATAAACTGTGAAAACCCCACACACACCTGGCAGATTCCTGATCCACTGTGAAACCCCCATACACACCTGGCAGGATCCAGATAAACTATGAAACCCCCAAACACACCTGGCAGGATCCTGATCCACTGTGAAACCCCCATGCACAGCTGGCAGGTTCCTGATAAACTATGAAACCCCATACACACCTGGCAGGATCCTGATGCACTGTGAAACCCCATACACATCTGGCAGGATCCTGATCCACTGTGAAACTCCCATACACATCTGGCAGCATCCTGATTCACTGTGAAACCCCCATACACACCTGGCAGGATCCTGATCCACTGTGAAACCCCATACACATCTAGCAGGATCCTGATAGACTGTGAAACCCCATTCAAACCTGGCAGGATCCTGATAAACTGTGAAAACCCCATACACACCTGGCAGAGTCCTGATCCACTGTGAAACCCCCATACACTCCTGGCAGGATCCAGATAAACTACGAAACCCCAATACACACCTGGCAGGATCCTGATAAACTGTGAAACCCCCATACACACCAGGCAGGATCCTGATACACTGTGAAACCCCCATAGACACTTAGCAGGAGCCTGATCCACTGTGAAACCCCATTCACTCCTGGCACGAAGCTGATACACTGTGAAAACTCCATACGCACCTGGCAGGTTCTTGATCCACTGTGAAAACCCATACACACCTGGCAGGATCCTGATCCACTGTGAAAACCCCATACACACCTGGCAGGATCCTGATACACTGTGAAAGCCCCAAACATACCTGGCAGGATCCTGATAAACTGTGAAAACCCCATACACACCTGGCAGAATCCTGATACACTGTGAAACCCCATACACACCTAGCAGGATCCTGATACACTGTGAAACACCCATACACACCTGGAAGGATCCTGATACACTGTGAAACCCCATACACACCTGGCAGGATCCTGATAAACTGTGAAAACCCCATACACACCGAGCAGGATCCTGATGCACTGTGAAACCCCAGACACATCTGACGGGATCCTGATAAACTGTGAAACCCCAATACACACCAGGCAGGATCCTGATAAACGGTGAAACCCCCATAGACACCTGACAGGATCCTGATAGACTGTGAAAACCCCATACATACCTGGCAGGATCCTGATGCACAGTAAAACCCCATTCACATCTGGCGGGATCCTGATACACTGTGAAACCCCAAACACACCTGGCAGGATCCTGATAAACTGTGAAAACCCCATACACACCTAGCAGGATCCTGATGCACTGTGAAAACCCCAGACACACCTGGCAGGATCCTGATGCACAGTGAAAACTCCATACACACCAGGCAGGATCCTGATAAACTGTGAAAACCCCATACACACCTGGCAGGATCCTGATAATCCATGAAACCCCCATACACACCTGGCAGGATGCTGATAAACTGTGAAAACCCCATCCACACCAGGCAGGATCCTGATAGACTGTGAAAACCCCATACATACCTGGCAGGATCCTGATACACTGTGAAACCCCCATACACACCTGGAAGGATCCTGATACACTGTGAAACCCCGTACACATCTAGCAGGATCCTGATAAACTGTGAAAACCCAAGACACACCTGGCAGGATCCTGATGCACTGTGAAAACCCCAAACACACCTGGCAGGATCCTGATCCACTGTGAAAACCCCAGACACACCTGGCAGGATCCTGATGCACTGTGAAAACCCCACACACACCTGGCAGGATCCTGATAATCTATGAAATCCCCATACACACCTGGCAGGATCCTGATCCACTGGGAAAACCCCATTCACACCTGGCAGAATCCTGATGCACTGTGAAACCCCAGACACACCTGGCAGGATCCTGATGCAATGTGAAAACTCCATACACACCTGGCAGGATCCTGATCCAATGTGAAACCCCATACACACCTGGCACGTTCCTGATCCACTGTGAAACCCCCATACACACCTGGAAGGATCCTGATACACTGTGAAACCCCATACACACCTTGCAGGATCCTGATACACTGTGAAACCACATACACACGTGGCAGGATCCTGTTACACTGTGAAACCCCATACGCACCTGGCAGTTTCCTGATACCCTGTGAAACCCCCATACACACCTGGACCGATCCTGATACACTGTGAAACCCCATACACACCTGGCAGGATCCTGATCAGCTGTGAAAACGCCATACACACCTGGCAGGATAATGATGCACTGTGAAAAGCCCATACACACCTGGCAGGATCATGATACACTTTGAAAACCCCATACTCACCTGGCAGGATCCTGATGCACTGTGAAAACCCCATACACACCTGGCATGATCCTGATACACTGTGAAAACCCCAAACACATCTGGCAGGATCCTGATACACTGTGAAATCCCATTCTCACCTGGCAGGATCCTGATCCACTGTGAAACTCCCATACACATCTGGCAGGATCCTGATACACTGTGAAAACCCCAAACACATCTGGCAGGATCCTCATCCACTGTGAAAACCCCACACACACCTGGCAGAGTCCTGATCCACTGTGAAAACCCCACACACACCTGGCAGAGTCCTGATCCACTGTGAAACCCCCATACACACCTGGCAGGATCCTGATCCACTGTGACACCCCATACACATCGAGCAGAATCCTGATAGACTGTGAAACCCCATTCACACCTGGCAGGATCCTGATAAACTGTGAAAACCCCACACACACCTGGCAGATTCCTGATCCACTGTGAAACCCCCATACACACCTGGCAGGATCCAGATAAACTATGAAACCCCCAAACACACCTGGCAGGATCCTGATCCACTGTGAAACCCCCATGCACAGCTGGCAGGTTCCTGATAAACTATGAAACCCCATACACACCTGGCAGGATCCTGATGCACTGTGAAACCCCATACACATCTGGCAGGATCCTGATCCACTGTGAAACTCCCATACACATCTGGCAGCATCCTGATTCACTGTGAAACCCCCATACACACCTGGCAGGATCCTGATCCACTGTGAAACCCCATACACATCTAGCAGGATCCTGATAGACTGTGAAACCCCATTCAAACCTGGCAGGATCCTGATAAACTGTGAAAACCCCATACACACCTGGCAGAGTCCTGATCCACTGTGAAACCCCCATACACTCCTGGCAGGATCCAGATAAACTACGAAACCCCAATACACACCTGGCAGGATCCTGATAAACTGTGAAACCCCCATACACACCAGGCAGGATCCTGATACACTGTGAAACCCCCATAGACACTTAGCAGGAGCCTGATCCACTGTGAAACCCCATTCACTCCTGGCACGAAGCTGATACACTGTGAAAACTCCATACGCACCTGGCAGGTTCTTGATCCACTGTGAAAACCCATACACACCTGGCAGGATCCTGATCCACTGTGAAAACCCCATACACACCTGGCAGGATCCTGATACACTGTGAAAGCCCCAAACATACCTGGCAGGATCCTGATAAACTGTGAAAACCCCATACACACCTGGCAGGATTCTGATACACTGTGAAAAGCCCAGACACACCTGGCAGGATCCTGATACACTGTGAACACCCATACACACCTGGCGGGATCCTGATACACAGTGAAACCCCATTCACATCTTGCAGGATCCTGATGCACTGTGAAACCCCATGCACACCTGGCAGGATCCTGATCCACTGTGAAAACCCCATACACACCTGGCAGGATCCTGATAAACTGTGAAAACCCCATACACACCTGGCAGGATCCTGATAATCCATGAAACCCCCATACACACCTGGCAGGATCCTGATACACTGTGAAAGCCCCACACACACCTGGCAGGATCCTGATAAACTATGAAACCCCCATTCACACCTGGCAGGATCCTGATACACTGTGAAAACCCCATACACACCTGGCAGGATCCTGATAAACTGTGAAACCCCCATACACACCTGGCAGGATCCTGATATACTGTGAAACCCCCATACACACCTGGCAGGATCCTGATATACTGTGAAAACCCCATACACACCTGGCAGGATCCTGATACACTGTGAAACCCCCATACACACCTGGCAGGATCCTGATAAACTATGAAACCCCCATATACACCTGGCAGGATCCTGATAAATTGTGAAATTCCCGTACACACCTGGCAGGATCCTGATACACTGTGAAAACCCCATACACACCTGGCAGGATCCTTATAAACTGTGAAACCCCCATACACACCTGGCAGGATCCTGATCAACTGTGAAACCCCATACACATCTGGCAGGATCCTGATAAATTGTGAAATTCCCGTACACACCTGGCAGGATCCTGATACACTGTGAAAACCCCATACACACCTGGCAGGATCCTTATAAACTGTGAAACCCCATTCACACCTGGCAGGATCTTGACAAACTGTGAAACCCCCATACACACCTGGCAGGATCCTGATCCACTGTTAAAACCCATACACACCTGGCAGGATCCTGATCCACTGTGACAACCCCATTCACACCTGGCAGGATCCTGATCCACTGTGAAAACCCCATACACACCTGGCCAGATCCTGATACACTGTGAAAGCCCCAGAAACACCTGGCAGGATCCTGATAAACTGTGAAAACCCCATACACACCTGGCAGGATTCTGATACACTGTGAAAAGCCCAGACACACCTGGCAGGATCCTGATACACTGTGAAAACCCCAGACAGATCTGGCATGATCCTGATACACTGTGAAACCCCATACACACCTGGCAGGATCCTGATCCACTGTGAAACCCCGTTCACGTCTGGCAGGTTCCTGATACAATGTGAAACCCCATTCACATCTGACAGGATCCTGATCCACTGTGAAACCCCATTCACATCTGGCAGGATCCTGATACATTGTGAAAACCCCATTCACATCTGGCAGGATCCTGATCCACTGTGAAACCCCATTCACATCTGGCAGGATCCTGATACATTGTGAAAACCCCATTCACACCTGGCAGGATCCTGATCCACTGTGAAACCCCATAAACACCTGGCAGGATCCTGATCCACTGTGAAACCCCATACACACCTGGCAGGATCCTGATCCACTGTGAAAACCCCATACACACCAGGCAGGATCCTGATCCACTGTGAATACCCCAAACACACCTGGCAGGATCCTTATAAACTGTGAAACCCCAGACACATCTGGCAGGATCCTGATAGACTGTGAAACCCCATTCACACCTGGCAGGATCTTGATACACTGTGAAACCCCCATACACACCTGGCAGGATCCTGATAAACTGTGAAACCCCCATACACACCTGACAGGATCCTGATAGACAGTGAAAACCCCATACATACCTGGCAGGATCCTGATACACAGTAAAATCCCATTCACATCTGGCGGGATCCTGATACACTGTGAAACCCCATTCACTCCTGGCAGAATCCTGATACACTGTGAAACCCCATACACACCTGGCAGGATCCTGATAAACTGTGAAACCCCCATACACACCTGGAAGGATCCTGATGCACTGTGAAACCCCAGACACACCTGGCAGGATCCTGATGCACTGTGAAAACTCCATACACACCTGGCAGGATCCTGATCCACTGTGAAAACCCCATACACACCTGGCAGGATGCTGATAATCTATGAAACCCCCATACACACCTGGCAGGATCCTGATAAACTGTGAAACCCCCATACACACCAGGTAGGATCCTGATAGACTGTGAAAACCCCAAACACATCTGGCAGGATCCTGATACACTGTGAAACTCCCATACACACTTGGCAGGATCCTGATCCACTGTGAAACCCCATACACATCTAGCAGGATCCTGATAGACTGTGAAACCCCATTCACACCTGGCAGGATCCTGATAAACTGCGCAAACCCCATACACACCTGGCAGAGTCCTGATCCACTGTGAAACCCTGGCAGGAACCAGATAAACTATGAAACCCCAATACACACCTGGCAGGATCCTGATAAACTGTGAAACCCCCATACACACCAGGCAGGATCCTGATACACTGTGAAACCCCCATAGACACCTGACAGGAGCCTGATCCACTGTGAAACCCCGTTCACACCTGGCAGGTTCCTGATACAATGTGAAACCCCATTCACATCTGGCAGGATCCTGATACACTGTGAAACCCCACTCACACCTGGCTGGATTCGGATACACTGTGAAACCCCAAAAACACCTGGCAGGATCCTGATCCACTGTGAAACCCCATTCACATCTGGCAGGATCCTGATACACTGTGAAACCCCACTCACACCTGGCTGGATTCTGATACACTGTGAAACCCCAAAAACACCTGGCAGGATCCTGATCCACTGTGAAACCCCATACACACCTGGCAGGATCCTGATCCACTATGAAAACCCCATACACACCTGGCAGTATCCTGATCCACTGTGAAAACCGCATACACACCTGGCAGGATCCTGATAAACTGTGAAACCCCCATACACACCTGGCATGATCCTTATAAACTGTGAAATCCCATACACATCTGGCAGGATCTTGCTAAACTGTGAAACCCCCAAACACACCTGGCAGGATCCTGATAAACTGTGAAATCCCATACACATCTGGCAGGATCTTGATAAACTGTGTAACCCCCAAACACACCTGGCAGGATCCTGATAAACTGTGAAACCCCCATACACACCTGGCATGATCCTTATAAACTGTGAAATCCCATACACATCTGGCAGGATCTTGATAAACTGTGAAACCCCCAAACACACCTGGCAGGATCCTGATGGACTGTGAAAACCCCATACATACCTGGCAGGATCCTGATACACAGTAAAACCCCATTCACATCTGGCGGGATCCTGATACACTGTGAAACCCCATACACACCTGGCAGAATCCTGATACACTGTGAAACCCCATACACACCTGGCAGGATCCTGATACACTGTGAAACCCCCATACACACCTGGAAGGATCCTAATACACTGTGAAACCCCCATACACACCTGGAAGGATCCTAATACACTGTGAAACCCGATACACACCTGGCAGGATCCTGATCCACTGTGAAACCCCATACACACCTGGCAGGATCCTGATCCACTGTGAAAACCCCATACACACCTGGCAGGATCCTGATCCACTGTGAAAACCCCATACACACCTGGCAGGATCCTTATAAACTGTGAAACCCCATACACATCTGGCAGGATCCTCTTAGACTGTGAAACCCCATTCACACCTGGCAGGATCTTGATACACTGTGAAACCCCCATACACACCTGGCAGGATCCTGATAAACTGTGAAAACTCCATACACACCTGGCAGGATCCTGATAAACTGTGAAACCCCCATACACACCTGGCAGGATCCTGATAAACTGTGAAACCCCCATAGACACCTGACAGGATCCTGATAGACTGTGAAAACCCCAAACATCCCTGGCAGGATCCTGATACACAGTAAAATCCCATTCACATCTGGCGGGATCCTGATACACTGTGAAACCCCATACACACCTGGCAGAATCCTGATACACTGTGAAACCCCATACACAACTGGCAGGATCCTGATACACTGTGAAACCCCCATACACACCTGGAAGGATCCTGATGCACTGTGAAACCCCAGACACACCTGGCAGGATCCTGATGCACTGTGAAAACTCCATACACACCTGGCAGGATCCTGATCCACTGTGAAAACCCCATACACACCTGGCAGGATCCTGATAATCTATGAAACCCCCATACACACCTGGCAGGATCCTGATAAACTGTGAAACCCCCATACACACCAGGCAGGATCCTGATACACTGTGAAACCCCCATAGACCCCTGACAGGATCCTGATACACTGTGAAAACCCCATACACATCTGGCAGGATCCTGATTCACTGTGAAACCCCCATACACACCTGGCAGGATCCTGATCCACTGTGAAACCCCCATGCACACCTGGCAGGTTCCTGATAAACTATAAAACCCCATACACACCTGGCAGGATCCTGATAGACTGTGAAAACCCCAAACACATCTGGCAGGATCCTGATACACTGTGAAACCCCATACACATCTGGCAGGATCCTCATTCACTTTGAAACCCCCATACACACTTGGCAGGATCCTGATCCACTGTGAAACCCCATACACATCTAGCAGGATCCTGATAGACTGTGAAACCCCATTCACACCTGGCAGGATCCTGATAAACTGTGAAAACCCCATACACACCTGGCAGAGTCCTGATCCACTGTGAAACCCCCATACACACCTGGCAGGAACCAGATAAACTATGAAACCCCAATACACACCTGGCAGGATCCTGATAAACTGTGAAACCCCCATACACACCAGGCAGGATCCTGATACACTGTGAAACCCCCATAGACACCTGACAGGAGCCTAATCCACTGTGAAACCCCCATACACACCTGGAAGGATCCTGATGCACTGTGAAACCCCAGACACACCTGGCAGGATCCTGATGCACTGTGAAAACTCCATACACACCTGGCAGGATCCTGATCCACTGTGAAAACCCCATACACACCAGGTAGGATCCTGATACACTGTGAAACTCCCATGCACATCTGGCAGGATCCTGATTCACTGTGAAACCCCCACACACACCTGGCAGGATCCTGATCCACTGTGAAACCCCCATGCACACCTGGCAGGTTCCTGATAAACTATGAAACCCCATACACACCTGGCAGGATCCTGATAGACTGTGAAAACCCCAAACACATCTGGCAGGATCCTGATACACTGTGAAACCCCATACACACCTGGCAGGATCCTGATCCACTGTCAAACTCCCATACACATCTGGCAGGATCCTGATTCACTGTGAAACCCCCATACACACTTGGCAGGATCCTGATCCACTGTGAAACCCCATACACATCTAGCAGGATCCTGATAGACTGTGAAACCCCATTCACACCAGGCAGGATCCTGATACACTGTGAAACCCCCATAGACTCCTGACAGGAGCCTGATCCACTGTGAAACCCCATTCACTCCTGGCACGAACCTGATACACTGTGAAAACCCCATACACACCTGGCAGGATCCTGATCCACTGTTAAAACCCAAACACACCTGGCTGGATTCTGATACACTGTGAAACCCCAAAAACACCTGGCAGGATCCTGATCCACTGTGAAACCCCATACACACCTGGCAGGATCCTGATCCACTGTGAAAACCCCAGACACACCTGGCAGGATCCTGATCCACTGTGAAAACTCCATACACACCTGGCAGGATCCTGATAAACTGTGAAACCCCCATACACACCTGGCAGGATCCTGATAAACTGTGAAACCCCCATAGACACCTGACAGGATCCTGATAGACTGTGAAAACCCCATACATACCTGGCAGGATCCTGATACACAGGAAAATCCCATTCACATCTGGCGGGATCCTGATACACTGTGAAACCCCATGCACACCTGGCAGAATCCTGATACACTGTGAAACCCCATACACAACTGGCAGGATCCTGATACACTGTGAAACCCCCATACACACCTGGAAGGATCCTGATGCACTGTGAAACCCCAGACACACCTGGCAGGATCCTGATGCACTGTGAAAACTCCATACACACCTGGCAGGATCCTGATCCACTGTGAAAACCCCATACACACCTGGCAGGATCCTGATAAACTGTGAAACCCCCATACACACCTGACAGGATCCTGATGGACTGTGAAAACCCCATACATACCTGGCAGGATCCTGATACACAGTAAAACCCCATTCACATCTGGCGGGATCCTGATACACTGTGAAACCCCATACACACCTGGCAGAATCCTGATACACTGTGAAACCCCATACACACCTGGCAGGATCCTGATACACTGTGAAACCCCCATACACACCTCGAAGGATCCTAATACACTGTGAAACCCGATACACACCTGGCAGGATCCTGATCCACTGTGAAACCCCATACACACCTGGCAGGATCCTGATCCACTGTGAAAACCCCATACACACCTGGCAGGATCCTGATCCACTGTGAAAACCCCATACACACCTGGCAGGATCCTTATAAACTGTGAAACCCCATACACATCTGGCAGGATCCTGATAGACTGTGAAACCCCTTTCGCACCTGGCAGGATCTTGATACACTGTGAAACCCGCATACACACCTGGCAGGATCCTGATAAACTGTGAAAACTCCATACACACCTGGCAGGATCCTGATAAACTGTGAAACCCCCATACACACCAGGCAGGATCCTGATACACTGTGAAACCCCCATAGACACCTGACAGGAGCCTGATCCACTGTGAAACCCCATTCACTCCTGGCACGAACCTGATACACTGTGAAAACCCCATACACACCTGGCAGGATCCTGATCCACTGTGACAACCCCATTCACACCTGGCAGGATCCTGATCCACTGTGAAAACCCCATACACACCTGGCAGGATCCTGATACACTGTGAAAGCCCCATACACACCTGGCAGGATCCTGATAAACTGTGAAAACCCCATCCACACCTGGCAGGATTCTGATACACTGTGAAAAGCCCAGACACACCTGGCAGGATCCTGATACACTGTGAAAACCCCAGACACACCTGGCAGGATCCTGATACACTGTGAAATCCCATACACACCTGGCGGGATCCTGATACACAGTGAAACCCCATTCACATCTGGCAGGATCCTGATACACTGTGAAACCCCATACACACCTGGCAGGATCCTGATCCACTGTGAAACCCCGTTCACATCTGGCAGGTTCCTGATACAATGTGAAACCCCATTCACATCTGACAGGATCCTGATCCACTGTGAAACCCGATTCACATCTGGCAGGATCCTGATACATTGTGAAAACCCCACTCACACCTGGCAGGATCCTGATCCACTGTGAAACCCCATTCACATCTGGCAGGATCCTGATACACTGTGAAACCCCACTCACACCTGGCTGGATTCTGATACACTGTGAAACCCCAAAAACACCTGGCAGGATCCTGATCCACTGTGAAACCCCATACACACCTGGCAGGATCCTGATCCACTGTGAAAACCCCATACACACCTGGCAGGATCCTGATCCACTGTGAAAACCGCATACACACCTGGCAGGATCCTGATAAACTGTGAAACCCCCATACACACCTGGCATGATCCTTATAAACTGTGAAATCCCATATACATCTGGCAGGATCTTGATAAACTGTGAAACCCCCAGACACACCTGGCAGGATCCTGATAAACTGTGAAATCTCCATCCACACCTGGCAGGATCCTGATAAACTGTGAAACCCCCATACACACCTGGCAGGATCCTGATAAACTGTGAAACCCCCATAGACACCTGACAGGATCCTGATGGACTGTGAAAACCCCATACATACCTGGCAGGATCCTGATACACAGTAAAACCCCATTCACATCTGGCGGGATCCTGATACACTGTGAAACCCCATACACACCTGGCAGAATCCTGATACACTGTGAATCCCCATACACACCTGGAAGGATCCTAATACACTGTGAAACCCCATACACACCTGGAAGGATCCTAATACACTGTGAAACCCCATACACACCTGGCAGGATCCTGATCCACTGTGAAACCCCATACACACCTGGCAGGATCCTGATCCACTGTGAAAACCCCATACACACCTGGCAGGATCCTGATCCACTGTGAAAACCCCATGCACACCTGGCAGGATCCTTATAAACTGTGAAACCCCATACACATCTGGCAGGATCCTGATAGACTGTGAAACCCCATTCACACCTGGCAGGATCTTGATGCACTGTGAAACCCCCATACACACCTGGCAGGATCCTGATAAACTGTGAAAACTCCATACACACCTGGAAGGATCCTGATAAACTGTGAAACCCCCATACACACCTGGCAGGATCCTGATAAACTGTGAAACCCCCATAGACACCTGACAGTATCCTGATAGACTGTGAAAACCCCATACATACCTGGCAGGATCCTGATACACAGTAAAATCCCATTCACATCTGGCGGGATCCTGATACACTGTGAAACCCCATGCACACCTGGCAGAATCCTGATACACTGTGAAACCCCAGACACACCTGGCAGGATCCTGAAGCACTGTGAAAACCCCAGACACACCTGGCAGGATCCTGATGCCCTGTGAAAACCCCATACACACCTGGCAGGATCCTGATAATCTATGAAATCCCCATACACGCCTGGCAGGATCCTGATCCACTGGGAAAACCCCATTCACACCTGGCAGGATCCTGATCCACTGTGAAAACCCCATACACACCTGGCAGGATCCTGATAATCTATGAAACCCCCATACACACCTGGCAGGATCCTGATAAACTGTGAAACCCCCATACACACCAGGCAGGATCCTGATACACTGTGAAACCCCCATAGACCCCTGACAGGATCCTGATCCACTGTGAAAACCCCATACACATCTGGCTGGATCCTGATTCACTGTGAAACCCCCATACACACCTGGCAGGATCCTGATCCACTGTGAAACCCCCATGCACACCTGGCAGGTTCCTGATAAAATATGAAACCCCATACACACCTGGCAGGATCCTGATAGACTGTGAAAACCCCAAACACATCTGGCAGGATCCTGATACACTGTGAAACCCCATACACACCTGGCAGGATCCTGATCCACTGTGAAACTCCCATACACATCTGGCAGGATCCTCATTCACTGTGAAACCCCCATACACACTTGGCAGGATCCTGATCCACTGTGAAACCCCATACACACCTGGCAGGAACCAGATAAACTGTGAAACCCCCATACACACCAGGCAGGATCCTGATACACTGTGAAACCGCCATGGACACCTGACAGGAGCCTGATCCACTGTGAAACCACATTCACTCCTGGCACGAACCTGATACACTGTGAAAACCCCAGACACACCTGGCAGGATCCTGATACACTGTGAAAACCCATGCACACCTGGCGGGATCCTGATACACAGTGAAACCCCATTCACACCTGGCAGGATCCTGATGCACTGTGAAACCCCATGCACACCTGGCAGGATCCTGATCCACTGTGTAACCCCATTCACATCTGGCAGGTTCCTGATACACTGTGAAACCCCATTCACATCTGGCAGGATCCTGATCCACTGTGAAACCCCATTCACATCTTGCAGGATCCTGATACATTGTGAAAACCCCATTCACACCTGGCAGGATCCTGATCCACTGTGAAACCCCATTCTCATCTGGCAGGATCCTGATCCACTGTGAAACCCCATTCACATCTGGCAGGATCCTGATCCACTGTGAAACCCCATTCACATCTGGCAGGATCCTGATACACTGTGAAACCCCTCTCACACCTGGCTGGATTCTGATACACTGTGAAACCCCATAAACACCTGGCAGGATCCTGATCCACTGTGAAACCCCATACACACCTGGCAGGATCCTGATCCACTGTGAAAACCCCATACACACCTGGCAGGATCCTGATCCACTGTGAAAACCCCATACACACCTGGCAGGATCCTTATAAACTGTGAAACCCCATACACATCTGGCAGGATCCTGATAGACTGTGAAACCCCATTCACACCTGGCAGGATCTTGATACACTGTGAAACCCCCATACACACCTGGCAGGATCCTGATAAACTGTGAAAACTCCATACACACCTGGCAGGATCCTGATCCACTGTGAAAACCCCATACACACCTGGCAGGATCCTTATAAACTGTGAAACCCCATACACATCTGGCAGGATCCTGATAGACTGTGAAACCCCATACACACCTGGCAGGATCCTGATCCACTGTGAAAACCCCATACACACCTGGCAGGATCCTGATCCACTGTGAAAACCGCATACACACCTGGCAGGATCCTGATAAACTGTGAAACCCCCATACACACCTGGCATGGTCCTTATAAACTGAAATCCCATACACATCTGGCAGGATCTTGATAAACTGTGAAACCCCCAGACACACCTGGCAGGATCCTGATAAACTGTGAAATCTCCATACACACCTGGCAGGATCCTGATAAACTGTGAAACCCCCATACACACCTGGCAGGATCCTGATAAACTGTGAAACCCCCATAGACACCTGACAGGATCCTGATGGACTGTGAAAACCCCATACATACCTGGCAGGATCCTGATACACAGTAAAACCCCATTCACATCTGGCGGGATCCTGATACACTGTGAAACCCCATACACACCTGGCAGAATCCTGATACACTGTGAAACCCCATACACACCTGGCAGGATCCTGATACACTGTGAAACCCCCATACACACCTGGAAGGATCCTAATACACTGTGAAACCCGATACACACCTGGCAGGATCCTGATCCACTGTGAAACCCCATACACACCTGGCAGGATCCTGATCCACTGTGAAAACCCCATACACACCTGGCAGGATCCTGATCCACTGTGAAAACCCCATACACACCTGGCAGGATCCTTATAAACTGTGAAACCCCATACACATCTGGCAGGATCCTGATAGACTGTGAAACCCCATTCACACCTGGCAGGATCTTGATGCACTGTGAAACCCCCATGCACACCTGGCAGGATCCTGATAAACTGTGAAAACTCCATACACACCTGGAAGGATCCTGATAAACTGTGAAACCCCCATACACACCTGGCAGGATCCTGATAAACTGTGAAACCCCCATAGACACCTGACAGGATCCTGATAGACTGTGAAAACCCCATACATACCTGGCAGGATCCTGATACACAGTAAAATCCCATTCACATCTGGCGGGATCCTGATACACTGTGAAACCCCATGCACACCTGGCAGAATCCTGATACACTGTGAAACCCCATACACAACTGGCAGGATCCTGATACACTGTGAAACCCCCATACACACCTGGAAGGATCCTGATGCACTGTGAAACCCCAGACACACCTGGCAGGATCCTGATGCACTGTGAAAACTCCATACACACCTGGCAGGATCCTGATCCACTGTGAAAACCCCATACACACCTGGCAGGATCCTGATAATCTATGAAACCCCCATACACACCTGGCAGGATCCTGATAAACTGTGAAACCGCCATACACACCAGGCAGGATCCTGATCCACTGTGAAACCCCCATAGACCCCTGACAGGATCCTGATACACTGTGAAAACCCCATACACATCTGGCAGGATCCTGATTCACTGTGAAACCCCCATACACACCTGGCAGGATCCTGATCCACTGTGAAACCCCCATGCACACCTGGCAGGTTCCTGATAAAATATGAAACCCCATACACACCTGGCAGGATCCTGATAGACTGTGAAAACCCCAAACACATCTGGCTGGATCCTGATGCACTGTGAAACCCCATACACACCTGGCAGGATCCTGATCCACTGTGAAACTCCCATACACATCTGGCAGGATCCTCATTCACTGTGAAACCCCCATACACACTTGGCAGGATCCTGATCCACTGTGAAACCCCATACACACCTGGCAGGAACCAGATAAACTGTGAAACCCCCATGCACACCAGGCAGGATCCTGATACACTGTGAAACCGCCATGGACACCTGACAGGAGCCTGATCCACTGTGAAACCCCATTCACTCCTGGCACGAACCTGATACACTGTGAAAACCCCAGACACACCTGGCAGGATCCTGATACACTGTGAAAACCCATGCACACCTGGCGGGATCCTGATACACAGTGAAACCCCATTCACACCTGGCAGGATCCTGATGCACTGTGAAACCCCATGCACACCTGGCAGGATCCTGATCCACTGTGTAACCCCATTCACATCTGGCAGGTTCCTGATACACTGTGAAACCCCATTCACATCTGGCAGGATCCTGATCCACTGTGAAACCCCATTCACATCTGGCAGGATCCTGATACATTGTGAAAACCCCATTCACACCTGGCAGGATCCTGATCCACTGTGAAACCCCATTCACATCTGGCAGGATCCTGATCCACTGTGAAACCCCATTCACATCTGGCAGGATCCTGATACACTGTGAAACCCCACTCACACCTGGCTGGATTCTGATACACTGTGAAACCCCATAAACACCTGGCAGGATCCTGATCCACTGTGAAACCCCATACACACCTGGCAGGATCCTGATCCACTGTGAAAACCCCATACACACCTGGCAGGATCCTTATAAACTGTGAAACCCCATACACATCTGGCAGGATCCTGATAGACTGTGAAACCCCATTCACACCTGGCAGGATCTTGATACATTGTGAAACCCCCATACACACCTGGCAGGATCCTGATAAACTGTGAAAACTCCATACAAACCTGGCAGGATCCTGATCCACTGTGAAAACCCCATACACACCTGGCAGGATCCTTATAAACTGTGAAACCCCATACACATCTGGCAGGATCCTGATAGACTGTGAAACCCCATACACACCTGGCAGGATCTTGATACACTGTGAAACCCCCATACACACCTGGCTGGATCCTGATAAACTGTGAAACCCCCATACACACCTGACAGGATCCTCATAGACTGTGAAAACCCCATACATACCTGGCAGGATCCTGATACACAGTAAAATCCCATTCACATCTGGTGGGATCCTGATACACTGTGAAACCCCATTCACTCCTGGCAGAATCCTGATACACTGTGAAACCCCAGACACACCTGGCAGGATCCTGATCCACTGTGAAAACCCCATACACACCTGGCAGGATCCTGATAATCTATGAAACCCCCATACACACCTGGCAGGATCCTGATAAACTGTGAAATCCCCATACACACCAGGTAGGATCCTGATACACTGTGAAACTCCCATGCACATCTGGCAGGATCCTGATTCACTGTGAAACCCCCATACACACCTGGCAGGATCCTGATCCACTGTGAAACCCCCATGCACACCTGGCAGGTTCCTGATAAACTATGAAACCCCATACACACCTGGCAGGATCCTGATAGACTGTGAAAACCCCAAACACATCTGGCAGGATCCTGATACACTGTGAAACCCCATACACACCTGGCAGGATCCTGATCCACTGTGAAACTCCCATACACATCTGGCAGGATCCTGATTCACTGTGAAACCCCCATACACACTTGGCAGGATCCTGATTCACTGTGAAACCCCCATACACACTTGGCAGGTTCCTGATAAACTATGAAACCCCATACACATCTAGCAGGATCTTGATAGACTGTGAAACCCCATTCACACCTGGCAGGATCCTGATAAACTGCGAAAACCCCATACACACCTGGCAGAGTCCTGATCCACTGTGAAACCCCCATACACACCTGGCAGGAACCAGATAAACTATGAAACCCCAATACACACCTGGCAGGATCCTGATCAACTGTGAAACCCCCATACACACCAGGCAGGATCTTGATACACTGTGAAACCCCCATAGACACCTGACAGGAGCCTGATCCACTGTGAAACCCCATTCACTCCTGGCACGAACCTGATACACTGTGAAAACCCCATACACACCTGGCAGGATCCTGATCCACTGTTAAAACCCATACACACCTGGCAGGATCCTGATCCACTGTGACAACCCCATTCACACCTGGCAGGATCCTGATCCACTGTGAAAACCCCATACACACCTGGCAGGATCCTGATGCACTGTGAAAGCCCCATACACACCTGGCAGGATCCTGATAAACTGTGAAAACCCAATACACACCTGGCAGGATTCTGATACACTGTGAAAAGCCCAGACACACCTGGCAGGATCCTGATACACTGTGAAAACCCCAGACACACCTGGCAGGATCCTGATACACTGTGAAAACCCCAATTACACCAGGCAGGATCCTGATACACTTTGAAATCCCATACAGACCTGGCGGGATCCTGATACACAGTGAAACCCCATTCACATCTGGCAGGATCCTGATACACTGTGAAACCCCGTTCACATCTGGCAGGTTCCTGATACAATGTGAAACCCCATTCACATCTGACAGGATCCTGATCCACTGTGAAACCCCGTTCACATCTGGCAGGTTCCTGATACAATGTGAAACCCCATTCACATCTGACAGGATCCTGATCCACTGTGAAACCCATTCACATCTGGCAGGATCCTGATACATTGTGAAAACCCCATTCACACCTGGCAGGATCCTGATCCACTGTGAAACCCCATTCACATCTGGCAGGATCCTAATACACTGTGAAACCCCACTCACACCTGGCTGGATTCTGATACACTGTGAAACCCCAAAAACACCTGGCAGGATCCTGATCCACTGTGAAACCCCATACACACCTGGCAGGATCCTGATCCACTGTGAAAACCCCATACACACCTGGCAGGATCCTGATCCACTGTGAAAACCCCATACACACCTGGCAGGATCCTGATAAACTGTGAAACCCCCATACACACCTGGCATGATCCTTATAAACTGTGAAATCCCATACACATCTGGCAGGATCCTGATAGACTGTGAAACCCCATTCACACCTTGCAGGATCTTGATAAACTGTGAAACCCCCAGACACACCTGGCAGGATCCTGATAAACTGTGAAATCTCCATCCACACCTGGCAGGATCCTGATAAACTGTGAAACCCCCATACACACCTGGCAGGATCCTGATAAACTGTGAAACCCCCATAGACACCTGACAGGATCCTGATGGACTGTGAAAACCCCATACATACCTGGCAGGATCCTGATACACAGAAAAACCCCATTCACATCTGGCGGGATCCTGATACACTGTGAAACCCCAGACACACCTGGCAGAATCCTGATACACTGTGAAACCCCATACACACCTGGCAGGATCCTGATACACTGTGAAACCCCCATACACACCTGGAAGGATCCTAATACACTGTGAAAACCCCATACACACCTGGCAGGATCCTGATCCACTGTGAAAACCCCATACACACCTGGCAGGATCCTGATAATCTATGAAACCCCCATACACACCTGGCAGGATCCTGATAAACTGTGAAACCCCCATACACACCAGGCAGGATCCTGATACACTGTGAAACCCCCATAGACCCCTGACAGGATCCTGATCCACTGTGAAAACCCCATACACATCTGGCAGGATCCTGATTCACTGTGAAACCCCCATACACACCTGGCAGGATCCTGATCCACTGTGAAACCCCCATGCACACCTGGCAGGTTCCTGATAAAATATGAAACCCCATACACACCTGGCAGGATCCTGATAGACTGTGAAAACCCCAAACACATCTGGCAGGATCCTGATACACTGTGAAACCCCATACACACCTGGCAGGATCCTGATCCACTGTGAAACTCCCATACACATCTGGCAGGATCCTCATTCACTGTGAAACCCCCATACACACTTGGCAGGATCCTGATCCACTGTGAAACCCCATACACACCTGGCAGGAACCAGATAAACTGTGAAACCCCCATACACACCAGGCAGGATCCTGATACACTGTGAAACCGCCATGGACACCTGACAGGAGCCTGATCCACTGTGAAACCACATTCACTCCTGGCACGAACCTGATACACTGTGAAAACCCCAGACACACCTGGCAGGATCCTGATACACTGTGAAAACCCATGCACACCTGGCGGGATCCTGATACACAGTGAAACCCCATTCACACCTGGCAGGATCCTGATGCACTGTGAAACCCCATGCACACCTGGCAGGATCCTGATCCACTGTGTAACCCCATTCACATCTGGCAGGTTCCTGATACACTGTGAAACCCCATTCACATCTGGCAGGATCCTGATCCACTGTGAAACCGCCATGGACACCTGACAGGAGCCTGATCCACTGTGAAACCCCATTCACTCCTGGCACGAACCTGATACACTGTGAAAACCCCAGACACACCTGGCAGGATCCTGATACACTGTGAAAACCCATGCACACCTGGCGGGATCCTAATACACAGTGAAACCCCATTCACACCTGGCAGGATCCTGATGCACTGTGAAACCCCATGCACACCTGGCAGGATCCTGATCCACTGTGTAACCCCATTCACATCTGGCAGGTTCCTGATACACTGTGAAACCCCATTCACATCTGGCAGGATCCTGATCCACTGTGAAACCCCATTCACATCTGGCAGGATCCTGATACATTGTGAAAACCCCATTCACACCTGGCAGGATCCTGATCCACTGTGAAACCCCATTCACATCTGGCAGGATCCTGATCCACTGTGAAACCCCATTCACATCTGGCAGGATCCTGATACACTGTGAAACCCCACTCACACCTGGCTGGATTCTGATACACTGTGAAACCCCATAAACACCTGGCAGGATCCTGATCCACTGTGAAACCCCATACACACCTGGCAGGATCCTGATACACTGTGAAACCCCCATACACACCTGGAAGGATCCTAATACACTGTGAAACCCCATACACACCTGGCAGGATCCTGATCCACTGTGAAACCCCATACACACCTGGCAGGATCCTGATCCACTGTGAAAACCCCATACACACCTGGCAGGATCCTGATCCACTGTGAAAACCCCATACACACCTGGCAGGATCCTTATAAACTGTGAAACCCCATACACATCTGGCAGGATCCTGATAGACTGTGAAACCCCATTCACACCTGGCAGGATCTTGATGCACTGTGAAACCCCCATACACACCTGGCAGGATCCTGATAAACTGTGAAAACTCCATACACACCTGGAAGGATCCTGATAAACTGTGAAACCCCCATACACACCTGGCAGGATCCTGATAAACTGTGAAACCCCCATAGACACCTGACAGGATCCTGATAGACTGTGAAAACCCCATACATACCTGGCAGGATCCTGATACACAGTAAAATCCCATTCACATCTGGCGGGATCCTGATACACTGTGAAACCCCATGCACACCTGGAAGGACCCTGATGCACTGTGAAACCCCAGACACACCTGGCAGGATCCTGATGCACTGTGAAAACTCCATACACACCTGGCAGGATCCTGATCCACTGTGAAAACCCCATACACACCTGGCAGGATCCTGATAATCTATGAAACCCCCATACACACCTGGCAGGATCCTGATAAACTGTGAAACCCCCATACACACCAGGCAGGATCCTGATACACTGTGAAACCCCCATAGACCCCTGACAGGATCCTGATCCACTGTGAAAACCCCATACACACCTGGCAGGATCCTGATCCACTGTGAAACCCCCATGCACACCTGGCAGGTTCCTGATAAAATATGAAACCCCATACACACCTGGCAGGATCCTGATCCACTGTGAAACTCCCATACACATCTGGCAGGATCCTGATACACTGTGAAACCCCATACACACCTGGCAGGATCCTGATCCACTGTGAAACTCCCATACACATCTGGCAGGATCCTCATTCACTGTGAAACCCCCATACACACTTGGCAGGATCCTGATCCACTGTGAAACCCCATACACACCTGGCAGGAACCAGATAAACTGTGAAACCCCCATACACACCAGGCAGGATCCTGATACACTGTGAAACCGCCATGGACACCTGACAGGAGCCTGATCCACTGTGAAACCACATTCACTCCTGGCACGAACCTGATACACTGTGAAAACCCCAGACACACCTGGCAGGATCCTGATACACTGTGAAAACCCATGCACACCTGGCGGGATCCTGATACACAGTGAAACCCCATTCACACCTGGCAGGATCCTGATGCACTGTGAAACCCCATGCACACCTGGCAGGATCCTGATCCACTGTGTAACCCCATTCACATCTGGCAGGTTCCTGATACACTGTGAAACCCCATTCACATCTGGCAGGATCCTGATCCACTGTGAAACCGCCATGGACACCTGACAGGAGCCTGATCCACTGTGAAACCCCATTCACTCCTGGCACGAACCTGATACACTGTGAAAACCCCAGACACACCTGGCAGGATCCTGATACACTGTGAAAACCCATGCACACCTGGCGGGATCCTAATACACAGTGAAACCCCATTCACACCTGGCAGGATCCTGATGCACTGTGAAACCCCATGCACACCTGGCAGGATCCTGATCCACTGTGTAACCCCATTCACATCTGGCAGGTTCCTGATACACTGTGAAACCCCATTCACATCTGGCAGGATCCTGATCCACTGTGAAACCCCATTCACATCTGGCAGGATCCTGATACATTGTGAAAACCCCATTCACACCTGGCAGGATCCTGATCCACTGTGAAACCCCATTCACATCTGGCAGGATCCTGATCCACTGTGAAACCCCATTCACATCTGGCAGGATCCTGATACACTGTGAAACCCCACTCACACCTGGCTGGATTCTGATACACTGTGAAACCCCATAAACACCTGGCAGGATCCTGATCCACTGTGAAACCCCATACACACCTGGCAGGATCCTGATACACTGTGAAACCCCCATACACACCTGGAAGGATCCTAATACACTGTGAAACCCCATACACACCTGGCAGGATCCTGATCCACTGTGAAACCCCATACACACCTGGCAGGATCCTGATCCACTGTGAAAACCCCATACACACCTGGCAGGTTCCTGATCCACTGTGAAAACCCCATACACACCTGGCAGGATCCTTATAAACTGTGAAACCCCATACACATCTGGCAGGATCCTGATAGACTGTGAAACCCCATTCACACCTGGCAGGATCTTGATGCACTGTGAAACCCCCATACACACCTGGCAGGATCCTGATAAACTGTGAAAACTCCATACACACCTGGAAGGATCCTGATAAACTGTGAAACCCCCATACACACCTGGCAGGATCCTGATAAACTGTGAAACCCCCATAGACACCTGACAGGATCCTGATAGACTGTGAAAACCCCATACATACCTGGCAGGATCCTGATACACAGTAAAATCCCATTCACATCTGGCGGGATCCTGATACACTGTGAAACCCCATGCACACCTGGAAGGACCCTGATGCACTGTGAAACCCCAGACACACCTGGCAGGATCCTGATGCACTGTGAAAACTCCATACACACCTGGCAGGATCCTGATCCACTGTGAAAACCCCATACACACCTGGCAGGATCCTGATAATCTATGAAACCCCCATACACACCTGGCAGGATCCTGATAAACTGTGAAACCCCCATACACACCAGGCAGGATCCTGATACACTGTGAAACCCCCATAGACCCCTGACAGGATCCTGATCCACTGTGAAAACCCCATACACATCTGGCAGGATCCTGATTCACTGTGAAACCCCCATACACACCTGGCAGGATCCTGATCCACTGTGAAACCCCCATGCACACCTGGCAGGTTCCTGATAAAATATGAAACCCCATACACACCTGGCAGGATCCTGATAGACTGTGAAAACCCCAAACACATCTGGCAGGATCCTGATACACTGTGAAACCCCATACACACCTGGCAGGATCCTGATCCACTGTGAAACTCCCATACACATCTGGCAGGATCCTCATTCACTGTGAAACCCCCATACACACTTGGCAGGATCCTGATCCACTGTGAAACCCCATACACACCTGGCAGGAACCAGATAAACTGTGAAACCCCCATACACACCAGGCAGGATCCTGATACACTGTGAAACCGCCATGGACACCTGACAGGAGCCTGATCCACTGTGAAACCCCATTCACTCCTGGCACGAACCTGATACACTGTGAAAACCCCAGACACACCTGGCAGGATCCTGATACACTGTGAAAACCCATGCACACCTGGCGGGATCCTAATACACAGTGAAACCCCATTCACACCTGGCAGGATCCTGATGCACTGTGAAACCCCATGCACACCTGGCAGGATCCTGATCCACTGTGTAACCCCATTCACATCTGGCAGGTTCCTGATACACTGTGAAACCCCATTCACATCTGGCAGGATCCTGATCCACTGTGAAACCCCATTCACATCTGGCAGGATCCTGATACATTGTGAAAACCCCATTCACACCTGGCAGGATCCTGATCCACTGTGAAACCCCATTCACATCTGGCAGGATCCTGATCCACTGTGAAACCCCATTCACATCTGGCAGGATCCTGATACACTGTGAAACCCCACTCACACCTGGCTGGATTCTGATACACTGTGAAACCCCATAAACACCTGGCAGGATCCTGATCCACTGTGAAACCCCATACACACCTGGCAGGATCCTGATACACTGTGAAACCCCCATACACACCTGGAAGGATCCTAATACACTGTGAAACCCCATACACACCTGGCAGGATCCTGATCCACTGTGAAACCCCATACACACCTGGCAGGATCCTGATCCACTGTGAAAACCCCATACACACCTGGCAGGATCCTGATCCACTGTGAAAACCCCATACACACCTGGCAGGATCCTTATAAACTGTGAAACCCCATACACATCTGGCAGGATCCTGATAGACTGTGAAACCCCATTCACACCTGGCAGGATCTTGATGCACTGTGAAACCCCCATACACACCTGGCAGGATCCTGATAAACTGTGAAAACTCCATACACACCTGGAAGGATCCTGATAAACTGTGAAACCCCCATACACACCTGGCAGGATCCTGATAAACTGTGAAACCCCCATAGACACCTGACAGGATCCTGATAGACTGTGAAAACCCCATACATACCTGGCAGGATCCTGATACACAGTAAAATCCCATTCACATCTGGCGGGATCCTGATACACTGTGAAACCCCATGCACACCTGGAAGGATCCTGATGCACTGTGAAACCCCAGACACACCTGGCAGGATCCTGATGCACTGTGAAAACTCCATACACACCTGGCAGGATCCTGATCCACTGTGAAAACCCCATACACACCTGGCAGGATCCTGATAATCTATGAAACCCCCATACACACCTGGCAGGATCCTGATAAACTGTGAAACCCCCATACACACCAGGCAGGATCCTGATACACTGTGAAACCCCCATAGACCCCTGACAGGATCCTGATCCACTGTGAAAACCCCATACACATCTGGCAGGATCCTGATTCACTGTGAAACCCCCATACACACCTGGCAGGATCCTGATCCACTGTGAAACCCCCATGCACACCTGGCAGGTTCCTGATAAAATATGAAACCCCATACACACCTGGCAGGATCCTGATAGACTGTGAAAACCCCAAACACATCTGGCAGGATCCTGATACACTGTGAAACCCCATACACACCTGGCAGGATCCTGATCCACTGTGAAACTCCCATACACATCTGGCAGGATCCTCATTCACTGTGAAACCCCCATACACACTTGGCAGGATCCTGATCCACTGTGAAACCCCATACACACCTGGCAGGAACCAGATAAACTGTGAAACCCCCATACACACCAGGCAGGATCCTGATACACTGTGAAACCGCCATGGACACCTGACAGGAGCCTGATCCACTGTGAAACCACATTCACTCCTGGCACGAACCTGATACACTGTGAAAACCCCAGACACACCTGGCAGGATCCTGATACACTGTGAAAACCCATGCACACCTGGCGGGATCCTGATACACAGTGAAACCCCATTCACACCTGGCAGGATCCTGATGCACTGTGAAACCCCATGCACACCTGGCAGGATCCTGATCCACTGTGTAACCCCATTCACATCTGGCAGGTTCCTGATACACTGTGAAACCCCATTCACATCTGGCAGGTTCCTGATCCACTGTGAAACCCCATTCACATCTGGCAGGATCCTGATACATTGTGAAAACCCCATTCACACCTGGCAGGATCCTGATCCACTGTGAAACCCCATTCACATCTGGCAGGATCCTGATCCACTGTGAAACCCCATTCACATCTGGCAGGATCCTGATACACTGTGAAACCCCACTCACACCTGGCTGGATTCTGATACACTGTGAAACCCCATAAACACCTGGCAGGATCCTGATCCACTGTGAAACCCCATACACACCTGGCAGGATCCTGATCCACTGTGAAAACCCCATACACACCTGGCAGGATCCTGATCCACTGTGAAAACCCCATACACACCTGGCAGGATCCTTATAAACTGTGAAACCCCATACACATCTGGCAGGATCCTGATAGACTGTGAAACCCCATTCACACCTGGCAGGATCTTGATACACTGTGAAACCCCCATACACACCTGGCAGGATCCTGATAAACTGTGAAAACTCCATACACACCTGGCAGGATCCTGATCCACTGTGAAAACCCCATACACACCTGGCAGGATCCTTATAAACTGTGAAACCCCATACACATCTGGCAGGATCCTGATAGACTGTGAAACCCCATACACACCTGGCAGGATCCTGATCCACTGTGAAAACCCCATACACACCTGGCAGGATCCTGATCCACTGTGAAAACCGCATACACACCTGGCAGGATCCTGATAAACTGTGAAACCCCCATACACACCTGGCATGATCCTTATAAACTGAAATCCCATACACATCTGGCAGGATCTTGATAAACTGTGAAACCCCCAGACACACCTGGCAGGATCCTGATAAACTGTGAAATCTCCATACACACCTGGCAGGATCCTGATAAACTGTGAAACCCCCATACACACCTGACAGGATCCTGATAAACTGTGAAACCCCCATAGACACCTGACAGGATCCTGATGGACTGTGAAAACCCCATACATACCTGGCAGGATCCTGATACACAGTAAAACCCCATTCACATCTGGCGGGATCCTGATACACTGTGAAACCCCATACACACCTGGCAGAATCCTGATACACTGTGAAACCCCATACACACCTGGCAGGATCCTGATACACTGTGAAACCCCCATACACACCTGGAAGGATCCTAATACACTGTGAAACCCGATACACACCTGGCAGGATCCTGATCCACTGTGAAACCCCATACACACCTGGCAGGATCCTGATCCACTGTGAAAACCCCATACACACCTGGCAGGATCCTGATCCACTGTGAAAACCCCATACACACCTGGCAGGATCCTTATAAACTGTGAAACCCCATACACATCTGGCAGGATCCTGATAGACTGTGAAACCCCATTCACACCTGGAAGGATCCTGATAAACTGTGAAACCCCCATACACACCTGGCAGGATCCTGATAAACTGTGAAACCCCCATAGACACCTGACAGGATCCTGATAGACTGTGAAAACCCCATACATACCTGGCAGGATCCTGATACACAGTAAAATCCCATTCACATCTGGCGGGATCCTGATACACTGTGAAACCCCATGCACACCTGGCAGGATCCTGATACACTGTGAAACCCCCATACACACCTGGAAGGATCCTGATGCACTGTGAAACCCCAGACACACCTGGCAGGATCCTGATGCACTGTGAAAACTCCATACACACCTGGCAGGATCCTGATCCACTGTGAAAACCCCATACACACCTGGCAGGATCCTGATAATCTATGAAACCCCCATACACACCTGGCAGGATCCTGATACACTGTGAAACCCCCATACACACCTGGCAGGATCCTGATCCACTGTGAAACCCCCATGCACACCTGGCAGGTTCCTGATAAAATATGAAACCCCATACACACCTGGCAGGATCCTGATAGACTGTGAAAACCCCAAACACATCTGGCTGCATCCTGATGCACTGTGAAACCCCATACACACCTGGCAGGATCCTGATCCACTGTGAAACTCCCATACACATCTGGCAGGATCCTCATTCACTGTGAAACCCCCATACACACTTGGCAGGATCCTGATCCACTGTGAAACCCCATACACACCTGGCAGGAACCAGATAAACTGTGAAACCCCCATGCACACCAGGCAGGATCCTGATACACTGTGAAACCGCCATGGACACCTGACATGAGCCTGATCCACTGTGAAACCCCATTCACTCCTGGCACGAACCTGATACACTGTGAAAACCCCAGACACACCTGGCAGGATCCTGATACACTGTGAAAACCCATGCACACCTGGCGGGATCCTGATACACAGTGAAACCCCATTCACACCTGGCAGGATCCTGATGCACTGTGAAACCCCATGCACACCTGGCAGGATCCTGATCCACTGTGTAACCCCATTCACATCTGGCAGGTTCCTGATACACTGTGAAACCCCATTCACATCTGGCAGGATCCTGATCCACTGTGAAACCCCATTCACATCTGGCAGGATCCTGATACATTGTGAAAACCCCATTCACACCTGGCAGGATCCTGATCCACTGTGAAACCCCATTCACATCTGGCAGGATCCTGATCCACTGTGAAACCCCATTCACATCTGGCAGGATCCTGATACACTGTGAAACCCCACTCACACCTGGCTGGATTCTGATACACTGTGAAACCCCATAAACACCTGGCAGGATCCTGATCCACTGTGAAACCCCATACACACCTGGCGGGATCCTGATACACTGTGAAAACCCCATACACACCTGGCAGGATCCTGATCCACTGTGAAAACCCCATACACACCTGGCAGGATCCTTATAAACTGTGAAACCCCATACACATCTGGCAGGATCCTGATAGACTGTGAAACCCCATTCACACCTGGCAGGATCTTGATACATTGTGAAACCCCCATACACACCTGGCAGGATCCTGATAAACTGTGAAAACTCCATACACACCTGGCAGGGTCCTGATCCACTGTGAAAACCCCATACACACCTGGCAGGATCCTTATAAACTGTGAAACCCCATACACATCTGGCAGGATCCTGATAGACTGTGAAACCCCATTCACACCTGGCAGGATCTTGATACACTGTGAAACCCCCATACACACCTGGCAGGATCCTGATAAACTGTGAAACCCCCATACACACCTGACAGGATCCTGATAGGCTGTGAAAACCCCATACATACCTGGCAGGATCCTGATACACAGTAAAATCCCATTCACATCTGGCGGGATCCTGATACACTGTGAAACCCCATTCACTCCTGGCAGAATCCTGATACACTGTGAAACCCCAGACACACCTGGCAGGATCCTGATCCACTGTGAAAACCCCATACACACCTGGCAGGATCCTGATAATCTATGAAACCCCCATACACACCTGGCAGGATCCTGATAAACTGTGAAATCCCCATACACACCAGGTAGGATCCTGATACACTGTGAAACTCCCATGCACATCTGGCAGGATCCTGATTCACTGTGAAACCCCCATACACACCTGGCAGGATCCTGATCCACTGTGAAACCCCCATGCACACCTGGCAGGTTCCTGATAGACTGTGAAAACCCCAAACACATCTGGCAGGATCCTGATACACTGTGAAACCCCATACACACCTGGCAGGATCCTGATCCACTGTGAAACTCCCATACACATCTGGCAGGATCCTGATTCACTGTGAAACCCCCATACACACTTGGCAGGATCCTGATTCACTGTGAAACCCCCATACACACTTGGCAGGTTCCTGATAAACTATGAAACCCCATACACATCTAGCAGGATCTTGATAGACTGTGAAACCCCATTCACACCTGGCAGGATCCTGATAAACTGCGAAAACCCCATACACACCTGGCAGAGTCCTGATCCACTGTGAAACCCCATTCACATCTGGCAGGATCCTGATACACTGTGAAACCCCATAAACACCTGGCAGGATCCTGATCCACTGTGAAACCCCATACACACCTGGCGGGATCCTGATACACTGTGAAAACCCCATACACACCTGGCAGGATCCTGATCCACTGTGAAAACCCCATACACACCTGGCAGGATCCTTATAAACTGTGAAACCCCATACACATCTGGCAGGATCCTGATAGACTGTGAAACCCCATTCACACCTGGCAGGATCTTGATACATTGTGAAACCCCCATACACACCTGGCAGGATCCTGATAAACTGTGAAAACTCCATACACACCTGGCAGGGTCCTGATCCACTGTGAAAACCCCATACACACCTGGCAGGATCCTTATAAACTGTGAAACCCCATACACATCTGGCAGGATCCTGATAGACTGTGAAACCCCATTCACACCTGGCAGGATCTTGATACACTGTGAAACCCCCATACACACCTGGCAGGATCCTGATAAACTGTGAAACCCCCATACACACCTGACAGGATCCTGATAGGCTGTGAAAACCCCATACATACCTGGCAGGATCCTGATACACAGTAAAATCCCATTCACATCTGGCGGGATCCTGATACACTGTGAAACCCCATTCACTCCTGGCAGAATCCTGATACACTGTGAAACCCCAGACACACCTGGCAGGATCCTGATCCACTGTGAAAACCCCATACACACCTGGCAGGATCCTGATAATCTATGAAACCCCCATACACACCTGACAGGATCCTGATAAACTGTGAAATCCCCATACACACCAGGTAGGATCCTGATACACTGTGAAACTCCCATGCACATCTGGCAGGATCCTGATTCACTGTGAAACCCCCATACACACCTGGCAGGATCCTGATCCACTGTGAAACCCCCATGCACACCTGGCAGGTTCCTGATAGACTGTGAAAACCCCAAACACATCTGGCAGGATCCTGATACACTGTGAAACCCCATACACACCTGGCAGGATCCTGATCCACTGTGAAACTCCCATACACATCTGGCAGGATCCTGATTCACTGTGAAACCCCCATACACACTTGGCAGGATCCTGATTCACTGTGAAACCCCCATACACACTTGGCAGGTTCCTGATAAACTATGAAACCCCATACACATCTAGCAGGATCTTGATAGACTGTGAAACCCCATTCACACCTGGCAGGATCCTGATAAACTGCGAAAACCCCATACACACCTGGCAGAGTCCTGATCCACTGTGAAACCCCCATACACACCTGGCAGGAACCAGATAAACTATGAAACCCCAATACACACCTGGCAGGATCCTGATCAACTGTGAAACCCCCATACACACCAGGCAGGATCTTGATACACTGTGAAACCCCCATAGACACCTGACAGGAGCCTGATCCACTGTGAAACCCCATTCACTCCTGGCACGAACCTGATACACTGTGAAAACCCCATACACACCTGGCAGGATCCTGATCCACTGTTAAAACCCATACACACCTGGCAGGATCCTGATCCACTGTGACAACCCCATTCACACCTGGCAGGATCCTGATCCACTGTGAAAACCCCATACACACCTGGCAGGATCCTGATGCACTGTGAAAGCCCCATACACACCTGGCAGGATCCTGATAAACTGTGAAAACCCAATACACACCTGGCAGGATTCTGATACACTGCGAAAAGCCCAGACACACCTGGCAGGATCCTGATACACTGTGAAAACCCCAGACACACCTGGCAGGATCCTGATACACTGTGAAAACCCCAATTACACCAGGCAGGATCCTGATACACTTTGAAATCCCATACAGACCTGGCGGGATCCTGATACACAGTGAAACCCCATTCACATCTGGCAGGATCCTGATACACTGTGAAACCCCGTTCACATCTGGCAGGTTCCTGATACAATGTGAAACCCCATTCACATCTGACAGGATCCTGATCCATTGTGAAACCCCGTTCACATCTGGCAGGTTCCTGATACAATGTGAAACCCCATTCACATCTGACAGGATCCTGATCCACTGTGAAACCCCATTCACATCTGGGAGGATCCTGATACATTGTGAAAACCCCATTCACACCTGGCAGGATCCTGATCCACTGTGAAACCCCATTCACATCTGGCAGGATCCTAATACACTGTGAAACCCCACTCACACCTGGCTGGATTCTGATACACTGTGAAACCCCAAAAACACCTGGCAGGATCCTGATCCACTGTGAAACCCCATACACACCTGGCAGGATCCTGATCCATTGTGAAAACCCCATACACACCTGGCAGGATCCTGATCCACTGTGAAAACCCCATACACACCTGGCAGGATCCTGATAAACTGTGAAACCCCCATACACACCTGGCATGATCCTTATAAACTGTGAAATCCCATACACATCTGGCAGGATCCTGATAGACTGTGAAACCCCAATCACACCTTGCAGGATCTTGATAAACTGTGAAACCCCCAGACACACCTGGCAGGATCCTGATAAACTGTGAAATCTCCATCCACACCTGGCAGGATCCTGATAAACTGTGAAACCCCCATACACACCTGGCAGGATCCTGATAAACTGTGAAACCCCCATAGACACCTGACTGGATCCTGATGGACTGTGAAAACCCCATACATACCTGGCAGGATCCTGATACACAGAAAAACCCCATTCACATCTGGCGGGATCCTGATACACTGTGAAACCCCAGACACACCTGGCAGAATCCTGATACACTGTGAAACCCCATACACACCTGGCAGGATCCTGATACACTGTGAAACCCCCATACACACCTGGAAGGATCCTAATACACTGTGAAACCCGACACACACCTGGCAGGATCCTGATCCACTGTGAAACCCCATACACACCTGGCAGGATCCTGATCCACTGTGAAAACCCCATACACACCTGGCAGGATCCTGATCCACTGTGAAAACCCCATACACACCTGGCAGGATCCTTATAAACTGTGAAACCCCATACACATCTGGCAGGATCCTGATAGACTGTGAAACCCCATTCACACCTGGCAGGATCTTGATACACTGTGAAACCCCCATACACACCTGGCAGGATCCTGATAAACTGTGAAAACTCCATACACACCTGGCAGGATCCTGATCCACTGTGACAACCCCATTCACACCTGGCAGGATCCTGATCCACTGTGAAAACCCCATACACACCTGGCAGGATCCTGATGCACTGTGAAAGCCCCATACACACCTGGCAGGATCCTGATAAACTGTGAAAACCCAATACACACCTGGCAGGATTCTGATACACTGCGAAAAGCCCAGACACACCTGGCAGGATCCTGATACACTGTGAAAACCCCAGACACACCTGGCAGGATCCTGATACACTGTGAAAACCCCAATTACACCAGGCAGGATCCTGATACACTTTGAAATCCCATACAGACCTGGCGGGATCCTGATACACAGTGAAACCCCATTCACATCTGGCAGGATCCTGATACACTGTGAAACCCCGTTCACATCTGGCAGGTTCCTGATACAATGTGAAACCCCATTCACATCTGACAGGATCCTGATCCATTGTGAAACCCCGTTCACATCTGGCAGGTTCCTGATACAATGTGAAACCCCATTCACATCTGACAGGATCCTGATCCACTGTGAAACCCCATTCACATCTGGCAGGATCCTGATACATTGTGAAAACCCCATTCACACCTGGCAGGATCCTGATCCACTGTGAAACCCCATTCACATCTGGCAGGATCCTAATACACTGTGAAACCCCACTCACACCTGGCTGGATTCTGATACACTGTGAAACCCCAAAAACACCTGGCAGGATCCTGATCCACTGTGAAACCCCATACACACCTGGCAGGATCCTGATCCATTGTGAAAACCCCATACACACCTGGCAGGATCCTGATCCACTGTGAAACCCCATACACACCTGGCAGGATCCTGATAAACTGTGAAACCCCCATACACACCTGGCATGATCCTTATAAACTGTGAAATCCCATACACATCTGGCAGGATCCTGATAGACTGTGAAACCCCAATCACACCTTGCAGGATCTTGATAAACTGTGAAACCCCCAGACACACCTGGCAGGATCCTGATAAACTGTGAAATCTCCATCCACACCTGGCAGGATCCTGATAAACTGTGAAACCCCCATACACACCTGGCAGGATCCTGATAAACTGTGAAACCCCCATAGACACCTGACAGGATCCTGATGGACTGTGAAAACCCCATACATACCTGGCAGGATCCTGATACACAGAAAAACCCCATTCACATCTGGCGGGATCCTGATACACTGTGAAACCCCAGACACACCTGGCAGAATCCTGATACACTGTGAAACCCCATACACACCTGGCAGGATCCTGATACACTGTGAAACCCCCATACACACCTGGAAGGATCCTAATACACTGTGAAACCCGACACACACCTGGCAGGATCCTGATCCACTGTGAAACCCCATACACACCTGGCAGGATCCTGATCCACTGTGAAAACCCCATACACACCTGGCAGGATCCTGATCCACTGTGAAAACCCCATACACATCTGGCAGGATCCTGATAGACTGTGAAACCCCATTCACACCTGGCAGGATCTTGATACACTGTGAAACCCCCATACACACCTGGCAGGATCCTGATAAACTGTGAAAACTCCATACACACCTGGCAGGATCCTGATAAACTGTGAAACCCCCATACACACCTGGCAGGATCCTGATAAACTGTGAAACCCCCATAGACACCTGACAGTATCCTGATAGACTGTGAAAACCCCATACATACCTGGCAGGATCCTGATACACAGTAAAATCCCATTCACACCTGGCAGGATCCTGATAAACTGTGAAAACTCCATACACGCCTGGCAGGATCCTGATCCACTGTGAAAACCCCATACACACCTGGCAGGATCCTGATAATCTATGAAACCCCCATACACACCTGGCAGGATCCTGATAAACTGTGAAACCCCCATACACACCAGGCAGGATCCTGATACACTGTGAAACCCCCATAGACCCCTGACAGGATCCTGATCCACTGTGAAAACCCCATACACATCTGGCAGGATCCTGATTCACTGTGAAACCCCCATACACACCTGGCAGGATCCTGATCCACTGTGAAACCCCCATGCACACCTGGCAGGTTCCTGATAAAATATGAAACCCCATACACACCTGGCAGGATCCTGATAGACTGTGAAAACCCCAAACACATCTGGCAGGATCCTGATACACTGTGAAACCCCATACACACCTGGCAGGATCCTGATCCACTGTGAAACCCCATTCACACCTGGCAGGATCCTGATGCACTGTGAAACCCCATGCACACCTGGCAGGATCCTGATCCACTGTGTAACCCCATACACATCTGGCAGGTTCCTGATACACTGTGAAACCCCATTCACATCTGGCAGGATCCTGATCCACTGTGAAACCGCCATGGACACCTGACAGGAGCCTGATCCACTGTGAAACCCCATTCACTCCTGGCACGAACCTGATACACTGTGAAAACCTCAGACACACCTGGCAGGATCCTGATACACTGTGAAAACCCATGCACACCTGGCGGGATCCTGATACACAGTGAAACCCCATTCACACCTGGCAGGATCCTGATGCACTGTGAAACCCCATGCACACCTGGCAGGATCCTGATCCACTGTGTAACCCCATTCACATCTGGCAGGTTCCTGATACACTGTGAAACCCCATTCACATCTGGCAGGATCCTGATCCACTGTGAAACCCCATTCACATCTGGCAGGATCCTGATACATTGTGAAAACCCCATTCACACCTGGCAGGATCCTGATCCACTGTGAAACCCCATTCACATCTGGCAGGATCCTGATCCACTGTGAAACCCCATTCACATCTGGCAGGATCCTGATACACTGTGAAACCCCACTCACACCTGGCTGGATTCTGATACACTGTGAAACCCCATAAACACCTGGCAGGATCCTGATCCACTGTGAAACCCCATACACACCTGGCAGGATCCTGATCCACTGTGAAAACCCCATACACACCTGGCAGGATCCTGATCCACTGTGAAAACCCCATACACACCTGGCAGGATCCTTATAAACTGTGAAACCCCATACACATCTGGCAGGATCCTGATAGACTGTGAAACCCCATTCACACCTGGCAGGATCTTGATACATTGTGAAACCCCCATACACACCTGGCAGGATCCTAATAAACTGTGAAAACTCCATACACACCTGGCAGGATCCTGATCCACTGTGAAAACCCCATACACACCTGGCAGGATCCTTATAAACTGTGAAACCCCATACACATCTGGCAGGATCCTGATAGACTGTGAAACCCCATTCACACCTGGCAGGATCTTGATACACTGTGAAACCCCCATACACACCTGGCAGGATCCTGATAAACTGTGAAACCCCCATACACACCTGACAGGATCCTGATAGACTGTGAAAACCCCATACATACCTGGCAGGATCCTGATACACAGTAAAATCCCATTCACATCTGGCGGGATCCCGATACACTGTGAAACCCCATTCACTCCTGGCAGAATCCTGATACACTGTGCAACCCCAGACACACCTGGCAGGATCCTGATCCACTGTGAAAACCCCATACACACCTGGCAGGATCCTGATAATCTATGAAACCCCCATACACACCTGGCAGGATCCTGATAAACTGTGAAATCCCCATACACACCAGGTAGGATCCTGATACACTGTGAAACTCCCATGCACATCTGGCAGGATCCTGATTCACTGTGAAACCCCCATACACACCTGGCAGGATCCTGATCCACTGTGAAACCCCCATGCACACCTGGCAGGTTCCTGATAAACTATGAAACCCCATACACACCTGGCAGGATCCTGATAGACTGTGAAAACCCCAAACACATCTGGCAGGATCCTGATACACTGTGAAACCCCATACACACCTGGCAGGATCCTGATCCACTGTGAAACCCCCATACACACTTGGCAGGATCCTGATTCACTGTGAAACCCCCATACACACTTGGCAGGTTCCTGATAAACTATGAAACCCCATACACATCTAGCAGGATCTTGATAGACTGTGAAACCCCATTCACACCTGGCAGGATCCTGATAAACTGCGAAAACCCCATACACACCTGGCAGAGTCCTGATCCACTGTGAAACCCCCATACACACCTGGCAGGAACCAGATAAACTATGAAACCCCAATACACACCTGGCAGGATCCTGATCAACTGTGAAACCCCCATACACACCAGGCAGGATCTTGATACACTGTGAAACCCCCATAGACACCTGACAGGAGCCTGATCCACTGTGAAACCCCATTCACTCCTGGCACGAACCTGATACACTGTGAAAACCCCATACACACCTGGCAGGATCCTGATCCACTGTTAAAACCCATACACACCTGGCAGGATCCTGATCCACATGTGACAACCCCATTCACACCTGGCAGGATCCTGATCCACTGTGAAAACCCCATACACACCTGGCAGGATCCTGATGCACTGTGAAAGCCCCATACACACCTGGCAGGATCCTGATAAACTGTGAAAACCCAATACACACCTGGCAGGATTCTGATACACTGTGAAAAGCCCAGACACACCTGGCAGGATCCTGATACACTGTGAAAACCCCAATTACACCAGGCAGGATCCTGATACACTTTGAAATCCCATACAGACCTGGCGGGATCCTGATACACAGTGAAACCCCATTCACATCTGGCAGGATCCTGATACACTGTGAAACCCCGTTCACATCTGGCAGGTTCCTGATACAATGTGAAACCCCATTCACATCTGACAGGATCCTGATCCACTGTGAAACCCCGTTCACATCTGGCAGGTTCCTGATACAATGTGAAACCCCATTCACATCTGACAGGATCCTGATCCACTGTGAAACCCCATTCACATCTGGCAGGATCCTGATACATTGTGAAAACCCCATTCACACCTGGCAGGATCCTGATCCACTGTGAAACCCCATTCACATCTGGCAGGATCCTAATACACTGTGAAACCCCACTCACACCTGGCTGGATTCTGATACACTGTGAAACCCCAAAAACACCTGGCAGGATCCTGATCCACTGTGAAACCCCATACACACCTGGCAGGATCCTGATCCACTGTGAAAACCCCATACACACCTGGCAGGATCCTGATCCACTGTGAAAACCCCATACACACCTGGCAGGATCCTGATAAACTGTGAAACCCCCATACACACCTGGCATGATCCTTATAAACTGTGAAATCCCATACACATCTGGCAGGATCCTGATAGACTGTGAAACCCCATTCACACCTTGCAGGATCTTGATAAACTGTGAAACGCCCAGACACACCTGGCAGGATCCTGATAAACTGTGAAATCTCCATCCACACCTGGCAGGATCCTGATAAACTGTGAAACCCCCATACACACCTGGCAGGATCCTGATAAACTGTGAAACCCCCATACACACCTGGCAGGATCCTGATAAACTGTGAAACCCCCATAGACACCTGACAGGATCCTGATGGACTGTGAAAACCCCATACATACCTGGCAGGATCCTGATACACAGTAAAACCCCATTCACATCTGGCGGGATCCTGATACACTGTGAAACCCCAGACACACCTGGCAGAATCCTGATACACTGTGAAACCCCATACACACCTGGCAGGATCCTGATACACTGTGAAACCCCCATACACACCTGGAAGGATCCTAATACACTGTGAAACCCGATACACACCTGGCAGGATCCTGATCCACTGTGAAACCCCATACACACCTGGCAGGATCCTGATCCACTGTGAAAACCCCATACACACCTGGCAGGATCCTGATCCACTGTGAAAACCCCATACACACCTGGCAGGATCCTTATAAACTGTGAAACCCCATACACATCTGGCAGGATCCTGATAGACTGTGAAACCCCATTCACACCTGGCAGGATCTTGATACACTGTGAAACCCCCATACACACCTGGCAGGATCCTGATAAACTGTGAAAACTCCATACACACCTGGCAGGATCCTGATAAACTGTGAAACCCCCATACACACCTGACAGGATCCTGATAAACTGTGAAACCCCCATAGACACCTGACAGTATCCTGATAGACTGTGAAAACCCCATACATACCTGGCAGGATCCTGATACACAGTAAAATCCCATTCACACCTGGCAGGATCCTGATGAACTGTGAAAACTCCATACACACCTGGCAGGATCCTGATCCACTGTGAAAACCCCATACACACCTGGCAGGATCCTGATAATCTATGAAACCCCCATACACACCTGGCAGGATCCTGATAAACTGTGAAACCCCCATACACACCAGGCAGGATCCTGATACACTGTGAAACCCCCATAGACCCCTGACAGGATCCTGATCCACTGTGAAAACCCCATACACATCTGGCAGGATCCTGATTCACTGTGAAACCCCCATACACACCTGGCAGGATCCTGATCCACTGTGAAACCCCCATGCACACCTGGCAGGTTCCTGATAAAATATGAAACCCCATACACACCTGGCAGGATCCTGATAGACTGTGAAAACCCCAAACACATCTGGCAGGATCCTGATACACTGTGAAACCCCATACACACCTGGCAGGATCCTGATCCACTGTGAAACTCCCATACACATCTGGCAGGATCCTCATTCACTGTGAAACCCCCATACACACTTGGCAGGATCCTGATCCACTGTGAAACCCCATACACACCTGGCAGGAACCAGATAAACTGTGAAACCCCCATACACACCAGGCAGGATCCTGATACACTGTGAAACCGCCATGGACACCTGACAGGAGCCTGATCCACTGTGAAACCACATTCACTCCTGGCACGAACCTGATACACTGTGAAAACCCCAGACACACCTGGCAGGATCCTGATACACTGTGAAAACCCATGCACACCTGGCGGGATCCTGATACACAGTGAAACCCCATTCACACCTGGCAGGATCCTGATGCACTGTGAAACCCCATGCACACCTGGCAGGATCCTGATCCACTGTGTAACCCCATTCACATCTGGCAGGTTCCTGATACACTGTGAAACCCCATTCACATCTGGCAGGATCCTGATCCACTGTGAAACCCCATTCACAACTGGCAGGAACCTGATACATTGTGAAAACCCCATTCACACCTGGCAGGATCCTGATCCACTGTGAAACCCCATTCACATCTGGCAGGATCCTGATCCACTGTGAAACCCCATTCACATCTGGCAGGATCCTGATACACTGTGAAACCCCACTCACACCTGGCTGGATTCTGATACACTGTGAAACCCCATAAACACCTGGCAGGATCCTGATCCACTGTGAACCCCCATACACAACTGGCAGGATCCTGATCCACTGTGAAAACCCCATACACACCTGGCAGGATCCTGATCCACTGTGAAAACCCCATACACACCTGGCAGGATCCTTATAAACTGTGAAACCCCATACACATCTGGCAGGATCCTGATAGACTGTGAAACCCCATTCACACCTGGCAGGATCTTGATACACTGTGAAACCCCCATACACACCTGGCAGGATCCTGATAAACTGTGAAAACTCCATACACACCTGGCAGGATCCTGATCCACTGTGAAAACCCCATACACACCTGGCAGGATCCTTATAAACTGTGAAACCCCATACACATCTGGCAGGATCCTGATAGACTGTGAAACCCCATACACACCTGGCAGGATCCTGATCCACTGTGAAAACCCCATACACACCTGGCAGGATCCTGATCCACTGTGAAAACCGCATACACACCTGGCAGGATCCTGATAAACTGTGAAACCCCCATACACACCTGGCATGATCCTTATAAACTGAAATCCCATACACATCTGGCAGGATCTTGATAAACTGTGAAACCCCCAGACACACCTGGCAGGATCCTGATAAACTGTGAAATCTCCATACACACCTGGCAGGATCCTGATAAACTGTGAAACCCCGATACACACCTGGCAGGATCCTGATAAACTGTGAAACCCCCATAGACACCTGACAGGATCCTGATGGACTGTGAAAACCCCATACATACCTGGCAGGATCCTGATACACAGTAAAACCCCATTCACATCTGGCGGGATCCTGATACACTGTGAAACCCCATACACACCTGGCAGAATCCTGATACACTGTGAAACCCCATACACACCTGGCAGGATCCTGATACACTGTGAAACCCCCATACACACCTGGAAGGATCCTAATACACTGTGAAACCCGATACACACCTGGCAGGATCCTGATCCACTGTGAAACCCCATACACACCTGGCAGGATCCTGATCCACTGTGAAAACCCCATACACACCTGGCAGGATCCTGATCCACTGTGAAAACCCCATACACACCTGGCAGGATCCTTATAAACTGTGAAACCCCATACACATCTGGCAGGATCCTGATAGACTGTGAAACCCCATTCACACCTGGCAGGATCTTGATGCACTGTGAAACCCCCATACACACCTGGCAGGATTCTGATAAACTGTGAAAACTCCATACACACCTGGAAGGATCCTGATAAACTGTGAAACCCCCATACACACCTGGCAGGATCCTGATAAACTGTGAAACCCCCATAGACACCTGACAGGATCCTGATAGACTGTGAAAACCCCATACATACCTGGCAGGATCCTGATACACAGTAAAATCCCATTCACATCTGGCGGGATCCTGATACACTGTGAAACCCCATGCACACCTGGCAGAATCCTGATACACTGTGAAACCCCATACACAACTGGCAGGATCCTGATACACTGTGAAACCCCCATACACACCTGGAAGGATCCTGATGCACTGTGAAACCCCAGACATACCTGGCAGGATCCTGATGCACTGTGAAAACTCCATACACACCTGGCAGGATCCTGATAATCTATGAAACCCCCATACACACCTGGCAGGATCCTGATAAACTGTGAAACCCCCATACACACCAGGCAGGATCCTGATACACTGTGAAACCCCCATAGACCCCTGACAGGATCCTGATACACTGTGAAAACCCCATACACATCTGGCAGGATCCTGATTCACTGTGAAACCCCCATACACACCTGGCAGGATCCTGATACACTGTGAAACCCCATTCACATCTGGCAGGATCCTGATCCACTGTGAAACCCCATTCACATCTGGCAGGAACCTGATACATTGTGAAAACCCCATTCACACCTGGCAGGATCCTGATCCACTGTGAAACCCCATTCACATCTGGCAGGATCCTGATCCACTGTGAAACCCCATTCACATCTGGCAGGATCCTGATACACTGTGAAACCCCACTCACACCTGGCTGGATTCTGATACACTGTGAAACCCCATAAACACCTGGCAGGATCCTGATCCACTGTGAAACCCCATACACACCTGGCAGGATCCTGATCCACTGTGAAAACCCCATACACACCTGGCAGGATCCTGATCCACTGTGAAAACCCCATACACACCTGGCAGGATCCTTATAAACTGTGAAACCCCATACACATCTGGCAGGATCCTGATAGACTGTGAAACCCCATTCACACCTGGCAGGATCTTGATACACTGTGAAACCCCCATACACACCTGGCAGGATCCTGATAAACTGTGAAAACTCCAGACACACCTGGCAGGATCCTGATCCACTGTGAAAACCCCATACACACCTGGCAGGATCCTTATAAACTGTGAAACCCCATACACATCTGGCAGGATCCTGATAGACTGTGAAACCCCATACACACCTGGCAGGATCCTGATCCACTGTGAAAACCCCATACACACCTGGCAGGATCCTGATCCACTGTGAAAACCGCATACACACCTGGCAGGATCCTGATAAACTGTGAAACCCCCATACACACCTGGCATGATCCTTATAAACTGAAATCCCATACACATCTGGCAGGATCTTGATAAACTGTGAAACCCCCAGACACACCTGGCAGGATCCTGATAAACTGTGAAATCTCCATACACACCTGGCAGGATCCTGATAAACTGTGAAACCCCCATACACACCTGGCAGGATCCTGATAAACTGTGAAACCCCCATAGACACCTGACAGGATCCTGATGGACTGTGAAAACCCCATACATACCTGGCAGGATCCTGATACACAGTAAAACCCCATTCACATCTGGCGGGATCCTGATACACTGTGAAACCCCATACACACCTGGCAGAATCCTGATACACTGTGAAACCCCATACACACCTGGCAGGATCCTGATACACTGTGAAACCCCCATACACACCTGGAAGGATCCTAATACACTGTGAAACCCGATACACACCTGGCAGGATCCTGATCCACTGTGAAACCCCATACACACCTGGCAGGATCCTGATCCACTGTGAAAACCCCATACACACCTGGCAGGATCCTGATCCACTGTGAAAACCCCATACACACCTGGCAGGATCCTTATAAACTGTGAAACCCCATACACATCTGGCAGGATCCTGATAGACTGTGAAACCCCATTCACACCTGGCAGGATCTTGATGCACTGTGAAACCCCCATACACACCTGGCAGGATCCTGATAAACTGTGAAAACTCCATACACACCTGGAAGGATCCTGATAAACTGTGAAACCCCCATACACACCTGGCAGGATCCTGATAAACTGTGAAACCCCCATAGACACCTGACAGGATCCTGATAGACTGTGAAAACCCCATACATACCTGGCAGGATCCTGATACACAGTAAAATCCCATTCACATCTGGCGGGATCCTGATACACTGTGAAACCCCATGCACACCTGGCAGAATCCTGATACACTGTGAAACCCCATACACAACTGGCAGGATCCTGATACACTGTGAAACCCCCATACACACCTGGAAGGATCCTGATGCACTGTGAAACCCCAGACACACCTGGCAGGATCCTGATGCACTGTGAAAACTCCATACACACCTGGCAGGATCCTGATCCACTGTGAAAATCCAATACACACCTGGCAGGATCCTGATAATCTATGAAACCCCCATACACACCTGGCAGGATCCTGATAAACTGTGAAACCCCCATAGACCCCTGACAGGATCCTGATACACTGTGAAAACCCCATACACATCTGGCAGGATCCTGATTCACTGTGAAACCCCCATACACACCTGGCAGGATCCTGATCCACTGTGAAACCCCCATGCACACCTGGCAGGTTCCTGATAAAATATGAAACCCCATACACACCTGGCAGGATCCTGATAGACTGTGAAAACCCCAAACACATCTGGCTGGATCCTGATGCACTGTGAAACCCCATACACACCTGGCAGGATCCTGATCCACTGTGAAACTCCCATACACATCTGGCAGGATCCTCATTCACTGTGAAACCCCCATACACACTTGGCAGGATCCTGATCCACTGTGAAACCCCATACACACCTGGCAGGAACCAGATAAACTGTGAAACCCCCATGCACACCAGGCAGGATCCTGATACACTGTGAAACCGCCATGGACACCTGACAGGAGCCTGATCCACTGTGAAACCCCATTCACTCCTGGCACGAACCTGATACACTGTGAAAACCCCAGACACACCTGGCAGGATCCTGATACACTGTGAAAACCCATGCACACCTGGCGGGATCCTGATACACAGTGAAACCCCATTCACACCTGGCAGGATCCTGATGCACTGTGAAACCCCATGCACACCTGGCAGGATCCTGATCCACTGTGTAACCCCATTCACATCTGGCAGGTTCCTGATACACTGTGAAACCCCATTCACATCTGGCAGGATCCTGATCCACTGTGAAACCCCATTCACATCTGGCAGGACCCTGATACACTGTGAAACCCCACTCACACCTGGCTGGATTCTGATACACTGTGAAACCCCATAAACACCTGGCAGGATCCTGATCCACTGTGAAAACCCCATACACACCTGGCAGGATCCTTATAAACTGTGAAACCCCATACACATCTGGCAGGATCCTGATAGACTGTGAAACCCCATTCACACCTGGCAGGATCTTGATACATTGTGAAACCCCCATACACACCTGGCAGGATCCTGATAAACTGTGAAAACTCCATACACACCTGGCAGGATCCTGATCCACTGTGAAAACCCCATACACACCTGGCAGGATCCTTATAAACTGTGAAACCCCATACACATCTGGCAGCATCCTGATAGACTGTGAAACCCCATTCACACCTGGCAGGATCTTGATACACTGTGAAACCCCCATACACACCTGGCAGGATCCTGATAAACTGTGAAACCCCCATACACACCTGACAGGATCCTGATAGACTGTGAAAACCCCATACATACCTGGCAGGATCCTGATACACAGTAAAATCCCATTCACATCTGGCGGGATCCTGATACACTGTGAAACCCCATTCACTCCTGGCAGAATCCTGATACACTGTGAAACCCCAGACACACCTGGCAGGATCCTGATCCACTGTGAAAACCCCATACACACCTGGCAGGATCCTGATAATCTATGAAACCCCCATACTCACCTGGCAGGATCCTGATAAACTGTGAAATCCCCATACACACCAGGTAGGATCCTGATACACTGTGAAACTCCCATGCACATCTGGCAGGATCCTGATTCACTGTGAAACCCCCATACACACCTGGCAGGATCCTGATCCACTGTGAAACCCCCATGCACACCTGGCAGGTTCCTGATAAACTATGAAACCCCATACACACCTGGCAGGATCCTGATCGACTGTGAAAACCCCAAACACATCTGGCAGGATCCTGATACACTGTGAAACCCCATACACACCTGGCAGGATCCTGATCCACTGTGAAACTCCCATACACATCTGGCAGGATCCTGATTCACTGTGAAACCCCCATACACACTTGGCAGGATCCTGATTCACTGTGAAACCCCCATACACACTTGGCAGGTTCCTGATAAACTATGAAACCCCATACACATCTAGCAGGATCTTGATAGACTGTGAAACCCCATTCACACCTGGCAGGATCCTGATAAACTATGAAACCCCAATACACACCTGGCAGGATCCTGATCAACTGTGAAACCCCCATACACACCAGGCAGGATCTTGATACACTGTGAAACCCCCATAGACACCTGACAGGAGCCTGATCCACTGTGAAACCCCATTCACTCCTGGCACGAACCTGATACACTGTGAAAACCCCATACACACCTGGCAGGATCCTGATCCACTGTTAAAACCCATACACACCTGGCAGGATCCTGATCCACTGTGACAACCCCATTCACACCTGGCAGGATCCTGATCCACGGTGAAAACCCCATACACACCTGGCAGGATCCTGATGCACTGTGAAAGCCCCATACACACCTGGCAGGATCCTGATAAACTGTGAAAACCCAATACACACCTGGCAGGATTCTGATACACTGTGAAAAGCCCAGACACACCTGGCAGGATCCTGATACACTGTGAAAACCCCGGACACACCTGGCAGGATCCTGATGCACTGTGAAAACCCCAATTACACCAGGCAGGATCCTGATACACTTTGAAATCCCATACAGACCTGGCGGGATCCTGATACACAGTGAAACCCCATTCACATCTGGCAGGATCCTGATACACTGTGAAACCCCGTTCACATCTGGCAGGTTCCTGATACAATGTGAAACCCCATTCACATCTGACAGGATCCTGATCCACTGTGAAACCCCGTTCACATCTGGCAGGTTCCTGATACAATGTGAAACCCCATTCACATCTGACAGGATCCTGATCCACTGTGAAACCCCATTCACATCTGGCAGGATCCTGATACATTGTGAAAACCCCATTCACACCTGGCAGGATCCTGATCCACTGTGAAGCCCCATTCACATCTGGCAGGATCCTAATACACTGTGAAACCCCACTCACACCTGGCTGGATTCTGATACACTGTGAAACCCCAAAAACACCTGGCAGGATCCTGATCCACTGTGAAACCCCATACACACCTGGCAGGATCCTGATCCACTGTGAAAACCCCATACACACCTGGCAGGATCCTGATCCACTGTGAAAACCCCATACACACCTGGCAGGATCCTGATAAACTGTGAAACCCCCATACACACCTGGCATGATCCTTATAAACTGTGAAATCCCATACACATCTGGCAGGATCCTGATAGACTGTGAAACCCCATTCACACCTTGCAGGATCTTGATAAACTGTGAAACCCCCAGACACACCTGGCAGGATCCTGATAAACTGTGAAATCTCCATCCACACCTGGCAGGATCCTGATAAACTGTGAAACCCCCATACACACCTGGCAGAATCCTGATAAACTGTGAAACTCCCATAGACACCTGACAGGATCCTGATGGACTGTGAAAACCCCATACATACCTGGCAGGATCCTGATACACAGTAAAACCCCATTCACATCTGGCGGGATCCTGATACACTGTGAAACCCCAGACACACCTGGCAGAATCCTGATACACTGTGAAACCCCATACACACCTGGCAGGATCCTGATACACTGTGAAACCCCCATACACACCTGGAAGGATCCTAATACACTGTGAAACCCGATACACACCTGGCAGGATCCTGATCCACTGTGAAACCCCATACACACCTGGCAGGATCCTGATCCACTGTTAAAACCCATACACACCTGGCAGGATCCTGATCCACTGTGACAACCCCATTCACACCTGGCAGGATCCTGATCCACGGTGAAAACCCCATACACACCTGGCAGGATCCTGATGCACTGTGAAAGCCCCATACACACCTGGCAGGATCCTGATAAACTGTGAAAACCCAATACACACCTGGCAGGATTCTGATACACTGTGAAAAGCCCAGACACACCTGGCAGGATCCTGATACACTGTGAAAACCCCGGACACACCTGGCAGGATCCTGATGCACTGTGAAAACCCCAATTACACCAGGCAGGATCCTGATACACTTTGAAATCCCATACAGACCTGGCGGGATCCTGATACACAGTGAAACCCCATTCACATCTGGCAGGATCCTGATACACTGTGAAACCCCGTTCACATCTGGCAGGTTCCTGATACAATGTGAAACCCCATTCACATCTGACAGGATCCTGATCCACTGTGAAACCCCGTTCACATCTGGCAGGTTCCTGATACAATGTGAAACCCCATTCACATCTGACAGGATCCTGATCCACTGTGAAACCCCATTCACATCTGGCAGGATCCTGATACATTGTGAAAACCCCATTCACACCTGGCAGGATCCTGATCCACTGTGAAGCCCCATTCACATCTGGCAGGATCCTAATACACTGTGAAACCCCACTCACACCTGGCTGGATTCTGATACACTGTGAAACCCCAAAAACACCTGGCAGGATCCTGATCCACTGTGAAACCCCATACACACCTGGCAGGATCCTGATCCACTGTGAAAACCCCATACACACCTGGCAGGATCCTGATCCACTGTGAAAACCCCATACACACCTGGCAGGATCCTGATAAACTGTGAAACCCCCATACACACCTGGCATGATCCTTATAAACTGTGAAATCCCATACACATCTGGCAGGATCCTGATAGACTGTGAAACCCCATTCACACCTTGCAGGATCTTGATAAACTGTGAAACCCCCAGACACACCTGGCAGGATCCTGATAAACTGTGAAATCTCCATCCACACCTGGCAGGATCCTGATAAACTGTGAAACCCCCATACACACCTGGCAGAATCCTGATAAACTGTGAAACTCCCATAGACACCTGACAGGATCCTGATGGACTGTGAAAACCCCATACATACCTGGCAGGATCCTGATACACAGTAAAACCCCATTCACATCTGGCGGGATCCTGATACACTGTGAAACCCCAGACACACCTGGCAGAATCCTGATACACTGTGAAACCCCATACACACCTGGCAGGATCCTGATACACTGTGAAACCCCCATACACACCTGGAAGGATCCTAATACACTGTGAAACCCGATACACACCTGGCAGGATCCTGATCCACTGTGAAACCCCATACACACCTGGCAGGATCCTGATCCACTGTGAAAACCCCATACACACCTGGCAGGATCCTGATCCACTGTGAAAACCCCATACACACCTGGCAGGATCCTTATAAACTGTGAAACCCCATACACATCTGGCAGCATCCTGATAGACTGTGAAACCCCATTCACACCTGGCAGGATCTTGATACACTGTGAAACCCCCATACACACCTGGCAGGATCCTGATAAACTGTGAAAACTCCATACACACCTGGCAGGATCCTGATAAACTGTGAAACCCCCATACACACCTGGCAGGATCCTGATAAACTGTGAAACCCCCATAGACACCTGACAGTATCCTGATAGACTGTGAAAACCCCATACATACCTGGCAGGATCCTGATACACAGTAAAATCCCATTCACATCTGGCGGGATCCTGATACACTGTGAAACCCCATACACACCTGGCAGAATCCTGATACACTGTGAAACCCCATACACAACTGGCAGGATCCTGATACACTGTGAAACCCCCATACACACCTGGAAGGAACATGATGCACTGTGAAACCCCAGACACACCTGGCAGGATCCTGATGCACTGTGAAAACTCCATACACACCTGGCAGGATCCTGATCCACTGTGAAAACCCCATACACACCTGGCAGGATCCTGATAATCTATGAAACCCCCATACACACCTGGCAGGATCCTGATAAACTGTGAAACCCCCATACACACCAGGCAGGATCCTGATACACTGTGAAACCCCCATAGACCCCTGACAGGATCCTGATACACTGTGAAAACCCCATACACATCTGGCAGGATCCTGATTCACTGTGAAACCCCCATACACACCTGGCAGGATCCTGATGCACTGTGAAACCCCCATGCACACCTGGCAGGTTCCTGATAAACTATGAAACCCCATACACACCTGGCAGGATCCTGTTGCACTGTGAAACCCCCATAGACCCCTGACAGGATCCTGATACACTGTGAAACCCCATACACACCTGGCAGGATCCTGATCCACTGTGAAACTCCCATGCACATCTGGCAGGATCCTCATTCACTTTGAAACCCCCATACACACTTGGCAGGATCCTGATCCACTGTGAAACCCCATTCACACCTGGCAGGCTCCTGATAAACTGTGAAAACCCCATACACACCTGGCAGAGTCCTGATCCACTGTGAAACCCCCATACACACCTGGCAGGAACCAGATAAACTATGAAACCCCAATACACACCTGGCAGGATCCTGATAAACTGTGAAACCCCCATACACACCTGGCAGGATCCTGATGCACTGTGAAACCCCCATAGACACCTGACAGGAGCCTGATCCACTGTGAAACCCCATTCACTCCTGGCACGAACCTGATACACTGTGAAAACCCCATACACACCTGGCAGGATCCTGATCCACTGTGAAAACCCATACACACCTGACAGGATCCTGATCCACTGTGACAACCCCATTCACACCTGGCAGGATCCTGATCCACTGTGAAAACCCCATACACACCTGGCAGGATCCTGATAAACTGTGAAAACCCCATACACACCTGGCAGGATTCTGATACACTGTGAAAACCCCAGACACACCTGGCAGGATCCTGATACACTGTGAAAACCCCAATTACACCTGGCAGGATCCTGATACACTGTGAAATTTCATACACACCTGGCGGGATCCTGATACACAGTGAAACCCCATTCACATCTGGCAGGATCCTGATACACTGTGAAACCCTATACACACCTGGCAGGATCCTGATCCACTGTGAAACCCCGTTCACATCTGGCAGGTTCCTGATACACTGTGAAACCCCATTCACATCTGGCAGGATCCTGATACATTGTGAAAACCCCATTCACACCTGGCAGGATCCTGATCCACTGTGAAACCCCATACACACCTGGCAGGATCCTGATCCACTGTGAAAACCCCATACACACCTGGCAGGATCCTGATCCACTGTGAAAACCCCATACACACCTGGCAGGATCCTGATAAACTGTGAAACCCCCATACACACCTGGCATGATCCTTATAAACTGTGAAATCCCATACACATCTGGCAGGATCCTGATAGACTGTGAAACCCCCAGACACACCTGGCAGGATCCTGATAAACTGTGAAACCCCCATAGACACCTGACAGGATCCTGATAGACTGTGAAAACCCCATACATACCTGGCAGGATCCTGATGCACAGTAAAACCCCATTCACATCTGGCGGGATCCTGATACACCATCGGCAGAGTGGCGCAGTGGTTAGCACCGCAGCCTGACAGCTCCAGCGACCCAGGTTCAATTCTGGGTACTGCCTGTGTGGAGTTTGCAAGTTCTCCCTGTGTCTGCGTGGGTTTCCTCCGGGTGCTCCGGTTTCCTCCCACAAGCCAAAAGACTTGCAGGTTGATAGGTAAATTGGCCATTATAAATTGCCCCTACTATTGGTAGGTGGTAGGGAAATATAGGGACAGGTGGGGATGTGGGAGGAATATGGGATTAGTGTAGGATTAGTGTAAATGGGTGGTTGATGGTCGGCACAGACTCGGTGGGCCGAAGGGCCTGTTTCAGTGCTGTATCTCTAAACTAAAACTAAACCCCATACACACCTGGCAGAATCCTGATACACTGTGAAACCCCATACACACCTGGCAGGATCCTGATACACTGTGAAACCCCAAACACACCTGGCAGGATCCTGATACACTGTGAAACCCCAATCCACACCTGGAAGGATCCTAATACACTGTGAAACCCGATACACACCTGGCAGGATCCTCATAAACTGTGATAACCCCATACACACCTAGCAGGATCCTGATGCACTGTGAAACCCCAGACACACCTGGCAGGATCCTGATGCACTGTGAAAACTCCATACACACCTGGCAGGATCCTGATCCACTGTGAAAACCCCATACACACCTGGCAGGATCCTGATAATCTATGAAACCCCCATACACACCTGGCAGGATCCTGATAAACTGTGAAACCCCCATACACACCAGGCAGGATCCTGATACACTGTGAAACCCCCATAGACCCCTGACAGGATCCTGATACACTGTGAAAACCCCATACATGCCTGGCAGGTTCCTGATACACAGTGAAACCCCATTCACATCTTGCCGGATCCTGATACACTGTGAAACCCCATACACACCTGGCAGGTTCCTGATCCACTGTGAAACCCCCAAACACACCTGGAAGGATCCTGATACACTGTGAAACCCCATACACACCTGGCAGGATCCTGATACACTGTGAAACCCCATACACACGTGGCAGGATCCTGATACACTGTGAAACCCCATACGTACCTGGCAGTTTCCTGATACACTGTGAAACCCCCATACGCACCTGGCAGGATCCTGATACGCTGTGAAAACCCCAGACACACCTGGCAGCATTCTGATACACTGTGAAAAACCCAGACACACCTGGCAGGATCCTGATACACTGTGAAAACCCCAGACACACCTGGCAGGATCCTGATACACTGTGAAAACCCATACACACCTGGCTGGATCGTGATACACAGTGAAACCCCATTCACATCTGGCAGGATCCTGATACACTGTGAAACCCCATACACACCTGGCAGGATCCTGATCCACTGTGAAACCCCATTCACATCTGTCAGGTTCCTGATACACTGTGAAACCCCACTCTCACCTGGCAGGATCCTGATCCACTATGAAACCCCATTCACATCGGGCAGGATCCTGATCCACTGTGAAAACCCCATTCACACCTGGCAGGATCCTGATCCACTGTGAAACCCCATCCACATCTGGCAGGATCCTGATACATTGTGAAAACCCCATTCACACCTGGCAGGATCCTGATCCACTGTGAAACCCCATCCACATCCGGCAGGATCCTGATGCACTGTGAAACCCCACTCACACCTGGCTGGATTCTGATACACTGTGAAACCCCATACACACCTGGCAGGATCCTGATCCACTTTGAAAACCCCATACACACCTGGCAGGATACTGATGCACTGTGAAAACTCCATGCACACCTGGCAGGATCCTGATCCACTGTGAAAACCCCATACACACCAGGCAGGATCCTGATACACTGTGAAACCCCCATAGACCCCTGACAGGATCCTGATACACTGTGAAAACCCCATACATGCCTGGCAGGTTCCTGATACACAGTGAAACCCCATTCACATCTTGCCGGATCCTGATACACTGTGAAACCCCGTACACACCTGGCAGGTTCCTGATCCACTGTGAAACCCCCAAACACACCTGGAAGGATCCTGATACACTGTGAAACCCCATACGTACCTGGCAGTTTCCTGATACACTGTGAAACCCCCATACACACCTGGAAGGATCCTGATGCACTGTGAAACCCCATACACACCTGGCAGGATCCTGATAAGCTGTGAAAACGCCATACACACCTGGCAGGATCCTGATACAGTGTGAAACCCCATACGCACCTGGCAGGATCCTGATGCACTGTGAAAACCCCAGACACACCTGGCAGGATCCTGATACACTGTGAAACCCCCATACACATCTGGCAGGATCCTGATTCACTGTGAAACCCCCATGCACACCTGGCAGGATCCTGATCAACTGTGAAACCCCCATGCACACCTGGCAGGATCCTGATAAACTATGAAACCCCCATACACACCTGGCAGGATCCTGATACACTGTGAAAACCCCAGACACACCTGGCACGATCCTGATAGACTGTGAAAACCCCAAACACATCTGGCAGGATCCTGATACACTGTGAAACCCCATACACACCTGGCAGGATCCTCATCCACTGTGATACTCCCATACACATCTGGCAGGATCCTGATAGACTGTGAAACCCCATTCACACCTGGCAGGACCCTGATAAACTGTGAAAACCCCATACACACCTGGCAGGGTCCTGATCCACTGTGAAACCCCCATACACACCTGGCAGGATCCTGATAAACTATGAAACCCCAATACACACCAGGCAGGATCCTGATACACTGTGAAACCCCCATAGACACCTGGCAGGAGCCTGATCCACTGTGAAACCCCATTCACACCTGGCACGAACCTGATACACTGTGAAAACCCCATACACACTTGGCAGGATCCTGAACCACTGTGAAAACCGATACACACCTGGCAGGATGCTGATCCACTGTGACAACCCCATTCACACCTGGCAGGATCCTGATCCACTGTGAAAACCCCATACACACTTGGCAGGATCCTGATACACTGTGAAAGCCCCATACACACCTGGCAGGATCCTGATAAACTGTGAAAAGCCCAGACACACCTGGCAGGATCCTGATGCGCTGTGAAAACCCCAGACACACCTGGCAGGATTCTGATACACTGTGAAAACCCCAGACACACCTGGCAGGATCCTGATACACTGTGAAAACCCCAAACACACCTGGCAGGATCCTGATACACTGTGAAAACCCATACACACCTGGCGGGATCGTGATACACAGTGAAACCCCATTCACATCTGGCAGGATCCTGATACACTGTGAAACCCCATACACACCTGGCAGGATCCTCATCCACTGTGAAAACCCCATTCACACCTGGCAGAATCCTGATCCACTGTGAAACCCCACTCTCACCTGGCAGGATCCTGATCCACTGTGAAACCCCACTCACACCTGGCTGGATTCTGATACACTGTGAAACCCCATACACACCTGGCAGGATCCTGATCCACTGTGAAAACCCCATACACACCTGGCAGGATCCTGATGCACTGTGAAAACCCCAAACACTCTTGGCACGATCCAGATACACTGTGAAAACCCCATAAACACCTGGCAGGATCCTGATCCACTGTGAAACCCCATACAAACCTGGCAGGATCCTGATCCACTGTGAAACCCCACACAAACCTGGCAGGATCCTGATACACTGTAAAAACCCCATTCACACCTGGCAGGATCCTGATCCACTGTGAAAACCCCATACACACCTGGCAGGATCCTGATAAACTGTGAAAACCCCATACACACCTGGCAGGATTCTGATACACTGTGAAAACCCCAGACACACCTGGCAGGATCCTGATACACTGTGAAAACCCCAATTACACCTGGCAGGATCCTGATACACTGTGAAATTTCATACACACCTGGCGGTATCCTGATACACAGTGAAACCCCATTCACATCTGGCAGGATCCTGATACACTGTGAAACCCTATACACACCTGGCAGGATCCTGATCCACTGTGAAACCCCGTGCACATCTGGCAGGTTCCTGATACACTGTGAAACCCCATTCACATCTGGCAGGATCCTGATACATTGTGAAAACCCCATTCACACCTGGCAGGATCCTGATACACTGTGAAACCCCATACACACCTGGCAGGATCCTGATCAACTGTGAAAACCCCATACACACCTGGCAGGATCCTGATCCACTGTGAAAACCCCATACACACCTGGCAGGATCCTGATAAACTGTGAAACCCCCATACACACCTGGCATGATCCTTATAAACTGTGAAATCCCATACACATCTGGCAGGATCCTGATAGACTGTGAAACCCCCAGACACACCTGGCAGGATCCTGATAAACTGTGAAACCCCCATAGACACCTGACAGGATCCTGATAGACTGTGAAAACCCCATACATACCTGGCAGGATCCTGATGCACAGTAAAACCCCATTCACATCTGGCGGGATCCTGATACACCATCGGCAGAGTGGCGCAGTGGTTAGCACCGTAGCCTGACAGCTCCAGCGACCCAGGTTCAATTCTGGGTACTGCCTGTGTGGAGTTTGCAAGTTCTCCCTGTGTCTGCGTGGGTTTCCTCCGGGTGCTCCGGTTTCCTCCCACAAGCCAAAAGACTTGCAGGTTGATAGGTAAATTGGCCATTATAAATTGCCCCTACTATTGGTAGGTGGTAGGGAAATATAGGGACAGGTGGGGATGTGGTAGGAATATGGGATTAGTGTAGGATTAGTATAAATGGGTGGTTGATGGTCGGCACAGACTCGGTGGGCCGAAGGGCCTGTTTCAGTGCTGTATCTCTAAACTAAAACTAAACCCCATACACACCTGGCAGAATCCTGATACACTGTGAAACCCCATACACACCTGGCAGGATCCTGATACACTGTGAAACCCCAAACACACCTGGCAGGATCCTGATACACTGTGAAACCCCAATCCACACCTGGAAGGATCCTAATACACTGTGAAACCCGATACACACCTGGCAGGATCCTCATAAACTGTGATAACCCCATACACACCTAGCAGGATCCTGATGCACTGTGAAACCCCAGACACACCTGGCAGGATCCTGATGCACTGTGAAAGCTCCATGCACACCTGGCAGGATCCTGATCCACTGTGAAACCCCCATACACACGTGGCAGGATCCTGATACACTGTGAAACCCCCATACGCACCTGGCAGGATCCTGATACGCTGTGAAAACCCCAGACACACCTGGCAGCATTCTGATACACTGTGAAAAGCCCAGACACACCTGGCAGGATCCTGATACACTGTGAAAACCCCAGACACACCTGGCAGGATCCTGATACACTGTGAAAACCCATACACACCTGGCTGGATCGTGATACACAGTGAAACCCCATTCACATCTGGCAGGATCCTGATACACTGTGAAACCCCATACACACCTGGCAGGATCCTGATCCACTGTGAAACCCCATTCACATCTGTCAGGTTCCTGATACACTGTGAAACCCCACTCTCACCTGGCAGGATCCTGATCCACTGTGAAACCCCATTCACATCGGGCAGGATCCTGATCCACTGTGAAAACCCCATTCACACCTGGCAGGATCCTGATCCACTGTGAAACCCCATCCACAACTGGCAGGATCCTGATACATTGTGAAAACCCCATTCACACCTGGCAGGATCCTGATCCACTGTGAAACCCCATCCACATCCGGCAGGATCCTGATGCACTGTGAAACCCCACTCACACCTGGCTGGATTCTGATACACTGTGAAACCCCATATACACCTGGCAGGATCCTGATCCACTGTGAAAACCCCATACACACCTGGCAGGATACTGATGCACTGTGAAAACTCCATGCACACCTGGCAGGATCCTGATCCACTGTGAAAACCCCATACACACCTGGCAGGATCCTGATAATCTATGAAATCCCCATACACACCTGGCAGGATCCTGATAAACTGTGAAACCCCCATACACACCAGGCAGGATCCTGATACACTGTGAAACCCCCATAGACCCCTGACAGGATCCTGATACACTGTGAAAACCCCATACATGCCTGGCAGGTTCCTGATACACAGTGAAACCCCATTCACATCTTGCCGGATCCTGATACACTGTGAAACCCCGTACACACCTGGCAGGTTCCTGATCCACTGTGAAACCCCCAAACACACCTGGAAGGATCCTGATACACTGTGAAACCCCATACGTACCTGGCAGTTTCCTGATACACTGTGAAACCCCCATACACACCTGGAAGGATCCTGATGCACTGTGAAACCCCATACACACCTGGCAGGATCCTGATAAGCTGTGAAAACGCCATACACACCTGGCAGGATCCTGAGACAGTGTGAAACCCCATACGCACCTGGCAGGATCCCGATGCACTGTGAAAACCCCAGACACACCTGGCAGGATCCTGATACACTGTGAAACCCCCATACACATCTGGCAGGATCCTGATTCACTGTGAAACCCCCATGCACACCTGGCAGGATCCTGATCAACTGTGAAACCCCCATGCACACCTGGCAGGATCCTGATAAACTATGAAACCCCCATACACACCTGGCAGGATCCTGATACACTGTGAAAACCCCAGACACACCTGGCACGATCCTGATAGACTGTGAAAACCCCAAACACATCTGGCAGGATCCTGATACACTGTGAAACCCCATACACACCTGGCAGGATCCTCATCCACTGTGATACTCCCATACACATCTGGCAGGATCCTGATAGACTGTGAAACCCCATTCACACCTGGCAGGACCCTGATAAACTGTGAAAACCCCATACACACCTGGCAGGGTCCTGATCCACTGTGAAACCCCCATACACACCTGGCAGGATCCTGATAAACTATGAAACCCCAATACACACCAGGCAGGATCCTGATACACTGTGAAACCCCCATAGACACCTGGCAGGAGCCTGATCCACTGTGAAACCCCATTCACACCTGGCACGAACCTGATACACTGTGAAAACCCCATACACACTTGGCAGGATCCTGAACCACTGTGAAAACCGATACACACCTGGCAGGTTGCTGATCCACTGTGACAACCCCATTCACACCTGGCAGGATCCTGATCCACTGTGAAAACCCCATACACACTTGGCAGGATCCTGATACACTGTGAAAGCCCCATACACACCTGGCAGGATCCTGATAAACTGTGAAAAGCCCAGACACACCTTGCAGGATCCTGATGCGCTGTGAAAACCCCAGACACACCTGGCAGGATTCTGATACACTGTGAAAACCCCAGACACACCTGGCAGGATCCTGATACACTGTGAAAACCCCAAACACACCTGGCAGGATCCTGATACACTGTGAAAACCCATACACACCTGGCGGGATCGTGATACACAGTGAAACCCCATTCACATCTGGCAGGATCCTGATACACTGTGAAACCCCATACACACCTGGCAGGATCCTCATCCACTGTGAAAACCCCATTCACACCTGGCAGAATCCTGATCCACTGTGAAACCCCACTCTCACCTGGCAGGATCCTGATCCACTGTGAAACCCCACTCACACCTGGCAGGATCCTGATGCACTGTGAAAACCCCAAACACTCCTGGCACGATCCAGATACACTGTGAAAACCCCATAAACACCTGGCAGGATCCTGATCCACTGTGAAACCCCATACAAACCTGGCAGGATCCTGATCCACTGTGAAACCCCACACAAACCTGGCAGGATCCTGATACACTGTGAAAACCCCAAACACACCTGGCAGGATTCTGATGCACTGTGAAACCCCCAAACACACCTGGCAGGATCCTGACACATCGTTAAAACCCCAGACACACCTGGCAAAATCATGATACACTTTTAAAACCCATACACACGTGGCAGGATCCTGATCCACTGTGAAACCCCCATACACACCTGGCAGGATCCTGATAAACTATGAAACCCCCATAAACACCTGGCAGGATCCTGATAAATTGTGAAAATCCCATACACACCTGGCAGGATCCTGATACACTGTGAAAACCCCACACACACCTGGCAGGATCCTGATAAACTGTGAAACCCCATACACATCTGGCAGGATCCTGATGCACTGTGAAAACCCCATACACACCTGGCAGGATCCTGATCCACTGTGAAACACCCATACACACCTGGCAGGATCCTGATAAACTGTGAAACCCCCGTAGACACCTGACAGGATCCTGATACACTTTGAAAACGCCATACATACCTGGCAGGATCCTGATACACTGTGAAAGCCCATTCACATCTGGCGGGATCCTGATACACTGTGAAACCCCACACCCATGGCAGGTTCCTGATCCACTGTGAAACCCCCATACACACCTGGCAGGATCCTGATACACTGTGAAACCCAACACACCTGGCAGGATCCTGATGATACAGTGTGAAATCCCATACACTCCTGGCAGGATCCTGATTCACTGTGAAACCGCCATACACACCTGGCAGGATCCTGATCCACTGTGAAACCCCATACACATCTAGCAGGATCCTGATAGACTGTGAAACCCCATTCACACCTGGCAGGATCCTGATAAACTGTGAAACCCCCTAACACACACCTGGCAGAGTCCTGATCCACTGTGAAACCCCCATCCACACCTGGCAGGATCCAGATAAACTATGAAACCCCAATACACACCAGGCAGGATCCTGATACACTGTGAAACCCCCATAGACACCTGACAGCAGCCTGATCCACTGTGAAACCCCATTCACTCCTGGCACGAACCTGATACACTGTGAAAACCCCATACACACCTGGCAGGATCCTGATCCACTGTGAAAACCCATGCACACCTGGCAGGATCCTGATCCACTGTGAAAACCCCATACACACCTGGCAGGATCCTGATACACTGTGAAAGCCCCATACACACCTGGCAGGATTCTGATACACTGTGAAAAGCCCATACACACCTAGCAGGATCCTGATGCACTGTGAAACCCCAGACACACCTGGCAGGATCCTGATGCACTGTGAAAACTCCATACACACCTGGCAGGATCCTGATCCACTGTGAAAACCCATACACACCTGGCAGGATCCTGATAATCTATGAAACCCCCATACACACCTGGCAGGATCCTGATACACTGTGAAACCCCCATAGACCCCTGACAGGATCCTGATACACTGTGAAAACCCCATACATGCCTGGCAGGTTCCTGATACACAGTGAAACCCCATTCACATCTTGCCGGATCCTGATACACTGTGAAACCCCATACACACCTGGCAGGTTCCTGATCCACTGTGAAACCCCCAAACACACCTGGAAGGATCCTGATACACTGTGAAACCCCATACACACCTGGCAGGATCCTGATACACTGTGAAACCCCATACACACGTGGCAGGATCCTGATACACTGTGAAACCCCATACGTACCTGGCAGTTTCCTGATACACTGTGAAACCCCCATACGCACCTGGCAGGATCCTGATACGCTGTGAAAACCCCAGACACACCTGGCAGCATTCTGATACACTGTGAAAAGCCCAGACACACCTGGCAGGATCCTGATACACTGTGAAAACCCCAGACACACCTGGCAGGATCCTGATACACTGTGAAAACCCATACACACCTGGCGGGATCGTGATACACAGTGAAACCCCATTCACATCTGGCAGGATCCTGATACACTGTGAAACCCCATACACACCCGGCAGGATCCTGATCCACTGTGAAACCCCATTCACATCTGTCAGGTTCCTGATACACTGTGAAACCCCACTCTCACCTGGCAGGATCCTGATCCACTGTGAAACCCCATTCACATCGGGAAGGATCCTGATCCACTGTGAAAACCCCATTCACACCTGGCAGGATCCTGATCCACTGTGAAACCCCATCCACATCTGGCAGGATCCTGATACATTGTGAAAACCCCATTCACACCTGGCAGGATCCTGATCCACTGTGAAACCCCATCCACATCCGGCAGGATCCTGATGCACTGTGAAACCCCACTCACACCTGGCTGGATTCTGATACACTGTGAAACCCCATACACACCTGGCAGGATCCTGATCCACTGTGAAAACCCCATACACACCTGGCAGGATACTGATGCACTGTGAAAACTCCATGCACACCTGGCAGGATCCTGATCCACTGTGAAAACCCCATACACACCTGGCAGGATCCTGATAATCTATGAAACCCCCATACACACCTGGCAGGATCCTGATAAACTGTGAAACCCCCATACACACCAGGCAGGATCCTGATACACTGTGAAACCCCCATAGACCCCTGACAGGATCCTGATACACTGTGAAAACCCCATACATGCCTGGCAGGTTCCTGATACACAGTGAAACCCCATTCACATCTTGCCGGATCCTGATACACTGTGAAACCCCGGACACACCTGGCAGGTTCCTGATCCACTGTGAAACCCCCAAACACACCTGGAAGGATCCTGATACACTGTGAAACCCCATACGTACCTGGCAGTTTCCTGATACACTGTGAAACCCCCATACACACCTGGAAGGATCCTGATGCACTGTGAAACCCCATACACACCTGGCAGGATCCTGATAAGCTGTGAAAACGCCATACACACCTGGCAGGATCCTGATACAGTGTGAAACCCCATACGCACCTGGCAGCATCCTGATGCACTGTGAAAACCCCAGACTCACCTGGCAGGATCCTGATACACTGTGAAACCCCCATACACATCTGGCAGGATCCTGATTCACTGTGAAACCCCCATGCACACCTGGCAGGATCCTGATCAACTGTGAAACCCCCATGCACACCTGGCAGGATCCTGATAAACTATGAAACCCCCATACACACCTGGCAGGATCCTGATACACTGTGAAAACCCCAGACACACCTGGCACGATCCTGATAGACTGTGAAAGCCCCAAACACATCTGGCAGGATCCTGATCCACTGTGAAACCCCATACACACCTGGCAGGATCCTCATCCACTGTGATACTCCCATACACATCTGGCAGGATCCTGATAGACTGTGAAACCCCATTCACACCTGGCAGGACCCTGATAAACTGTGAAAACCCCATACACACCTGGCAGGGTCCTGATCCACTGTGAAACCCCCATACACACCTGGCAGGATCCTGATAAACTATGAAACCCCAATACACACCAGGCAGGATCCTGATGCACTGTGAAACCCCCATAGACACCTGGCAGGAGCCTGATCCACTGTGAAACCCCATTCACACCTGGCACGAACCTGATACACTGTGAAAACCCCATACACACTTGGCAGGATCCTGAACCACTGTGAAAACCGATACACACCTGGCAGGATGCTGATCCACTGTGACAACCCCATTCACACCTGGCAGGATCCTGATCCACTGTGAAAACCCCATACACACTTGGCAGGATCCTGATACACTGTGAAAGCCCCATACACACCTGGCAGGATCCTGATAAACTGTGAAAAGCCCAGACACACCTGGCAGGATCCTGATGCGCTGTGAAAACCCCAGACACACCTGGCAGGATTCTGATACACTGTGAAAACCCCAGACACACCTGGCAGGATCCTGATACACTGTGAAAACCCCAAACACACCTGGCAGGATCCTGATACACTGTGAAAACCCATACACACCTGGCGGGATCGTGATACACAGTGAAACCCCATTCACATCTGGCAGGATCCTGATACACTGTGAAACCCCATACACACCTGGCAGGATCCTCATCCACTGTGAAAACCCCATTCACACCTGGCAGAATCCTGATCCACTGTGAAACCCCACTCTCACCTGGCAGGATCCTGATCCACTGTGAAACCCCACTCACACCTGGCTGGATTCTGATACACTGTGAAACCCCATACACACCTGGCAGGATCCTGATCCACTGTGAAAACCCCATACACACCTGGCAGGATCCTGATGCACTGTGAAAACCCCAAACACTCCTGGCACGATCCAGATACACTGTGAAAACCCCATAAACACCTGGCAGGATCCTGATCCACTGTGAAACCCCATACAAACCTGGCAGGATCCTGATCCACTGTGAAACCCCACACAAACCTGGCAGGATCCTGATACACTGTGAAAACCCCAAACACACCTGGCAGGATCCTGAGGCACTGTGAAAACCCCAAACACACCTGGCAGGATTCTGATGCACTGTGAAACCCCCAAACACACCTGGCAGGATCCTGATAAATTGTGAAAATCCCATACACACCTGGCAGGATCCTGATACACTGTGAAAACCCCACACACACCTGGCAGGATCCTGATAAACTGTGAAACCCCATACACATCTGGCAGGATCCTGATGCACTGTGAAAACCCCATACACACCTGGCAGGATCCTGATCCACTGTGAAACACCCATACACACCTGGCAGGATCCTGATAAACTGTGAAACCCCCGTAGACACCTGACAGGATCCTGATACACTTTGAAAACGCCATACATACCTGGCAGGATCCTGATACACAGTGAAACCCCATTCACATCTGGCGGGATCCTGATACACTGTGAAACCCCACACCCATGGCAGGTTCCTGATCCACTGTGAAACCCCCATACACACCTGGAAGGATCCTGATACACTGTGAAACCCAACACACCTGGCAGGATCCTGATGATACAGTGTGAAATCCCATACACACCTGGCAGGATCCTGATTCACTGTGAAACCGCCATACACACCTGGCAGGATCCTGATCCACTGTGAAACCCCATACACATCTAGCAGGATCCTGATAGACTGTGAAACCCCATTCACACCTGGCAGGATCCTGATAAACTGTGAAACCCCCTAACACACACCTGGCAGAGTCCTGATCCACTGTGAAACCCCCATCCACACCTGGCAGGATCCAGATAAACTATGAAACCCCAATACACACCAGGCAGGATCCTGATACACTGTGAAACCCCCATAGACACCTGACAGCAGCCTGATCCACTGTGAAACCCCATTCACTCCTGGCACGAACCTGATACACTGTGAAAACCCCATACACACCTGGCAGGATCCTGATCCACTGTGAAAACCCATGCACACCTGGCAGGATCCTGATCCACTGTGAAAACCCCATACACACCTGGCAGGATCCTGATACACTGTGAAAGCCCCATACACACCTGGCAGGATCCTGATAAACTGTGAAAACCCCATACACACCTGGCAGGATTCTGATACACTGTGAAAAGCCCAGACACACCTGGCAGGATCCTGATACACTGTGAAAACCCCAATTACACCTGGCAGGATCCTGATACACTGTGAAATCCCATACACACCTGGCGGGATCCTGATACACAGTGAAACCCCATTCACATCTGACAGGATCCTGATCCACTGTGAAACCCCGTTCACATCTGGCAGGTTCCTGATACACTGTGGAACCCCATTCACATCTGACAGGATCCTGATCCACTGTGATACCCCGTTCACATCTGGCAGGTTCCTGATACACTGTGGAAACCCCATTCACACCTGGCAGGATCCTGATCCACTGTGAAACCCCATTCACATCTGGCAGGATCCTGATACACTGTGAAACCCCACTCACACCTGGCTGGATTCTGATACACTGTGAAACCCCATAAACACCTGGCAGGATCCTGATCCACTGTGAAACCCCATCCACACCTGGCAGGATCCTGATCCACTTTGAAAACCCCATACACACCTGGCAGGATCCTGATAATCTATGAAACCCCCATACACACCTGGCAGGATCCTGATACACTGTGAAACCCCCATACACACCAGGCAGCATCCTGATACACTGTGAAACCCCCATTCACATCTTGCCGGATCTTGATACACTGTGAAACCCCATACACACCTGGCAGGTTCCTGATCCACTGTGAAACCCCCAAACACACCTGGAAGGATCCTGATACACTGTGAAACCCCATACACACCTGGCAGGATCCTGATACACTGTGAAACCCCATACACACGTGGCAGGATCCTGATACACTGTGAAACCCCATACGTACCTGGCAGTTTCCTGATACACTGTGAAACCCCCATACACACCTGGAAGGATCCTGATACACTGTGAAACCCCATACACACCTGGCAGGATCCTGATAAGCTGTGAAAACGCCATACACTCCTGGCAGGATAATGATACACTTTGAAAACCCCAGACTCACCTGGCAGGATCCTGCTACACTGTGAAAACCCCATACACACCTGGCAGGATCCTGATACAGTGTGAAACCCCATACGCACCTGGCAGGATCCTGATGCACTGTGAAAACCCCAGACACACCTGGCAGGATCCTGATACACTGTGAAACTCCCATACACATCTGGCAGGATCCTGATTCACTGTGAAACCCCCATACACACCTGGCAGGATCCTGATCCACTGTGAAACCCCCATGCACACCTGGCAGGATCCTGATAAACTATGAAACCCCCATACACACCTGGCAGGATCCTGATACACTGTGAAAACCCCATACACACCTGGCACGATCCTGATAGACTGTGAAAACCCCAAACACATCTGGCAGGATCCTGATACACTGTGAAGCCCCATACACACCTGGCAGGATCCTGATCCACTGTGATACTCCCATACACATCTGGCAGGATCCTGATGCACTGTGAAAACCCCAAACACTCCTGGCACGATCCAGATACACTGTGAAAACCCCATAAACACCTGGCAGGATCCTGATCCACTGTGAAACCCCATACAAACCTGGCAGGATCCTGATCCACTGTGAAACCCCACACAAACCTGGCAGGATCCTGATACACTGTGAAAACCCCAAACACACCTGGCAGGATCCTGAGGCACTGTGAAAACCCCAAACACACCTGGCAGGATTCTGATGCACTGTGAAACCCCCAAACACACCTGGCAGGATCCTGACACATCGTTAAAACCCCAGACACACCTGGCAAAATCATGATACACTTTTAAAACCCATACACACGTGGCAGGATCCTGATCCACTGTGAAACCCCCATACACACCTGGCAGGATCCTGATAAACTATGAAACCCCCATAAACACCTGGCAGGATCCTGATAAATTGTGAAAATCCCATACACACCTGGCAGGATCCTGATACACTGTGAAAACCCCACACACACCTGGCAGAATCCTGATAAACTGTGAAACCCCATACACATCTGGCAGGATCCTGATGCACTGTGAAAACCCCATACACACCTGGCAGGATCCTGATCCACTGTGAAACACCCATACACACCTGGCAGGATCCTGATAAACTGTGAAACCCCCGTAGACACCTGACAGGATCCTGATACACTTTGAAAACGCCATACATACCTGGCAGGATCCTGATACACAGTGAAACCCCATTCACATCTGGCGGGATCCTGATACACTGTGAAACCCCACACCCATGGCAGGTTCCTGATCCACTGTGAAACCCCCATACACACCTGGAAGGATCCTGATACACTGTGAAACCCAACACACCTGGCAGGATCCTGATGATACAGTGTGAAATCCCATACACACCTGGCAGGATCCTGATTCACTGTGAAACCGCCATACACACCTGGCAGGATCCTGATCCACTGTGAAACCCCATACACATCTAGCAGGATCCTGATAGACTGTGAAACCCCATTCACACCTGGCAGGATCCTGATAAACTGTGAAACCCCCTAACACACACCTGGCAGAGTCCTGATCCACTGTGAAACCCCCATCCACACCTGGCAGGATCCAGATAAACTATGAAACCCCAATACACACCAGGCAGGATCCTGATACACTGTGAAACCCCCATAGACACCTGACAGCAGCCTGATCCACTGTGAAACCCCATTCACTCCTGGCACGAACCTGATACACTGTGAAAACCCCATACACACCTGGCAGGATCCTGATCCACTGTGAAAACCCATGCACACCTGGCAGGATCCTGATCCACTGTGAAAACCCCATACACACCTGGCAGGATCCTGATACACTGTGAAAGCCCCATACACACCTGGCAGGATCCTGATAAACTGTGAAAACCCCATACACACCTGGCAGGATTCTGATACACTGTGAAAAGCCCAGACACACCTGGCAGGATCCTGATACACTGTGAAAACCCCAATTACACCTGGCAGGATCCTGATACACTGTGAAATCCCATACACACCTGGCGGGATCCTGATACACAGTGAAACCCCATTCACATCTGACAGGATCCTGATCCACTGTGAAACCCCGTTCACATCTGGCAGGTTCCTGATACACTGTGGAACCCCATTCACATCTGACAGGATCCTGATCCACTGTGAAACCCCGTTCACATCTGGCAGGTTCCTGATACACTGTGGAAACCCCATTCACACCTGGCAGGATCCTGATCCACTGTGAAACCCCATTCACATCTGGCAGGATCCTGATACACTGTGAAACCCCACTCACACCTGGCTGGATTCTGATACACTGTGAAACCCCATAAACACCTGGCAGGATCCTGATCCACTGTGAAACCCCATCCACACCTGGCAGGATCCTGATCCACTGTGAAACCCCATCCACACCTGGCAGGATCCTGATCCACTGTGAAAACCCCATACACACCTGGCAGGATCCTGATAATCTATGAAACCCCCATACACACCTGGCAGGATCCTGATACACTGTGAAACCCCCATACACACCAGGCAGCATCCTGATACACTGTGAAACCCCCATAGACCCCTGACAGGATCCTGATACACTGTGAAAACCCCATTCACATCTTGCCGGATCTTGATACACTGTGAAACCCCATACACACCTGGCAGGTTCCTGATCCACTGTGAAACCCCCAAACACACCTGGAAGGATCCTGATACACTGTGAAACCCCATACACACCTGGCAGGATCCTGATACACTGTGAAACCCCATACACACGTGGCAGGATCCTGATACACTGTGAAACCCCATACGTACCTGGCAGTTTCCTGATACACTGTGAAACCCCCATACACACCTGGAAGGATCCTGATACACTGTGAAACCCCATACACACCTGGCAGGATCCTGATAAGCTGTGAAAACGCCATACACTCCTGGCAGGATAATGATACACTTTGAAAACCCCAGACTCACCTGGCAGGATCCTGCTACACTGTGAAAACCCCATACACACCTGGCAGGATCCTGATACAGTGTGAAACCCCATACGCACCTGGCAGGATCCTGATGCACTGTGAAAACCCCAGACACACCTGGCAGGATCCTGATACACTGTGAAACTCCCATACACATCTGGCAGGATCCTGATTCACTGTGAAACCCCCATACACACCTGGCAGGATCCTGATCCACTGTGAAACCCCCATGCACACCTGGCAGGATCCTGATAAACTATGAAACCCCCATACACACCTGGCAGGATCCTGATACACTGTGAAAACCCCATACACACCTGGCACGATCCTGATAGACTGTGAAAACCCCATACACACCTGGCAGGATCCTGATCCACTGTGATACTCCCATACACATCTGGCAGGATCCTGATAGACTGTGAAACCCCATTCACACCTGGCAGGACCCTGATAAACTGTGAAACCCCTATAGACACCTGGCAGGAGCCTGATCCACTGTGAAACCCCATTCACACCTGGCACGAACCTGATACACTATGAAACCCCAATACACACCAGGCAGGATCCTGATCCACTGTGAAAACCGATACACACCTGGCAGGATCCTGATCCACTGTGACAACCCCATTCACACCTGGCAGGATCCTGATCCACTGTGAAAACCCCATACACACTTGGCAGGATCCTGATACACTGTGAAAGCCCCATACACACCTGGCAGGATCCTGATAAACTGTGAAAACCCCATACACACCTGGCAGGATCCTGATACACTGTGAAAATCCCAGACACACCTGGCAGGATCCTGATACGCTGTAAAAACCCCAGACACACCTGGCAGGATTCTGATACACTGTGAAACCCCCATACACACCTGGCAGGATCCTGATAAACGATGAAACCCCGATACACACCTGGCAGGATCCTGATAAACTGTGAAAACCCCATACACACCTGGCAGGATCCTGATAAACTGTGAAACCCCATACACATCTGGCAGGATCCTGATAGACTGTGAAAACCCCATACACACCTGGCAGGATCCTGATCCACTGTGAAAACCCCATACTCACCTGGCAGGATCATGATAAACTGTGAAACCCCATGCACATCTGGCAGGATCCTGATGATACACTGTGAAATCCCATGCACACCTGGCAGGATCCTGATACACTGTGAAACCCCCATACACACCTGGAAGGATCCTGATACAGTGTGAAACCCCATACGCACCTGGCAGGATCCTGATGCACTGTGAAAACCCCATACACACCTGGCAGGATCCTGATACACTGTGAAACTCCCATACACATCTGGCAGGATCCTGATTCACTGTGAAACCCCCATACACACCTGGCAGGATCCTGATAAACGATGAAACCCCCATACACACCTGGCAGGATCCTGATAAACTGTGAAAACCCCATACACACCTGGCAGGATCCTGATAAACTGTGAAACCCCATACACATCTGGCAGGATCCTGATAGACTGTGAAAACCCCATACACACCTGGCAGGATCCTGATCCACTGTGAAAACCCCATACTCACCTGGCAGGATCCTGATACACTGTGAAACCCCATACACACCTGGCAGGATCCTGAGACACTGTGAAACTCGCATACACATCTGGCAGGATCCTGATACACTGTTAAACTCCCATACACACCTGGCAGGATCCTGATAAACGATGAAACCCCCATACACACCTGGCAGGATCCTGATAAATTGTGAAACCCCCATACACACCAGGCAGGATCCTGATACACTGTGAAACCCCCATAGACACCTGGCAGGAGCCTGATCCACTGTGAAACCCCATTCACACCTGGCAGGATCCTGATGCACTGTGAAAACCCCATACACACCTGGCAGGTTCCTGATCCACTGTTTAAACCCATACACACCTGGCAGGATCCTGATCCACTGTGAAAACCCCAGACTCACCTGGCAGGATCCTGATGCACTGTGAAAACCCCTTACACACCTGGCAGGATCCTGATGCACTGTGAAAACCCCATACACACCTGGCAGGATCCTGATACACTGTGAAACTCCCATACACATCTGGCAGGATCCTGATTCACTGTGAAACCCCCATACACAGCTGGCAGGATCCTGATCCACTGTGAAACCCCCATACACACCTGGCAGGATCCTGATAAACTATGAAACCCCCATACACACCTGGCAGGATCCTGATACACTGTGAAAAGCCCATACACACCTGGCAGGATCCTGATACACTGTCAAACCCCATACACACCTGGCAGGATCCTGATGCACCGTGAAACTCCCATACACATCTGGCAGGATCCTGTTTCACTGTGAAACCCCCATACACACCTGGCAGGATCCTGATCCACTGTGAAACCCCCATACACACCTGGCAGGATCCTGATACACTGTGAAAACCCCATACACACCTGGCAGGATCCTGATAAACTGTGAAACCCCATACACATCTGGCAGGATCCTGATAGACTGTGAAAACCCCATACACAACTGGCAGGATCCTGATCCACTGGGAAAACCCCATACACACCTGGCAGGATCCTGATACACTGTGAAACCCCATACACACCTGGCAGGATCCTGATACACTGTGAAACTCCCATACACATCTGGCAGGATCCTGATACACTGTGAAACTCCCATACACACCTGGCAGGATCCTGAGAAACGATGAAACCCCCATACACACCTGGCAGGATCCTGATAAATTGTGAAACCCCCATACACACCAGGCAGGATCCTGATACACTGTGAAACCCCCAGACACACCTGGCAGGATCTTGATCCATTGTGAAAACCCCATACACACCCGGCAGGATCCTGATCAACTGTGAAAACCCCAAACACACCCGGCAGGATCCTGATCCACTGTGAAACCCCATACTCACCTGGTAGTATCCTGATCCACTGTGAAACCCCATACACCCCTGGCAGGATCCTGATACACTGTGAAACCCCCATACACACCTGGCAGGATCCTGATAAACTGTGAAACCACATACACACCTGGCAGGATCCTGATGCACTGTGAAAACCCATACACACCTGGCAGGATCCTGATCCACTGTGAAACCCCCATACACACCTGGCAGATCCTGATACTCTGTGAAAACCCCAGACACACCTGGCAGGATCCTGATCCACTGTGAAACCCCCATATACACCTGGCAGATCCTGATACACTGTGAAACCCCCGTACACACCTGGCAGATCCTGATGCTCTGTGAAAACCCCATACATACCTGGCAGGATCCTGATATACTGTGAAAACCCCATACACACCTGCCAGGATCCTGATCCACTGTGAAAACCCCATACACACCTGGCAGATCCTGTTGCACTGTGAAACCCCCCTACACACCTTGCAGGATCCTGTTACACTTTGAAACCCCCAAACACACCTGGCAGGATCCTGATACACTGTGACAACCCGTACACACCTGGCAGAATCCTGATACATGTGAGAACCCCGCACAGGCGTGGCCGGATCATGATACACTGTGAAAACCCCATACACACCTGGCAGGACCCTGATGCACAGTGAAAACCCCAAACACACCTGGCAGGATCCTGATCCACTGTGAAAACCCCACAAACACCTGGCTGATCCTGATACACTGTGAAAACCCCATAAACTCCTGGCAGGATCCTGATCCACTGTGAAACCCCCTACACAACTGGCAGATCCTGTTACACTGTGAAACCCCCATACAGGCCTGGCCGTATCCTGATACACTGTGGAAACCCCATACACATCTGGCAGGATCCTGATACACTGTGAAACCCCATACACACCTGGCAGGATCCTGATCCACTGGGAAACCCCATACTCACCTGGCAGGATCCTGTTACACTGTGTAAACCTGATACACATCTGGCAGGATCCTGATCCACTGTGAAAACCCCAAACACACCTGGCAGGATCCTGATCCTCTGTGAAAACTCCATACCCACCTGGCAGAGCCTGATACACTATGAAAACCCCATACACACCTGGCAGGATCCTGATACACTGTGAAAACCCCATACACACCTGGCAGGATCCTGTTACACTGTGTAAACCTGATACACAGCTGGCAGGATCCTGATCCACTGTGAAACCCCCATACAGGCCTGGCCGTATCCTGATACACTGTGGAAACCCCATACACATCTGGCAGGATCCTGATACACTGTGAAACCCCATACACACCTGGCAGGATCCTGATCCACTGGGAAACCCCCAAACACTCCTGGAAGGATCCTGATGCACTGTGAAATCCCGTTCACATTTGGCAGGATCCTGATACACTGTGAAACCCCATACTCACCTGGCAGGATCCTGTTACACTGTGTAAACCTGATACACATCTGGCAGGATCCTGATCCACTGTGAAAACCCCAAACACACCTGGCAGGATCCTGATCCTCTGTGAAAACTCCATACCCACCTGGCAGAGCCTGAAACACTGTGAAAACCCCATACACACCTGGCAGGATCCTGATACACTGTGAAAACCCCATACACACCTGGCAGGATCCTGTTACACTGTGTAAACCTGATACACAGCTGGCAGGATCCTGATCCACTGTGAAAACCCCAAACACACCTGGCAGGATCCTGATCCTCTGTGAAAACTCCATACCCACCTGGCAGGATCCTGATACACTGTGAAAACCCCATACACACCTGGCAGGATCCTGATACACTGTGAAAACCCCATAAACACCTGGCAGGATCCTGATACAATGTGAAAAACCCATACACACCTGGCAGGATCCTGATTCACTGTGAAAAACCCATACACACCTGGCAGGATCCTGTTACACTGTGAAAACCCCATACACATCTGGCAGGATCCTGATGCACTGTGAAACCCCGTTCACATTTGGCAGGATCCTGAAACACTGTGAAAACCCCATACACACCTGGCAGGGTCCTGATACACAGTGAAAACCCCATACACACCTGGCAGGATCCTGATACATTGTGAAAACACCATACACACCTGGCAGGATGCTGATACACTATGAAACCCCCATACACACCTGGCAGATCCTGATACTCTGTGAAAACCCCATACACACCTGGCAGATCCTGTTACACTGTGAAACCCCCATACACACATTGCAGGATCCTGAGTCACTGTGAAAACCCCATACACACCTGGCAGGATGCTGATACACTATGAAACCCCCATACACACCTGGCAGATCCTGATACTCTGTGAAAACACCATACACACCTGGCAGGATCCTGATACACTGTGAAAACCCCATACACACCTGGCAGGATCCTGAGTCACTGTGAAAACCCCATACACACCTGGCAGATCCTGTTACACTGTGAAACCCCCATACACACATTGCAGGATCATGTTACACTGTGAAACCCCCACACACACCTGGCAGAATCCTGATACACTGTTAAAACCCGTACACACCTGGCAGGATCCTGATACACTGTGAAAACCCCATACAGGCCTTGCCGGATCATGATACAATGTGAAAACCCCATACACACCTGGCAGGACCCTGATGCACTGTGAAAACCCCAAACACACCTGGCAGGATCCTGATCCACTGTGAAAACCCCATAAACACCTGGCAGATCCTGATACACTGTGAAAACCCCATACCGGCCTGGCCGGATCCTGATACACTGTGGAAACCCCATACACATCTGGCAGGATCCTGATACACTGTGAAACCCCATACACACCTGGCAGGATCCTGATCCACTGGGAAACCCCCATGCACACCTGGAAGGATCCTGATACACTGTGAAAACCCCATTCACACCTGGCAGGATCCTGATGCACTGTGAAACCCCATTCACATTTGGCAGGATCCTGATCCACTGTGAAAACTCCATATCCACCTGGCAGATCCTGATACACTGTGAAAACCCCATACACACCTGGCAGGATCCTGATACACTGTGAAAACCCCATACACACCTGGCAGGATCCTGATACACTGTGAAAACCCCAGAAACACCTGGCAGGATCCTGATTCACTGTGAAAACCCCATGCACACCTGGCAGGATCCTGATACACTGTGAAAAACCCATACACACCTGGCAGGATCCTGATGCACTGTGAAAACCCCATACACACCTGGCAGGATCCTGATACACTGTGAAAACCCCATACACATCTGGCAGGATCCTGATACGCTGTGAAAACCCCATAAACACCTGGCAGGATCCTGATACACTGTGAAACCCCCATACATATCTGGCAGGATCCTGATGCACTGTGAAAACCCCATACACACCTAGCAGGATCCTGATGCACTGTGAAAACCCCATACACTCCTGGCAGGGTCCTGATACACTGTGAAAACCCCATACACACCTGGCAGGATCCTGATACACTGTGAAAACCCCATACAAACCTGGCAGGATCCTGATTCACTATGAAACCCCCATACACACCTGGCAGGATCCTGATACACTGTGAAACCCCATACACACCTGGCAGGATCCTGATACACTGTGAAACCCCCATACACACGTGGCAGGATCCTGATAAACTGTGAAACCCCCATACACACCTGGCAGATCCTGATACTCTGTGAAAACCCCATACACACCTGGCAGGATCCTGATCCACTGTGAAAACCCCATACACACCTGGCAGATCCTGTTACACTGTGAAACTCCCATACACACCTTGCAGGATCCTGTTACACTTTGAAACCCCCATACACACCTGGCAGGATCCTGATACACTGTGACAACCCGTACACACCTCGCAGGATCCTGATGCACTGTGAAAACCCCGTACAGGCGTGGCCAGATCATGATACACTGTGAAAACCCCATACACACCTGGCAGGACCCTGATGCACAGTGAAAACCCCAAACACACCTGGCAGGATCCTGATCCACTGTGAAAACCCCTACACAACTGTCAGATCCTGTTACACTGTGAAACCCCCATACAGGCCTGGCTGTATCCTGATACACTGTGGAAACCCCATACACATCTGGCAGGATCCTGATACACTGTGAAACCCCATACACACCTGGCAGGATCCTGATCCACTGGGAAACCCCCAAACACACCTGGAAGGATCCTGAACAACTGTGAAACCCCATTCACATCTGGCAGGATCGTGTTACATTGTGAAAACCCCATACACACCTGGAAGGATCTTGATCCATTGTGAAAACCCCATACACACCCGGCAGGATCCTGATACACTGTGAAAACCCCATACACACCTGGCAGGATCCTGATCAACTGTGAAAACCCCAAACACACCAGGCAGGATCCTGATCCACTGTGAAAACCCCATACACACCCGGCAGGATCCTGATCCACTGTGAAACCCCATACACACCTGGCAGTATCCTGATCCGCTGTGAAACCCCCAGACACACCTGGCAGGTTCCTGATACACTGTGAAACCCCATACACACCTGGCAGGATCCTGATACACTGTGAAACCCCCATACACACCTGGCAGGATCCTGATAAACTGTGAAACCACATACACACCTGGCAGGATCCTGATACACTGTGAAAACCCATACACACCTGGCAGGATCCTGATCCACTGTGAAACCCCCATACACACCTGGCAGATCCTGATACTCTGTGAAAACCCCAGACACACCTGGCAGGATCCTGATCCACTGTGAAAGCCCCATACACACCTTGCAGATCCTGATACACTGTGAAACCCCCATACACACCTGGCAGATCCTGATGCTCTGTGAAAACCCCATACACACCTGGCAGGATCCTGATACACTGTGAAAACCCCATACACACCTGGCAGGATCCAGATCCACTGTGAAAACCCCATACACACCTGGCAGATCCTGTTACACTGTGAAACCCCCATACACACCTGGCAGGATCCTGATACACTGTGACAACCCGTACACACCTGGCAGGATCCTGATACATGTGAAAACCCCGTACAGGCGTGGCCGGATCATGATACACTGTGAAAAGCCCATACACACCTGGCAGGACCCTGATGCACAGTGAAAACCTCAAACACACCTGGCAGGATCCTGATCCACTGTGAAAACCCCACAAACACCTGGCTGATCCTGATCCTCTGTGAAAACTCCATACCCACCTGGCAGATCCTGATACACTGTGAAAACCCCATACACACCTGGCAGGATCCTGATACACTGTGAAAACCCCATACACACCTGGCAGGATCGTGATACACTGTGAAAACCCCATAAACACCTGGCAGGATCCTGATACAATGTGAAAAACCCACACACACGGCAGGATCCTGATACACTGTGAAAAACCCATACACACCTGGCAGGATCCTGTTACACTGTGAAAACCCCATACACATCTGGCAGGATCCTGATGCACTGTGAAACCCCGTTCAAATTTGGCAGGATCCTGATACACTGTGAAAACCCATACTCACCTGGCAGGATCCTGTTACACTGTGTAAACCCCATACACACCTGGCAGGGTCCTGATACACTGTGAAAACCCCATACACACCTGGCAGGATCCTGATACACTGTGAAAACCCCATACACACCTGACAGGATCCTGATACATTGTGAAAACACCATACACACCTGGCAGGATCCTGATCCACTGGGAAACCCCCATGCACACCTGGAAGGATCCTGATACACTGTGAAAACCCCATTCACACCTGGCAGGATCCTGATGCACTGTGAAACCCCGTTCACATTTGGCAGGATCCTGATCCACTGTGAAAACCCCAAACACACCTGGCAGGATCCTGATCCACTGTGAAAACTCCATATCCACCTGGCAGATCCTGATACACTGTGAAAACCCCATACACACCTGGCAGGATCCTGATACACTGTGAAAACCCCATACACACCTGGCAGGATCCTGATACACTGTGAAAACCCCATGCACACCTGGCAGGATCCTGATTCACTGTGAAAACCCCATGCACACCTGGCAGGATCCTGATACACTGTGAAAAACCCATACACACCTGGCAGGATCCTGATGCACTGTGAAAACCCCATACACACCTGGCAGGATCCTGATACACTGTGAAAACCCCATACACATCTGGCAGGATCCTGATACGCTGTGAAAACCCCATAAACACCTGGCAGGATCCTGATACACTGTGAAACCCCCATACATATCTGGCAGGATCCTGATGCACTGTGAAAACCCCATACACACCTAGCAGGATCCTGATGCACTGTGAAAACCCCATACACTCCTGGCAGGGTCCTGATACACTGTGAAAACCCCATACACACCTGGCAGGATCCTGATACACTGTGAAAACCCCATACAAACCTGGCAGGATCCTGATTCACTATGAAACCCCCATACACACCTGGCAGGATCCTGATACACTGTGAAACCCCATACACACCTGGCAGGATCCTGATACACTGTGAAACCCCCATACACACGTGGCAGGATCCTGATAAACTGTGAAACCCCCATACACACCTGGCAGATCCTGATACTCTGTGAAAACCCCATACACACCTGGCAGGATCCTGATCCACTGTGAAAACCCCATACACACCTGGCAGATCCTGTTACACTGTGAAACTCCCATACACACCTTGCAGGATCCTGTTACACTTTGAAACCCCCATACACACCTGGCAGGATCCTGATACACTGTGACAACCCGTACACACCTGGCAGGATCCTGATGCACTGTGAAAACCCCGTACAGGCGTGGCCAGATCATGATACACTGTGAAAACCCCATACACACCTGGCAGGACCCTGATGCACAGTGAAAACCCCAAACACACCTGGCAGGATCCTGATCCACTGTGAAAACCCCTACACAACTGGCAGATCCTGTTACACTGTGAAACCCCCATACAGGCCTGGCCGTATCCTGATACACTGTGGAAACCCCATACACATCTGGCAGGATCCTGATACACTGTGAAACCCCATACACACCTGGCAGGATCCTGATCCACTGGGAAACCCCCAAACACACCAGGCAGGATCCTGATCCACTGTGAAAACCCCATACACACCCGGCAGGATCCTGATCCACTGTGAAACCCCATACACACCTGGCAGTATCCTGATCCGCTGTGAAACCCCCAGACACACCTGGCAGGTTCCTGATACACTGTGAAACCCCATACACACCTGGCAGGATCCTGATACACTGTGAAACCCCCATACACACCTGGCAGGATCCTGATAAACTGTGAAACCGCATACACACCTGGCAGGATCCTGATACACTGTGAAAACCCATACACACCTGGCAGGATCCTGATCCACTGTGAAACCCCCATACACACCTGGCAGATCCTGATACTCTGTGAAAACCCCAGACACACCTGGCAGGATCCTGATCCACTGTGAAAGCCCCATACACACCTTGCAGATCCTGATACACTGTGAAACCCCCAAACACACCTGGCAGATCCTGATGCTCTGTGAAAACCCCATACACACCTGGCAGGATCCTGATACACTGTGAAAACCCCATACACACCTGGCAGGATCCAGATCCACTGTGAAAACCCCATACACACCTGGCAGATCCTGTTACACTGTGAAACCCCCATACACACCTGGCAGGATCCTGATACACTGTGACAACCCGTACACACCTGGCAGGATCCTGATACATGTGAAAACCCCGTACAGGCGTGGCCGGATCATGATACACTGTGAAAAGCCCATACACACCTGGCAGGACCCTGATGCACAGTGAAAACCTCAAACACACCTGGCAGGATCCTGATCCACTGTGAAAACCCCACAAACACCTGGCTGATCCTGATCCTCTGTGAAAACTCCATACCCACCTGGCAGATCCTGATACACTGTGAAAACCCCATACACACCTGGCAGGATCCTGATACACTGTGAAAACCCCATACACACCTGGCAGGATCCTGATACACTGTGAAAACCCCATAAACACCTGGCAGGATCCTGATACAATGTGAAAAACCCACACACACGGCAGGATCCTGATACACTGTGAAAAACCCATACACACCTGGCAGGATCCTGTTACACTGTGAAAACCCCATACACATCTGGCAGGATCCTGATGCACTGTGAAACCCCGTTCACATTTGGCAGGATCCTGATACACTGTGAAAACCCATACTCACCTGGCAGGATCCTGTTACACTGTGTAAACCCCATACACACCTGGCAGGGTCCTGATACACTGTGAAAACCCCATACACACCTGGCAGGATCCTGATACACTGTGAAAACCCCATACACACCTGACAGGATCCTGATACATTGTGAAAACACCATACACACCTGGCAGGATCCTGATACACTATGAAACCCCCATACACACCTGGCAGATCCTGATACTCTGTGAAAACCCCATACACACCTGGCAGGATCCTGATACACTGTGAAAACCCCATACACACCTGGCAGGATCCTGAGCCACTGTGAAAACCCCATACACACCTGGCAGATCCTGTTACACTGTGAAACCCCCATACACACATTGCAGGATCATGTTACACTGTGAAACCCCCATACACACCTGGCAGGATCCTGATACACTGTGAAAACCCGTACACACCTGGCAGGATCCTGATCCACTGTGAAAACCCCATACAGGCCTGGCCGGATCATGATACACTGTGAAAACCCCATACACACCTGGCAGGACCCTGATGCACTGTGAAAACCCCAAACACACCTGGCAGGATCCTGATCCACTGTGAAAACCCCATAAACACCTGGCAGATCCTGATACACTGTGAAAACCCCATACACACCTGGCAGGATCCTGATCCACTGTGAAACCCCCTACACAACTGGCAGATCCTGTTTCACTGTGAAACCCCCATACAGGCCTGGCCGGATCCTGATACACTGTGGAAACCCCATACACATCTGGCAGGATCCTGATACACTGTGAAACCCCATACACACCTGGCAGGATCCTGATCCACTGGGAAACCCCCATGCACACCTGGAAGGATCCTGATACACTGTGAAAACCCCATTCACACCTGGCAGGATCCTGATGCACTGTGAAACCCCGTTCACATTTGGCAGGATCCTGATCCACTGTGAAAACCCCAAACACACCTGGCAGGATCCTGATCCACTGTGAAAACTCCATATCCACCTGGCAGATCCTGACACACTGTGAAAACCCCATACAAACCTGGCTGGATCCTGATACACTGTGAAAACCCCATACACACCTGGCAGGATCCTGATACACTGTGAAAACCCCATGCACACCTGGCAGGATCCTGATTCACTGTGAAAACCCCATACACACCTGGCAGGACCCTGATGCACAGTGAAAACCCCATACACACCTGGCAGGACCCTGATGCACAGTGAAAACCCCAAACACACCTGGCAGGATCCTGATCCACTGTGAAAACCCCACAAACACCTGGCTGATCCTGATACACTGTGAAAACCCCATAAGCTCCTGGCAGGATCCTGATCCACTGGGAAACCCCCAAACACACCTGGAAGGATCCTGAACAACTGTGAAAACCCCATACACACCTGGCAGGATCCAGATCCACTGTGAAAACCCCATACACACCTGGCAGATCCTGTTACACTGTGAAACCCCCATACACACCTGGCAGGATCCTGATACACTGTGACAACCCGTACACACCTGGCAGGATCCTGATACATGTGAAAACCCCGTACAGGCGTGGCCGGATCATGATACACTGTGAAAAGCCCATACACACCTGGCAGGACCCTGATGCACAGTGAAAACCTCAAACACACCTGGCAGGATCCTGATCCACTGTGAAAACCCCACAAACACCTGGCTGATCCTGATCCTCTGTGAAAACTCCATACCCACCTGGCAGATCCTGATACACTGTGAAAACCCCATACACACCTGGCAGGATCCTGATACACTGTGAAAACCCCATACACACCTGGCAGGATCCTGATACACTGTGAAAACCCCATAAACACCTGGCAGGATCCTGATACAATGTGAAAAACCCACACACACGGCAGGATCCTGATACACTGTGAAAAACCCATACACACCTGGCAGGATCCTGTTACACTGTGAAAACCCCATACACATCTGGCAGGATCCTGATGCACTGTGAAACCCCGTTCACATTTGGCAGGATCCTGATACACTGTGAAAACCCATACTCACCTGGCAGGATCCTGTTACACTGTGTAAACCCCATACACACCTGGCAGGGTCCTGATACACTGTGAAAACCCCATACACACCTGGCAGGATCCTGATACACTGTGAAAACCCCATACACACCTGACAGGATCCTGATACATTGTGAAAACACCATACACACCTGGCAGGATCCTGATACACTATGAAACCCCCATACACACCTGGCAGATCCTGATACTCTGTGAAAACCCCATACACACCTGGCAGGATCCTGATACACTGTGAAAACCCCATACACACCTGGCAGGATCCTGAGCCACTGTGAAAACCCCATACACACCTGGCAGATCCTGTTACACTGTGAAACCCCCATACACACATTGCAGGATCATGTTACACTGTGAAACCCCCATACACACCTGGCAGGATCCTGATACACTGTGAAAACCCGTACACACCTGGCAGGATCCTGATCCACTGTGAAAACCCCATACAGGCCTGGCCGGATCATGATACACTGTGAAAACCCCATACACACCTGGCAGGACCCTGATGCACTGTGAAAACCCCAAACACACCTGGCAGGATCCTGATCCACTGTGAAAACCCCATAAACACCTGGCAGATCCTGATACACTGTGAAAACCCCATACACACCTGGCAGGATCCTGATCCACTGTGAAACCCCCTACACAACTGGCAGATCCTGTTTCACTGTGAAACCCCCATACAGGCCTGGCCGGATCCTGATACACTGTGGAAACCCCATGCACACCTGGAAGGATCCTGATACACTGTGAAAACCCCATTCACACCTGGCAGGATCCTGATGCACTGTGAAACCCCGTTCACATTTGGCAGGATCCTGATCCACTGTGAAAACCCCAAACACACCTGGCAGGATCCTGATCCACTGTGAAAACTCCATATCCACCTGGCAGATCCTGACACACTGTGAAAACCCCATACAAACCTGGCTGGATCCTGATACACTGTGAAAACCCCATACACACCTGGCAGGATCCTGATACACTGTGAAAACCCCATGCACACCTGGCAGGATCCTGATTCACTGTGAAAACCCCATACACACCTGGCAGGACCCTGATGCACAGTGAAAACCCCATACACACCTGGCAGGACCCTGATGCACAGTGAAAACCCCAAACACACCTGGCAGGATCCTGATCCACTGTGAAAACCCCACAAACACCTGGCTGATCCTGATACACTGTGAAAACCCCATAAGCTCCTGGCAGGATCCTGATCCACTGTGAAACCCCCTACACAACTGGCAGATCCTGTTACACTGTGAAACCCCCATACAGGCCTGGCCGTATCCTGATACACTGTGGAAACCCCATACACATCTGGCAGGATCCTGATACACTGTGAAACCCCATACACACCTGGCAGGATCCTGATCCACTGGGAAACCCCCAAACACACCTGGAAGGATCCTGAACAACTGTGAAACCCCATTCACATCTGGCAGGTTCCTGATGCACTGTGAAACCCCATACACACCTGGCAGGATCCTGATCCACTGTGAAAACCCCATTCACACCTGGCAGGATCCTGAACAACTGTGAAACCCCATTCACATCTGGCAGGTTCCTGATACACTGTGAAACCCCACTCACACCTGGCAGGATCCTGATCCACTGTGAAACCCCATTCACATCTGGCAGGATCCTGATCCACTGTGAAACCCCTTTCACATCTGGCAGGATCCTGATACATTGTGAAAACCCCATACACACCTGGCAGGATCTTGATCCATTGTGAAAACCCCATACACACCCGGCAGGATCCTGATGCACTGTGAAAACCCCACACACACCTAGCAGGATCCTGATGCACTGTGAAAACCCCATACACTCCTGGCAGATCCTGTTACACTGTGAAGCCCCATACACACATTGCAGGATCATGTTACACTGTGAAACCCCCATACACACCTGGCAGGATCCTGATACACTGTGAAAACCCGTACACACCTGGCAGGATCCTGATCCACTGTGAAAACTCCATATCCACCTGGCAGATCCTGATACACTGTGAAAACCCCATACACACCTGGCAGGATCCTGATACACTGTGAAAACCCCATACACACCTGGCAGGATCCTGATACACTGTGAAAACCCCATGCACACCTGGCAGGATCCTGATTCACTGTGAAAACCCCATGCACACCTGGCAGGATCCTGATACACTGTGAAAAACCCATACACACCTGGCAGGATCCTGATGCACTGTGAAAACCCCATACACACCTGGCAGGATCCTGATACACTGTGAAAACCCCATACACATCTGGCAGGATCCTGATACGCTGTGAAAATCCCATAAACACCTGGCAGGATCCTGATACACTGTGAAACCCCCATACATATCTGGCAGGATCCTGATGCACTGTGAAAACCCCACACACACCTACCAGGATCCTGATGCACTGTGAAAACCCCATACACTCCTGGCAGCGTCCTGATGCACTGTGAAACCCCCATCCACACCTTGCAGGATCCTGTTACACTTTGAAACCCCCATACACACCTGGCAGGATCCTGATACACTGTGACAACCCGTACACACCTGGCAGGATCCTGATACACTGTGAAAACCCCGTACAGGCGTGGCCGGATCATGATACACTGTGAAAACCCCATACACACCTGGCAGGACCCTGATGCACAGTGAAAACCCCAAACACACCTGGCAGGATCCTGATCCACTGTGAAAACCCCACAAACACCTGGCTGATCCTGATACACTGTGAAAACCCCATAAGCTCCTGGCAGGATCCTGATCCACTGTGAAACCCCCTACACAACTGGCAGATCCTGTTACACTGTGAAACCCCCATACAGGCCTGGCCGTATCCTGATACACTGTGGAAACCCCATACACATCTGGCAGGATCCTGATACACTGTGAAACCCCATACACACCTGGCAGGATCCTGATCCACTGGGAAACCCCCAAACACACCTGGAAGGATCCTGAACAACTGTGAAACCCCATTCACATCTGGCAGGTTCCTGATGCACTGTGAAACCCCAAACACACCTGGCAGGATCCTGATCCACTGTGAAAACCCCATTCACACCTGGCAGGATCCTGAACAACTGTGAAACCCCATTCACATCTGGCAGATTCCTGATACACTGTGAAACCCCACTCACACCTGGCAGGATCCTGATCCACTGTGAAACCCCATTCACATCTGGCAGGATCCTGATCCACTGTGAAACTCCTTTCACATCTGGCAGGATCCTGATACATTGTGAAAACCCCATACACACCTGGCAGTATCTTGATCCATTGTGAAAACCCCATACACACCCGGCAGGATCCTGATGCACTGTGAAAACCCCACACACACCTAGCAGGATCCTGATGCACTGTGAAAACCCCATACACTCCTGGCAGATCCTGTTACACTGTGAAACCCCCATACACACATTGCAGGATCATGTTACACTGTGAAACCCCCATACACACCTGGCAGGATCCTGATACACTGTGAAAACCCGTACACACCTGGCAGGATCCTGATCCACTGTGAAAACCCCATACAGGCCTGGCCGGATCATGATACACTGTGAAAACCCCATACACACCTGGAAGGACCCTGATGCACTGTGAAAACCCCAAACACACCTGGCAGGATCCTGATCCACTGTGAAAACCCCATAAACACCTGGCAGATCCTGATACACTGTGAAAACCCCATACACACCTGGCAGGATCCTGATCCACTGTGAAACCCCCGACACAACTGGCAGATCCTGTGTCACTGTGAAACCCCCATACAGGCCTGGCCGGATCCTGATACACTGTGGAAACCCCATACACATCTGGCAGGATCCTGATACACTGTGAAACCCCATACACACCTGGCAGGATCCTGATCCACTGGGAAACCCCCATGCACACCTGGAAGGATCCTGATACACTGTGAAAACCCCATTCACACCTGGCAGGATCCTGATGCACTGTGAAACCCCGTTCTCATTTGGCAGGATCCTGATCCACTGTGAAAACCCCAAACACACCTGGCAGGATCCTGATCCACTGTGAAAACTCCATATCCACCTGGCAGATCCTGATACACTGTGAAAACCCCATACACACCTGGCAGGATCCTGATACACTGTGAAAACCCCATACACACCTGGCAGGATCCTGATACACTGTGAAAACCCCATGCACACCTGGCAGGATCCTGATTCACTGTGAAAACCCCATGCACACCTGGCAGTATCCTGATACACTGTGAAAAACCCATACACACCTGGCAGGATCCTGATGCACTGTGAAAACCCCATACACACCTGGCAGGATCCTGATACACTGTGAAAACCCCATACACATCTGGCAGGATCCTGATATGCTGTGAAAACCCCATGCACACCTGGCAGTATCCTGATACACTGTGAAAACCCCACACACACCTAGCAGGATCCTGATGCACTGTGAAAACCCCATGCACACCTGGCAGTATCCTGATACACTGTGAAAACCCCACACACACCTAGCAGGATCCTGATGCACTGTGAAAACCCCATACACTCCTGGCAGCGTCCTGATACACTGTGAAAACCCCATACACACCTGGCAGGATCCTGATCAACTGTGAAAACCCCAAACACACCTGGCAGTATCCTGATCCACTGTGAAACCCCCAGACACACCTGGCAGGTTCCTGATACACTGTGAAACCCCATACACACCTGGCAGGACCCTGATGCACAGTGAAAACCCCAAACACACCTGGCAGGATCCTGATCCACTGTGAAAACCCCATAAACTCCTGGCAGGATCCTGATCCACTGTGAAACCCCCTACACAACTGGCAGATCCTGTTGCACTGTGAAACCCCCAAACAGGCCTGGCCGTATCCTGATACACTGTGGAAACCCCATACACATCTGGCAGGATCCTGATCAACTGTGAAAACCCCAAACACACCTGGCAGTATCCTGATCCACTGTGAAACCCCCAGACACACCTGGCAGGTTCCTGATACACTGTGAAACCCCATACACACCTGGCAGGACCCTGATGCACAGTGAAAACCCCAAACACACCTGGCTGATCCTGATACACTGTGAAAACCCCATAAACTCCTGGCAGGATCCTGATCCACTGTGAAACCCCCTACACAACTGGCAGATCCTGTTGCACTGTGAAACCCCCAAACAGGCCTGGCCGTATCCTGATACACTGTGGAAACCCCATACACATCTGGCAGGATCCTGATACACTGTGAAACCCCATACACACCTGGCAGGATCCTGATCCACTGGGAAACCCCCAAACACACCTGGAAGGATCCTGATGCACTGTGAAACCCCGTTCACATTTGGCAGGATCCTGATACACTGTGAAACCCCATACTCACCTGGCAGGATCCTGTTACTCTGTGTAAACCTGATACACATCTGGCAGGATCCTGATCCACTGTGATAACCCCAAACACACCTGGCAGGATCCTGATCCTCTGTGAAAACTCCATACCCACCTGGCAGATCCTGATACACTGTGAAAACCCCATACACACCTGGCAGGATCCTGATACACTGTGAAAACCCCATACACACCTGGCAGGATCCTGATACACTGTGAAAACCCCATAAACACCTGGCAGGATCCTGATACAATGTGAAAAACCCATACACACCTGGCAGTATCCTGATACACTGTGAAAAACCCATACACACCTGGCAGGATCCTGTTACACTGTGAAAACCCCATACACATCTGGCAAGATCCTGATGCACTGTGAAACCCCGTTCACATTTGGCAGGATGCTGATACACTGTGAAAACCCATACTCACCTGGCAGGATCCTGTTACACTGTGTAAACCCCATACACACCTGGCAGGGTCCTGATACACTGTGAAAACCCCATACACACCTGGCAGGATCCTGATAAACTGTGAAACCCCATACACACCTGGCAGGATCTTGATCCATTGTGAAAACCCCACACACACCTGGCAGGATCCTGATACATTGTGAAAACACCATACACACCTGGCAGGATCCTGATACATTGTGAAAACACCAAACACACCTGGCAGGATCCTGATACACTATGAAACCCCCATACACACCTGGCAGATCCTGACACTCTGTGAAAACCCCATACACACCTGGCAGGATCCTGATACACTGTGAAAACCCCATACACACCTGGCAGGATCCTGAGCCACTGTGAAACCCCCATACACACCTGGCAGATCCTGACACTCTGTGAAAACCCCATACACACCTGGCAGGATCCTGATACACTGTGAAAACCCCACACACACCTGGCAGGATCCTGAGCCACTGTAAAAAACCCATACACACCTGGCAGATCCTGTTACACTGTGAAACCCCCATACACACATTGCAGGATCCTGTTACACTGTGAAAACCCCATACACATCTGGCAGGATCCTGATGCACTGTGAAACCCCGTTCACATTTGGCAGGATCCTGATACACTGTGAAAACCCATACTCACCTGGCAGGATCCTGTTACACTGTGTAAACCCCATACACACCTGGCAGGGTCCTGATACACTGCGAAAACCCCATACACACCTGGCAGGATCCTGATACACTGTGAAAACCCCACACACACCTGGCAGGATCCTGATACATTGTGAAAACACCATACACACCTGGCAGGATCCTGATACATTGTGAAAACACCATACACACCTGGCAGGATCCTGATACACTATGAAACCCCCATACACACCTGGCAGATCCTGACACTCTGTGAAAACCCCATACACACCTGGCAGGATCCTGATACACTGTGAAAACCCCATACACACCTGGCAGGATCCTGAGCCACTGTGAAACCCCCATACACACCTGGCAGATCCTGACGCTCTGTGAAAACCCCATACACACCTGGCAGGATCCTGATACACTGTGAAAACCCCATACACACCTGGCAGGATCCTGAGCCACTGTAAAAAACCCATACACACCTGGCAGATCCTGTTACACTGTGAAACCCCCATACACACATTGCAGGATCATGTTACACTGTGAAACACCCATACACACCTGGCAGAATCCTGATACACTGTGAAAACCCGTACACACCTGGTAGGATCCTGATACACTGTGAAAACCCCATACAGGCCTGGCCGGATCATGATACACTGTGAAAACCCCATACACACCTGGCAGGACCCTGATGCACTGTGAGAACCCCAAACACACCTGGCAGGATACTGATCCACTGTGAAAACCTATAAACACCTGGCAGATCCTGTTACACTGTGAAAACCCCATACACACCTGGCAGGATCCTGATCCACTGTGAAACCCCCTACACAACTGGCAGATCCTGTTTCACTGTGAAACCCCCATACAGGCCTGGCCGGATCCTGATACACTGTGGAAACCCCATACACATCTGGCAGGATCCTGATACACTGTGAAACCCCATACACACCTGGCAGGATCCTGATCCACTGGGAAACCCCCATGCACACCTGGAAGGATCCTGATACACTGTGAAAACCCCATTCACACCTGGCAGTATCCTGATGCACTGTGAAACCCCGTTCACATTTGGCAGGATCCTGATCCACTGTGAAAACTCCATATCCACCTGGCAGATCCTGATACACTGTGAAAACCCCATACACACCTGGCAGGATCCTGATGCACTGTGAAAACCCCAGAAACACCTGGCAGGATCCTGATTCACTGTGAAAACCCCATGCACACCTGGCAGGATCCTGATACACTGTGAAAAACCCATACACACCTGGCAGAATCCTGATGCACTGTGAAAACCCCATACACACCTGGCAGGATCCTGATACACTGTGAAAACCCCATACACATCTGGCAGGATCCTGATACGCTGTGAAAACCCCATAAACACCTGGCAGGATCCTGATACACTGTGAAACCCCCATACATATCTGGCAGGATCCTGATGCACTGTGAAAACCCCATACACACCTAGCAGGATCCTGATGCACTGTGAAAACCCCATGCACTCCTGGCAGGGTCCTGATGCACTGTGAAAACCCCATACACACCTGGCAGGATCCTGATACACTGTGAAAACCCCATACACACCTGGCAGGATCCTGATTCACTATGAAACCCCCATGCACACCTGGCAGGATCCTGATACACTGTGAAACCCCATACACACCTGGCAGGATCCTGATACACTGTGAAAAACCCATACACACCTGGCAGGATCCTGATGCACTGTGAAAACCCCATGCACACCTGGCAGGATCCTGATACACTGTGAAAACCCCATACACATCTGGCAGGATCCTGATACGCTGTGAAAACCCCATAAACACCTGGCAGGATCCTGATACACTGTGAAACCCCCATACATATCTGGCAGGATCCTGATGCACTGTGAAAACCCCACACACACCTGGCAGGATCCTGATGCACTGTGAAAACCCCATACACTCCTGGCAGCGTCCTGATACACTGTGAAACCCCCATACACACCTTGCAGGATCCTGTTACACTTTGAAACCCCCATACACACCTGGCAGGATCCTGATACACTGTGACAACCCGTACACACCTGGCAGGATCCTGATACACTGTGAAAACCCCGTACAGGCGTGGCCGGATCATGATACACTGTGAAAACCCCATACACACCTGGCAGGACCCTGATGCACAGTGAAAACCCCAAACACACCTGGCAGGATCCTGATCCACTGTGAAAACCCCACAAACACCTGGCTGATCCTGATACACTGTGAAAACCCCATAAGCTCCTGGCAGGATCCTGATCCACTGTGAAACCCCCTACCCAACTGGCAGATCCTGTTACACTGTGAAACCCCCATACAGGCCTGGCCGTATCCTGATACACTGTGGAAACCCCATACACATCTGGCAGGATCCTGATACACTGTGAAACCCCATACACTCCTGGCAGGATCCTGATCCACTGGGAAACCCCCAAACACACCTGGAAGGATCCTGAACAACTGTGAAACCCCATTCACATCTGGCAGGTTCCTGATGCACTGTGAAACCCCACTCACACCTGGCAGGATCCTGATCCACTGTGAAACCCCATTCACATCTGGCAGGATCCTGATCCACTGTGAAATCCCTTTCACATCTGGCAGGATCCTGATACATTGTGAAAACCCCATACACACCTGGCAGGATCTTGATCCATTGTGAAAACCCCATACACACCCGGCAGGATCCTGATACACTGTGAAAACCCCATACACACCTGGCAGGATCCTGATCAACTGTGAAAACCCCAAACACACCAGGCAGGATCCTGATACACTGTGAAAACCCCATACACACCCGGCAGGATCCTGATCCACTGTGAAACCCCATACACACCTGGCAGTATCCTGATCCACTGTGAAACCCCCAGACACACCTGGCAGGTTCCTGATACACTGTGAAGCCCCATACACACCTGGCAGGATCCTGATACACTGTGACAACCCGTACACACCTGGCAGGATCCTGATACATGTGAATACCCCGTACAGGCGTGGCCGGATCATGATACACTGTGAAAACCCCATACACACCTGGCAGGACCCTGATGCACAGTGAAAACCCCAAACACACCTGGCAGGATCCTGATCCACTGTGAAAACCCCACAAACACCTGGCTGATCCTGATACACTGTGAAAACCCCATAAACTCCTGGCAGGATCCTGATCCACTGTGAAACCCCCTACACAACTGGCAGATCCTGTTGCACTGTGAAACCCCCAAACAGGCCTGGCCGTATCCTGATGCACTGTGGAAACCCCATACACATCTGGCAGGATCCTGATACACTGTGAAACCCCATACACACCTGGCAGGATCCTGATCCACTGGGAAACCCCCAAACACACCTGGAAGGATCCTGATGCACTGTGAAACCCCGTTCACATTTGGCAGGATCCTGATACACTGTGAAACCCCATACTCACCTGGCAGGATCCTGTTACACTGTGTAAACCTGATACACATCTGGCAGGATCCTGATCCACTGTGAAAACCCCAAACACACCTGGCAGGATCCTGATCCTCTGTGAAAACTCCATACCCACCTGGCAGTTCCTGATACACTGTGAAAACCCCATACACACCTGGCAGGATCCTGATACACTGTGAAAACCCCAGACACACCTGGCAGGATCCTGATACACTGTGAAAACCCCATAAACACCTGGCAGGATCCTGATACAATGTGAAAAACCCATACACACCTGGCAGGATCCTGATACACTGTGAAAAACCCATACACACCTGGCAGGATCCTGTTACACTGTGAAAACCCCATACACATCTGGCAGGATCCTGATGCACTGTGAAACCCCCACACACACCTGGCAGGATCCTGAGCCACTGTAAAAAACCCATACACACCTGGCAGATCCTGTTACACTGTGAAACCCCCATACACACATTGCAGGATCCTGTTACACTGTGAAAACCCCATACACATCTGGCAGGATCCTGATGCACTGTGAAACCCCGTTCACATTTGGCAGGATCCTGATACACTGTGAAAACCCATACTCACCTGGCAGGATCCTATTACACTGTGTAAACCCCATACACACCTGGCAGGGTCCTGATACACTGTGAAAACCCCATACACACCTGGCAGGATCCTGATACACTGTGAAAACCCCACACACACCTGGCAGGATCCTGATACATTGTGAAAACACCATACACACCTGGCAGGATCCTGATACATTGTGAAAACACCATACACACCTGGCAGGATCCTGATACACTATGAAACCCCCATACACACCTGGCAGATCCTGACACTCTGTGAAAACCCCATACACACCTGGCAGGATCCTGATACACTGTGAAAACCCCATACACACCTGGCAGGATCCTGAGCCACTGTGAAACCCCCATACACACCTGGCAGATCCTGACGCTCTGTGAAAACCCCATACACACCTGGCAGGATCCTGATACACTGTGAAAACCCCATACACACCTGGCAGGATCCTGAGCCACTGTAAAAAACCCATACACACCTGGCAGATCCTGTTACACTGTGAAACCCCCATACACACATTGCAGGATCATGTTACACTGTGAAACACCCATACACACCTGGCAGAATCCTGATACACTGTGAAAACCCGTACACACCTGGTAGGATCCTGATACACTGTGAAAACCCCATACAGGCCTGGCCGGATCATGATACACTGTGAAAACCCCATACACACCTGGCAGGACCCTGATGCACTGTGAAAACCCCAAACACACCTGGCAGGATACTGATCCACTGTGAAAACCCATAAACACCTGGCAGATCCTGTTACACTGTGAAAACCCCATACACACCTGGCAGGATCCTGATCCACTGTGAAACCCCCTACACAACTGGCAAATCCTGTTTCACTGTGAAACCCCCATACAGGCCTGGCCGGATCCTGATACACTGTGGAAACCCCATACACATCTGGCAGGATCCTGATACACTGTGAAACCCCATACACACCTGGCAGGATCCTGATCCACTGGGAAACCCCCATGCACACCTGGAAGGATCCTGATACACTGTGAAAACCCCATTCACACCTGGCAGTATCCTGATGCACTGTGAAACCCCGTTCACATTTGGCAGGATCCTGATCCACTGTGAAAACTCCATATCCACCTGGCAGATCCTGATACACTGTGAAAACCCCATACACACCTGGCAGGATCCTGATGCACTGTGAAAACCCCAGAAACACCTGGCAGGATCCTGATTCACTGTGAAAACCCCATGCACACCTGGCAGGATCCTGATACACTGTGAAAAACCCATACACACCTGGCAGAATCCTGATGCACTGTGAAAACCCCATACACACCTGGCAGAATCCTGATGCACTGTGAAAACCCCATACACACCTGGCAGGATCCTGATACACTGTGAAAACCCCATACACATCTGGCAGGATCCTGATACGCTGTGAAAACCCCATAAACACCTGGCAGGATCCTGATACACTGTGAAACCCCCATACATATCTGGCAGGATCCTGATGCACTGTGAAAACCCCATACACACCTAGCAGGATCCTGATGCACTGTGAAAACCCCATGCACTCCTGGCAGGGTCCTGATGCACTGTGAAAACCCCATACACACCTGGCAGGATCCTGATACACTGTGAAAACCCCATACACACCTGGCAGGATCCTGATTCACTATGAAACCCCCATGCACACCTGGCAGGATCCTGATACACTGTGAAACCCCATACACACCTGGCAGGATCCTGATACACTGTGAAAAACCCATACACACCTGGCAGGATCCTGATGCACTGTGAAAACCCCATGCACACCTGGCAGGATCCTGATACACTGTGAAAACCCCATACACATCTGGCAGGATCCTGATACGCTGTGAAAACCCCATAAACACCTGGCAGGATCCTGATACACTGTGAAACCCCCATACATATCTGGCAGGATCCTGATGCACTGTGAAAACCCCACACACACCTGGCAGGATCCTGATGCACTGTGAAAACCCCATACACTCCTGGCAGGGTCCTGATACACTGTGAAACCCCCATACACACCTTGCAGGATCCTGTTACACTTTGAAACCCCCATACACACCTGGCAGGATCCTGATACACTGTGACAACCCGTACACACCTGGCAGGATCCTGATACACTGTGAAAACCCCGTACAGGCGTGGCCGGATCATGATACACTGTGAAAACCCCATACACACCTGGCAGGACCCTGATGCACAGTGAAAACCCCAAACACACCTGGCAGGATCCTGATCCACTGTGAAAACCCCACAAACACCTGGCTGATCCTGATACACTGTGAAAACCCCATAAGCTCCTGGCAGGATCCTGATCCACTGTGAAACCCCCTACCCAACTGGCAGATCCTGTTACACTGTGAAACCCCCATACAGGCCTGGCCGTATCCTGATACACTGTGGAAACCCCATACACATCTGGCAGGATCCTGATACACTGTGAAACCCCATACACACCTGGCAGGATCCTGATCCACTGGGAAACCCCCAAACACACCTGGAAGGATCCTGAACAACTGTGAAACCCCATTCACATCTGGCAGGTTCCTGATGCACTGTGAAACCCCACTCACACCTGGCAGGATCCTGATCCACTGTGAAACCCCATTCACATCTGGCAGGATCCTGATCCACTGTGAAATCCCTTTCACATCTGGCAGGATCCTGATACATTGTGAAAACCCCATACACACCTGGCAGGATCTTGATCCATTGTGAAAACCCCATACACACCCGGCAGGATCCTGATACACTGTGAAAACCCCATACACACCTGGCAGGATCCTGATCAACTGTGAAAACCCCAAACACACCAGGCAGGATCCTGATACACTGTGAAAACCCCATACACACCCGGCAGGATCCTGATCCACTGTGAAACCCCATACACACCTGGCAGTATCCTGATCCACTGTGAAACCCCCAGACACACCTGGCAGGTTCCTGATACACTGTGAAACCCCATACACACCTGGCAGGATCCTGATACACTGTGACAACCCGTACACACCTGGCAGGATCCTGATACATGTGAATACCCCGTACAGGCGTGGCCGGATCATGATACACTGTGAAAACCCCATACACACCTGGCAGGACCCTGATGCACAGTGAAAACCCCAAACACACCTGGCAGGATCCTGATCCACTGTGAAAACCCCACAAACACCTGGCTGATCCTGATACACTGTGAAAACCCCATAAACTCCTGGCAGGATCCTGATCCACTGTGAAACCCCCTACACAACTGGCAGATCCTGTTGCACTGTGAAACCCCCAAACAGGCCTGGCCGTATCCTGATCCACTGTGAAACCCCATACACACCTGGCAGGATCCTGATCCACTGGGAAATCCCCAAACACACCTGGAAGGGTCCTGATGCACTGTGAAACCCCGTTCACATTTGGCAGGATCCTGATACACTGTGAAACCCCATATTCACCTGGCAGGATCCTGTTACACTGTGTAAACCTGATACACATCTGGCAGGATCCTGATCCACTGTGAAAACCCCAAACACACCTGGCAGGATCCTGATCCTCTGTGAAAACTCCATACCCACCTGGCAGTTCCTGATACACTGTGAAAACCCCATACACACCTGGCAGGATCCTGATACACTGTGAAAACCCCAGACACACCTGGCAGGATCCTGATACACTGTGAAAACCCCATAAACACCTGGCAGGATCCTGATACAATGTGAAAAACCCATACACACCTGGCAGGATCCTGATACACTGTGAAAAACCCATACACACCTGGCAGGATCCTGTTACACTGTGAAAACCCCATACACATCTGGCAGGATCCTGATGCACTGTGAAACCCGGTTCACATTTGGCAGGATCCTGATACACTGTGAAAACCCATACTCACCTGGCAGGATCCTGTTACACTGTGTAAACCCCATACACACCTGGCAGGGTCCTGATACACTGTGAAAACCCCATACACACCTGGCAGGATCCTGATACACTGTGAAAACCCCATACACACCTGGCAGGATCCTGATACATTGTGAAAACACCAAACACACCTGGCAGGATCCTGATACATTGTGAAAACACCATACACACCTGGCAGGATCCTGATACACTATGAAACCCCCATACACACCTGGCAGATCCTGACACTCTGTGAAAACCCCATACACACCTGGCAGGATCCTGATACACTGTGAAAACCCCATACACACCTGGCAGGATCATGAGCCACTGTGAAAACCCCATACACACCTGGCAGATCCTGTGACACTGTGAAACCCCCATACACACATTGCAGGATCATGTTACACTGTGAAACCCCCATACACACCTGGCAGAATCCTGATACACTGTGAAAACCCGTACACACCTGGCAGGATCCTGTTACACTGTGTAAACCCCATACACACCTGGCAGGGTCCTGATACACTGTGAAAACCCCATACACACCTGGCAGGATCCTGATACACTGTGAAAACCCCATACACACCTGGCAGGATCCTGATACATTGTGAAAACACCAAACACACCTGGCAGGATCCTGATACATTGTGAAAACACCATACACACCTGGCAGGATCCTGATACACTATGAAACCCCCATACACACCTGGCAGATCCTGACACTCTGTGAAATCCCCATACACACCTGGCAGGATCCTGATACACTGTGAAAACCCCATACACACCTGGCAGGATCCTGAGCCACTGTGAAAACCCCATACACACCTGGCAGATCCTGTGACACTGTGAAACCCCCATACACACATTGCAGGATCATGTTACACTGTGAAACCCCCATACACACCTGGCAGAATCCTGATACACTGTGAAAACCCCATACAGGCCTGGCCGGATCATGATACACTGTGAAAACCCCATACACACCTGGCAGGACCCTGATGCACTGTGAAAACCCTAAACACACCTGGCAGGATACTGATCCACTGTGAAAACCCCATAAACACCTGGCAGATCCTGTTAGACTGTGAAAACCCCATACACACCTGGCAGGATCCTGATCCACTGTGAAACCCCCTACACAACTGGCAGATCCTGTTTCACTGTGAAACCCCCATACAGGCCTGGCCGGATCCTGATACACTGTGGAAACCCCATCCACATCTGGCAGGATCCTGATCCACTGGGAAACCCCCATGCACACCTGGCAGGATCCTGATACACTGTGAAACCCCCATACATATCTGGCAGGATCCTGATGCACTGTGAAAACCCCATACACACCTAGCAGGATCCTGATGCACTGTGAAAACCCCATGCACTCCTGGCAGGGTCCTGATGCACTGTGAAAACCCCATACACACCTGGCAGGATCCTGATACACTGTGAAAACCCCATACACACCTGGCAGGATCCTGATTCACTATGAAACCCCCATGCACACCTGGCAGGATCCTGATACACTGTGAAACCCCATACACACCTGGCAGGATCCTGATACACTGTGAAAAACCCATACACACCTGGCAGGATCCTGATGCACTGTGAAAACCCCATGCACACCTGGCAGGATCCTGATACACTGTGAAAACCCCATACACATCTGGCAGGATCCTGATACGCTGTGAAAACCCCATAAACACCTGGCAGGATCCTGATACACTGTGAAACCCCCATACATATCTGGCAGGATCCTGATGCACTGTGAAAACCCCACACACACCTGGCAGGATCCTGATGCACTGTGAAAACCCCATACACTCCTGGCAGGGTCCTGATACACTGTGAAACCCCCATACACACCTTGCAGGATCCTGTTACACTTTGAAACCCCCATACACACCTGGCAGGATCCTGATACACTGTGACAACCCGTACACACCTGGCAGGATCCTGATACACTGTGAAAACCCCGTACAGGCGTGGCCGGATCATGATACACTGTGAAAACCCCATACACACCTGGCAGGACCCTGATGCACAGTGAAAACCCCAAACACACCTGGCAGGATCCTGATCCACTGTGAAAACCCCACAAACACCTGGCTGATCCTGATACACTGTGAAAACCCCATAAGCTCCTGGCAGGATCCTGATCCACTGTGAAACCCCCTACCCAACTGGCAGATCCTGTTACACTGTGAAACCCCCATACAGGCCTGGCCGTATCCTGATACACTGTGGAAACCCCATACACATCTGGCAGGATCCTGATACACTGTGAAACCCCATACACACCTGGCAGGATCCTGATCCACTGGGAAACCCCCAAACACACCTGGAAGGATCCTGAACAACTGTGAAACCCCATTCACATCTGGCAGGTTCCTGATGCACTGTGAAACCCCACTCACACCTGGCAGGATCCTGATCCACTGTGAAACCCCATTCACATCTGGCAGGATCCTGATCCACTGTGAAATCCCTTTCACATCTGGCAGGATCCTGATACATTGTGAAAACCCCATACACACCTGGCAGGATCTTGATCCATTGTGAAAACCCCATACACACCCGGCAGGATCCTGATACACTGTGAAAACCCCATACACACCTGGCAGGATCCTGATCAACTGTGAAAACCCCAAACACACCAGGCAGGATCCTGATACACTGTGAAAACCCCATACACACCCGGCAGGATCCTGATCCACTGTGAAACCCCATACACACCTGGCAGTATCCTGATCCACTGTGAAACCCCCAGACACACCTGGCAGGTTCCTGATACACTGTGAAACCCCATACACACCTGGCAGGATCCTGATACACTGTGACAACCCGTACACACCTGGCAGGATCCTGATACATGTGAATACCCCGTACAGGCGTGGCCGGATCATGATACACTGTGAAAACCCCATACACACCTGGCAGGACCCTGATGCACAGTGAAAACCCCAAACACACCTGGCAGGATCCTGATCCACTGTGAAAACCCCACAAACACCTGGCTGATCCTGATACACTGTGAAAACCCCATAAACTCCTGGCAGGATCCTGATCCACTGTGAAACCCCCTACACAACTGGCAGATCCTGTTGCACTGTGAAACCCCCAAACAGGCCTGGCCGTATCCTGATGCACTGTGGAAACCCCATACACATCTGGCAGGATCCTGATACACTGTGAAACCCCATACACACCTGGCAGGATCCTGATCCACTGGGAAATCCCCAAACACACCTGGAAGGGTCCTGATGCACTGTGAAACCCCGTTCACATTTGGCAGGATCCTGATACACTGTGAAACCCCATACTCACCTGGCAGGATCCTGTTACACTGTGTAAACCTGATACACATCTGGCAGGATCCTGATCCACTGTGAAAACCCCAAACACACCTGGCAGGATCCTGATCCTCTGTGAAAACTCCATACCCACCTGGCAGTTCCTGATACACTGTGAAAACCCCATACACACCTGGCAGGATCCTGATACACTGTGAAAACCCCAGACACACCTGGCAGGATCCTGATACACTGTGAAAACCCCATAAACACCTGGCAGGATCCTGATACAATGTGAAAAACCCATACACACCTGGCAGGATCCTGATACACTGTGAAAAACCCATACACACCTGGCAGGATCCTGTTACACTGTGAAAACCCCATACACATCTGGCAGGATCCTGATGCACTGTGAAAACCCGTACACACCTGGCAGGATCCTGTTACACTGTGTAAACCCCATACACACCTGGCAGGGTCCTGATACACTGTGAAAACCCCATACACACCTGGCAGGATCCTGATACACTGTGAAAACCCCATACACACCTGGCAGGATCCTGATACATTGTGAAAACACCAAACACACCTGGCAGGATCCTGATACATTGTGAAAACACCATACACACCTGGCAGGATCCTGATACACTATGAAACCCCCATACACACCTGGCAGATCCTGACACTCTGTGAAATCCCCATACACACCTGGCAGGATCCTGATACACTGTGAAAACCCCATACACACCTGGCAGGATCCTGAGCCACTGTGAAAACCCCATACACACCTGGCAGATCCTGTGACACTGTGAAACCCCCATACACACATTGCAGGATCATGTTACACTGTGAAACCCCCATACACACCTGGCAGAATCCTGATACACTGTGAAAACCCCATACAGGCCTGGCCGGATCATGATACACTGTGAAAACCCCATACACACCTGGCAGGACCCTGATGCACTGTGAAAACCCTAAACACACCTGGCAGGATACTGATCCACTGTGAAAACCCCATAAACACCTGGCAGATCCTGTTAGACTGTGAAAACCCCATACACACCTGGCAGGATCCTGATCCACTGTGAAACCCCCTACACAACTGGCAGATCCTGTTTCACTGTGAAACCCCCATACAGGCCTGGCCGGATCCTGATACACTGTGGAAACCCCATCCACATCTGGCAGGATCCTGATCCACTGGGAAACCCCCATGCACACCTGGAAGGATCCTGATATACTGTGAAAACCCCATTCACACCTGGCAGTATCCTGATACACTGTGAAACCCCGTTCACATTTGGCAGGATCCTGATCCACTGTGAAAACCCCAAACACACCTGGCAGGATCCTGATCCACTGTGAAAACTCCATATCCACCTGGCAGATCCTGATACACTGTGAAAACCCCATACACACCTGGCAGGATCCTGATTCACTGTGAAAACCCCATACACACCTGGCAGGATCCTGATACACTGTGAAAACCCCAGAAACACCTGGCAGGATCCTGATAAACTGTGAAAACCCCATGCACACCTGGCAGGATCCTGATACACTGTGAAAAACCCACACACACCTGGCAGGATCCTGATGCACTGTGAAAACCCCATACACACCTGGCAGGATCCTGATACACTGTGAAAACCCCATACACATCTGGCAGGATCCAGATACGCTGTGAAAACCCCATAAACACCTGGCAGGATCCTGATACACTGTGAAACCCCCATACATATCTGGCAGGATCCTGATGCACTGTGAAAACCCCATACACACCTAGCAGGATCCTGATGCACTGTGAAAACCCCATACACTCCTGGCAGGGTCCTGATACACTGTGAAAACCCCATACACACCTGGCAGGATCCTGATACACTGTGAAAACCCCATACACACCTGGCAGGATCCTGATTCACTATGAAACCCCCATACACACCTGGCAGGATCCTGATACACTGTGAAACCCCATACACACCTGGCAGGATCCTGATACACTGTGAAACCCCCATACACACCTGGCAGGATCCTAACAAACTGTGAAACCCCCATGCACACCTGGCAGATCCTGATACTCTGTGAAAACCCCATACACACCTGGCAGGATCCTGATCCACTGTGAAAACCCCATACACACCTGGCAGATCCTGTTACACTGTGAAACCCCCATACACACCTTGCAGGATCCTGTTACACTTTGAAACCCCCATACACACCTGGCAGGATCCTGATACACTGTGAAACCCCATACACACCTGGCAGGATCCTGAACAACTGTGAAACCCCATTCACATCTGGCAGGTTCCTGATACACTGTGAAACCCCACTCACAAAAGGCAGGATCCTGATCCACTGTGAAACCCCATTCACATCTGGCAGGATCCTGATCCACTGTGAAACCCCTTTCACATCTGGCAGGATCCTGATACATTGTGAAAACCCCATGCACACCTGGCAGGATCTTGATCCATTGTGAAAACCCCATACACACCCGGCAGGATCCCGATACACTGTGAAAACCCCATACACACCTGGCAGGATCCTGATCAACTGTGAAAACCCCAAACACACCAGGCAGGATCCTGATACACTGTGAAAACCCCATACACACCCGGCAGGATCCTGATCCACTGTGAAACCCCATACACACCTGGCAGATCCTGATGCTCTGTGAAAACCCCATACACACCTGGCAGATCCTGATGCTCTGTGAAAACCCCATACACACCTGGCAGGATCCTGATACACTGTGAAAACCCCATACACACCTTGCAGGATCCTGTTACACTTTGAAACCCCCATACACACCTGGCAGGATCCTGATACACTGTGACAACCCGTACACACCTGGCAGGATCCTGATACATGTGAAAACCCCGTACAGGCGTGGCCGGATCATGATACACTGTGAAAACCCCATACACACCTGGCAGGACCCTGATCCACTGTGAAAACCCCACAAACACCTGGCTGATCCTGATACACTGTGAAACCCCCGACACAACTGGCAGATCCTGTTACACTGTGAAACCCCCATACAGGCCTGGCCGTATCCTGATACACTGTGGAAACCCCATAAACATCTGGCAGGATCCTGATACACTGTGAAACCCCATACACACCTGGCAGGATCCTGATCCACTGGGAAACCCCCAAACACACCTGGAAGGATCCTGATACACTGTGAAATCCCCATTCACACCTGGCAGGATCCTGATGCACTGTGAAACCCCGTTCACACTTGGCAGGATCCTGATACACTGTGAAAACCCCATAAACACCTGGCAGGATCCTGATACACTGTGAAAACCCCATAAACACCTGGCAGGATCCTGATACAATGTGAAAAACCCATACACACCTGGCAGGATCCTGATACACTGTGAAAAACCCATACACACCTGGCAGGATCCTGTTACACTGTGAAAACCCCATACACATCTGGCAGGATCCTGATGCACTGTGAAACCCCGTTCACATTTGGCAGGATCCTGATACACTGTGAAAACCCATACTCACCTGGCAGGATCCTGATACATTGTGAAAACACCATACACACCTGGCAGGATCCTGATACGCTATGAAACCCCCATACACACCTGGCAGATCCTGATACTCTGTGAAAACCCCATACACACCTGGCAGATTCCTGATACACTGTGAAAACCCCATACTCACCTGGCAGGATCCTGAGCCACTGTGAAAACCCCATACACACCTGGCAGATCCTGTTACACTGTGAAACCCCCATACACACATTGCAGGATCATGTTACACTGTGAAACCCCCATACACACCTGGCAGGATCCTGATACACTGTGAAAACCCGTACACACCTGGCAGGATCCTGATACACTGTGAAAACCCCATGCAGGCCTGGCCGGATCATGATACACTGTGAAAACCCCATACACACCTGGCAGGACCCTGATGCCCTGTGAAAACCCCAAACACACCTGGCAGGATCCTGATCCACTGTGAAAACCCCATAAACACCTGGCAGATCCTGATACACTGTGAAAACCCCATACACACCTGGCAGGACCCTGATCCACTGTGAAACCCCCTACACAACTGGCAGATCCTGTTTCACTGTGAAACCCCCATACAGGGCTGGCCGGATCCTGATACACTGTGGAAACCCCATACACATCTGGCAGGATCCTGATACACTGTGAAACCCCATACACACCTGGCAGGATCCTGATCCACTGGGAAACCCCCATGCACACCTGGAAGGATCCTGATACACTGTGAAAACCCCATTCACACCTGGCAGAATCCTGATGCACTGTGAAACCCCGTTCACATTTGGCAGGATCCTGATCCACTGTGAAAACCCCAAACACACCTGGCAGGATCCTGATCCACTGTGAAAATTCCATATCCACCTGGCAGATCCTGATACACTGTGAAAACCCCATACACACCTGGCAGGATCCTGATACACTGTGAAAACCCCATACACACCTGGCAGGATCCTGATACACTGTGAAAACCCCAGAAACACCTGGCAGGATCCTGATTCACTGTGAACACCCCATGCACACCTGGCAGGATCCTGATACACTGTGAAAAACCCATACACACCTGGCAGGATCCTGATGCACTGTGAAAACCCCATACACTCCTGGCAGGGTCCTGATACACTGTGAAAACCCCATACACACCTGGCAGGATCCTGATACACTGTGAAAACCCCATACACGCTTGGCAGGATCCTGATTCACTATGAAACCCCCATACACACCTGGCAGGATCCTGATACACTGTGAAACCCCATACACACCTGGCAGGATCCTGATACACTGTGAAACCCCCATACACACCTGGCAGGATCCTAACAAACTGTGAAACCCCCATGCACACCTGGCAGATCCTGATACTCTGTGAAAACCCCATACACACCTGGCAGGATCCTGATCCACTGTGAAAACCCCATACACACCTGGCAGATCCTGTTACACTGTGAAACCCCCATACACACCTTGCAGGATCCTGTTACACTTTGAAACCCCCATACACACCTGGCAGGATCCTGATACACTGTGAAACCCCATACACACCTGGCAGGATCCTGAACAACTGTGAAACCCCATTCACATCTGGCAGGTTCCTGATACACTGTGAAACCCCACTCACAAAAGGCAGGATCCTGATCCACTGTGAAACCCCATTCACATCTGGCAGGATCCTGATCCACTGTGAAACCCCTTTCACATCTGGCAGGATCCTGATACATTGTGAAAACCCCATGCACACCTGGCAGGATCTTGATCCATTGTGAAAACCCCATACACACCCGGCAGGATCCCGATACACTGTGAAAACCCCATACACACCTGGCAGGATCCTGATCAACTGTGAAAACCCCAAACACACCAGGCAGGATCCTGATACACTGTGAAAACCCCATACACACCCGGCAGGATCCTGATCCACTGTGAAACCCCATACACACCTGGCAGATCCTGATGCTCTGTGAAAACCCCATACACACCTGGCAGATCCTGATGCTCTGTGAAAACCCCATACACACCTGGCAGGATCCTGATACACTGTGAAAACCCCATACACACCTTGCAGGATCCTGTTACACTTTGAAACCCCCATACACACCTGGCAGGATCCTGATACACTGTGACAACCCGTACACACCTGGCAGGATCCTGATACATGTGAAAACCCCGTACAGGCGTGGCCGGATCATGATACACTGTGAAAACCCCATACACACCTGGCAGGACCCTGATCCACTGTGAAAACCCCACAAACACCTGGCTGATCCTGATACACTGTGAAACCCCCGACACAACTGGCAGATCCTGTTACACTGTGAAACCCCCATACAGGCCTGGCCGTATCCTGATACACTGTGGAAACCCCATAAACATCTGGCAGGATCCTGATACACTGTGAAACCCCATACACACCTGGCAGGATCCTGATCCACTGGGAAACCCCCAAACACACCTGGAAGGATCCTGATACACTGTGAAATCCCCATTCACACCTGGCAGGATCCTGATGCACTGTGAAACCCCGTTCACACTTGGCAGGATCCTGATACACTGTGAAAACCCCATAAACACCTGGCAGGATCCTGATACACTGTGAAAACCCCATAAACACCTGGCAGGATCCTGATACAATGTGAAAAACCCATACACACCTGGCAGGATCCTGATACACTGTGAAAAACCCATACACACCTGGCAGGATCCTGTTACACTGTGAAAACCCCATACACATCTGGCAGGATCCTGATGCACTGTGAAACCCCGTTCACATTTGGCAGGATCCTGATACACTGTGAAAACCCATACTCACCTGGCAGGATCCTGATACATTGTGAAAACACCATACACACCTGGCAGGATCCTGATACGCTATGAAACCCCCATACACACCTGGCAGATCCTGATACTCTGTGAAAACCCCATACACACCTGGCAGATTCCTGATACACTGTGAAAACCCCATACTCACCTGGCAGGATCCTGAGCCACTGTGAAAACCCCATACACACCTGGCAGATCCTGTTACACTGTGAAACCCCCATACACACATTGCAGGATCATGTTACACTGTGAAACCCCCATACACACCTGGCAGGATCCTGATACACTGTGAAAACCCGTACACACCTGGCAGGATCCTGATACACTGTGAAAACCCCATGCAGGCCTGGCCGGATCATGAGACACTGTGAAAACCCCATACACACCTGGCAGGACCCTGATGCCCTGTGAAAACCCCAAACACACCTGGCAGGATCCTGATCCACTGTGAAAACCCCATAAACACCTGGCAGATCCTGATACACTGTGAAAACCCCATACACACCTGGCAGGACCCTGATCCACTGTGAAACCCCCTACACAACTGGCAGATCCTGTTTCACTGTGAAACCCCCATACAGGGCTGGCCGGATCCTGATACACTGTGGAAACCCCATACACATCTGGCAGGATCCTGATACACTGTGAAACCCCATACACACCTGGCAGGATCCTGATCCACTGGGAAACCCCCATGCACACCTGGAAGGATCCTGATACACTGTGAAAACCCCATTCACACCTGGCAGAATCCTGATGCACTGTGAAACCCCGTTCACATTTGGCAGGATCCTGATCCACTGTGAAAACCCCAAACACACCTGGCAGGATCCTGATCCACTGTGAAAATTCCATATCCACCTGGCAGATCCTGATACACTGTGAAAACCCCATACACACCTGGCAGGATCCTGATACACTGTGAAAACCCCATACACACCTGGCAGGATCCTGATACACTGTGAAAACCCCAGAAACACCTGGCAGGATCCTGATTCACTGTGAACACCCCATGCACACCTGGCAGGATCCTGATACACTGTGAAAAACCCATACACACCTGGCAGGATCCTGATGCACTGTGAAAACCCCATACACTCCTGGCAGGGTCCTGATACACTGTGAAAACCCCATACACACCTGGCAGGATCCTGATACACTGTGAAAACCCCATACACGCTTGGCAGGATCCTGATTCACTATGAAACCCCCATACACACCTGGCAGGATCCTGATAAACTGTGAAAATCCCATACACACCTGGCAGGATCCTGATACACTGTGAAAACCCCATACACACCTGGCAGGATCCTGATACACTGTGAAACCCCCATACACACCTGGCAGGATCCTGATACACTGTGAAAACCCATACACACCCGGCCGGATCCTGAGACACTGTGAAAACCCCGTACACATCTGGCAGGATCCTGAGACACTGTGAAAACCCCATACACACCCGGCAGGATCCTGATACACTGTGAAAACTCATACACACCTGGCAGGATCCTGATACATTGTGAATACCCCATACACACCTGGCAGGATCCTGATACACTGTGAAACCCCATACACACCTGGCAGGATCCTGATACACTGTGAAAACCCCATACACATCTGGCAGGATCCTGATCCACTGTGAAAACCCCATACACACCTGGCAGGATCCTGATACATTGTGAAAACCCCATACACACCTGTCAGGATCCTGATCCACTGTGAAAACCCCATACACACCTGGCAGTTTCCTGATCCACTGTGAAAACCCCATACACACCTGGCAGATCCTGATCCACTGTGAAAACCCTATACACACCTGGCAGATTCCTGATACACTGTGAAGGCCCCATACACACCTGGCAGGATCTTGATCCATTGTGAAAACCCCAAACACACCCGGCAGGATCCTGATACACTGTGAAAACCCCATACACACCTGGCAGGATCCTGATCCACTGTGAAAACCCCATACACACCCGGCAGGATCCTGATCCACCGTGAAACCCCATACACACCTGGCAGTATTCTGATCCACTGTGAAACCCCCATACACACCTGGCAGGATCCTGATACACTGTGAAACCCCATACACACCTGGCAGGATCCTGATACACTGTGAAACCCCCATACACACCTGGCTGGATCCTGATAAACTGTGAAACCCCATACACACCTGGCAGGATCCTGATACACTGTGAAAACCCATACACACCTGGCAGGATCCTGATACACTGTGAAACCCCCATACACACCTGGCAGATCCTGATACTCTGTGAAAACCCCAGACACACCTGGCAGGACCCTGATCCACTGTGAAACCCCCATACACACCTGGCAGGATCCTGATCCACTGTGAAAACCCCATACACCCCTGGCAGATCCTGTCACACTGTGAAACCCCCAAACACACCTTGCAGGATCCTGTTGCACTGTGAAACCCCCATACACACCTGGCAGGATCCTGATACACTGTGAAAACCTGTACACACCTGGCAGGATCCTGATACACTGTGAAAACCCAGAACAGGCGTGGCTGGATCATGATACACTGTGAAAACCCCATACACACCTGGCAGGACCCTGATCCACTGTGAAACCCCCTACACAACTGGCAGATCCTGTTACACTGTGAAACCCCCATACAGGCCTGGCCGGATCCTGATACACTGTGGAAACCCCATACACATCTGGCAGGATCCTGAGACACTGTGAAACCCCATACACACCTGGCAGGATCCTGATCCACTGGGAAACCCCCATTCACACCTGGAAGGATCCTGATACGCTGTGAAATCGCCATTCACACCTGGCAGGACCCTGATGCGCTGTGAAACCTCGTTCACATTTGGCAGGATCCTGATCCACTGTGAAAATCCCATAAACACCTGGCAGGATCCTGATACACTGTGAAACCCCCATACATATCTGGCAGGATCCTGATGCACTGTGAAAACCCCATACAAACCTAGCAGGATCCTGATGCACTGTGAGAACCCCATACACTCCTGGCAGGGTCCTGATGCACTGTGAAAACCCCATACACACCTGGCAGGATCCTGATACACTGTGAAAACCCCATACACACCTGGCAGGATCCTGATTCACTATGAAACCCCCATACAAACCTGGCAGGATCCTGATAAACTGTGAAAATCCCATACACACCTGGCAGGATCCTGATACACTGTGAAAACCCCATACACACCTGGCAGGATCCTGATCCACTGTGAAAACCCCATACACACCTGGCAGTTTCCTGATCCACTGTGAAAACCCCATACACACCTGGCAGAACCTGATCCACTGTGAAAACCCCATACACACCTGGCAGGATCCTGATACACTGTGAAAGCCCCATACACACTTGGCAGGATCCTGATCCACTGTGAAATCCCCATAAACACCTGGCAGGATCCTTATACACTGTGAAAACCCCATCCACACCTGGCAGGATCTTGATCCATTGTGAAAACCCCATACACACCCGGCAGGATCCTGATACACTGTGAAAACCCCATACACACCTGGCAGGATCCTGATCCACTGTGAAAACCCCATACACACCTGGCAGGATCCTGATACACTGTGAAAACCCCATACACACCCGGCAGGATCCTGATCCACTGTGAAACCCCATACACACCTGGCAGTATTCTGATCCACTGTGAAACCCCCATACACACCTGGCAGGATCCTGATACACTTTGAAACCCCATACACACCTGGCAGGATCCTGATACACTGTGAAACCCCCATACACACCTGGCAGGATACTGATAAACTGTGAAACCCCATACACACCTGGCAGGATCCTGATGCACTGTGAAAACCCCATACACTCCTGGCAGGGTCCTGATAAACTGTGAAACCCCCATACACACCTGGCAGGATCCTGATACACTGTGAAAACCCATACACACCCGGCCGGATCCTGAGACACTGTGAAAACCCCGTACACATCTGGCAGGATCCTGAGACACTGTGAAAACCCCATACACACCCGGCAGGATCCTGATACACTGTGAAAACGCATACACACCTGGCAGGATCCTGATACATTGTGAATACCCCATACACACCTGGCAGGATCCTGATACACTGTGAAACCCCATACACACCTGGCAGGATCCTGATACACTGTGAAAACCCCATACACACCTGGCAGGATCCTGATCCACTGTGAAAACCCCATACACACCTGGCAGGATCCTGATACATTGTGAAAACCCCATACACACCTGTCAGGATCCTGATCCACTGTGAAAACCCCATACACACCTGGCAGTTTCCTGATCCACTGTGAAAACCCCATACACACCTGGCAGATCCTGATCCACTGTGAAAACCCTATACACACCTGGCAGGATCCTGATACACTGTGAAGGCCCCATACACACTTGGCAGGATCCTGATCCACTGTGAAATCCCCATAAACACCTGGCAGGATCCTTATACACAGTGAAAACCCCATACACACCTGGCAGGATCTTGATCCATTGTGAAAACCCCATACACACCCGGCAGGATCCTGATACACTGTGAAAACCCCATACACACCTGGCAGGATCCATATCCACTGTGAAAACCCCATGCACACCTGGCAGGATCCTGATACACTGTGAAAACCCCATACACACCCGGCAGGATCCTGATCCACCGTGAAACCCCATACACACCTGGCAGTATTCTGATCCACTGTGAAACCCCCATACACACCTGGCAGGATCCTGATACACTGTGAAACCCCATACACACCTGGCAGCATCCTGATACACTGTGAAACCCCCATACACACCTGGCAGGATCCTGATAAACTGTGAAACCCCATACACACCTGGCAGGATCCTGATACACTGTGAAAATCCATACACACCTGGCAGGATCCTGATACACTGTGAAACCCCCATACACACCTGGCAGATCCTGATCCACTGTGAAAACCCCATACACCCCTGGCAGATCCTGTCACACTGTGAAACCCCCAAACACACCTTGCAGGATCCTGTTGCACTGTGAAACCCCCAGACACACCTGGCAGGATCCTGATACACTGTGAAAACCTGTGCACACCTGGCAGGATCCTGATACACTGTGAAAACCCAGTACAGGCGTGGCTGGATCATGATACACTGTGAAAACCCCATACACACCTGGCAGTTTCCTGATCCACTGTGAAAACCCCATACACACCTGGCAGATCCTGATCCACTGTGAAAACCCCATACACACCTGGCAGGATCCTGATACACTGTGAAACCCCATACACACTTGGCAGGATCCTGATCCACTGTGAAATCCCCATAAACACCTGGCAGGATCCTTATACACTGTGAAAACCCCATCCACACCTGGCAGGATCTTGATCCATTGTGAAAACCCCATACACACCCGGCAGGATCCTGATACACTGTGAAAACCCCATACACACCTGGCAGGATCCTGATCCACTGTGAAAACCCCATACACACCTGGCAGGATCCTGATACACTGTGAAAACCCCATACACACCCGGCAGGATCCTGATCCACTGTGAAACCCCATACACACCTGGCAGTATTCTGATCCACTGTGAAACCCCCATACACACCTGGCAGGATCCTGATACACTTTGAAACCCCATACACACCTGGCAGGATCCTGATACACTGTGAAACCCCCATACACACCTGGCAGGATACTGATAAACTGTGAAACCCCATACACACCTGGCAGGATCCTGATACACTGTGAAAACCCATACACACCTGGCAGGATCCTGATACACTGTGAAACCCCCATGCACACCTGGCAGGATCCTGATACTCTGTGAAATCCCCAGACACACCTGGCAGGACCCTGATCCACTGTGAAACCCCCATACACACCTGGCAGGATCCTGATCCACTGTGAAAACCCCATACACCCCTGGCAGATCCTGTCACACTGTGATACCCCCAAACACACCTTGCAAGATCCTGTTACACTGTGAAACCCCCATACACACCTGGCAGGATCCTGATACACTGTGAAAGCCCGTACACACCTGGCAGGATCCTGATACACTGTGAAAACCCAGTACAGGCGTGGCCGGATCATGATACACTGTGAAAACCCCATACACACCTGGCAGGACCCTGATCCACTGTGAAACCCCCTACACAACTGGCAGATCCTGTTACACTGTGAAACCCCCATACAGGCCTGGCCGGATCCTGATACACTGTGGAAACCCCATACACATCTGGCAGGATCCTGAGACACTGTGAAACCCCATACACACCTGGCAGGATCCTGATCCACTGGGAAACCCCCATTCACACCTGGAAGGATCCTGATCCACTGTGAAAACCCCATAAACACCTGGCAGGATCCTGATGCACTGTGAAAACCCCATACACACCTAGCAGGATCCTGATGCACTGTGAAAACCCCATACACACCTGGCAGGATCCTGATTCACTATGAAACCCCCATACACACCTGGCAGGATCCTGATAAACTGTGAAAATCCCATACACACCTGGCAGGATCCTGATACACTGTGAAAACCCCATACACACCTGGCAGGATCCTGATACACTGTGAAACCCCCATACACACCTGGCAGGATCCTGATACACTGTGAAAACCCATACACACCCGGCCGGATCCTGAGACACTGTGAAAACCACGTACACATCTGGCAGGATCCTGAGACACTGTGAAAACCCCATACACACCCGGCAGGATCCTGATACACTGTGAAAACTCATACACACCTGGCAGGATCCTGATACATTGTGAAAACCCCATACACACCTGGCAGGATCCTGATGCACTGTGAAACCCCATACACACCTGGCAGGATCCTGATACACTGTGAAAACCCCATACACACCTGGCAGGATCCTGATCCACTGTGAAAACCCCATACACACCCGGCAGGATCCTGATACACTGTGAAAACCCCATACACACCTGGCAGGATCCTGATCCACTGTGAAAACCCCATACACACCTGGCAGGATCCTGATACACTGTGAAAACCCCATACACACCCGGCAGGATCCTGATCCACTGTGAAACCCCATACACACCTGGCAGTATTCTGATCCACTGTGAAACCCCCATACACACCTGGCAGGATCCTGATACACTGTGAAACCCCCATACACACCTGGCAGGATCCTGATAAACTGTGAAAACCCATACACACCTGGCAGGATCCTGATACACTGTGAAACCCCCATACACACCTGGCAGATCCTGATACTCTGTGAAAACCCCAGACACACCTGGCAGGACCCTGATCCACTGTGAAACCCCCATACACACCTGGCAGGATCCTGATCCACTGTGAAAACCCCATACACCCCTGGCAGATCCTGTCACACTGTGAAACCCCAAAACACACCTTGCAGGATCCTGTTACACTGTGAAACCCCCATACACACCTGGCAGGATCCTGATACACTGTGAAAACCCCATACACACCTGGCAGGATCCTGATACACTGTGAAAACCCCATACACACCTGGCAGGATCCTGATTCACTATGGAACCCCCATACACACCTGGCAGGATCCTGATAAACTGTGAAAATCCCATACACACCTGGCAGGATCCTGATACACTGTGAAAACCCCATACACACCTGGCAGGATCCTGATCCACTGTGAAAACCCCATACACACCTGGCAGTTTCCTGATCCACTGTGAAAACCCCATACACACCTGGCAGATCCTGATCCACTGTGAAAACCCCATACACACCTGGCAGGATCCTGATACACTGTGAAACCCCATACACACTTGGCAGGATCCTGATCCACTGTGAAATCCCCATAAACACCTGGCAGGATCCTTATCCACTGTGAAAACCCCATCCACACCTGGCAGGATCTTGATCCATTGTGAAAACCCCATACACACCCGGCAGGATCCTGATACACTGTGAAAACCCCATACACACCTGGCAGGATCCTGATCCACTGTGAAAACCCCATACACACCTGGCAGGATCCTGATACACTGTGAAAACCCCATACACACCCGGCAGGATCCTGATCCACTGTGAAACCCCATACACACCTGGCAGTATTCTGATCCACTGTGAAACCCCCATACACACCTGGCAGGATCCTGATACACTTTGAAACCCCATACACACCTGGCAGGATCCTGATACACTGTGAAACCCCCATACACACCTGGCAGGATACTGATAAACTGTGAAACCCCATACACACCTGGCAGGATCCTGATACACTGTGAAAACCCATACACACCTGGCAGGATCCTGATACACTGTGAAACCCCCTTGCACACCTGGCAGGATCCTGATACTCTGTGAAAACCCCAGACACACCTGGCAGGACCCTGATCCACTGTGAAACCCCCATACACACCTGGCAGGATCCTGATCCACTGTGAAAACCCCATACACCCCTGGCAGATCCTGTCACACTGTGATACCCCCAAACACACCTTGCAGGATCCTGTTACACTGTGAAACCCCCATACACACCTGGCAGGATCCTGATACACTGTGAAAGCCCGTACACACCTGGCAGGATCCTGATACACTGTGAAAACCCAGTACAGGCGTGGCCGGATCATGATACACTGTGAAAACCCCATACACACCTGGCAGGACCCTGATCCACTGTGAAACCCCCTACACAACTGGCAGATCCTGTTACACTGTGAAACCCCCATACAGGCCTGGCCGGATCCTGATACACTGTGGAAACCCCGTACACATCTGGCAGGATCCTGAGACACTGTGAAACCCCATACACACCTGGCAGGATCCTGATCCACTGGGAAACCCCCATTCACACCTGGAAGGATCCTGATCCACTGTGAAAACCCCATAAACACCTGGCAGGATCCTGATGCACTGTGAAAATCCCATACACTCCTAGCAGGATCCTGATGCACTGTGAAAACCCCATACACACCTGGCAGGATCCTGATTCACTATGAAACCCCCATACACACCTGGCAGGATCCTGATACACTGTGAAAACCCCATACACACCTGGCAGGATCCTGATACACTGTGAAACCCCCATACACACCCGGCCGGATCCTGAGACACTGTGAAAACCACGTACACATCTGGCTGGATCCTGAGACACTGTGAAAACCCCATACACACCCGGCAGGATCCTGATACACTGTGAAAACTCATACACACCTGGCAGGATCCTGATACATTGTGAAAACCCCATACACACCTGGCAGGATCCTGATGCACTGTGAAACCCCATACACACCTGGCAGGATCCTGATACACTGTTAAAACCCCATACACACCTGGCAGGATCCTGATCCACTGTGAAAACCCCATACACACCTGGCAGGATCCTGATACATTGTGAAAACCCCATACACACCTGTCAGGATCCTGATCCACTGTGAAAACTCCATACACACCTGGCAGTTTCCTGATCCACTGTGAAAACCCCATACACACCTGGCAGATCCTGATCCACTGTGAAAACCCCTACACAACTGGCAGGATCCTGATCCACTGTGAAAGCCCCATACACACTTGGCAGGATCCAGATCCACTGTGAAATCCCCATAAACACCTGGCAGGATCCTTTTCCACTGTGAAAACCCCATACACACCTGGCAGGATCTTGATCCATTGTGAAAACCCCATACACACCCGGCAGGATCCTGATACACTGTGAAAACCCCATACACACCTGGCAGGATCCTGATCCACTGTGAAAACCCCATACACACCTGGCAGGATCCTGATACACTGTGAAAACCCCATACACACCCGGCAGGATCCTGATCCACTGTGAAACCCCATACACACCTGGCAGTATTCTGATCCACTGTGAAACCCCCATACACACCTGGCAGGATCCTGATACACTGTGAAACCCCCATACACACCTGGCAGGATCCTGATAAACTGTGAAAACCCATACACACCTGGCAGGATCCTGATACACTGTGAAACCCCCATACACACCTGGCAGATCCTGATACTCTGTGAAAACCCCAGACACACCTGGCAGGACCCTGATCCACTGTGAAACCCCCATACACACCTGGCAGGATCCTGATCCACTGTGAAAACCCCATACACCCCTGGCTGATCCTGTCACACTGTGAAACCCCAAAACACACCTTGCAGGATCCTGTTACACTGTGAAACCCCCATACACACCTGGCAGGATCCTGATACACTGTGAAAACCCGTACACACCTGGCAGGATCCTGATACACTGTGAAAACCCAGTACAGGCGTGGCCGGATCATGATACACTGTGAAAACCCCATACACACCTGGCAGGACCCTGATGCACTGTGAAAACCCCAAATACACCTGGCAGGATCCTGATCGACTGTGAAACCCCCTACACAACTGGCAGATCCTGTTACACTGTGAAACCCCCATACAGGCCTGGCCGGATCCTGATACACTGTGGAAACCCCAAATACATCTGGCAGGATCCTGAGAAACTGTGAAACCCCATACACACCTGGCAGGATCCTGATCCACTGGGAAACCCCCATTCACACCTGGAAGGATCCTGATACGCTGTGAAATCGCCATTCACACCTGGCAGGACCCTGATGCGCTGTGAAACCTCGTTCACATTTGGCAGGATCCTGATCCACTGTGAAAACCCCAAACACACCTGGCAGGATCCTGATCCACTGTGAAAACTCCATACACACCTGGCAGGATCCTGATACACTGTGAAAACCCCATACACACCTGGCAGGATGCTGATACACTGTGAAAACCCCATACACACCTGGCAGGATCCTGATACACTGTGAAAAACCCATACACACCTGGCAGGACCCTGATACACTGTGAAAAACCCATACACATCTGGCAGGATAGTAATACGCTGTGAAAACCCCATAAACACCTGGCAGGATCCTGATACACTGTGAAAACCCCATTCACACCTGGCAGGATCCTGATGCACTGTGAAACCCCATTCACACCTGGCAGGATCCTGATACACTGTGAAACCCCATACTCACCTGGCAGGATCCTGTTACACTGTGTAAACCCCATACACACCTGGCAGGATCCTGATACACTGTGAAACCCCATACTCACCTGGCAGGATCCTGTTACACTGTGTAAACCCCATACACACCTGGCAGGATCCTGATACACTGTGAAAACACCATACACACCTGGTAGGATCCTGAGAAACTGTGAAACCCCCATACACACCTGGCAGGATCCTGTTAAACTGTGAAACCCCCATACACACCTGGCAGGATCCTGAAAACTGTGAAACCCCATACTATTCTGGCAGGATCCTGATAAACTGTGAAACCCCGATAGACACCTGACAGGATCCTGATACACTGTGAAAACCCCTTACACACCTGGCATGATCCTGATAAACTATGAAACCCCCATACTCACCTGGCAGGATCCTGATAAACTGTGAAACCCCATACACATCTGGCAGGATCCTGATACACTGTGAAAACCCCATACACACCTGGCAGGATGCTGATCCACTGTGAAAACCCCATACACACCTGGCAGGATCCTGATAAACTATGAAATCCCCATACACACCTGGCAGATCCTGATACACTGTGAAAACCCCATACACACCTGGCAGATCCCGATACACTGTGAAACCCCCATACACACCTGGCAGAACCTGATACTCTGTGAAAACCCCATACACACCTGGCAGGATCCTGATCCACTGTGAAAACCGCACACACACCTGGCAGGATCCTGCTACACTGTGAAACCCCAAACACACCTGGCAGGATCCTGATACACTGTGAAAACCCCATACACACCTGGCAGGATCCTGATAAACTGTGAAAATCCCATACACACCTGGCAGGATCGTGATACACTGTGAAAACCCCATACACACCTGGCAGGATCCTGATAAACTGTGAAAATCCCATGCACACCTGGCAGGATTGTGATACACTGTGAAAACCCTATACACACCTGGCAGGATCCTGATAAACTGTGAAACCCCCATACACACCTGGCAGGATCCTGATATACTGTGAAAACCCCATACACACCTGGCAGGATCCTGATAAACTGTGAAACCCCCATAAACACCTGGCAGGATCCTGATAAACTATGAAACCCCCATACACACCTGGCAGGATCCTGATAAATTGTGAAAATCCCGTACACACCTGGCAGGATGCTGATAAACTGTGAAACCCCCATACACACCTGGCAGGATCCTGATAAACTGTGAGACCCCATACACATCTGGCGGGATCCTGATCGACTGTGAAACCCCATTCACACCTGGCAGGATCCTGTAAAACGGTGAAACCCCCATACACACCTGGCAGGATCCTGATAAACTGTGAAAACCCCATACACACTTGGCAGGATCCTGATAAACTATGAAGCCCCCACACACACCAGGCAGGATCCTGATAAACTGTGAAAACCCCATACACACCTGACAGAATCCTGATCCACTGTGAAAACCCCATACAAACCTGGCAGATCCTGTTACACTCTGAAACCCCCAATCACACCTTGCAGGATCCTGTTACACTGTGAAAACCCGTACACACCTGGCGGATCCTGATACACTGTGAAAACCCCGTAGTGGCGTGGCCGGATCATGATACACTGTGAAAACCCCATACACACCTGGCAGGACCCTGATGCACTGTGAAAACCCCAAACACACCTGGCAGGATCCTGATCCACTGTGAAAACCCCACAACACCTGGCAGATCCTGATACACTGTGAAAACCCCATACACACCTGGCAGGATCCTGATCCACTGTGAACCCCCTACACAACTGGCAGATCCTGTTACACTGTGAAACCCCCATACAGGCCTGGCCGGATCCTGATACACTGTGGAAACCCCATACACATCTGGCAGGATCCTGATACACTGTGAAACCCCATACACACCTGGCAGGATCCTGATCCACTGGGAAAACCCCACACACACCTGGCAGGATCCTGCTACACTGTGAAACCCCAAACACACCTGGCAGGATCCTGATACACTGTGAAAACCCCATACACACCTGGCAGGATCCTGTAAAATGTGAAAATCCCATACACACCTGGCAGGATCGTGATACACTGTGAAAACCCCATACACACCTGGCAGGATCCTGATAAACTGTGAAAATCCCATGCACACCTGGCAGGATCGTGATACACTGTGAAAACCCTATACACACCTGGCAGGATCCTGATAAACTGTGAAACCCCCATACACACCTGGCAGGATCCTGATATACTGTGAAGACCCCATGCACACCTGGCAGGATCCTGATAAACTGTGAAACCCCCATAAACACCTGGCAGGATCCTGATAAACTATGAAACCCCCATACACACCTGGCAGGATCCTGATAAATTGTGAAAATCCCGTACACACCTGGCAGGATCCTGATAATCTGTGAAACCCCCATACACACCTGGCAGGATCCTGATAAACTGTGAAACCCCATACACATCTGGCGGGATCCTGATAGACTGTGAAACCCCCATACACACCTGGCAGGATCCTGATAAATTGTGAAAATCCCGTACACACCTGGCAGGATCCTGATAAACTGTGAAACCCCCATACACACCTGGCAGGATCCTGATAAACTGTGAAACCCCATACACATCTGGCGGGATCCTGATAGACTGTGAAACCCCATTCACACCTGGCAGGATCCTGATAAACTGTGAAACCCCCATACACACCTGGCAGGATCCTGATAAACTGTGAAAACCCCATACACACTTGGCAGGATCCTGATAAACTGTGAAGCCCCCACACACACCAGGCAGGATCCTGATAAACTGTGAAATCCCCATACACACCTGGCAGAATCCAGATCCACTGTGAAAACCCCATACACACCTGGCAGGATCCTGATACATTGTGAAAACGCCATACACACCTGGCAGGATCCTGATCCACTGTGAAAACCCGATACACACCTGGCAGGATCCTGATCCACTGTGAAAACCCCATACACACCTGGCAGATCCTGATCCACTGTGAAAACCCCATACACACCTGGCAGGATCCTGATACACTGTGAAAACCCCATACACACCTGGCAGTATCCTGATACACTGTGAAAATCCCATCCACACCTGGCAGGATCCTGATACACTGTGCAAACCCCATACACACCTGGCAGGAACTTGATCCATTGTGAAAACCCCATACACACCCGGCAGGATCCTGATACACTGTGAAAACCCCATACACATCTGGCAGTATCCTGATCCACTGTGAAACCCCCATACACACCTGGCAGGATCCTGATACACTGTGAAACCCCATACACACCTGGCAGTATCCTGATACACTGTGAAACCCCCATACACACCTGACAGGATCCTGATAAACTGTGAAACCCCATGCACATCTGGCAGATCCTGATACTCTGTGAAAACCCCAGACACACCTGGCAGGATCCTGATCCACTGTGAAACCCCCATACACACCAGGCAGATCCTGATACACTGTGAAACCCCGATACACACCTGGCAGATCCTGATACTCTGTGAAAACCCCATACACACCTGGCAGGATCCTGATACACTGTGAAAACCCCATACACACCTGGCAGGATCCTGATCCACTGTGAAAACCCCATACAAACCTGGCAGATCCTGTTACACTGTGAAACCCCCTATCACACCTTGCAGGATCCTGTTACACTGTGAAAACCCGTACACACCTGGCCGGATCATGATACACTGTGAAAACCCCAAACACACCTGGCAGGATCCTGATCCACTGTGAAAACCCCACAACACCTGGCAGATCCTGATACACTGTGAAAACCCCATACACACCTGGCAGGATCCTGATCCACTGTGAAACCCCCTACACAACTGGCAGATCCTGTTACACTGTGAAACCCCCATACAGGCCTGGCCGGATCCTGATACACTGTGGAAACCCCATACACATCTGGCAGGATCCTGATACACTGTGAAACCCCATACACACCTGGCAGGATCCTGATCCACTGGGAAAACCCCACACACACCTGGCAGGAACCTGCTACACTGTGAAACCCCAAACACACCTGGCAGGATCCTGATACACTGTGAAAACCCCATACACACCTGGCAGGATCCTGATAAACTGTGAAAATCCCATACACACCTGGCAGGATCGTGATACACTGTGAAAACCCCATACACACCTGGCAGGATCCTGATAAACTGTGAAAATCCCATGCACACCTGGCAGGATCGTGATACACTGTGAAAACCCTATATACACCTGGCAGGATCCTGATAAACTGTGAAACCCCCATACACACCTGGCAGGATCCTGATATACTGTGAAAACCCCATACACACCTGGCAGGACCCTGATACACTGTGAAAAACCCATACACATCTGGCAGGATAGTAATACGCTGTGAAAACCCCATAAACACCTGGCAGGATCCTGATACACTGTGAAAACCCCATTCACACCTGGCAGGATCCTGATGCACTGTGAAACCCCATTCACACCTGGCAGGATCCTGATACACTGTGAAACCCCATACTCACCTGGCAGGATCCTGTTACACTGTGTAAACCCCATACACACCTGGCAGGATCCTGATACACTGTGAAACCCCATACTCACCTGGCAGGATCCTGTTACACTGTGTAAACCCCATACACACCTGGCAGGATCCTGATACACTGTGAAAACACCATACACACCTGGTAGGATCCTGAGAAACTGTGAAACCCCCATACACACCTGGCAGGATCCTGTTAAACTGTGAAACCCCCATACACACCTGGCAGGATCCTGAAAACTGTGAAACCCCATACTATTCTGGCAGGATCCTGATAAACTGTGAAACCCCGATAGACACCTGACAGGATCCTGATACACTGTGAAAACCCCTTACACACCTGGCATGATCCTGATAAACTATGAAACCCCCATACTCACCTGGCAGGATCCTGATAAACTGTGAAACCCCATACACATCTGGCAGGATCCTGATACACTGTGAAAACCCCATACACACCTGGCAGGATGCTGATCCATTGTGAAAACCCCATACACACCTGGCAGGATCCTGATAAACTATGAAATCCCCATACACACCTGGCAGATCCTGATACACTGTGAAAACCCCATACACACCTGGCAGATCCCGATACACTGTGAAACCCCCATACACACCTGGCAGAACCTGATACTCTGTGAAAACCCCATACACACCTGGCAGGATCCTGATCCACTGTGAAAACCGCACACACACCTGGCAGGATCCTGCTACACTGTGAAAACCCAAACACACCTGGCAGGATCCTGATACACTGTGAAAACCCCATACACACCTGGCAGGATCCTGATAAACTGTGAAAATCCCATACACACCTGGCAGGATCGTGATACACTGTGAAAACCCCATACACACCTGGCAGGATCCTGATAAACTGTGAAAATCCCATGCACACCTGGCAGGATTGTGATACACTGTGAAAACCCTATACACACCTGGCAGGATCCTGATAAACTGTGAAACCCCCATACACACCTGGCAGGATCCTGATATACTGTGAAAACGCCATACACACCTGGCAGGATCCTGATAAACTGTGAAACCCCCATAAACACCTGGCAGGATCCTGATAAACTATGAAACCCCCATACACACCTGGCAGGATCCTGATAAATTGTGAAAATCCCGTACACACCTGGCAGGATGCTGATAAACTGTGAAACCCCCATACACACCTGGCAGGATCCTGATAAACTGTGAGACCCCATACACATCTGGCGGGATCCTGATCGACTGTGAAACCCCATTCACACCTGGCAGGATCCTGATAAACTGTGAAACCCCCATACACACCTGGCAGGATCCTGATAAACTGTGAAAACCCCATACACACTTGGCAGGATCCTGATAAACTATGAAGCCCCCACACACACCAGGCAGGATCCTGATAAACTGTGAAAACCCCATACACACCTGACAGAATCCTGATCCACTGTGAAAACCCCATACAAACCTGGCAGATCCTGTTACACTCTGAAACCCCCAATCACACCTTGCAGGATCCTGTTACACTGTGAAAACCCGTACACACCTGGCGGATCCTGATACACTGTGAAAACCCCGTAGTGGCGTGGCCGGATCATGATACACTGTGAAAACCCCATACACACCTGGCAGGACCCTGATGCACTGTGAAAACCCCAAACACACCTGGCAGGATCCTGATCCACTGTGAAAACCCCACAACACCTGGCAGATCCTGATACACTGTGAAAACCCCATACACACCTGGCAGGATCCTGATCCACTGTGAAACCCCTACACAACTGGCAGATCCTGTTACACTGTGAAACCCCCATACAGGCCTGGCCGGATCCTGATACACTGTGGAAACCCCATACACATCTGGCAGGATCCTGATACACTGTGAAACCCCATACACACCTGGCAGGATCCTGATCCACTGGGAAAACCCCACACACACCTGGCAGGATCCTGCTACACTGTGAAACCCCAAACACACCTGGCAGGATCCTGATACACTGTGAAAACCCCATACACACCTGGCAGGATCCTGTAAAATGTGAAAATCCCATACACACCTGGCAGGATCGTGATACACTGTGAAAACCCCATACACACCTGGCAGGATCCTGATAAACTGTGAAAATCCCATGCACACCTGGCAGGATCGTGATACACTGTGAAAACCCTATACACACCTGGCAGGATCCTGATAAACTGTGAAACCCCCATACACACCTGGCAGGATCCTGATATACTGTGAAGACCCCATGCACACCTGGCAGGATCCTGATAAACTGTGAAACCCCCATAAACACCTGGCAGGATCCTGATAAACTATGAAACCCCCATACACACCTGGCAGGATCCTGATAAATTGTGAAAATCCCGTACACACCTGGCAGGATCCTGATAATCTGTGAAACCCCCATACACACCTGGCAGGATCCTGATAAACTGTGAAACCCCATACACATCTGGCGGGATCCTGATAGACTGTGAAACCCCCATACACACCTGGCAGGATCCTGATAAATTGTGAAAATCCCGTACACACCTGGCAGGATCCTGATAAACTGTGAAACCCCCATACACACCTGGCAGGATCCTGATAAACTGTGAAACCCCATACACATCTGGCGGGATCCTGATAGACTGTGAAACCCCATTCACACCTGGCAGGATCCTGATAAACTGTGAAACCCCCATACACACCTGGCAGGATCCTGATAAACTGTGAAAACCCCATACACACTTGGCAGGATCCTGATAAACTGTGAAGCCCCCACACACACCAGGCAGGATCCTGATAAACTGTGAAATCCCCATACACACCTGGCAGAATCCAGATCCACTGTGAAAACCCCATACACACCTGGCAGGATCCTGATACATTGTGAAAACGCCATACACACCTGGCAGGATCCTGATCCACTGTGAAAACCCGATACACACCTGGCAGGATCCTGATCCACTGTGAAAACCCCATACACACCTGGCAGATCCTGATCCACTGTGAAAACCCCATACACACCTGGCAGGATCCTGATACACTGTGAAAACCCCATACACACCTGGCAGTATCCTGATACACTGTGAAAATCCCATCCACACCTGGCAGGATCCTGATACACTGTGCAAACCCCATACACACCTGGCAGGAACTTGATCCATTGTGAAAACCCCATACACACCCGGCAGGATCCTGATACACTGTGAAAACCCCATACACATCTGGCAGTATCCTGATCCACTGTGAAACCCCCATACACACCTGGCAGGATCCTGATACACTGTGAAACCCCATACACACCTGGCAGGATCCTGATACACTGTGAAACCCCCATACACACCTGGCAGGATCCTGATAAACTGTGAAACCCCATACACATCTGGCAGATCCTGATACTCTGTGAAAACCCCAGACACACCTGGCAGGATCCTGATCCACTGTGAAACCCCCATACACACCAGGCAGATCCTGATACACTGTGAAACCCCGATACACACCTGGCAGATCCTGATACTCTGTGAAAACCCCATACACACCTGGCAGGATCCTGATACACTGTGAAAACCCCATACACACCTGGCAGGATCCTGATCCACTGTGAAAACCCCATACAAACCTGGCAGATCCTGTTACACTGTGAAACCCCCTATCACACCTTGCAGGATCCTGTTACACTGTGAAAACCCGTACACACCTGGCCGGATCATGATACACTGTGAAAACCCCAAACACACCTGGCAGGATCCTGATCCACTGTGAAAACCCCACAACACCTGGCAGATCCTGATACACTGTGAAAACCCCATACACACCTGGCAGGATCCTGATCCACTGTGAAACCCCCTACACAACTGGCAGATCCTGTTACACTGTGAAACCCCCATACAGGCCTGGCCGGATCCTGATACACTGTGGAAACCCCATACACATCTGGCAGGATCCTGAAACACTGTGAAACCCCATACACACCTGGCAGGATCCTGATCCACTGGGAAAACCCCACACACACCTGGCAGGAACCTGCTACACTGTGAAACCCCAAACACACCTGGCAGGATCCTGATACACTGTGAAAACCCCATACACACCTGGCAGGATCCTGATAAACTGTGAAAATCCCATACACACCTGGCAGGATCGTGATACACTGTGAAAACCCCATACACACCTGGCAGGATCCTGATAAACTGTGAAAATCCCATGCACACCTGGCAGGATCGTGATACACTGTGAAAACCCTATATACACCTGGCAGGATCCTGATAAACTGTGAAACCCCCATACACACCTGGCAGGATCCTGATATACTGTGAAAACCCCATACACACCTGGCAGGATCCTGATAAACTGTGAAACCCCCATAAACACCTGGCAGGATCCTGATAAACTATGAAACCCCCATACACACCTGGCAGGATCCTGATAAATTGTGAAAATCCCGTACACACCTGGCAGGATCCTGATAAACTGTGAAACCCCCATACACACCTGGCAGGATCCTGATAAACTGTGAGACCCCATACACATCTGGCGGGATCCTGATAGACTGTGAAACCCCATTCACACCTGGCAGGATCCTGATAAACTGTGAAAACCCCATACACACTTAGCAGGATCCTGATAAACTGTGAAGCCCCCACACACACCAGGCAGGATCCTGATAAACTGTGAAAACCCCATACACACCTGACAGAATCCAGATCCACTGTGAAAACCCCATACACACCTGGCAGGATCCTGATACATTGTGAAAACGCCATACACACCTGGCAGGATCCTGATCCACTGTGAAAACCCGATACACACCTGGCAGGATCCTGATACTCTGTGAAACCCCCATACACATCTGGCAGATCCTGATACTCTGTGAAAACCCCAGACACACCTGGCAGGATCCTGATCCACTGTGAAACCCCCATACACACCTGGCAGGATCCTGATACACTGTGAAAACCCCATACACACCTGGCAGTATCCTGATACACTGTGAAAATCCCATCCACACCTGGCAGGATCCTGATACACTGTGCAAACCCCATACACACCTGGCAGGAACTTGATCCATTGTGAAAACCCCATACACACCCGGCAGGATCCTGATACACTGTGAAAACCCCATACACACCTGGCAGGATCCTGATGCACTGTGAAAACCCCATACACACCTGGCAGGATCCTGATACACTGTGTAAACCCCATGCACATCTGGCAGTATCCTGATCCACTGTGAAACCCCCATACACACCTGGCAGGATCCTGATACACTGTGAAACCCCATACACACCTGGCAGGATCCTGATACACTGTGAAACCCCCATACACACCTGGCAGGATCCTGATAAACTGTGAAACCCCATACACATCTGGCAGATCCTGATACTCTGTGAAAACCCCAGACACACCTGGCAGGATCCTGATCCACTGTGAAACCCCCATACACACCTGGCAGATCCTGATACACTGTGAAACCCCCATACACACCTGGCAGATCCTGATACTCTGTGAAAACCCCATACACACCTGGCAGGATCCTGATACACTGTGAAAACCCCATACACACCTGGCAGGATCCTGATCCACTGTGAAAACCCCATACAAACCTGGCAGATCCTGTTACACTGTGAAACCCCCAATCACACCTTGCAGGATCCTGTTACACTGTGAAAACCCGTACACACCTGGCCGGATCATGATACACTGTGAAAACCCCAAACACACCTGGCAGGATCCTGATCCACTGTGAAAACCCCACAACACCTGGCAGATCCTGATACACTGTGAAAACCCCATACACACCTGGCAGGATCCTGATCCACTGTGAAACCCCCTACACAACTGGCAGATCCTGTTACACTGTGAAACCCCCATACAGGCCTGGCCGGATCCTGATACACTGTGGAAACCCCATACACATCTGGCAGGATCCTGATACACTGTGAAACCCCATACACACCTGGCAGGATCCTGATCCACTGGGAAAACCCCACACACACCTGGCAGGATCCTGCTACACTGTGAAACCCCAAACACACCTGGCAGGATCCTGATACACTGTGAAAACCCCATACACACCTGGCAGGATCCTGATAAACTGTGAAAATCCCATACACACCTGGCAGGATCGTGATACACTGTGAAAACCCCATACACACCTGGCAGGATCCTGATAAACTGTGAAAATCCCATGCACACCTGGCAGGATCGTGATACACTGTGAAAACCCTATATACACCTGGCAGGATCCTGATAAACTGTGAAACCCCCATACACACCTGGCAGGATCCTGATATACTGTGAAAACCCCATACACACCTGGCAGGATCCTGATAAACTGTGAAACCCCCATAAACACCTGGCAGGATCCTGATAAACTATGAAACCCCCATACACACCTGGCAGGATCCTGATAAATTGTGAAAATCCCGTACACACCTGGCAGGATCCTGATAAACTGTGAAACCCCCATACACACCTGGCAGGATCCTGATAAACTGTGAGACCCCATACACATCTGGCGGGATCCTGATAGACTGTGAAACCCCATTCACACCTGGCAGGATCCTGATAAACTGTGAAAACCCCATACACACTTGGCAGGATCCTGATAAACTGTGAAGCCCCCACACACACCAGGCAGGATCCTGATAAACTGTGAAAACCCCATACACACCTGACAGAATCCAGATCCACTGTGAAAACCCCATACACACCTGGCAGGATCCTGATACATTGTGAAAACGCCATACACACCTGGCAGGATCCTGATCCACTGTGAAAACCCGATACACACCTGGCAGGATCCTGATCCACTGTGAAAACCCCATACACACCTGTCAGTTCCTGATACACTGTGAAAACCCCATACACACCTGGCAGGATCCTGATGCACTGTGAAAACCCCATACAAACCTGGCAGATCCTGTTACACTGTGAAACCCCCAATCACACCTTGCAGTATCCTGTTACACTGTGAAAACCCGTACACACCTGGCGGATCCTGATACACTGTGAAAACCCCGTAGTGGCGTGGCCGGATCATGATACACTGTGAAAACCCCATACACACCTGGCAGGACCCTGATGCACTGTGAAAACCCCAAACACACCTGGCAGGATCCTGATCCACTGTGAAAACCCCACAACACCTGGCAGATCCTGATACACTGTGAAAACCCCATACACACCTGGCAGGATCCTGATCCACTGTGAAACCCCCTACACAACTGGCAGATCCTGTTACACTGTGAAACCCCCATACAGGCCTGGCCGGATCCTGATACACTGTGGAAACCCCATACACATCTGGCAGGATCCTGATACACTGTGAAACCCCATACACACCTGGCAGGATCCTGATCCACTGGGAAAACCCCACACACACCTGGCAGGATCCTGCTACACTGTGAAACCCCAAACACACCTGGCAGGATCCTGATACACTGTGAAAACCCCATACACACCTGGCAGGATCCTGTAAAATGTGAAAATCCCATACACACCTGGCAGGATCGTGATACACTGTGAAAACCCCATACACACCTGGCAGGATCCTGATAAACTGTTAAAATCCCATGCACACCTGGCAGGATCGTGTTACACTGTGAAAACCCTATACACACCTGGCAGGATCCTGATAAACTGTGAAACCCCCATACACACCTGGCAGGATCCTGATATACTGTGAAAACCCCATACACACCTGGCAGGATCCTGATAAACTGTGAAACCCCCATAAACACCTGGCAGGATCCTGATAAACTATGAAACCCCCATACACACCTGGCAGGATCCTGATAAATTGTGAAAATCCCGTACACACCTGGCAGGATCCTGATAAACTGTGAAACCCCCATACACACCTGGCAGGATCCTGATAAACTGTGAAACCCCATACACATCTGGCGGGATCCTGATAGACTGTGAAACCCCATTCACACCTGGCAGGATCCTGATAAACTGTGAAACCCCCATACACACCTGGCAGGATCCTGATAAACTGTGAAAACCCCATACACACTTGGCAGGATCCTGATAAACTGTGAAGCCCCCACACACACCAGGCAGGATCCTGATAAACTGTGAAAACCCCATACACACCTGGCAGAATCCAGATCCACTGTGAAAATCCCACACACACCTGGCAGGATCCTGATACATTGTGAAAACCCCATACACACCTGGCAGGATCCTGATCCACTGTGAAAACCCGATACACACCTGGCAGGATCCTGATCCACTGTGAAAACCCCATACACACCTGGCAGATCCTGATCCACTGTGAAAACCCCATACACACCTGGCAGGATCCTGATACACTGTGAAAACCCCATACACACCTGGCAGGATCCTGATACACTGTGCAAACCCCATACACACCTGGCAGGAACTTGATCCATTGTGAAAACCCCATACACACCCGGCAGGATCCTGATACACTGTGAAAACCCCATACACACCTGGCAGGATCCTGATGCACTGTGAAAACCCCATACACACCTGGCAGGATCCTGATACACTGTGTAAACCCCATGCACATCTGGCAGTATCCTGATAAACTGTGAAAATCCCATGCACACCTGGCAGGATCGTGATACACTGTGAAAACCCTATACACACCTGGCAGGATCCTGATAAACTGTGAAACCCCCATACACACCTGGCAGGATCCTGATATACTGTGAAAACCCCATACACACCTGGCAGGATCCTGATAAACTGTGAAACCCCCATAAACACCTGGCAGGATCCTGATAAACTATGAAACCCCCATACACACCTGGCAGGATCCTGATATTTGTGAAAATCCCGTACACACCTGGCAGGATCCTGATAAACTGTGAAACCCCCATACACACCTGGCAGGATCCTGATAAACTGTGAAACCCCATAAACATCTGGCGGGATCCTGATGGACTGTGAAACCCCATTCACACCTGGCAGGATCCTGATAAACTGTGAAACCCCCATACACACCTGGCAGGATCCTGATAAACTGTGAAAACCCCATACACACCTGGCAGAATCCAGATCCACTGTGAAAACCCCATACACACCTGGCAGGATCCTGATACATTGTGAACACGCCATACACACCTGGCAGGATCCTGATCCACTGTGAAAACCCGATACACACCTGGCAGGATTCTGATCCACTGTGAAAACCCCAGACACACCTGGCAGATCCTGATCCACTGTGAAAACCCCATACACACCTGGCAGGATGCTGATACACTGTGAAAACCCCATACACACCTGGCAGTATCCTGATACACTGTGAAAATCCCATCCACAACTGGCAGGATCCTGATACACTGTGCAAACCCCATACACACCTGGCAGGAACTTGATCCATTGTGAAAACCCCATACACACCCGGCAGGATCCTGATACACTGTGAAAACCCCATACACACCTGGCAGGATCCTGATGCACTGTGAAAACCCCATACACACCTGGCAGGATCCTGATACACTGTGTAAACCCCATGCACATCTGGCAGTATCCTGATCCACTGTGAAACCCCCATACACACCTGGCAGGATCCTGATACACTGTGAAACCCCATACACACCTGGCAGGATCCTGATACACTGTGAAACCCCCATACACACCTGGCAGGATCCTGATAAACTGTGAAACCCCCTACACATCTGGCAGATCCTGATACTCTGTGAAAACCCCAGACACACCTGGCAGGATCCTGATCCACTGTGAAACCCCCATACACACCTGGCAGATCCTGATACACTGTGAAACCCCCATACACACCTGGCAGATCCTGATACTCTGTGAAAACCCCATACACACCTGGCAGGATCCTGATACACTGTGAAAACCCCATACACACCTGGCAGGATCCTGATCCACTGTGAAAACCCCATGCAAACCTGGCAGATCCTGTTACACTGTGAAACCCCCAATCACACCTTGCAGGATCCTGTTACACTGTGAAAACCCGAACACACCTGGCGGATCCTGATACATTGTGAAAACCCCGTAGTGGCGTGGCCGGATCATGATACACTGTGGAAACCCCATACACATCTGGCATGATCCTGATGCACTGTGAAACCGCGTTCACATTTGGCAGGATCCTGATACACTGTGAAACCCCATACTCACCTGGCAGGATCCTGTTACACTGTGTAAACCGGATACACACCTGGCAGGACCCTGATGCACTGCGAAAACCCCAAACACACCTGGCAGGATCCTGATCCACTGTGAAAACCCCACAACACCTGGCAGATCCTGATACACTGTGAAAACCCCATACACACCTGGCAGGATCGTGATCCACTGTGAAACCCCCTACACAACTGGCAGATCCTGTTACACTGTGAAACCCCCATACAGGCCTGGCCGTATCCTGATACACTGTGGAAACCCCATACACATCTGGCAGGATCCTGATACACTGTGAAACCCCATACACACCTGGCAGGATCCTGATCCACTGGGAAACCCCCATACACACCTTGAAGGATCCTGATGCACTGTGAAATCCCCATTCACACCTGGCATGATCCTGATGCACTGTGAAACCGCGTTCACATTTGGCAGGATCCTGATACACTGTGAAACCCCATACTCACCTGGCAGGATCCTGTTACACTGTGTAAACCGGATACACATCTGGCAGGATCCTGATCCACTGTGAAAACCCCAAACACACCTGGCAGGATCCTGATCCACTGTGAAAACTCCATACCCACCTGGCAGATCCTGATACACTGTGAAAACCCCATACACACCTGGCAGGATCCTGATACACTGTGAAAACCCCATACACACCTGGCAGGCTCCTGATACACTGTGAATCCCCATACACACCTGGCAGGCTCCTGATACACTGTGAAAACCCCATACACACCTGGCAGGATCCTGATCCACTGTGAAAACCCCATACAAACCTGGCAGATCCTGTTACACTGTGAAACCCCCAATCACACCTTGCAGGATCCTGTTACACTGTGAAAACCCGTACACACCTGGCGGATCCTGATACACTGTGAAAACCCCGTAGTGGCGTGGCCGGATCATGATACACTGTGAAAACCCCATACACACCTGGCAGGACCCTGATGCACTGTGAAAACCCCAAACACACCTGGCAGGATCCTGATCCACTGTGAAAACCCCACAACACCTGGCAGATCCTGATACACTGTGAAAACCCCATACACACCTGGCAGGATCCTGATCCACTGTGAAACCCCCTACACAACTGGCAGATCCTGTTACACTGTGAAACCCCCAGACAGGCCTGGCCGGATCCTGATACACTGTGGAAACCCCATACACATCTGGCAGGATCCTGATACACTGTGAAACCCCATACACACCTGGCAGGATCCTGATCCACTGTGAATACCCCACACACACCTGGCAGGATCCTGCTACACTGTGAAACCCCAAACACACCTGGCAGGATCCTGATACACTGTGAAAACCCCATACACACCTGGCAGGATCCTGTAAAATGTGAAAATCCCATACACACCTGGCAGGATCGTGATACACTGTGAAAACCCCATACACACCTGGCAGGATCCTGATAAACTGTGAAAATCCCATGCACACCTGGCAGGATCGTGATACACTGTGAAAACCCTATACACACCTGGCAGGATCCTGATAAACTGTGAAACCCCCATACACACCTGGCAGGATCCTGATATACTGTGAAAACCCCATACACACCTGGCAGGATCCTGATAAACTGTGAAACCCCCATAAACACCTGGCAGGATCCTGATAAACTATGAAACCCCCATACACACCTGGCAGGATCCTGATAAACTGTGAAACCCCAGACACATCTGGCGGGATCCTGATAGACAGTGAAACCCCATTCACACCTGGCAGGATCCTGATAAACTGTGAAACCCCCATACACACCTGGCAGGATCCTGATAAACTGTGAAAACCCCATACACACTTGGCAGGATCCTGATAAACTGTGAAGCCCCCACACACACCAGGCAGGATCCTGATAAACTGTGAAAACCCCATACACACCTGGCAGAATCCAGATCCACTGTGAAAATCCCACACACACCTGGCAGGATCCTGATACATTGTGAAAACGCCATACACACCTGGCAGGATCCTGATCCACTGTGAAAACCCGATACACACCTGGCAGGATCCTGATCCACTGTGAAAACCCCATACACACCTGGCAGATCCTGATCCACTGTGAAAACCCCATACACACCTGGCAGGATCCTGATACACTGTGCAAACCCCATACACACCTGGCAGGATCCTGATACACTGTGCAAACCCCATACACACCTGGCAGGAACTTGATCCATTGTGAAAACCCCATACACACCCGGCAGGATCCTGATACACTGTGAAAACCCCATACACACCTGGCAGGATCCTGATGCACTGTGAAAACCCCATACACACCTGGCAGGATCCTGATACACTGTGTAAACCCCATGCACATCTGGCAGTATCCTGATAAACTGTGAAAATCCCATGCACACCTGGCAGGATCGTGATACACTGTGAAAACCCTATACACACCTGGCAGGATCCTGATAAACTGTGAAACCCCCATAAACACCTGGCAGGATCCTGATAAACTATGAAACCCCCATACACACCTGGCAGGATCCTGATAAACTGTGAAACCCCCATACACACCTGGCAGGATCCTGATATACTGTGAAAACCCCATACACACCTGGCAGGATCCTGATAAACTGTGAAACCCCCATAAACACCTGGCAGGATCCTGATAAACTATGAAACCCCCATACACACCTGGCAGGATCCTGATAAACTGTGAAACCCCAGACACATCTGGCGGGATCCTGATAGACAGTGAAACCCCATTCACACCTGGCAGGATCCTGATAAACTGTGAAACCCCCATACACACCTGGCAGGATCCTGATAAACTGTGAAAACCCCATACACACTTGGCAGGATCCTGATAAACTGTGAAGCCCCCACACACACCAGGCAGGATCCTGATAAACTGTGAAAACCCCATACACACCTGGCAGAATCCAGATCCACTGTGAAAATCCCACACACACCTGGCAGGATCCTGATACATTGTGAAAACGCCATACACACCTGGCAGGATCCTGATCCACTGTGAAAACCCGATACACACCTGGCAGGATCCTGATCCACTGTGAAAACCCCATACACACCTGGCAGATCCTGATCCACTGTGAAAACCCCATACACACCTGGCAGGATCCTGATACACTGTGCAAACCCCATACACACCTGGCAGGATCCTGATACACTGTGCAAACCCCATACACACCTGGCAGGAACTTGATCCATTGTGAAAACCCCATACACACCCGGCAGGATCCTGATACACTGTGAAAACCCCATACACACCTGGCAGGATCCTGATGCACTGTGAAAACCCCATACACACCTGGCAGGATCCTGATACACTGTGTAAACCCCATGCACATCTGGCAGTATCCTGATAAACTGTGAAAATCCCATGCACACCTGGCAGGATCGTGATACACTGTGAAAACCCTATACACACCTGGCAGGATCCTGATAAACTGTGAAACCCCCATAAACACCTGGCAGGATCCTGATAAACTATGAAACCCCCATACACACCTGGCAGGATCCTGATACATTGTGAAAATCCCGTACACACCTGGCAGGATCCTGATAAACTGTGAAACCCCCATACACACCTGGCAGGATCCTGATAAACTGTGAAACCCCATACACATCTGGCGGGATCCTGATAGACTGTGAAACCCCATTCACACCTGGCAGGATCCTGATAAACTGTGAAACCCCCATACACACCTGGCAGGATCCTGATAAACTGTGAAAACCCCATACACACCTGGCAGAATCCAGATCCACTGTGAAAACCCCATACACACCTGGCAGGATCCTGATACATTGTGAACACGCCATACACACCTGGCAGGATCCTGATCCACTGTGAAAACCCGATACACACCTGGCAGGATCCTGATCCACTGTGAAAACCCCAGACACACCTGGCAGATCCTGATCCACTGTGAAAACCCCATACACACCTGGCAGGATCCTGATACACTGTGAAAACCCCATACACACCTGGCAGTATCCTGATACACTGTGAAAATCCCATCCACACCTGGCAGGATCCTGATACACTGTGCAAACCCCATACACACCTGGCAGGAACTTGATCCATTGTGAAAACCCCATACACACCCGGCAGGATCCTGATACACTGTGAAAACCCCATACACACCTGGCAGGATCCTGATGCACTGTGAAAACCCCATACACACCTGGCAGGATCCTGATACACTGTGTAAACCCCATGCACATCTGGCAGTATCCTGATCCACTGTGAAACCCCCATACACACATGGCAGGATCCTGATACACTGTGAAACCCCATACACACCTGGCAGGATCCTGATACACTGTGAAACCCCCATACACACCTGGCAGGATCCTGATAAACTGTGAAACCCCCTACACATCTGGCAATTCCTGATACTCTGTGAAAACCCCAGACACACCTGGCAGGATCCTGATCCACTGTGAAACCCCCATACACACCTGGCAGATCCTGATACACTGTGAAACCCCCATACACACCTGGCAGATCCTGATACTCTGTGAAAACCCCATACACACCTGGCAGGATCCTGATACACTGTGAAAACCCCATACACACCTGGCAGGATCCTGATCCACTGTGAAAACCCCATACAAACCTGGCAGATCCTGTTACACTGTGAAACCCCCAATCACACCTTGCAGGATCCTGTTACACTGTGAAAACCCGAACACACCTGGCGGATCCTGATACACTGTGAAAACCCCGTAGTGGCGTGGCCGGATCATGATACACTGTGGAAACCCCATACACATCTGGCATGATCCTGATGCACTGTGAAACCGCGTTCACATTTGGCAGGATCCTGATACACTGTGAAACCCCATACTCACCTGGCAGGATCCTGTTACACTGTGTAAACCGGATACACACCTGGCAGGACCCTGATGCACTGCGAAAACCCCAAACACACCTGGCAGGATCCTGATCCACTGTGAAAACCCCACAACACCTGGCAGATCCTGATACACTGTGAAAACCCCATACACACCTGGCAGGATCCTGATCCACTGTGAAACCCCCTACACAACTGGCAGATCCTGTTACACTGTGAAACCCCCATACAGGCCTGGCCGTATCCTGATACACTGTGGAAACCCCATACACATCTGGCAGGATCCTGATACACTGTGAAAACCCCAAACACACCTGGCAGGATCCTGATCCACTGTGAAAACTCCATACACACCTGGCAGATCCTGATACACTGTGAAAACCCCATACACACCTGGCAGGATCCTGATACACTGTGAAAACCCCATACACACCTGGCAGGCTCCTGATACACTGTGAATCCCCATACACACCTGGCAGGATCCTGATACACTGTGAAACCCCCATACACACCTGGCAGGGTCCTGATACACTGTGAAAACCCCATACACACCTGGCAGGATACTGATACACTGTGAAAACCCCATACACACCTGGCAGGATCCTGATACATTGTGAAAACCCCATACACACCTGGCAGGATCCTGATACACTGTGAAACCCCCATACACACCTGGAAGATCCTGATACTCTGTGAAAACCCCAGACACACCTGGCAGGATCCTGATACACTGTGAAAACCCCATACACACCTGGCAGGATCCTGATCCACTGTGAAAACCCCATACACACCTGGCAGATCCTGTTACACTGTGAAACCCCCATACACACATTGTAGGATCATGTTACACTGTGAAACCCCCATACACACCTGGCAGGATCCTGATACACTGTGAAAATCCCATACAGGCCTGGCCGGATCATGATACACTGTGAAAACCCCATACACACCTGGCAGGACCCTGATGCACTGTGAAAACCCCAAACACACCTGGCAGGATCCTGATCCACTGTGAAAACCCCATAAACACCTGGCAGATCCTGATACACTGTGAAAACCCCATACACACCTGGCAAGATCCTGATCCACTGTGAAACCCCCTACACAACTGACAGATCCTGTTACACTGTGAAACCCCCATACAGGCCTGGCCGGATCCTGATGCACTGTGGAAACCCCATACACATCTGGCAGGATCCTGATCCACTGTGAAAACTCCATATCCACCTGGCAGATCCTGATACACTGTGAAAACCCCATACACACCTGGCAGGATCCTGATACACTGTGAAAACCCCATACACACCTGGCAGGATCCTGATACACTGTGAAAACCCGCTACACACCTGGCAGGATCCTGATTCACTGTGAAAACCCCATACACACCTGGCAGGATCCTGATACACTGTGAAAAACCCATACACACCTGGCAGGATCCTGATGCACTGTGAAAACCCCATACACACCTGGCAGGATCCTGATACACTGTGAAAACCCCATACAAATCTGGCAGGATCCTGATACGCTGTGAAGACCCCATAAACACCTGGCAGGATCCTGATACACTGTGAAACCCCCATACATATCTGGCAGGATCCTGATGCACTGTGAAAACCCCATACACACCTAGCAGGATCCTGATGCACTGTGAAAACCCCATACACTCCTGGCAGGGTCCTGATGCACTGTGAAAACCCCATGCACACCTGGCAGGATCCTGATACACTGTGAAAACCCCATACTCACCTGGCAGGATCCTGATTCACTATGAAACCCCCATACACACCTGGCAGGATCCTGATAAACTATGAAACCCCCATACACACCTGGCAGGATCCTGATCCACTGTGAAACCCCCATCCACACCTGGCAGGATCCTGATAAACTATGAAACCCCCATACAAACCTGGCAGGATCCTGATAAAATGTGAAAATCCCATACACACCTGGCAGGATCCTGATACACTGTGAAAACCCCATACACACCTGGCAGGATCCTGATACACTGTGAAAACCCCACACACACCTGGCAGGATGCTGATAAACTGTGAAACCCCCATACACACCTGGCAGGATCCTGATAAACTATGAAACCCCCATACACACCTGGCAGGATCCTGAGAAACTGTGAAACCCCCATACAGGCCTGGCCGGATCCTGATGCACTGTGGAAACCCCATACACATCTGGCAGGATCCTGATACACTGTGAAAACTCCATATCCACCTGGCAGATCCTGATACACTGTGAAAACCCCATACACACCTGGCAGGATCCTGATACACTGTGAAAACCCCATACACACCTGGCAGGATCCTGATACACTGTGAAAACCCGCTACACACCTGGCAGGATCCTGATTCACTGTGAAAACCCCATACACACCTGGCAGGATCCTGATACACTGTGAAAAACCCATACACACCTGGCAGGATCCTGATGCACTGTGAAAACCCCATACACACCTGGCAGGATCCTGATACACTGTGAAAACCCCATGCACATCTGGCAGGATCCTGATACGCTGTGAAGACCCCATAAACACCTGGCAGGATCCTGATACACTGTGAAACCCCCATACATATCTGGCAGGATCCTGATGCACTGTGAAAACCCCATACACACCTAGCAGGATCCTGATGCACTGTGAAAACCCCATACACTCCTGGCAGGGTCCTGATGCACTGTGAAAACCCCATGCACACCTGGCAGGATCCTGATACACTGTGAAAACCCCATACTCACCTGGCAGGATCCTGATTCACTATGAAACCCCCATACACACCTGGCAGGATCCTGATAAACTATGAAACCCCCATACACACCTGGCAGGATCCTGATCCACTGTGAAACCCCCATCCACACCTGGCAGGATCCTGATAAACTATGAAACCCCCATACAAACCTGGCAGGATCCTGATAAAATGTGAAAATCCCATACACACCTGGCAGGATCCTGATACACTGTGAAAACCCCATACACACCTGGCAGGATCCTGATACACTGTGAAAACCCCACACACACCTGGCAGGATGCTGATAAACTGTGAAACCCCCATACACACCTGGCAGGATCCTGATAAACTATGAAACCCCCATACACACCTGGCAGGATCCTGAGAAACTGTGAAACCCCCATACAAACCTGGCAGGATCCTGATAAAATGTGAAAATCCCATACACACCTGGCAGGATCCTGATACACTGTGAAACCCCCAGACACACCTGGCAGGATCCTGATACACTGTGAAAACCCCACACACACCTGGCAGGATCCTGATAAACTGTGAAACCCCCATACACACCTGGCAGGATCCTGATAAACTATGAAACCCCCATACACACCTGGCAGGATCCTGAGAAACTGTGAAAATCCCATACACACCTGGCAGGATCCTGATACACTGTGAAACCCCCATACACACCTGGCAGGATCCTGATACACTGTGAAAACCCATACACACCCGGCCGGATCCTGAGACACTGTGAAAACCCCGTACACATCTGGCAGGATCCTGAGACACTGTGAAAACCCCATACACACCCGGCAGGATCCTGATACACAGTGAAAACTCATACACACCTGGCAGGATCCTGATACATTGTGAAAACCCCATACACACCTGGCAGGATCCTGATACACTGTGAAACCCCATACACACATGGCAGGATCCTGATACACTGTGAAAACCCCATACACACCTGGCAGGATCCTGATCCACTGTGAAAACCCCATACACACCAGGCAGGATCCTGATCCTCTGTGAAAACCCCATACACACCTGGCAGGATCCTGATACATTGTGAAAACCCCAAACACCCCTGTCAGGATCCTGATCCACTGTGAAAACCCCATACACACCTGGCAGTTTCCTAATCCACTGTGAAAACCCCATACACACCTGGCAGATCCTGATCCACTGTGAAAACCCCATACACACCTGGCAGGATCCTGATACACTGTGAAAGCCCCATACACACTTGGCAGGATCCTGATCCACTGTGAAATCCCCATAAACACCTGGCAGGATCCTTATACACTGTGAAAGCCCCATACACACCTGGCAGGATCTTGATCCATTGTGAACACGCCATACACACCTGGCAGGATCCTGATACATTGTGAACACGCCATACACACCTGGCAGGATCCTGATCCACTGTGAAAACCCGATACACACCTGGCAGGATCCTGATCCACTGTGAAAACCCCAGACACACCTGGCAGATCCTGATCCACTGTGAAAACCCCATACACACCTGGCAGGATCCTGATACACTGTGAAAACCCCATACACACCTGGCAGTATCCTGATACACTGTGAAAATCCCATCCACACCTGGCAGGATCCTGATACACTGTGCAAACCCCATACACACCTGGCAGGAACTTGATCCATTGTGAAAACCCCATACACACCCGGCAGGATCCTGATACACTGTGAAAACCCCATACACACCTGGCAGGATCCTGATGCACTGTGAAAACCCCATACACACCTGGCAGGATCCTGATACACTGTGTAAACCCCATGCACATCTGGCAGTATCCTGATCCACTGTGAAACCCCCATACACACATGGCAGGATCCTGATACACTGTGAAACCCCATACACACCTGGCAGGATCCTGATACACTGTGAAACCCCCATACACACCTGGCAGGATCCTGATAAACTGTGAAACCCCCTACACATCTGGCAATTCCTGATACTCTGTGAAAACCCCAGACACACCTGGCAGGATCCTGATCCACTGTGAAACCCCCATACACACCTGGCAGATCCTGATACACTGTGAAACCCCCATACACACCTGGCAGATCCTGATACTCTGTGAAAACCCCATACACACCTGGCAGGATCCTGATACACTGTGAAAACCCCATACACACCTGGCAGGATCCTGATCCACTGTGAAAACCCCATACAAACCTGGCAGATCCTGTTACACTGTGAAACCCCCAATCACACCTTGCAGGATCCTGTTACACTGTGAAAACCCGAACACACCTGGCGGATCCTGATACACTGTGAAAACCCCGTAGTGGCGTGGCCGGATCATGATACACTGTGGAAACCCCATACACATCTGGCATGATCCTGATGCACTGTGAAACCGCGTTCACATTTGGCAGGATCCTGATACACTGTGAAACCCCATACTCACCTGGCAGGATCCTGTTACACTGTGTAAACCGGATACACACCTGGCAGGACCCTGATGCACTGCGAAAACCCCAAACACACCTGGCAGGATCCTGATCCACTGTGAAAACCCCACAACACCTGGCAGATCCTGATACACTGTGAAAACCCCATACACACCTGGCAGGATCCTGATCCACTGTGAAACCCCCTACACAACTGGCAGATCCTGTTACACTGTGAAACCCCCATACAGGCCTGGCCGTATCCTGATACACTGTGGAAACCCCATACACATCTGGCAGGATCCTGATACACTGTGAAAACCCCAAACACACCTGGCAGGATCCTGATCCACTGTGAAAACTCCATACACACCTGGCAGATCCTGATACACTGTGAAAACCCCATACACACCTGGCAGGATCCTGATACACTGTGAAAACCCCATACACACCTGGCAGGCTCCTGATACACTGTGAATCCCCATACACACCTGGCAGGATCCTGATACACTGTGAAACCCCCATACACACCTGGCAGGGTCCTGATACACTGTGAAAACCCCATACACACCTGGCAGGATACTGATACACTGTGAAAACCCCATACACACCTGGCAGGATCCTGATACATTGTGAAAACCCCATACACACCTGGCAGGATCCTGATACACTGTGAAACCCCCATACACACCTGGAAGATCCTGATACTCTGTGAAAACCCCAGACACACCTGGCAGGATCCTGATACACTGTGAAAACCCCATACACACCTGGCAGGATCCTGATCCACTGTGAAAACCCCATACACACCTGGCAGATCCTGTTACACTGTGAAACCCCCATACACACATTGTAGGATCATGTTACACTGTGAAACCCCCATACACACCTGGCAGGATCCTGATACACTGTGAAAATCCCATACAGGCCTGGCCGGATCATGATACACTGTGAAAACCCCATACACACCTGGCAGGACCCTGATGCACTGTGAAAACCCCAAACACACCTGGCAGGATCCTGATCCACTGTGAAAACCCCATAAACACCTGGCAGATCCTGATACACTGTGAAAACCCCATACACACCTGGCAAGATCCTGATCCACTGTGAAACCCCCTACACAACTGACAGATCCTGTTACACTGTGAAACCCCCATACAGGCCTGGCCGGATCCTGATGCACTGTGGAAACCCCATACACATCTGGCAGGATCCTGATCCACTGTGAAAACTCCATATCCACCTGGCAGATCCTGATACACTGTGAAAACCCCATACACACCTGGCAGGATCCTGATACACTGTGAAAACCCCATACACACCTGGCAGGATCCTGATACACTGTGAAAACCCGCTACACACCTGGCAGGATCCTGATTCACTGTGAAAACCCCATACACACCTGGCAGGATCCTGATACACTGTGAAAAACCCATACACACCTGGCAGGATCCTGATGCACTGTGAAAACCCCATACACACCTGGCAGGATCCTGATACACTGTGAAAACCCCATACAAATCTGGCAGGATCCTGATACGCTGTGAAGACCCCATAAACACCTGGCAGGATCCTGATACACTGTGAAACCCCCATACATATCTGGCAGGATCCTGATGCACTGTGAAAACCCCATACACACCTAGCAGGATCCTGATGCACTGTGAAAACCCCATACACTCCTGGCAGGGTCCTGATGCACTGTGAAAACCCCATGCACACCTGGCAGGATCCTGATACACTGTGAAAACCCCATACTCACCTGGCAGGATCCTGATTCACTATGAAACCCCCATACACACCTGGCAGGATCCTGATAAACTATGAAACCCCCATACACACCTGGCAGGATCCTGATCCACTGTGAAACCCCCATCCACACCTGGCAGGATCCTGATAAACTATGAAACCCCCATACAAACCTGGCAGGATCCTGATAAAATGTGAAAATCCCATACACACCTGGCAGGATCCTGATACACTGTGAAAACCCCATACACACCTGGCAGGATCCTGATACACTGTGAAAACCCCACACACACCTGGCAGGATGCTGATAAACTGTGAAACCCCCATACACACCTGGCAGGATCCTGATAAACTATGAAACCCCCATACACACCTGGCAGGATCCTGAGAAACTGTGAAACCCCCATACAGGCCTGGCCGGATCCTGATGCACTGTGGAAACCCCATACACATCTGGCAGGATCCTGATACACTGTGAAAACTCCATATCCACCTGGCAGATCCTGATACACTGTGAAAACCCCATACACACCTGGCAGGATCCTGATACACTGTGAAAACCCCATACACACCTGGCAGGATCCTGATACACTGTGAAAACCCGCTACACACCTGGCAGGATCCTGATTCACTGTGAAAACCCCATACACACCTGGCAGGATCCTGATACACTGTGAAAAACCCATACACACCTGGCAGGATCCTGATGCACTGTGAAAACCCCATACACACCTGGCAGGATCCTGATACACTGTGAAAACCCCATGCACATCTGGCAGGATCCTGATACGCTGTGAAGACCCCATAAACACCTGGCAGGATCCTGATACACTGTGAAACCCCCATACATATCTGGCAGGATCCTGATGCACTGTGAAAACCCCATACACACCTGGCAGGATCCTGATACACTGTGAAAACCCCATACTCACCTGGCAGGATCCTGATTCACTATGAAACCCCCATACACACCTGGCAGGATCCTGATACACTGTGAAAACCCCATGCACATCTGGCAGGATCCTGATACGCTGTGAAGACCCCATAAACACCTGGCAGGATCCTGATACACTGTGAAACCCCCATACATATCTGGCAGGATCCTGATGCACTGTGAAAACCCCATACACACCTGGCAGGATCCTGATACACTGTGAAAACCCCATACTCACCTGGCAGGATCCTGATTCACTATGAAACCCCCATACACTCCTGGCAGGGTCCTGATGCACTGTGAAAACCCCATGCACACCTGGCAGGATCCTGATACACTGTGAAAACCCCATACTCACCTGGCAGGATCCTGATTCACTATGAAACCCCCATACACACCTGGCAGGATCCTGATAAACTATGAAACCCCCATACACACCTGGCAGGATCCTGATCCACTGTGAAACCCCCATCCACACCTGGCAGGATCCTGATAAACTATGAAACCCCCATACAAACCTGGCAGGATCCTGATAAAATGTGAAAATCCCATACACACCTGGCAGGATCCTGATACACTGTGAAAACCCCATACACACCTGGCAGGATCCTGATACACTGTGAAAACCCCACACACACCTGGCAGGATGCTGATAAACTGTGAAACCCCCATACACACCTGGCAGGATCCTGATAAACTATGAAACCCCCATACACACCTGGCAGGATCCTGAGAAACTGTGAAACCCCCATACAAACCTGGCAGGATCCTGATAAAATGTGAAAATCCCATACACACCTGGCAGGATCCTGATACACTGTGAAACCCCCAGACACACCTGGCAGGATCCTGATACACTGTGAAAACCCCACACACACCTGGCAGGATCCTGATAAACTGTGAAACCCCCATACACACCTGGCAGGATCCTGATAAACTATGAAACCCCCATACACACCTGGCAGGATCCTGAGAAACTGTGAAAATCCCATACACACCTGGCAGGATCCTGATACACTGTGAAACCCCCATACACACCTGGCAGGATCCTGATACACTGTGAAAACCCATACACACCCGGCCGGATCCTGAGACACTGTGAAAACCCCGTACACATCTGGCAGGATCCTGAGACACTGTGAAAACCCCATACACACCCGGCAGGATCCTGATACACAGTGAAAACTCATACACACCTGGCAGGATCCTGATACATTGTGAAAACCCCATACACACCTGGCAGGATCCTGATACACTGTGAAACCCCATACACACATGGCAGGATCCTGATACACTGTGAAAACCCCATACACACCTGGCAGGATCCTGATCCACTGTGAAAACCCCATACACACCAGGCAGGATCCTGATCCTCTGTGAAAACCCCATACACACCTGGCAGGATCCTGATACATTGTGAAAACCCCAAACACCCCTGTCAGGATCCTGATCCACTGTGAAAACCCCATACACACCTGGCAGTTTCCTAATCCACTGTGAAAACCCCATACACACCTGGCAGATCCTGATCCACTGTGAAAACCCCATACACACCTGGCAGGATCCTGATACACTGTGAAAGCCCCATACACACTTGGCAGGATCCTGATCCACTGTGAAATCCCCATAAACACCTGGCAGGATCCTTATACACTGTGAAAGCCCCATACACACCTGGCAGGATCTTGATCCATTGTGAAAACCCCATACACACCCGGCATGATCCTGACACACTGTGAAAACCCCATACACACCTGGCAGGATCCTGATCCACTGTGAAAACCCCATACACACCTGGCAGGATCCTGATACACTGTGAAAACCCCATACACACCCGGCAGGATCCTGATCCACTGTGAAACCCCATACACACCTGGCAGTATTCTGATCCACTGTGAAACCCCCATACACACCTGGCAGGATCCTGATACACTGTGAAACCCCATACACACCTGGCAGGATCCTGATACACTGTGAAAACCCATACACACCTGGCAGGATCCTGATCCACTGTGAAACCCCCATACACACCTGGCAGATCCTGATCCACTGTGAAACCCCCATACACACCTGGCAGGATCCTGATCCACTGTGAAAACCCCATACACCCCTGGCAGATCCTGTCACACTGTGAAACCCCCAAACACACCTTGCAGGATCCTGTTACACTGTGAAACCCCCATACACACCTGGCAGGATCCTACCCACTGTGAAAACCCGGACACACCTGGCACGATCCTGAAACACTGTGAAAACCCAGTACAGGCGTGGCCGGATCATGATACACTGTGAAAACCACATGCACACCTGGGAGGACCCTGATGCACTGTGAAAACCCCAAATACACCTGGCAGGATCCTGATCCACTGTGAAACCCCCTACACAACTGGCAGATCCTGTTACACTGTGAAACCCCCATACAGGCCTGGCCGGATCCTGATACACTGTGGAAACCCCATACACATCTGGCAGGATCCTGAGACACTGTGAAACCCCATACACACCTGGCAGGATCCTGATCCACTGGGAAACCCCATTCACACCTGGAAGGACCCTGATACGCTGTGAAATCCCCATTCACACCTGGCAGGACCCTGATGCGCTGTGAAACCTCGTTCACATTTGGCAGGATCCTGATCCACTGTGAAAACCCCAAACACACCTGGCAGGACCCTGATGCACTGTGAAAACCCCAAATACACCTGGCAGGATCCTGATCCACTGTGAAACCCCCTACACAACTGGCAGATCCTGTTACACTGTGAAACCCCCATACAGGCCTGGCAGGATCCTGATACACTGTGAAAACCCCATACACACCTGGCAGGATACTGATGCACTGTGAAAACCCCATACACACCTGGCAGGATCCTGATACATTGTGAAAACCCCATACACACCTGGCAGGTTCCTGATACACTGTGAAACCCCCATACACACCTGGCAGATCCTGATACTCTGTGAAAACCCCATACACACCTGGCAGGATCCTGATACACTGTGAAAACCCCATACACACCTGGCAGGATCCTGATCCACTGTGAAAACCCCATACACACCTGGCAGATCCTGTTACACTGTGAAACCCCCATACACACATTGTAGGATCATGTTACACTGTGAAACCCCCATACACACCTGGCAGGATCCTGATACACTGTGAAAACCCGTACACACCTGGCAGGATCCTGATACACTGTGAAAACCCCATACAGGCCTGGCCGGATCATGATACACTGTGAAAACCCCATACACACCTGGTAGGACCCTGATGCACTGTGAAAACCCCAAACACACCTGGCAGGATCCTGATCCACTGTGAAAACCCCATAAACACCTGGCAGATCCTGATACACTGTGAAAACCCCATACACACCTGGCAGGATCCTGATCCACTGTGAAACCCCCTACACAACTGGCAGATCCTGTTGCACTGTGAAACCCCCATACAGGCCTGGCCGGATCCTGATACACTGTGGAAACCCCATACACATCTGGCAGGATCCTGATCCACTGTGAAAACTCCATACACACCTGGCAGGATCCTGATACACTGTGAAAACCCCATACACACCTGGCAGGATCCTGATACACTGTAAAAACCCCATACACACCTGGCAGGATCCTGATTCACTGTGAAAACCCCATACACACCTGGCAGGATCCTGATACACTGTGAAAAACCCATACACACCTGGCAGGATCCAGTTGCACTGTGAAAACCCCAACACATCTGGCAGGATCCTGATACGCTGTGAAAACCCCATAAACACCTGGCAGGATCCTGATACACTGTGAAACCCCCATACATATCTGGCAGGGTCCTGATACACTGTGAAAACCCCATGCACACCTGGCAGGATCCTGATGCACTGTGAAAACCCCATACACAGCTGGCAGGATCCTGATTCACTATGAAACCCCCATACACACCTGGCGGGATCCTGATAAACAATGAAACCCCCATACACACCTGGCAGGATCCTGATAAATTGTGAAAATCCCATACACACCTGGCAGGATCCTGATCCACTGTGAAACACCCATCCACACCTGGCAGGATCCTGATAAACTATGAAACCCCCATACAAACATGGCAGGATCCTGATAAACTGTGAAAATCCCATACACACCTGGCAGGATCCTGATACACTGTGAAACCCCCATACACACCTGTCAGGATCCTGATCCACTGTGAAAACCCCATACACACCTGGCAGATCCTGATCCACTGTGAAAACCCCATACACACCTGGCAGGATCCTGATACACTGTGAAAGCCCCATACACACTTGGCAGGATCCTGATCCACTGTGAAATCCCCATAAACACCTGGCAGGATCCTTATGCACTGTGAAAACCCCATACACACCTGGCAGGATCTTGATCCATTGTGAAAACCCCATACACACCTGGCAGGATCCTGATCCACTGTGAAAACCCCATACACACCTGGCAGGATCCTGATACACTGTGAAAACCCCATACACACCCGGCAGGATCCTGATACACTGTGAAACCCCATACACACCTGGCCGTATTCTGATCCACTGTGAAACCCCCATACACACCTGGCAGGATCCTGATACACTGTGAAACCCCATACACACCTGGCAGGATCCTGATACACAGTGTCTCCCCATACACACCTGGCAGGATCCTGATCCCCTGTGAAAACCCCACATTCACCTGGCTGGATCCCGACTCACTGAAACCTAATACTAATCTGCTCCGTGCTGCACCGACACTGTGACTGCACCAGTGAAGAACTTGAGCCTGATGTTAAAGGCTGCCTGCAGTCCGAGGAATCAGTCCAACCACAATCTGTTTGGGTAGATGTGGTTCATAGCACAGAATAAGAGATCAGAAAGTGTTTGACTTGATTGAAGAAGCTGTGCAGCTATCAACACAATAGAACATTAATCCCTGAAGGAATTTAAGAAAATCCCAATGTTCCGAGACTATGAAGGTATTTGCTCGCTTCCCAATGGCAGTGAAAGAGAGTATCTTATTGAATTAGAAAAAAAAATGTCCTTCATTTAGAAGTATTTTTACACCCAATGTGATGACTGGTGGAAACATATCAATAATTTCTCAAATCTACAGAAAACCGAGACTAAATTGAAACAATAGATGATAATTATCCGTAGAACCGTTAAAAAGGATTATGAATGTTTTCTGCTCTGACATTGCACTGAGTCTAACAAGATTGTAATCAAAATATGAATGTAGGTGTAAAACTGCTGAAAAACCATTGACAATTTCTGAAACACAATTGATTGATCTGGGACAGGGAATGGCCATTTAGCTTCAATAAGTCTGACTGTGTGACGGAGCTGAGCCCACCTACCCTTCTTCTCATTGTATCCATAAAAACATCGTCACATGCCTCCAGGCCCCATTTAATACTGCCACTGTAGTGTCCTTCCCTGGTAACTATTCCCTGCTTTATTATCCTTTGGGTGAAAATAGTATCCTGATGTCCCTTTTATTGCTTCTGACTTTCAATTTTCTCTGTTACTCATTATTTTGGTTAAGGTTGAGCCTGTTTCATGCACTAAATGTTGTGAATTCCTTTAAAACATTTCAATACTGATGTATCTTGCCCAAACAAAATACATCAAACCCCTTCACCCTTCCCTCAACCTAAACTCCTAACACCTTGAATCATCAATAAAGAGCGCATGGATGAATTACAACAATTGTTCATTCCTGTCTGGCGCAAAAATAAAACAGGAAGGGTGGCTCAACTGTGGCTTACAAAAGAAATTAGGGAAAGTATTAGATCCAAGGATGAGAAATATAAAATGGCCAGAACAAGCAGCAAACCCCAGGATCGGGAGCAGTTTAGAATTCAATAAAGGAGGACAGAGGGATTGATAAAGAAGGGGAAAATAGAGTATGAGAGTAAGCTTGCAGAGAACATAAAAACTGACTATAAAAGCTTCTATAGATATGTGAAGAGTAAAAGATTAATTAAGACAAATGTGGGTCCCTTACAGTCAGATATGTCAGAATTTATATAAAAGGGAAATACTGCCGATGCTGGAAATCTGAAATATAAACAAGAAATGCTGGAAATACTCAGCAGGTCTGGCAGCATCTGTGCAGAGAGAAGCAGAGTTAACATTTCAGGTCAGAGACCCTTCTTCTGAACGGGGGAATTTATAATGGGGAACAAAGAAATGGCAGACCAATAAAATACATACTTTGGTTCTGTCTTCACAAAGGAGGACACTAATTCCTTCCCTGAAATGTTGGGGAACTGTCTGAAATCAGTATGAGTAGGGAAATGGTGTTGGGGAAATTGATGGGATTGAAGGCCGATAAATCCCCAGAGCCTGATAATCTACATCCCAGAGTACTTAAGGAAGTGGCCTTAGAAATAGTAGATGCATTGCTGGTCATTTTTCAAAATTCTATAGACTCTGGAACAGTTCCAACAGATTGGAGTGTCGCTAATGTAACCCCACTATTTAAAAAAGGAAGTAGAGAGAAAACAGGGAATTATAGACCAGTTAGGCTGACATCAGTAGTGGGGAAAATGCTAGAATCCATTATAAAAGATGTAATAGCAGAGCACTTGGAAAACAATGACAGGATCGGACAAAGTCAACATGGATTTACGAAGGGGAAATCATGCTTGACAAATCTACTGGAATTATTTTGAGGATGTAACTAGTGGAATCGATAAGAGAGAACCAGTGGATATGGTATATTTGGACTTTCAGAAGCTTTCGATAAGGTCCCACATCAGAGATTAGCATGCAAAATTAAAGCACATGGGATTGGGGGTAAGGTATTGACATGGATAGAGAACTGGTTGGCATTCCTGCTCAGGTCAGGAAAAAAGTACCCGGCCGAACCACCATGGACCCAAGTCCGACCCGGCCCGAGACCCTCCGATTTTGCCCCGAGCCCGATCCGACCCGAACTTGACACTGCCCAAGCCCGACCCGACCGTCCCTTTACTGACCATCCGACTGAGAAGCTCCACGAAGCTACAGCACATGCGTGATGATGTCATAGTGACGTCACTTGCTCACTGCACAGATTCAGTTTCCTCCCTGACTCCCAGCTCGGGTAAGTTTTTAAAAAAAATTTCAATACTTACCAGCAGAGCACTTAACGTGTGTGTCCGGCCTGACCTGACCCGACCCGACTTGACCTGGACTCGGCCCAAACGCCGTACCCTGTCATCGTCTGGTCCCGTCAGGTTTGGGTCAGGTAGCAGGCCTCTAGTTGGCAGACAGGAAACAAAGAGTAGGAATAAACGGGTCCTTTTCCAAGTGGCAGGCAGTGACTAGTGGGGTACCGCAGGGATCAGTGCTCGGACCCCAGTGGCGGCGCAGTGGTTAACACCGCAGCCTCTCAGCTCCGAGGACCCGGGTTCAATTCCGGGTACTGCCTGTGTGGAGTTTGCAAGTTCTCCCTGTGTCTGCGTGGGTTTCCTCCGGGTGCTCCGTTTCCTCCCACATGCCAAAGACTTGCAGGTTGATAGGTTAATTGGCCATTATAAAATTGCCCCTAGTATAGGTAGGTGGTAGGGAAATATAAGGACAGGTGGGGATGTGGTAGGAATATGGAATTAGTGTAGGATTAGTATAAATGGGTGGTTGATGGTCAGCACAGACTCGGTGGGCCGAAGGGCCTGTTTCAGTGCTGTATCTCTAAACTATTCACAATATATATTAATGATATAGATGAGGGAATTAAATATAATATATTCAGGTTTGCAGATGACACAAAGCTGGGTGGGAGTGTGAGCTGTGAGGTGGATGCAGAGAAGCTCCAGTGTGATTTGGACAGATTGAGTGAGTGGGCAAATACATGGCAGATGCAGTATAATGTGAATAAATGTGAGGTTATCCACTTTGGCAAAAACAGAAAGGCAGATTATTATCTCAACGGCGATCGATTGGGAAAGGGGGAACCTGGGTGTCCTTGTGCACCAGTCGCTGAAAGTAAGCATGCAGGTGCAGCAGACAGTTAAGAAGGCAAATGGTATGTTGGCTTTCAGAGCAAGAGGATTTGAGTGCAGGAGCAAGGATGTCTTGCTGCAGAAAGAGAAGGTCATGGAAGCTCGTGAGTTCAAGGGAGGGAACAGCGATATCCTGGAGCATGTCAACATTACAAAGGAGGAGGTGTTGGAGGTTTTGAAGGGCATTAAGGTGGATAAATCCCCAGGGCCTGACCAGGTGTATCCTAGGATGCTATGGGAAGCAAGGGATGAGATTGCTGGGGCCCTGGCAGAGATTTTTGTATCATCGTTATCCACGGGTGAGGTACCACAAGACTGGAGGATAACTAATGTTGTGCCTTTATTTAAGAAGGGCAGCACGGATAAGCCAGGGAACTACAGGCCAGTGAGCCTTACATCAGTGGTGGGAAAGTTATTGGAAGGGAATCTGAGAGACAGGATTTATATGCATCTGGAAAGGCATGGTCTGATTAGGGATAGTCAGCATGGCTTTGTGCGTGGGAAATCATGTCTCACGAATTTGATTGAGAAAGTGACCAAGAGGATTGACGAGGGCAGGGCGATGGACTTTGTCTTCATGGACTTTAGCAAGGCCTTTGACAAGGTCCCGTTTGGTAGGCTGATCCAGAAGGTTCGAACACATGGGATCCAGGGTGAGCTTCCAATTGGATACAAAATTGGCTTGGTGATGGGAGGCAGAGGGTGGGAGTGGAGGGTTGTTTTTCAGATTGGAGGCCGGTGACCATTGGTGTGCCGCAGGGCTCGCTGCTGAGCCCTCTGTTGTTTGTCATATATATTAATGACTTGGATGTGAATGTAAGGGGCATGATTAGTAAGTTTGCAGATGACACCAAAATTGGTGGTATAGTGGACAGTGAAGAAGGTTGTCTAAGGTTACAACAGGATATAGATCAACTGGGAAAGTGGCAAGGGATTGGCAAATGGAATTTAACGCAGACAAGTGCGAAGTGATGCATTTTGGGAAGTTAAATCCGGGCAGGACATATACAGTGAATGTCAGAGCCCTGGGGAGTGTTGTTGAGCAGAGAGACCTCGGGGTGCAAGTAAATAGTTCCCTGAAAGTGGCAACACAGGTAGACAGGGTGGTGAAGAAGGCGTATGGCATGCTTGCCTTCATCGGCCGAGGCATTGAGTACAAGAGTTGGGACGTCATGTTACAGTTGGACAGAACATTGGTTAGGCCACATTTGGAGTACTGTGTGCAGTTCTGGTTACCGCACTACAGGAAAGATGTGATTAAGCTAGAGAGGGTGCAGAAAAGATTCACAAGGATGTTGCCTGGTTTGGAGGACTTGAGTTAGAGAGTCATAGAGAGAAACAGCACTGAAACAGGCCCTTCGGCCCACCGAGTCTGTGCCGATCAACAACCACCCATTTATACTTATCCTACATTAATCCCATATTCCCATCATTCTCCTAACACCTACCTACACTAGGGGCAATTTACAATGGCCAATTTACCTATCAACCTGCAAGTCTTTGGCTGTGGGAGAAAACCGGAGCACCCAGCAGAAACCCACGCGGTCACAGGGAGAACTTGCAAATTCCGCACAGCAGTACCTAGAGCCGAACCCGAGTCGCTGGAGCTGTGAGGCTGCAGTGTTAACCACTGTGCCGCCCGAGAGATTGGATAGGCAGAGTCTGTTTTCCCTTGAGCGAAGGAGGCTGAGAGGGGACATGACAGAGGTATATAAAATTATGAGAGGCATAGATAGGGTAGATAGCCAGAATCTGTTTCCCATGGTAGGGGTGACTAAACCTAGAGAGCATAGATTTAAGGTGAAAGGGAGGAGGTTTAAAGGGGATCAAAGGGGTAAATTTTTCACACAAAGAATAGTGGGTATCTGGAATGAGCTGCCAGAGGAGGTGGTGGAGGCAGGAACAGTAGCAACATTTAAGAGGCATCTGGACAGGTACTTGAATGAGCAAAGTATAGAGGAATATGGAATTAATGCCGGCAGGTGGGATTAGTATAGATAGGCATTATGGTCAGCTTGGACGTGGTGGGCCGAAGGGCCTGTTTCTATGCTGTATGACTCTATGACTCTAATTATACAAGGCCTTGGTGAGACCACATCTGGAGTATTGCGTGCAGTTTTGGTCTCCATATGTGTGGAAGGATGTTCTTGTTATGGAGGGAGTGCAGCAAAGGTTCACCAGACTGATTCCTGGGATGGCAGGACTGACGTATGAAGAGAGATTGGGTCGATCAGGCTTGTATTCGCTAGAGTTTAGAAGAATGAGAGGGGATCTCATAGAAACCTACAAAATTCTAACAGGACTGGACAGACGAGATGCAGGAAGGATGTTCCCGATGGCGGGGGAGTCCAGGACCAGGGGTCACAGTCTAAGGATAAGAGGTCAGCTATTTAGGACTGAGATGAGGAGGGATTTCTTCACCTAGAGAGTGGTGAACCTGTGGAATTCTCTACCACAGAAAGCAGTTGAGGCCAAATCATTAAATATATTCAAGAAAGAGTGAGATATAGTTCTTAGGGCTAAAGGGATCAAGGGATACGGGGAGAAAGAAGGAACAGGGTACTTAGTTTGGTGATCAGCCATGATCGTATTGAAGGGCCGAATGGCCTACTTCTGCTCCTATTTGTTTTCTATCTTCATGAATCCTCTCTGCACCTTCAGAATGGCAGTAACCTTTACCTATGACCATGTGACTGTAAAAGCGAACACAGTACGCCAGAGAACTTACCCAAGTCCTGAAACAATAGCAATGTATCTCCTGGCTGTTCAGAGTCTGTCCATCTCTCCGTCCACACAATACACCAGATAACCTGCTCAAGCTCTGATATAATAACTGTGCAATTTCTATTTACAGTTAGAGAGGTTTCAGAAGGTAATTTTACAGCTTAGGTCCAAGTCAGTTGAAGGAATGGTTGTTCTTCATGGAATGATGAAATTTGGGAACGTGGAAGAGGCAGAACTGGAGGTTAAAGACAAAGGGTTGGGGCGAGGCCATGGTGGGATCTGAAAACAAGAATGAGAATTTTTAAATCGAGGCATTGCCAGACCAGCAGCCAATGTTGGTCAGCGAGTACAGGGGTGATAGTTGAACGAGACTCAGTGTCAGTCGGATATGGGTAGTAGAGTTTAGTATGTGCTCAAGTTTATGGAGGGAGAAAGGTGGGAGGCTGGCCAGGAGAACATTGGAATAGCTGAGTCTAGAGGTCAGACATTGATTTTAGTTTAGTTTAGAGATCCAGCACTGAAACAGGCCCTTCGGCCCACCGAGTCTGTGCCGACCATCAACCACCCATTTATACTAATCCTACACTAATTCCATGTTCCTACCACATCCCCACCTGTCCCTATATTTCCCTACCACCTACCTATACTAGGGGCAATTTATAATGGCCAATTTACCTATCAACCTGCAAGTCTTTGGTGTGTGGGAGGAAACCGGAGCACCCGGAGGAAACCCACGCAGACACAGGGAGAACTTGCAAACTCCACACAGGCAGTACCCGGAATTGAACCCAGGTTGCTGGAGCTGTGAGGCTGCGGTGCTAACCACTACGCCACTGTGGGTTACAGCAGCAAATGAGCTGAGGAAGGGGCAGAGATGGGCGATATTATGGAGGTGGAAGTAAGTGTTCTTTGTACTCGGGAGGATATTTGGTCAGAAACTCAGTTATGAGTCAGATCAAATGCCGCTTGGAACTTTTGTTCATTCTGTCTGACCCTCTCCCAATGCACACAGTATCCCAAATAATCTGTCTAAGGCCGAATACATTAACAATGTGACTCCTGACTGTTCACAATCTGAACCCCTCCCACTGATATCCAATGACCTGTTTTGCATTTATACAGAAGGGAAGCACGACTGACAGTTTCACAGATTGATCCATTGGAACAAGGTGTCCAAACTTTTCGCGTGGGGGACCGTGAGATGAGAGTAACTGCCCGTGATATCAGGGCAGCGTTTGACCAATCAAGGAACCTTAGTGAAACTGGAGTGAATGGGAGTCAGGGGGAAAACTCTCTTCTGGTTAGAGTTGTACCTTGTCCAAAGGAAGATGGTTGTGGTATGTGGAGGTCAATGATCTCAGTCCCAGGACATCACTGCAGGCATTCCTCAGGGTAGTGTCCTCGGCGCAACCACCTTCATCAATGACCTTTCTTCAATCATAAGGTCAGAAGTGGGGATGTTCGCTGATGATTGCACAATGTTCAGCACCATTCGTGACTCAGATACTGAAGCAGTCCCTGTAGAAATGCAGCAAGACCTGGACAGTATCCAGGCTTGGGTTGGTAAGTGGCAAGTAACATTCGCACCACACAAGTGCCAGGCAATGATCGTCTCCAACAAGAGTGAATTTAACCATCTACCCTTGACATTCAATGGCATTACCATCGCTGAATCCCCCACTATCAACATCCATGGGGCTACCATTAACCAGAAATTGAACTGGAGTAGCCATATAAATACCGTGGCTACAAGAGCAGGTCAGAGGCTAGGAATCCTGCAGCGAGTAACTCGCCTCCTGATTCCGCAAAGCCTGTCCCCCATCTACAAGGCACAAGTCAGGAGTGTGATGGAATACTCTCCACTTGCCTGGATGGGTGGCAGCTCCAACAACACTCAAGAAGCTCGACACCATCCAGAAGAAAGCAGCCCACTCGATTGGCACCCCATCTACAAATATGCACTCCATCCACCACTGACACACAGTGGCAGCAGTGTGTACCATCTACAAGATGCACGGCAGCGACACACCAAGGCTCCATAGACAGCACCTTCCAAACCCAAGACCTCCACCACATGGAAGAACAAGGGCAGCAGATGTAAGGGAACACCACCACCTGCAAGTTCCCCTCCAAGTCACACACCATCCTGACTTGGAACTACATCACCGTTCCTTCACTGTCGCTGGGTCAAAATCATGGAACTCCCTTCCTAACAGCACTGTGGGTGTACCTCCCCCACATGGACTGCAGTGGTTCAAGATGGCAGCTCACCACCACCTTCTCAACAGCAATAAATGCTCTCCAGCCAATGAAGCCCACATTCCAGAACTAAATAAAAACAAAATACAATTTTTATCTTGCATAGGGGACTAGCGAGACAGTTTCGGAAAGATAAAGGATTAAAAATGTATCTTGCTAGTAATCAAAACACAAATGTACATTTTTGTGAATGGTTTTAAATGAGCAGGCTAATTTATTGACTTACTTTCTCTTCACTATGTCAGACACTGATTTAATGAGATACCTGGCATTTTTCTGCTTGCACGAGTAGTCAGTGTTTGCCCGCACGCTTGTTATAGTGATGTGGAGCATTCCAGATAGATTTTCATCTGTCAGGAGTGATCTTCATTGCCCCTCTGTGTCCCCACCCCCCGCCACACTCTGCATGTCCCCGTCTGCGTTCTCTCCCGCGTTCCCCCCTCTGCGTCACTCTCCCCACTCTGTGTCTGTCCACTGTGTCTGTCTGCCTGTGTGTGTCCCTCGTGTGTGTGTGTGTCCTGTGTGTCTGTGTGTGTGTGTCCCGTGTCTGTGTGTGTGTCCCGTGTCTGTGTGTGTGTCCCGTGTGTGTGTGTGTGTCCCGTGTGTGTGTGTGTGTGTGTCCCGTGTGTGTGTGTGTGTCTCGTGTGTGTGTGTGTCCCATGTGTGTCCCGTGTGTGTGTGTGTCCCATGTGTGTCCCTCGTTGCGTGTGTGTGTGTCCCTCGTGTGTGTGTGTGTGTGTGTGTGTGTGTGTCCCTCGTGTGTGTGTGTGTGTGTGTGTGTGTGTGTCCCTCGTGTGTGTGTGTGTGCGTGCCCCTCGTGTGTGTGTGTGTGCGTGTCCCTTGTGTGTGTGTGTGTCCCTCGTGTGTGTGTGCGTGTCCCTCGTGTGTGTGTGCGTGTCCCTCGTGTGTGTGTGCGTGTCCCTCGTGTGTGTGTGTGTCCCACGTGTGTGTGTGTGTGTCCCACGTGTGTGTGTGTGTGTCCCTCGTGTGTGTGTGTGTGTGTCCCTCGTGTGTGTGTGTGTGTGTGTGTGTGTGCCCCTCGTGTGTGTGTGCCCCTCGTGTGTGTGTGCCCCTCGTGTGTGTGTGTGCCCCTCGTGTGTGTGTGTGCCCCTCGTGTGTCTGTGTGTGTGTGTGTCCCTCGTGTGTCTGTGTGTCCCTCGTGTGTCTGTGCGTACCTCGTCTGTGTGTGTGTGTCCCTCGTCTGTGTGTGTGTCCCTCGTCTGTGTGTGTGTCCCTCGTCTGTGTGTGTGTCCCTCGTCTGTGTGTGTGTGTGTCCCTCGTCTGTGTGTGTGTGTGTCCCTCGTGTGTGTGTGTGTGTGTCCCTCGCGTCTGTGTGTGTGTCTCCCTCGTGTGTGTGTGTGTCCCCATGTCTGTGTCTGTGTGTCCCTCGTGTGTGTTTGTGTGTCCCTCGTGTGTGTGTGTGTGTCCCACGTCTGTGTGTCCCTCGTGTGTCTGTGTGTCCCTCGTCTGTGTGTCCCTCGTGTGTGTGTGTCCCTCGTCTGTGTGTGTGTGTGTCCCTCATCTGTGTGTGTGTGTGTCCCTCATCTGTGTGTGTGTGTCCCTCGTCTGTGTATGTGTGTCCCTCGTCTGTGTGTGTGTGTCCCTCGTCTGTGTGTGTGTGTGTGTCCCTCGTCTGTGTGTGTGTGTGTGTCCCTCGTCTGTGTGTGTGTGTGTGTCCCTCGTCTGTGTGTGTGTGTGTGTCCCTCGTCTGTGTGTGTGTGTGTGTGTCCCTCGTCTGTGTGTGTGCGTGTCCCTCGTCTGTGTGTGTGCGTGTCCCTCGTCTGTGTGTGTGCGTGTCCCTCGTCTGTGTGTGTGCGTGTCCCTCGTCTGTGTGTGTGCGTGTCCCTCGTCTATGTCTGTGTGTGTTTGTGTCCCTCGTCTATGTGTGTGTGTGTGTCCCTCGTCTGTGTGTGTGTGTGTCCCTCGTCTGTGTGTGTGTGTGTCCCTCGACTGTGTGTGTGGTGTGTGTGTATGTGTGTGTGTGTGTCCCTCGTCTGTGTGTGTGTGTGTCCCCCGTGTGTGTGTGTCTGTGTCCCTCGTGTGTCTGTGTCCCTCGTGTGTGTGTGTGTGTGTGTCTGTCCCTCGTCTGTGTGTCCCTCGTGTGTCCCTCGTCTGTGTGTGTCCCTCGTCTGCGTGTGTGTGTGTGTCTGTGTGTGTGTGTGTCCCTCGTCTGTGTGTGTGTGTGTCCCTCGTGTGTGTGTGTGTGTGTGTGTGTGTGTGTGTGTGTGTGTGTGTGTCCCTTGCGTCTGTGTGTGTGTCTCCCTCGTGTGTGTGTGTGTGTGTCCCCATGTCTGTGTCTGTGTGTCCCTCGTGTCTGTGTCCCTCGTGTGTGTTTGTGTGTCCCTCGTGTGTGTGTGTGTGTGTCCCCATGTCTGTGTCTGTGTGTCCCTCGTGTCTGTGTCCCTCGTGTGTGTTTGTGTGTCCCTCGTGTGTGTGTGTGTGTGTCCCACGTCTGTGTGTCCCTCGTGTGTCTGTGTGTCCCTCGTCTGTGTGTCCCTCGTGTGTCTGTGTGTCCCTCGTGTGTGTGTGTCCCTCGTCTGTGTGTGTGTGTGTCCCTCATCTGTGTGTGTGTGTGTGTCCCTCGTCTGTGTGTGTGTGTGTGTCCCTCGTCTGTGTGTGTGTGTGTGTCCCTCGTCTGTGTGTGTGTGTGTGTCCCTCATCTGTGTGTGTGTGTGTGTGTCCCTCGTCTGTGTGTGTGTGTGTCCCTCGTCTGTGTGTGTGTGTCCCTCGTCTGTGTCTGTGTATGTCCCTCGTCTGTGTGTGTGTGTGTCCCTCGTCTGTGTGTGTGTGTGTGTGTGTCCCTTGACTGTGTGTGTGTGTGTGTCCCTCGTCTGTGTGTGTGTGTGTGTGTCCCGTGTCTGTGTCCCCCGTGTCTGTGTGTGTGTGTCCCTCCTGTGTGTGTGTGTTTGTGTGTGCCCCTCGTCTGTGTGTCCCTCGTGTGTCCCTCGTCTGCGTGTGTGTGTGTGTCCCTCGTCTGCGTATGTGTGTGTCCCTCATCTGTGTGTGTGTGTGTGTGTGTCCCTCGTCTGTGTGTGTGTGTCCCTCGTCTGTGTGTGTGTGTCCCTCGTCTGTGTGTGTGTGTCCCTCGTCTGTGTGTGTGTGTGTGTGTGTGTCCCTCATCTGTGTGTGTCTGTGTGTCCCTCGTCTGTGTGTGTCTGTGTGTCCCTCATCTGTGTGTGTCTGTGTGTGCCTCGTCTGTGTGTGTCTGTGTGTCCCTCGTGTGTGTGTGTCCCTCGTGTGTCTGTGTGTGTGTTCCTCGAATGTGTGTGTCCCTCGCCTGTGTGTGTGTGTGTGTGTCCCTCGCCTGTGTGTGTGTGTGTGTCCCTCTTCTGTGTGTGTGTGTCCCGTGTGTGTGTGTGTGTGTGTCCCGTGTGTGTGTGTGTGTGTGTGTGTGTGTGTCCCTCGTGTGCGTGTGTGTGTGTCCCTCGTGTGCGTGTGTGTGTGTCCCTCGTGTGTGTGTGTGTGTGTCCCTCGTGTGTGTGCGTGTGTCCCTCGTGTGTGTGCGTGTGTCCCTCGTGTGTGTGTGTGTGCGTGTGTCCCTCGTGTGTATGTGTGTGTGTGTCCCTCGTGTGTCCCTCGTGTGTGTGTGTCCCTCGTGTGTGTGTGTGTGTGTGTGTCCCTCGTGTGTGTCTGTGTGTGTGTCCCGTGTGTGTGTGTGTGTCCCTCGTGTGTGTGTGTGTGTGTGTGTGTCCCTCGTGTGTGTGTGTGTGTGTGTGTGTGTGTGTCCCTCGTGTGTGTGTGTGTGTGTGTCCCTCGTGTGTGTGTGTCCCTCGTGTGTGTGTGTCCCTCGTGTGTGTGTGTGTGTGTGTGTGTGTGTGCCCCTCGTGTGTGTGTGTGCGTCCCGTGTGTGTGTGCGTGTGTGTGTGTCCCATGTGTGTGTCCCTCGTGTGTATGTGTGTGTGTGCCCCTCGTGTGTGTGTGCCCCTCGTGTGTGTGTGTGTCCCTCGTGTGTGTGTGTGTCCCTCGTGTGTGTGTGTGTCTGTGTCTGTGTGTCCCCCGTGTCTGTGTCTGTGTGTCCCCCGTGTCTGTGTCTGTGTGTCCCCCTTGTCTGTGTGTCCCCCGTGTCTGTGTGTCCCCCGTGTCTGTGTGTCCCCCGTGTCTGTGTGTCCCCCGTGTCTGTGTGTCCCCCGTGTCTGTGTGTCCCCCGTGTCTGTGTGTCCCTCGTGTCTGTGTGTCCCTCGTGTCTGTGTGTCCCTCGTGTGTGTGTCCCTCGTGTGTGTGTCCCTCTGTGTGTGTGTGTCTGTGTGTGTGTGTCCCTCGTCTGTGTGTCCCTCGTGTGTCTCTGTGTCCCTCGTCTGTGCGTACCTCGTATGTGTGTGTGTGTCCCTCGTCTGTGTGTGTGTCCCTCGTCTGTGTGTGTGTCCCTCGTCTGTGTGTGTGTCCCTCGTCTGTGTGTGTGTGTGTCCCTCGTGTGTGTGTGTGTGTGTGTGAGAGTGTGTGTGTGTGTGTGTCCCTTGCGTCTGTGTGTGTGTCTCCCTCGTGTGTGTGTGTGTCCCCATGTCTGTGTCTGTGTGTCCCTCGTGTGTGTTTGTGTGTCCCTCGTGTGTGTGTCCCACATCTGTGTGTCCCTCGTGTGTCTGTGTGTCCCTCGTCTGTGTGTCCCTCGTGTGTGTGTGTGACCCTCGTGTGTGTGTGTGTCCCTCATCTGTGTGTGTGTGTGTCCCTCATCTGTGTGTGTGTGTCCCTCGTCTGTGTGTGTGTGTGTGTCCCTCGTCTGTGTGTGTGTGTGTGTCCCTCGTCTGTGTGTGTGTGTGTGTCCCTCGTCTGTGTGTGTGTGTGTCCCTCGTCTGTGTGTGTGTGTGTCCCTCGTCTGTGTGTGTGTGTGTGTCCCTCGTCTGTGTGTGTGTGTGTGTGTCCCTCGTCTGTGTGTGTGTGTGTGTGTCCCTCGTCTGTGTGTGTGTGTGTGTGTCCCTCGTCTGTGTGTGTGTGTGTCCCTCGTCTGTGTGTGTGTGTCCCTCGTCTGTGTGTGTGTGTGTGTCCCTCGTCTGTGTGTGTGTGTGTGTGTCCCTCGTCTGTGTGTGTGTGTGTGTCCCTCGTCTGTGTGTGTGCGTGTCCCTCGTCTGTGTGTGTGCGTGTCCCTCGTCTGTGTGTGTGTGTCCCTCGTCTGTGTGTGTGTGTCCCTCGTCTGTGTGTCCCTCGTGTGCCTGTGTGTCCCTCGTCTGTGTGTCCCTCGTGTGTGTGTGTCCCTCGTCTGTGTGTGTGTGTGTCCCTCGTCTGTGTGTGTGTGTGTCCCTCGTCTGTGTGTGTCCCTCGTCTGTGTGTGTGTGTGTGTCCCTCATGTGTGTGTGTGTGTGTCCCTCATCTGTGTGTGTGTGTCCCTCGTCTGTGTGTGTGTGTCCCTCGTCTGTGTGTGTGTGTGTGTGTGTCCCTCGTCTGTGTGTGTGTGTGTGTGTGTCCACTGTCTGTGTGTGTGTGTGTGTCCCTCGTCTGTGTGTGTGTGTGTGTCCCTCGTCTGTGTGTGTGTGTGTGTGTCCCTCGTCTGTGTGTGTGTGTGTGTCCCTCGTCTGTGTGTGTGCGTGTCCCTCGTCTGTGTGTGTGCGTGTCCCTCGTCTGTGTGTGTGCGTGTCCCTCGTCTGTGTGTGTGCGTGTCCCTCGTCTGTGTGTGTGCGTGTCCCTCGTCTGTGTGTGTGCGTGTCCCTCGTCTGTGTGTGTGCGTGTCCCTCGTCTGTGTGTGTGCGTGTCCCTCGTCTGTGTGTGTGCGTGTCCCTCGTCTGTGTGTGTGCGTGTCCCTCGTCTGTGTGTGTGCGTGTCCCTCGTCTGTGTGTGTGTGTCCCTCGTCTGTGTGTGTGTGTCCCTCGTCTGTGTGTGTGTGTGTCCCTCGTCTGTGTGTGTGTGTGTCCCTCGACTGTGTGTGTGGTGTGTGTGTATGTGTGTGTGTGTGTCCCTCGTCTGTGTGTGTGTGTGTCCCCCGTGTGTGTGTGTCTGTGTCCCTCGTGTGTGTGTGTGTGTGTGTGTCCCTCATGTGTGTGTGTGTGTGTGTTTGTGTCTGTCCCTCGTCTGTGTGTCCCTCGTGTGTCCCTCGTCTGTGTGTGTCCCTCGTCTGCGTGTGTGTGTGTGTGTCCCTCGTCTGTGTGTGTGTGTGTCCCTCGTGTGTGTGTGTGTGAGTGTGTGTGTGTCCCTTGCGTCTTTGTGTGTGTCTCCCTCGTGTGTGTGTGTGTGTGTCCCCATGTCTGTGTCTGTGTGTCCCTCGTGTCTGTGTCCCTCATGTGTGTTTGTGTGTCCCTCGTGTGTGTGTGTGTGTGTGTCCCACGTCTGTGTGTCCCTCGTGTGTCTGTGTGTCCCTCGTCTGTGTGTCCCTCGTGTGTCTGTGTGTCCCTCGTGTGTCTGTGTCCCTCGTCTGTGTGTCCCTCGTCTGTGTGTGTGTGTGTGTGTGTGTCCCTCATCTGTGTGTGTGTGTGTCCCTCGTCTGTGTGTGTGTGTGTCCCTCGTCTGTGTGTGTGTGTGTCCCTCGTCTGTGTGTGTGTGTGTGTGTGTGTCCCTCGTCTGTGTGTGTGTGTGTCCCTCGTCTGTGTGTGTGTGTGTCCCTCGTCTGTGTATGTGTGTCCCTCGTCTGTGTGTGTGTGTCCCTCGTCTGTGTCTGTGTGTGTCCCTCGTCTGTGTGTGTGTGTGTGTCCCTCGTCTGTGTGTGTGTGTGTGTCCCTCGACTGTGTGTGTGTGTGTCCCTCGTCTGTGTGTGTGTGTCCCGTGTCTGTGTCTGTGTCCCCCGTGTCTGTGTGTGTGTGTCCCTCCTGTGTGTGTGTGTTTGTGTGTGCCCCTCGTCTGTGTGTCCCTCGTGTGTCCCTCGTCTGTGTGTGTCCCTCGTCTGCGTGTGTGTGTGTGTGTGTGTCCCTCGTCTGCGTGTGTGTGTGTGTCCCTCGTCTGCGTGTGTGTGTGTGTCCCTCATCTGTGTGTCTGTGTGTGTGTGTCCCTCGTCTGTGTGTGTGTGTCCCTCGTCTGTGTGTGTGTGTCCCTCGTCTGTGTGTGTGTGTCCCTCGTCTGTGTGTGTGTGTCCCTCGTCTGTGTGTGTGTGTGTGTCCCTCATCTGTGTGTCTGTGTGTCCCTTGTCTGTGTGTGTCTGTGTGTCCCTCGTCTGTGTGTGTCTGTGTGTGCCTCGTCTGTGTGTGTCTGTGTGTCCCTCGTGTGAGTGTGTGTGTCCCTCGTGTGTGTTGTCCCTCGCCTGTGTGTGTGTGTGTGTGTGTCCCTCTTCTGTGTGTGTGTGTCCCGTGTGTGTGTGTCCCGTGTGTGTGTGTGTGTGTGTCCCTCGTGTGTGTGTGTGTGTGTGTGTCCCTCGTGTGTGTGTGTGTGTCCCTCGTGTGTGTGTGTGCGTGTGTGTGTGTCCCTCGTGTGTGTGTGTGTCCCTCGTGTGTGTGTGTGTGTGTGTGTGTGTGTGTGTGTGCGCGTGTGTGCGTGTGTCCCTCGTGTGTATGTGTGTGTGCCCCTCGCGCGCGTGTGTGTGTCCCTTTTGTCTGTGTGTGTCCCTTTTGTCTGTGTGTGTGTGTGTCTGTGTGTGTGTGTCCCCTGTGTCTGTGTGTGTGTGTCCCTTGTTTCTGTGTGTCCCTCATGTGTGTGTGTGTATGTCCCTCGTGTGTGTGTGTGTGTGTGTGTGTGTGTGTCCCTCTTCTGTGTGTGTGTGTGTGTGTGTCCCTCATCTGTGTGTGTGTGTCCCTCGTCTGTGTGTGTGTGTGTCCCTCGTCTGTGTGTGTGTGTGTCCCTCGTCTGTGTGTGTGTGTGTCCCTCGTCTGTGTGTGTGTGTGTCCCTCGTGTGTGTGTGTGTGTCCCATGTGTGTGTCCCTCGTGTGTGTGCGTGTGCGTGTCCCTCGTGTGTGTGTGCGTGTGTCCCTCGGGTGTATGTGCGTGTGTCCCTCGTGTGTGTCCCTCGTGTGTGTCCCTCGTGTGTGTCCCTCGTGTGTGTCCCTCGTGTGTGCCCCTCGCCTGTGTGTCCCGTGTGTGTGTGTGTCCCGTGTGTGTCCCTCGTGTGTGTGTCCCTCGTGTGTGTGTCCCTCGTGTGTGTGTCCCTCGTGTGTGTGTCCCTCGTGTGTGTGTGTCCCTCGTGTGTGTGTGTCCCTCGTGTGTGTGTCCCTCGTGTGTGTGTGCGTGTCCCTCGTGTGTGTGTCCCTCGTGTGTGTGTGCGTGTCCCTCGTGTGTGTGTGCGTGTCTGTGTGTGTGTCCCTTTTGTCTGTGTGTGTCCCTCGTGTGTGTGTGTGTCTGTGTGTGTGTGTCCCCCGTGTCTGTGTCTGTGTGTCCCTTGTTTCTGTGTGTCCCTCATGTGTGTGTGTGTGTGTGTCCCTCGTGTGTGTCTGTGTGTGTGTGTCCCTCGTGTGTGTGTGTGTCTGTGTGTGTGTGTCCCTCGTCTGTGTGTCCCTCGTGTGTCTGTGTGTCCATCGTCTGTGTGTCCCTCGTCTGTGTGTGTGTGTCCCTCGTCTGTGTGTGTGTGTGTCCCTCGTCTGTGTGTGTGTGTGTCCCTCGTCTGTGTGTGTGTGTGTCCCTCGTCTGTGTGTGTGTGTCCCTCGTCTGTGTGTGTGTGTCCCTCGTCTGTGTGTGTGTGTCCCTCGTCTGTGTGTGTGTGTCCCTCGTCTGTGTGTGTGTGTCCCTCGTCTGTGTGTGTGTGTGTCCCTCGTCTGTGTGTGTGTGTGTCCCTCGTCTGTGTGTGTGTGTGTCCCTCGTCTGTATGTGTGTGTCCCTCGTCTGTATGTGTGTGTCCCTCGTCTGAGTGTGTGTGTGTCCCTCGTGTGTCTGTGTGTGTTCCTCGACTGTGTGTGTCCCTCGTCTGTCTGTGTGTGTGTGAGTCCCTCGTCTGTGTGTGTGTGTCGCATGTCTGTGTGTGTGTCCCACGTCTGTGTGTGTGTGTGTGTCCCACGTCTGTGTGTGTGTGTGTCCCACGTCTGTGTGTGTGTGTGTGTGTCCCTCGTCTGTGTGTCCCTCGTCTGTGTGTGTGTGTCCCTCGTCTGTGTGTGTGTCCCTCGTCTGTGTGTGTGTGTGTCCCTCGTATGTGTGTGTGTCCCTCGTCTGTGTGTGTGTCCCTCGTGTGTCTGTGTGTGTGTGTCCCTCGACTGTGTGTGTCCCTCGTCTGTGTGTCCCTCGTGTGTCTGTGTGTCCATCGTCTGTGTGTCCCTCGTCTGTGTGTGTGTGTCCCTCGTCTGTGTGTGTGTGTCCCTCGTCTGTGTGTGTGTGTGTCCCTCGTCTGTGTGTGTGTGTGTCCCTCGTCTGTGTGTGTGTGTGTCCCTCGTCTGTGTGTGTGTGTGTCCCTCGTCTGTGTGTGTGTGTCCCTCGTCTGTGTGTGTGTGTCCCTCGTCTGTGTGTGTGTGTGTCCCTCGTCTGTGTGTGTGTGTGTCCCTCGTCTGAGTGTGTGTGTATCCCTCGTGTGTCTGTGTGTGTTCCTCGACTGTGTGTGTCCCTCGTCTGTCTGTGTGTGTGTGAGTCCCTCGTCTGTGTGTGTGTGTCGCATGTCTGTGTGTGTGTGTCCCACGTCTGTGTGTGTGTGTGTCCCACGTCTGTGTGTGTGTGTGTCCCACGTCTGTGTGTGTGTGTATCCCACGTCTGTGTGTGTGTGTGTGTGTCCCTCGTCTGTGTGTGTGTGTGTCCCTCGTCTGTATGTGTGTGTCCCTCGTCTGAGTGTGTGTGTGTCCCTCGTGTGTCTGTGTGTGTTCCTCGACTGTGTGTGTCCCTCGTCTGTCTGTGTGTGTGTGAGTCCCTCGTCTGTGTGTGTGTGTCCCACGTCTGTGTGTGTGTGTGTCCCACGTCTGTGTGTGTGTGTGTCCCACGTCTGTGTGTGTGTGTCCCACGTCTGTGTGTGTGTGTGTGTCCCTCGTCTGTGTGTCCCTCGTCTGTGTGTGTGTGTCCCTCGTCTGTGTGTGTGTCCCTCGTCTGTGTGTGTGTGTGTCCCTCGTATGTGTGTGTGTCCCTCGTCTGTGTGTGTGTCCCTCGTGTGTCTGTGTGTGTGTGTCCCTCGACTGTGTGTGTCCCTCGACTGTGTGTGTCCCTCGTCTGTGTGTGTGTGTGTTTCCCTCGTCTGTGTGTGTGTGTCCCTTGTCTGTGTGTGTGTGTCTCTGTGTGTCCCTCGTGTGTGTGTGTGTTTGTGTGTGTCCCTCGTCTGTGTGTGTCCCTCGTGTGTCCCTCGTCTGTGTGTGTCCCTCGTGTGTGTGTGTGTGTGTCCCACGTCTGTGTGTGTGTGTGTCCCACGTCTGTGTGTGTGTGTGTCCCACGTCTGTGTGTGTGTGTGTGTGTCCCTCGTCTGTGTGTCCCTCGTCTGTGTGTGTGTGTGTCCCTCGTCTGTGTGTGTGTGTGTCCCTCGTATGTGTGTGTGTCCCTCGTGTGTCTGTGTGTGTGTGTCCCTCGACTGTGTGTGTCCCTCGACTGTGTGTGTCCCTCGTCTGTGTGTGTGTGTGTTTCCCTCGTCTGTGTGTGTGTGTGTTTCCCTCGTCTGTGTGTGTGTGTCCCTTGTCTGTGTGTGTGTGTCTCTGTGTGTCCCTCGTGTGTGTGTGTGTTTGTGTGTGTCCCTCGTCTGTGTGTCCCTCGTGTGTCCCTCATCTGTGTGTGTCCCTCGTCTGCGTGTGTGTGTGTGTGTGTCCCTCGTCTGTGTGTGTGTGTGTGTCCCTCGTCTGTGTGTGTGTGTCTGTGTGTGTGTTCCTCGTCTGTGTGTGTGTGTCCCTCGTCTGTGTGTGTGTCCCTCTTCTGTGTGTGTGTGTGTCCCTCTTCTGTGTGTGTGTGTCCCTCTTCTGTGTGTGTGTGTGTCCCTCGTGTGTGTGTGTGTGTCCCTCGTGTGTGTGTGTGTCCCTCGTGTGTATGTGTGTGTGCCTCTCGCGTGTGCCCCTCGCGTGTGCCCCTCGCGTGTGCGCCCCTCGCGTGTGCGTCCCTCGCATGTGTGTGTGTGTGTCCCTCGCGTGTGTGTGTGTGTGTCTGTGTGTGTGTGTCCCTTTCGTCTGTGTGTGTCCCTCGTGTGTGTGTGTGTCTGTGTGTGTGTGTCCCCCGTGTCTGTGTCTGTGTGTCCCTTGTTTCTGTGTGTCCCTCATGTGTGGGTGTGTGTCCCTCGTGTGTGTGTGTGTCTGTGTGTGTGTGTCCCTCGTCTGTGTGTCCCTCGTGTGTCTGTGTGTCCATCGTCTGTGTGTCCCTCGTCTGTGTGTGTGTGTCCCTCGTCTGTGTGTGTGTGTGTGTGTGTGTCCCTCATCTGTGTGTGTGTGTCCCTCGTCTGTGTGTGTGTGTCCCTCGTGTGTGTGTGTGTGTCCCTCGTGTGTGTGTGTGTGTGTCCCTCGTGTGTGTGTGTGTGTGTGTGTGTCCCTCGTGTGTGTGTGTGTGTCCCTCGTGTGTGTGTGTGTGTGTCCCATGTGTGTGTCCCTCGTGTGTGTGTGCGTGTGTCCCTCGTGTGTATGTGTGTGTGTCCCTCGTGTGTGCCCCTCGTGTGTGCCCCTCGTGTGTGCCCCTCGTGTGTGCCCCTCGCGTGTGTGTCCCTCGCGTGTGTGTCCCTCGCGTGTGTGTCCCTCGCGTGTGTGTCCCTCGCGTGTGTGTCCCGTGTGTGTCCCTCGTGTGTGTGTCCCTCGTGTGTGTGTCCCTCGTGTGTGTGTGCGTGTCCCTCGTGTGTGTGTGTGTCTGTGTGTGTGTGTCCCTTTTGTCTGTGTGTGTCCCTCATGTGTGTGTGTGTCTGTGTGTGTGTGTCCCCCGTGTCTGTGTCTGTGTGTCCCTTGTTTCTGTGTGTCCCTTGTTTCTGTGTGTCCCTCATGTGTGTGTGTGTGTCCCTCATGTGTGTGTGTGTGTCTGCGTGTGTGTGTCCCTCGTCTGTGTGTCCCTCGTGTGTCTGTGTGTCCATCGTCTGTGTCCCTCGTCTGTGTGTGTGTGTGTCCCTCGTCTGTGTGTGTGTGTGTCCCTCGTCTGTGTGTGTGTGTGTCCCTCGTCTGTGTGTGTGTGTGTGTCCCTCGTCTGTGTGTGTGTGTGTGTCCCTCGTCTGTGTGTGTGTGTGTGTCCCTCGTCTGTGTGTGTGTGTCCCTCGTCTGTGTGTGTATGTCCTTCGTCTGTGTGTGTGTGTGTCCCTCGTGTGTCTGTGTGTGTTCCTCGACTGTGTGTGTCCCTCGTCTGTCTGTGTGTGTGTGTGAGTCCCTCGTCTGTGTGTGTGAGTCCCTCGTCTGTGTGTGTGAGTCCCTCGTCTGTGTGTGTGAGTCCCTCGTCTGTGTGTGTGTGTCCCTCGTGTGTCTGTGTGTGTGTGTCCCTCGTCTGTGTGTGTGTGTCCCTCGTCTGTGTGTGTGTGTCCCTCGTCTGTGTGTGTGTATGTCCCTCATCTGTGTGTGTGTGTGTCCCTCGTGTGTCTGTGTGTGTTCCTCGACTGTGTGTGTCCCTCGTCTGCCTGTGTGTGTGTGTGAGTCCCTCGTCTGTGTGTGTGTGTCCCACGTCTGTGTGTGTGTGTCCTACGTCTGTGTGTGTGTGTCCCTCGTCTGTGTGTGTGTGTGTCCCTCGTCTGTGTGTGTGTGTCCCTCGTGTGTGTGTGTGTGTCCCTCGTGTGTCTGTGTGTGTGTGTCCCTCGACTGTGTGTGTCCCTCGACTGTGTGTGTCCCTCGACTGTGTGTGTGTGTGTCCCTTGTCTGTGTGTGTGTGTCTCTGTGTGTCCCTCATGTGTGTGTGTGTGTGTGTGTCCCTCGTCTGTGTGTGTGTGTCCCTCGTCTGTGTGTGTGTGTGTCCCTCGTCTGTGTGTGTCCCTCGTCTGTGTGTGTCCCTCGTCTGTGTGTGTGTGTCCCTCGTCTGTGTGTGTGTGTGTCCCTCGTCTGTGTGTGTGTGTGTCCCTCGTCTGTGTGTGTGTGTGTCCCTCGTGTGTCTGTGTGTGTGTGTCCCTCGACTGTGTGTGTGTGTGTCCCTCGTGTGTCTGTGTGTGTGTGTCCCTCGACTGTGTGTGTCCCTCGTCTGTGTGTGTGTGTGTGTTTCCCTCGTCTGTGTGTGTGTGTGTCCCTCGTCTGTGTGTGTGTGTCCCTCATCTGTGTCTGTCTGTTCCCTCTGTGTGTGTGTGTGCGTGTGTGTGTGTCCCCTCTGTGTGCGTGTGCGCATCTGTGTAAGAGTCCTGTCTGTATGTTTGTGTGTCCTGTCTGTATGTTTGTGTGTGTATGTCCCCACTGCGTGTGTGTGTCCTCTATGTGCGTTTGTGTATCCCCTCTGTGTGTGCATGTGTCCCTTCTGTGTGCGTGCGTGTGTGTGTGTCCCCTGTGTGTGATGTATGTATCTGTGTGTGTGTCCCCTCTGTGTGCGTGTGTGTCTGTGTATGTGTCCTGTCTGTATGTTTGTGTGTCATGTGTGTGTGTGTGCATGTGTCCCCACTCTGTGTGTGTGTCCCCTCTGTGTGCGTCTGTGTATGTGTCCTGTCTGTATGTTTGTGTGTGCGCGTATGTGTGTCTCCCCACTGCGTGTGTGTCCTCTATGTGCGTTTGTGTATCCCCTCTGTGTGCGTGCATCCCCTCTGTGCGTGTGCGTCCTTTCTGTGTGCGTGTGTGTGTATCGCCTCTGTGTGCATGTGTGTATCTGTGTGTGTGTCCCCTCTGTGTGCGTGTGTGTCTGGGTATGTGTCCTGTCTGTATGTTTGTGTGTTCTGTGTGTGTGTGTGTGTGCGCGCATGTGCATGTGTCCCCACTCTGTGTGTGTTTGTCTCTCCTCTGTGTGTTGTGCATGCGCCCATCTGTGCGGGCCCCACCCTGACTGCACCACCTGCCTATGTGCGCACTCCACCCCCTCTGAGCGCCCCCATCCTCTGTACCCCCACCCCCTCCCCCCCAACCCTCTACGTGTCTCGCCCTCCACCACCCCCCATGCCCACTTCTCTCTCTCTCTCTCTCGCTCTGTTTCCCTCCCCTCTCTCTATCTCCCCCTTTCACTCTTACCCTCTCTGTTCTCCTTTTTCTCTCTCTGTCAGTTGCATGGTTTTTCAGTGTATTTAAAAAATCGAAAGTCTGTTACACAGCTGACAGGTGCTGACAGTGGGAACTGCAGTTTCCCAACTTCGGACAGATTTGGGGCTTTCCAGTGGGTACTGACTGTATTTTTAAAAAGCCCACCAGAAAACCACAAACTTGTCCGATGTTGGGAAACCACTGTTCCCACTGTTAGCTTCGAAACTGACTTGGGATTTTTTTTTTTAAAGCTGGTCTGCAGGAAGAAGCCAGTGCAGAATTTCTCATCTCCAGTCACAGATTCCTGGTGAGGATGAGGAACAGCCTGGTCTAGTTTACATCTACAGGCTGGATGGAAACCATTGGTGGGTCAGATCCTGGCCCAGGGGCTGTATGTTGGATAACGCTGCACTAGAACATCTTGTGTCATAAAACCTGTTAGTTAGAGATACAGCACTGAAACAGGCCCTTCGGCCCACCGAGTCTGTGCCGACCATCAACCACCCATTTATCCTAATCCTACATTCCTACCACATCCCCACCTGTTCCTATATTTCCCTACCACCTACCTATACTAGGGGCAATTTTTATAATGGCCAATTTACCTATCAACCTGCAAGTCTTTGGCTGTGGGAGGAAACCGGAGCACCCGGAGGAAACCCACGCCGACACAGGGAGAACTTGCAAACTCCACACAGGCAGTACCCGGAATCGAACCCGGGTCGCTGGAGCTGTGAGGCTGCAGTGCTAACCACTGCGCCACTGTGCCGCCCACCATGTGTCGATTTGTATTGAGATGCCTGTCGTATGGGGTAGACTGGATAGTATTAAGCATCAGAGGGAAAATATCACCACCTTCAAAGAGTCCACGTTCAGCAATTATTAGAATCAAGTGAGAATTTTTCACTTTCAAGCAGGGTTTACCATTTACAGGGTTTTAATTTCTACACACATCTCTATCTAAGCCGTTAATTAAATCACAATATTTCACTGAATAATAAAATGATACTGTAAAGCTGTTTTTAAGTCATTGCAACTGACATTGAGAACCGCTTTCTGTCTGTTCTATTTGAAGATGTTCAACAGAAACACAAGGAAACACTCCGGATACAAACTGTGAGTCACTGAGAGTGAACACTATCCTAATAAAGGAGAAGGTTAAGATTTTCCAGCTGGTTGATCGATACGCTGAGCTAACGGTCATTTCTACTGTTCGAGATCGGACACTTGTAGAACATGAGCTGCTGGCAAGAGGCCGAGACCATGAAGACTGCAGAGAGAAACATCTCCAGAGAGAACTGGAAAAAATCCAAACTGATCAGTTGTTCCAGAGCAGTTTTTCCCAAAGAAAATCCAAATCTGGGAGTTTAGCAGTGGTGCGTGGAGTCCCGGGAATTGGAAAGACAACATTGGTACAAAAGATTGTTTATGACTGGGCCACTAGGAAAATATACCCAAAATTTCAATTTGTTTTCAGTTTTAAATTCCGTGAGTTGAACGCTATTAACTGTAGAATAAACCTGAGGAAACTAATACTGGATCTGTATCCTTACTTTGAGAATCTTCTGGGAGAACTCTGGAAAAACCCAGAGGGATTACTGTTTATATTCGATGGTTTGGATGAATTCAAGGACAGGTTCGATTTTGCTGACAATCGGAGAAATACAGAAGCTCAGTCCATGTGCACAGATCCCGAATGCTGGTGTGAAGTGTCTGACATTGTGTACAGTTTAATACAGCACCAGCTGCTCCCAGGATGTTCAGTGTTAGTGACTAGCCGTCCCACTGCATTACATTTATTGGAAAAGGCTGAGATCAGTGTCTGGGCTGAAATCCTGGGATTTATTGGTGATGAACGGAAGGAATATTTCAACAAGTTTTTTGAAGATCGGACGGTGGCAGCAGCTGTTTTCAAACACGTGGAGGAGAACGAGATCCTGTACATCATGTGTTACAACCCTTCCTACTGCTGGATTCTCTGTCTGTCACTGGGTCCCTTCTTTACACAAAGAGACAGGAAACAGCAGCAAGTTCCCAAGACCATCACCCAAGTATATTCTTATTATATTTATAACATTCTGAAAAACCATGGCCGAGAGATTGAAAGCCCTTGTGATGTATTACTAAAGATTGGTCAGATGGCCTTCACAGGAGTCTCTGAGAAGAAGATTGTGTTTAGAAATGAAGATTTGATCGAGTACAGTCTGCAACCTTCCCACTTGCTGTCTGGGTTCATAATGGAACTTTTGGAGAGAGATGATTCTGTTCAGAGGGTGGTTTACACATTCACACACCTCACCATCCAAGAGTTTGTAGCCGCAATCGCACAATTCTTGACTCCTGATCCCGGGAACATCCCGAAACTCCTGAATGAAGCCCACAGCAAGGAGGATGGGAGGTTTGAGATATTTCTCCATTTTGTTGCTGGTCTCACCTCCTCACACTCAGCTCAGCCCCTACAGGAGGTTCTGGGTCCATTTTCTCATCAAACAACCTGCCGAGTGATTGACTGGGTGAAGGAGAAGATTGAAGGACAAATTGGAAACACAGAGGGTAAAAGAAACCTCCTGAACACATTGTACTACCTGTTTGAGTCTAAGAATAAAGCACTGGTTCAGGCCACAGTCGGATCGGTGGAAATACTTACATTTCGTGGATTGGACCTGAAACCAATTGACTGTGCGGTCCTGTCTCATGTCATTGCACTCTGTGATACAATAAAAGAATTTGATCTGGAGTCCTGCAACATACAGTTTGAAGGACTCCAGCGGCTGAGACCTTCACTTCACAAATGCCAGGTGTTGAGGTAATTATTTATTTGTCTGCAACTGTTGGATGAATTGTAGAGCAAAGAACAGTACAGCACAGGAACAGGCCATTCGGCCCTCCAGGCCTGCGTCGATCTTGATGCCTGTCTAAACTAAAACCTTCTGCACTTCCGAGGTCCGTATCCCTCTATTCCCATCCTATTCATGTACTTGTCAAGATGCCTCTTAAATGTTGCTATCGTACCTGCTTCCACCGCCTCCCCCGACAGCAAGTTCCAGGCACTCATCGCCCTCTGTGTAAAATAACTTGCCTCGCACATCCCCTCTAAACTTTGCCCATCGCACCTTAAACCTATGTCCCCTAGTAACTGACTCTTCCACTCTGGGAAAAAGCTTCTGACTATCCACTCTGTCCATGCCTCTCATAACTTTGTAAACCTCTATCATGTCACGCCTCCACCTCCGTCGTTCCAGTGAAAACAATCCGAGTTTGTCCAACCTCTCCTCATAGCTAATATCCTCCAGACCAGGCAACATCCTGGTAAACCTCTTCTGTACCCTCTCCAAAGCCTCCACATCCTTCTGGTAGTGTGGCGACCAGAATTGCACGCAATATTCCAAGTGTGGTCTAACTAAGGTTCCGTACAGATGCAGCATGACTTGCCAATTTTTATACTCTATGCCCCGACCGATGAAGGCAAGCATGCCGTATGCCTTCTTGACTACCTTATCCAGCTGCGTTGCCAATTTTAGTGACCTGTGAACCTGTACGCCCAGCTCTTTCTGCCTGTCAATACTTCTAAGCGTTCTGCATTTACTGTATACTTCCCACCTGTATTAGACCTTCCAAAATGCATTACCTCACATTTGTCCAGATTAAACTCCATCTGCCATTTCTCCGCCCAAGTCTCCAACCGATCTATATCCTGCTGTATCCTCTGACAATCCTCATTACTATCCGCAATTCCACCAACTTTTGTGTCGTCCGCAAACTTACGAATCATACCAGCTACATTTTCCTCCAAATCATTTATATATACTATAAACAGCAAAGGTCCCAGCGCTAATCCCTGTGGAACACCACTAGTCAAATCCCTCCATTCAGAAAAGCACCCTTCCACTGATACCCTCTGTCTTCTGTGACCAAGCCAGTTCTGTATCCATTTTGCCAGCTCACCTCTGATCCCGTGTGACTTCACCTTTTGTACCAGTCTGCCATGAGGGACCTTGTCAAAGGCTTTACTGAAGTCCATATAGACAACATCCACTGCCCTTCCTTCGTCAATCATCTTTGTCACTTCCTCAAAAAACTCCATCAAGTTAGTGAGACACGACCTCCCCTTCACAAAACCATGCTGCCTCTCGCTAATAATTCTATTTGTTTCCAAATGGGAGTAAATCCTGTGCCGAAGAATCCTCTCCAATAATTTCCCTAACACTGACGTAAGGCTCACCGGCCTGTAATTTTCTGGATTATCCTTGCTACCCTTCTTAAGCAAAGGAACAACATTGTCCAGTCCTCTGGGACCTCACCTGTAGCCAATGAGGATACAAAGATTTCTGTCAAGCCCCCAGCAATTTCCTCCCTTGTCTCCCTCAGTATTCTGGGGTAGATCTGATCAGGCCCTGGGGACTTATCTACCTTAATGTTTTTCAAGACGCCCAACACCACCTCCTTTTTGATATCGGCGTTACCCAGATTATCTACACTCCCTTCCCTGGACTCATCATCCACCAACTCCTTCTCTTTGGTGAATACTGATGCAAAGTACTCATTTAGTACCTCACCTATTTCCTCTGGCTCCACACATAGATTCCTTCCTTTGTCCTTGAGTGGGCCAACCCTTTCCCTGGCAAACCTGTTGCTCTTTATATATGTATAAAAAGCTTTGGGATTCTTCTTAATCAATCGTGACAACAGACATAGATTCTGTTGTTGCTCAATAATGAAGGGAAGCAAACAGTTCAGCTCAATGAGAGAGGCAGATTCAACACAAAGATGACCAATAATAAAGGGATGAGTTAGTAATTCTCTCAGGACCAGAGAAACCAAAATGGATCCTTGTGAACTATTAAGGATTTTACAGTCTTCAAATAATCAGTCCATACAGGTCACAGGAAAGGGCTGATAGTTTAATTATGAAAAATCATTATCGATTGCTGTTTTTCTTCTTGTCTGTGATACATCCCTTGAAGAGACACGGAGGCCAGCAGTCCGTGTACACAGAGCATCACACCCTCTTCTCGAGGTGTATTAGTAAGTGACGGTTACTGAAGTGTCAGCTCCCATAAGATGTGGAAGTTGGAACTGCAAACATTCAGTAACTAAGAGGAAAGCAGAGCTTCCGGGCAGTGACCAGCTGGTGGGAGAGCTGACCTTTCCCCACAGGGTCTTGTTACATTACCTTAAAGCATCAATGACCCAGCAAATACAGGTCACTCAAATAGACTCTTCTGACTCAGGTGGGAGTCCTGGCTGAAGGTCATGGAGTCAGGCCCCTTGCTCATCATCCAGGCCGATACTTCAGTGAATTTGGGAGCTCAAATCAGCTGGGATAAAGGTTTAAATCGAACAGGTGGTGGGGTATTGGTCCTGAAGTACTGTCACATACAGACCAGCGGTGGGGCTTCACACACAGTTGGTGGCTCCTGGGTAAACTAGGGTAGTAAACCCAGTACTTTCCCAGAATTCGTCCACTGTGTATGAGGTCCCGCTCGGAGGAAAGTTCCAAAAATTCTCCCAAAACTCTGGACCAGTTGAAATAAATAGAGAGCTAGTTTGATGAGGAATGAAGTGAGAGACTACCTTCCCCTATAAACTAAGAGAGCAGGGATGTTTAAAACTTGTAACGGGACAGAATAAACTCTCCTTGTTAGATAAAATACTGGGGAGCAGAGTTTACAGCAGCAGTTAGCACTGTTTCACAATGTAACTAACCCTGAGGTATCATACAGATTAACATTGTATACAGAGTATAAAGTACAAGAAATCACCACTTTGTCATTTAGTTCAGGGAAAACCACGTCATTTAGTTCAGGGAAAACCACCCCATTCCCCTAAAATCTGGGCCTTTAGCATCAGCAGAAATCAGACAAGTTTCTCCAACCATGACTGTGCCAGTTTCATAGTTCGACAGAATGAGATTCAACGTCAGTTAGAGGAAAATCTGGCTATTAGAATGAGAACATTACAGCGCAGTACAGGCCCTTCGGCCCTCGATGTTGCGCCGACCTGTGAAACCATCTGACCTACACTATTCCATTTTCATCCATATGTCTATCCAATGACCAGTTAAATGCCCTTACAGTTGGTGAGTCTACTACTGCTGCAGGCAGGGCGTTCCACGCCCCTACTACTCTCTGAGTAAAGAAACTACCTCTAACATCTGTCCTATATCTATCACCCCTCAACTTAAAGCTATGTCCCCTCGTGTTTGCCATCACCATCCGAGGAAAAAGACTCTCACTATCCACCCTATCTAACCCTCTGATTATCTTGTATGTCTCTATTAAGTCACCTCTCCTCCTCCTTCTTTCCAACGAAAACAACCTCAAGTCCCTCAGCCTTTCCTCGTAAGACCTTCCCTCCATACCAGGCAACATCCTAGTAAATCTCCTCTGCACCCTTTCCAAAGCTTCCACATCCTTCCTATAATGCGGTGACCAGAACTGCACGCAATACTCCAGGTGCGGTCTCACCAGAGTTTTGTACAGCTGCAGCATGACCTCGTGGCTCCGAAACTCGATCCCCCTCCTAATAAAAGCTAACACACCATATGCCTTCTTAACAGCCCTATTAACCTGGGTAGCAACTTTCAGGGATTTATGTACCTGGACATCAAGATCTCTCTGTTCATCTACACTACCAAGAATCTTCCCATTAGCCCAGTACTCTGCATTCCTGTTACTCCTTCCAAAGTGAATCACCTCACACTTTTCCGCATTAAACTCCATTTGCCATCTCTCAGCCCAGCTCTGCAGCCTATCTATGTCCCTCTGTACCCTACAACATCCTTCGGCACTATCCACAACTCCACCGACCTTCGTGTCATCCGCAAATTTACTAACCCACCCTTCTACACCCTCTTCCAGGTCATTTATAAAAATGACAAACAGCAGTGACCCCAAAACAGATCCTTGCGGTACACCACTAGTAACTAAACTCCAGGATGAACATTTGCCATCAACCACCACCCTCTGTCTTCTTTCAGCTAGCCAATTTCTGATCCAAAGCTCTAAATCACCTTCAACCCTACCGTGGGGAACCTTATCAAACGCCTTACTGAAATCCATATACACCACATCCACTGCTTTACCCTCATCCACCTGTTTGGTCACCTTCTCGAAAAACTCAAGATGGTTTGTGAGGCACGACCTACCTTTCACAAAACCGTGCTGACTATCGCTAATGAACTTATTCTTTTCAAGATGATTATAAATCCTGTCTCTTATAACCTTTTCCAACATTTTACCCACAACCGAAGGAAGGCTCACAGGTCTATAATTACCAGGGCTGTCTCTACTCCCCTTCTTGAACAAGGGGACAACATTTGCTATCCTCCAGTCTTCCGGCACTATTCCTGTCGACAATGACGACATAAAGATCAAGGACAAAGGCTCTGCAATCTCCTCCCTGGCTTCCCAGAGAATCCTAGGATAAATCCCATCTGGCCCAGGGGACTTATCTATTTTCACACTTTCCAAAATTGCTAACACCTCCTCCTTGTGAACCTCAATCCCATCTAGCCTAGCAGTCTGAATCTCAGTATTCTCCTCGACAACATTTTCTTTCTCTACTGTAAATACTGACGAAAAATATTCATTTAACACTTCCCCTATCTCCTCTGATTCCACACACAACTTCCCACTACTATCCTTGATTGGCCCTAATCTAACTCTAGTCATTCTTTTATTCCTGATATACCTATAGAAAGCCTTAGGGTTTTCCTTGATCATATCCGCCAATGACTTCTCGTGTCCTCTCCTTGCTCTTCTTAGCTCTCCCTTTAGATTCTTCCTGGCTAGCTTGTAACTCTCAAGCGCCCTAACTGAGCCTTCACGTCTCATCCTAACATAAGCCTTCTTCTTCCCCTTGACAAGCGCTTCAACTTCTTTAGTAAAACACGGCTCCCTCGCTCAACAACTTCCTCCCTGCCTCACAGGTACATACTTATCAAGGACACGCAGTAGCTGCTCCTTGAATAAGCTCCACATTTCGATTGTGCCCATCCCCTGCAGTTTCCTTCCCCATCCTACGCATCCTAAATCTTGCCTAATTGCATCATAATTTCCTTTCCCCCAGCTATAATTCTTGCCCTGCGGTATATACCTGTCCCTGCCCATCGCTAAGGTAAACCTAACCGAATTGTGATCACTATCACCAAAGTGCTCACCTACATCTAAATCTAACACCTGGCTGGGTTCATTACCCAGTACCAAATCCAATGTGGCATTGCCCCTGGTTGGCCTGTCTACATACTGTGTCAGAAAACCCTCCTGCGCACACTGGACAAAAACTGACCCATCTAAAGTAGTCGAACTATAGTATTTCCAGTCAATATTTGGAAAGTTAAAGTCCCCCATAACAACTACCCTGTTATTCTCGCCCCTGTCGAGAATCATTTTCGCTATCCTTTCCTCTACATCTCTGGAACTATTCGGAGGTCTATAGAAGACTCCCAACAGGGTGACCTCTCCTCTCCTGTTTCTAACCTCGGCCCATACTTCCTCAGTAGACGAGTCCTCAAACGTCCTTTCTGTCGCTGTAATACTCTCCTTGATTAACAATGCCACACCCCCTCCTCTTTTAAGTGTCTTCAATGTTTCCTGGGAAAAGCAAGTGAGAAAAATGATATCAGATCCAGGGTTTGATTCAGTTTGTTTCTCATTCTCTGTTTGTGTTTGGACTGAGGGGCAATAACGTGGGAGATTCAGGAGTGAAACTACTGTCTGAAGCTCTGAGGAACACTGACTGTAAAATGCAGAAACTGGAGAAAGTACCAGATGGTATTACTTTGTTTATACTAACTGGATATTGAATATTGTACATTGTTATCAGTATCAGTAATAGTGTCATTATTTAACACTGATTAACCTTGATTCCTCTTATTTATCTCACTGTAATCCCCAGTCTATGGGATGTCGGTCTGACTGATTCTTGTATTGAGGATCTCGCCTCTGCTTTCAGTACAAATCAGTCACTAACTGGTCTGAACCTGGGATCAAACACCTTCACAGACCGATCTGTCCCCACTCTCAGCTGCCTCATAATGAACTGCAGGCGTCTGGAGCAGATCTGGTGAGTGTCTGTGTTATTGTTTAAATGTCTTTCAGTCACTTTTAGGGGTAACAATTGTCTGTGATTATGATTGAAATATTAATTCCAGTCTTCCTGTCATTTACACTGTTGTTCAACCTGTCTAATTCTGCTTTAACTCATAATCTGTTTCAGGCTTGTGGAGAATCGCTTCAGTTCAGTCCAAAAGAATCAGCTAAAGTCACTGCAAGACACAAGACCAAGGCTGAGAGTGACTGTGTGAACATTTTGATTTATAATCATTTATAATGGACATTTTTGGTTGATTTTTCTGTCCCTCCACTTTCAGCAGCTGTGCTTCAGGTTTAAATCCTATTGGCTATTTAACTGGTTCCAGCTCGAGCTGAGTGAGCTTCATCTCCCATGGTGACGTCAAAAGACCCAAGAACAGGGTCAGGAGACTGTGGTATTGACAGGACAGAGGTTCCTACAACTCTTCCAACTAGGAAAGGGAAGTGGTATTGATGTATCAGACCCACTCTCTGATTTCAATATGGAAGAATTTGTTAGTAAATTTAACTATGATATCGATTTTACTTGAACTAGAAGTTCAGGTTAAAATAACCAAATTACTGAAATGATCTTGATGTAACTCAGCATGTCTGGTGGGAATTAAAGCAGACAAAGTGAAGTTAGAAAAGACATTAACATTATCCTGTGGTGGAAAGCATTATGGAATTGGGGAACTGCAGCCGAGATAAATCCTTGGATAAGAATCATTTCTCATGTCTACTTCATAATCCAGTCAATCATTGTGATCCACTTAATCCGGAGGAGAAAAGACAGCAGCTGAAGAGCGAGCAGCCGTTAATCTGTGAGTCAAGTTGTTTAACCGCCAAACCGATAGTGTGTGCCGCCCTGTCGTTTCAGAGGTCAGACCACATCCAATGACAGTGATCCTCTTGTGATTGGGCGAGCTCACAGTAAGTGACTGCATCCCTGGTCACATTCTCCAGGAATACCTTCTGCATCCCGTGAGTAACTTGCGCCTCGAGCCCGAGATCCGCTTGACACCGTCACAGGAGAACAACCCCAGCTTCTCCAATCTATCCATGTCACTGAACCTCCTCATCCCCGCAGCCATTCTTGAGAAGCTGTTCTGCACTCTCTCTAATGCCTTAACACCCTTCCGAAAATGTGGCGTCCAGAACAAGACCCAATACTTGAAGCGAGGCCGGACCAGCTTTTTATAACTTCCTTTCTTTTGTACTCTATGCCCCTATCCATAAAGCCCAGGATCCCGAATGCTTTTACAACCTGCCCTGCCATCTACAATGATTTGTGGATATATACCCCCAGGTTGCTTTGCTCCTGAACTCCTTTAGAATTATACCCTTTATTTTACAGAAAACCTGCAAAGTCCTATTTTTACCTGGAACAATTCTGTTGGAGAGACAGAAGATGCAGTCTCATCTCTTATTGATATACCAGAGATGAACATAGTACTAATCTCACATTCAGGGGCAATGCCAGCCAGTGATAAATTCCATATTTAACCCTCTCTTGCCTGTAGAAATCTCCGCAGTCCAGCAGCTCAGGGTTGCTGGCTATTCTTCCCTCTCAGTGACAGAGTGTCAGATATTAACTATTGCACTATCCCAGCAAACCCAGCCACTGCCTTCGCTCCTCCTGTGTCTCTGCACGATTGCTTTGTGAGGGCAGGTTTGTCAACAGCAAAAACCCTGCACGGAATGATCCCAAATTGAACTTCTTTAAGAGGCAAACCCCCAGCTTTCACCAATTCTCTGGCCTGTCCCCAAGTCCCAGTTCCTATGCTCAGATACTGTTCAAAGTTAATTGCAGAACATTTCCATTAATTTTTGGCTGAATGAGTTCAGAGTTCCGCACAGTCCTGCTCCTGTCCCCTTGTAAGTGAGAGGCATGCAGTGTCCCCTCTCCCCACCTACTGCCTGCAAACTCCATTCACTCAGTGTGCGGCAAAACATCTGCCAGTGGAGAGATCAAGGTCCCCGGGGAAAGGAGAAAACAGCAGCCTCCTTCCAGCAGTGCATTGCAGATGGGCTCAGAGATCAGCATTGAGGCTGCCGCAAGTTCAAGGGGAATCGGGGATGTGGGTAAGAGGCGGAGTGGAGCAGGATCTGGTTCTTGAACATGGAGGGAGTGGAGGGGGAAGGGAAGGGAGAGGACATTCGCGGGATGTGTATAAGAGGCGGAATGGAGCAGCATGTGATCCTGGAACACGGAAGGAGGGAAGGCAGAGGGCATTCCTGGGCTGTGTGTAAGAGGCGGAGTGGAGCAGGATCTGGTCCCGGAGGGAAGGGAGTGAGCAGAGCGAAGGGAAATGACATTCTTGGTTAAGGCCTGCCCGGGTCTGCAAATGAGACCTGACCCGAGCCCGACAGAACCCCATCCAACCCGGCCCGAGTCCTTCAATTTTTTCCCATGCCCAACCCGACCATCACTTAACTGACCTTCCGGGTTTCACTTTGTTTCTTACCTGCACAAGCTTAAAATAACTGTAACAAAACCACCTTTAAAGTCCAAAAAGTAAAGTAACATTAAAGTCACTTACCTGAGGTTGTGATAGAGTGTGTCCGAGCCGATCCGACCCGAATGCTGGACCTGGAAGTGTGAGCTGACCTGACCTGAACCCGACACGTCATCGGGTTCAGGTCTGGTTGTTGGCCTTTAAGAATGGCCAATTTGCTTATCAGCCTGCGGGTCTTTGGCTGTGGGGGAAGGCCGGGGCAGCTGGCGGAGGCCCACGCGTTCACAAGGGGAGCTTGCGGGCTCCGAGCGGGCGGTGCCCAGGGCTGAACCCGGGTTGCTGGAGCTGTGAGCCTGTGGTGCTAGCCACTGCCTGTGTCACCCCGCGAGAGATGGATGGATATTGGAAACAAAGTTGGCGAAATTTTCCAGTTCAGGACGAGGGCACGAAACGGCACCAATACAGTCATCAATGTATCAGGTGAGGAGGGGGTCTGAGTAGGAATGGAACAAAGAATGTTCCATATATCCCACAAAGACAGGAAGAACTCCGACCTATCCAGGTATCCGTAGCAATACCTTTTATTTGGAGGAAGTGAATGGAGTTAAAGGAGAAGTTGTTCAATGTTTTTACCCCAGATTCCTTCTGTGGCAGAATGTGTCCCATTGATGGCTGCAGGGGCCGAGTGCAAATGCTCAGCACAGGTTTTACTCTGAGCATGTGCAGAGTGATCGCACTCTGCTCAAAGGAGCTGGAGAACTGAACCCAGCCAGTGTAGAGGGAGGGAGAAAACTGGCAGTGGAGGGAAGAAATGGTGCAGATGGTCCCATGGGTTTGGATTTCAGCACAGGGAGGAGGGAAAGTGTGTGGGACTGGGATTTACAGCTTTGGGGGGAAGAGGAGAGGAAAGAAAGATTTTTGGAGAGGTGACTAAAGCAGTGCACAGGGGAATGTCTATGGATGTTTTTTATATGGATGTCCAGAAGGTACTTGATAAACTCCCTCAAAAAAGCCTGTTTGCTGAAACTGAAGCCCATAGAATTGAAGACAGGTCAGGTTAGGAAATGAGCTGAGCTGCGGGAAACAGAGAGCAGGAATAATGAGCAGGTAATCGATTTGGCAGGATGTGAAGCAAGGAGGTAAATCCTCAACCCAAGATAGACTGTGCACTGCAACAACGACAGGCTGCAGCCAGCTGCAAGACATCAGGCCTGTGAGCATCAGCAACAAGACTAAACGACACACTGAATGGGCTAGGGTCCCTTTATCAAACACACATTAGGATAGACAGGGTGGGTGGTGTTTTTATAGCCAAGATAGAGTAGAAATGGTTTCACTGTTGGTTTTTGTTTAATAAATACGCTTGATTGATTCATCACATACCTATATATACATATATATATATATGGGAATATACAATGGATGGTAGGACCCTAGGAAGTACAGAGGGACCTTGGTGTACTTGTCCATAGATCACTGAAGGCAGCAGCACAGGTCGATAAGGTGGTTAGGAAGGCATATGGGATACTTGCCTTTATTAGTTGAAGCTTAGAATATAAGAGCAGGGAGGTTATGATGGAGCTGTATAAAACACTAGTTAGGCCACAGCTGGAGTACTGTGTACAATTCTGGTCACCACACTATAGGAAGGATGTGATTGCACTGGAGAGGGTGCAGAGGAGATTCACTAGGATGTTGCCTGGGCTGGAGCATTTCAGCTATGAAGAGAGACTGAAAAGGCTAGGGTTGTTTTCATTAGAGCAGAAAAGGCTGAGGGGGGACATGATTGAGGTATACAATATTATAAGGGGCATTGATAGGTTAGATGGGAAGAAACTTTTTCCCTTAGCGGACGATCAAGAACCAGGTGGCATACGCACTGCCTGAAGAGGTGGTAGAAGCAGGAACCCTCACAACATTTAAGAAGTATTTAGATGAGCACTTGAAATGACATTGCATACAAGACTATGGGCCAAGTGCTGGAAAATGGGATTAGAATAGATAGGTGATGGCTGGCACAGACATGATGGGCCAAAGGGCATGTTTCTATGCTGTATAACTTAATGACTCGATTTGTGTGTGAGAGGCTGAGTGCGGCAGGATCTGGTCCCAGAACATGGAGTGAATGGAGGGGGAAGGGAGAGAACATTCCCGAGCTGTGTCTAACAGGCGGCGTGGAGCAGGATCTGGTCCCAGAACATGGAGTGAGCTGAGGGAGGAGACATTCCCAGGATGGGTCTGTGTCCTGAACATGGAGTGAGCGGAAGGAAGGGAAAGGACGTTCCCGGGCTGTGTGTAAGAGGCAGAGTGAAGCAGGATCGGGTCCCGGAACATAAGAGTGAGCAGAGTGGAGGGAAGGGAAAGGACGTTGCCGGGCTGTGTGTAAGAGGCAGAGTGAAGCAGGATCGGGTCCCAGAACATAGAGTGAGCAGAGTGGAGGGAAGGGAGAGGACATGCCCGGGCTGTGTGTAAGAGGCAGAGTGGAGCAGATTCAGGTCCTGGAACATGGAGCGAGACAAGGGAGAGGAAATTCCTAGGATGGGTGTAAGAGGCGGAGTGGAGCAGGATCAGGTCGCAGAACATGGAGGGGGGGGGGGTGGTGGGTGGCAGGGTGTGGACATTCTCGGGCTGTGAGTAAGAGGTGGAGTGGAGCAGGATCTGGTTCCCGAACATGGAGTGAGCGGAAGGTGGAAGGGAGAGGATGTTCCCGGTTGTGTGTAAGAGGCAACGTGGAGCAGGAAATTGTTCCAGAACATGAAGTGAGCAGGAGAAGAGAAAGGACATTCCCAGGATATGTGCAAGAAGCCAAGTGGAGCAGGAATTGGTTCCAAAACATGAAGTGAGCGGGAGAAGGGTAAGGACATTCCCGGGATGTGTGTAAGAGGCACAGTGGAGCAGGATCTGGTCCTGCCACATGGAGTGATTTGGGGGGGGGGGTGGTGCGGGGAGGTGGAAGGGAGGGGACATTCCCGGGCTGTGTGTAAGAGGTGGAGTGAAGCAGAATCTGGTCCCGGAATATGGAGTGAGCAGAGAAGGGAAGGGAAGGGAGAAGACATTCCCGGGATCAGAGTAAGAGGCAGAGTGGAGCAGATTCTAGTCCTGGAACATGAAGCAAGCAGAGTGTAGGGAAGGCAGAAGGCATTCCTGGGCTGTGTGTAAGAGGCAGAGTGGAGCGGGTTCTGGTCCCGGAACATGGAGTGAGCAGAGGGATGCAAGAGAGAGGATATTGCCAGGATGTGTGAAAGAGGCGGAGTGGAGTAGGATCTGGTGCCAGAACATGGAGTGAGTGGAGGGGGGTGGAAGGGAGAGGACATTCCCAGGCTATGAATAATAGCTGAAGTGGAGCAGATTCTGACCCTGGAACATGGAGTGGAGGCGGAATGGCGAGGACATTCCCGGGCTCTGTGTAAGAGGTGGAGTGGAGCAGGATCTGGTCCAGGAACATGGAGTGAGCGGAAGGTGGAAAGGAGAGAGCATTCCCGAGTGTATGCAAGAGGTGGCATGGAGCAGGAACTGGATCTAGAACATGGAGTGAGCTGGAGAAGAGAAAGGACATTTCCGGGCTGTGTGTAAGAGGTGGAGTGGAGCAGATTGTGTCCTGGCCCATGGAGTGAGCAGAAAGGTGAAGGGATAGGACATTTCCGGGCTGTGTGTAAGAGGTGGAGTGGCACAGGAACTGGTCCCGGATCATGGAGTGAGTGAATTGTGTGTGAGGGATTTTACTGACTAGGGGAAGGAGGTGCTCTTTGGTCTCCTTTTCTTTTTTGCTTTTTCAGCCTCCACAGTACAGGGGAAGAAGCTGATTGGCAAGTAATTGGTAAGTTATTCTACTTATTACATTAGATTTTTATTTTGTAAAGCTGAGGTATGGCAGGACAGATCGACCAAGTAGATTAAGCCTCCTGTGGTATGTGTGAAGTCATGGATGCACCATGTGTCCTTGACAAACACATCTGCAGCAAGTAACACCAGCTGCAGAAGCTTGAGCTCTGGGTTTCGGAACTCGAGCGGCGGCTGGAGTCACTGTGATGCATTCACGAGGGAGAGAACTAGGTGGATAGCACATTTCAGGAGAGAGTCACCCCGGAGCTTAAGAGTGCACAGGCAGAGAGGGACTGGGTGGCTGTCAGACAGACAAGAAGGTCAAGGCAGGTAGGGCAGGAGACCCCGGAGAGCATCCTACCTTCTAACCGGTATTCAGGTTTGAGTATCAATGGGACAGCAGGTTCCTCTGGAGAGTACAGAAAGAGTTATGACCAGAACACCGTGGGTGGCTCAGCTGTGCAGGGAGGGAGGAGAAAAGACAAGAGAGCAATAGTGGTAGGGGATTCTTTAGATAGACAAACATATATGCGTTTCTATGGTCACAGACGTGATTGCTGGATGGTATGTTGCTTCCCTGGTGCAAGGGTCATGAATATCACCAAGCAGCTGCAGAGCATTCTGGAGGGTGAGGGTGCACAGCCAGAGGTCGTGGTCCACATTGGTACCAATGATATAGGACGAAAGAGGGATAAGGTCCTGAAGGCTGAGTTTAGGGAGTTAGGAAAGAGTTTAGCAAGCTGGAACTCAAGGGGAGTAATCTCTGGATTACTTGCAAGGCCACGTGCTAGTGAGTATAGAAATAGGAGAATGCACCAGATTAATGCATGGCTCGAACGATGGTGCAGTGGGGAGGGCTTCAGATTTGTGGGACATTTGGACCGACTCTGAGGAAGGTACAAACCAGACGATTTACACCTGAACAGGACTGGGACAAATATCCTTGCGGGAAGGTTTCCTAGTGCCGTTGGGGATGGTTTAAACTAGACTAGCAGGGGGTTGGGAACCTGAGGGCAGTTTCAGATAGGACAATTTCAGGCCAGGGAACGGAAGGCAGAAAATTAGCGAGTGACTCAGAAAGACAGAGAAATAAAGGTGAAAAAGTGTGCAGCACAGGAATTTGGCAATGTTAAAAGGTATTTATATAAATGCAAGGAGTATACTAAATAGAGCCGATGAGCTGAGGGCACAGATAAACACATGGCAACACAATATTGTTTTTATAACAGAAACTTGGCTTAAGGTGGGTCAAGAATGGCAGCTCAACAACCCTGGATATAGAGTTTTCAGGCGGGATATAGAGCAGGATAAAAAAGGAGGGGGTGTGGCATTATTAGTTAAGGAATCAATAAAAGCTTTGAGAACGAATGATATGCTAAATGAACCATCAAATACGGCCATATGGGTGGAGATTAGAAATATAAAAGGGGCAGCCATACTACTAGGAGTGTACTATAGACCCCCAGATAGTGAGAGGGAGATAGAGGGACAAATATGTAGGCATGTTTCTGAGTGTAAAAATTATAGGGCAATAATAGTTGGGGATTTCAGCTACCCCAATATCAACTGGGATACAAGCAGTGTGAAGGACGCAGAGGACATAAAATTCTTGAACTGCATTCAAGAGAACTTTTTTAGCCAGCACATAACAAGTCCAACGAGAAGGGGTGCAATTCTAGATTTAGTCTTTGGTAATGAAGCTGGGTAAGTAGATAAAGTAGCAGTGGGTGACCATTTTGGAGATAGTGATCATGATACAGTTAGTTTTAGCATAATCATGGAAAAGGACAAAGAAAAGAGAGGGGTTAAAGTTCCAAATTGGTGGAAGGTAACTTTTACAAAACTGAGAGGCGATCTGGCAAAAGTGGACTGGATACAGCTACTGGAAGGAAAATCAGTGGCAAACCAGTGGGAGGTATGCAAAAGCAAAATACTACAGGCACAGTCTAGGCATGTCCCCGCAAAGATAAAGGGTGGTACTGCCAAGTCTAGAGCCCCCTGGTTATCGCGAGGTTTACAGGGTCTGTTGAAGCAGAAAAAGAAAGCTTATGACGTTCACCAAAAACTCAATACTCTAGAAAGCCTAGAGGAGTATAGAAAGTGATGGGTGAAGTGAAAAAGGAAATTAGAAAAGTAAAGAGAGGACATGATATTGGCAGGTAAAATCAAGGAAAACCCAAAGATGTTTTATCAGTACATTAAGAGCAAGAGGATAACTAAGGAAAGGGTCGGGCTATCAGAGATGTACCAGGGAACTTACATGTGAATGCAGATGATGTGAGCAGGGTTCTTAATGTGTTTTTGCCTCTGTCTTCACAAAGGAGAGGGATGATGCAGATATTGTAAAAGAGGAGGAGTGTGAAATATTAGATTAGATAAGCATAATGAGAGAGGAGGTACTAGAGGGTCTGACATCCTTGAAAGGATAAATCACCAGGGCTGGATGGATTGCATCCCAGGTTGTTAAAGGAAGCCAGGGAGGAAATAACGGATGTGCTGAGGATCATTTTCAAATCCTCACTAGATACAGGCAAGGTGCCAGAGGATTAGAGGTCTGCGAAAGTTATACCACGTTTAAAAAAGGTGCGAGGGATAGGCCAAATAATTATAGGCTGGTCAATCTGACCTCGGTGTTGGGTAAATTGTTGGAACCTTCTGAGGGACAGGATAAACTGCCACTTAGAAAGGCTAGAAATGTTCAGGGATAGTCAGCATGGATTTGTTAAGGGAACGCCATGTCTTACTAACTTAATTGAATTCTTTGAGGAAGTAACAAGGAGAATTGATGAGGATAGTGAAGTGGATGGATTTTAGTAAGGCATTTGACAAGGTCCCGCATGCCAGCCTGGTCAGTAAAATGAAAGCCCATGGGACAGAGGGAAATGCGGCGAGTTGGATCCAAAATTGGCTCAGCGACAGGAAGCAAAGGATAAAGCTGTTTCCAGTGGTGTTCTGCAGGGTTCAGTGTTGGGTACCCTTGCTGTTTGTGTTATATATGAATGATTTGGAATTAAATGTGGAAGGCATGATTTGGAAATTTGCTGACGACACACAAATTGGCCATGTAGCTGATCGTGAAGAAGATAGCCGTAGACTCCAAAATGATATCAATGGTTTGTTTGAGTGGGCAGAAAAGTGGCAAATGGAATTGAATCCAGATAACTGTGAGGTAATGCACTTGGGGAGGGCAAATAAAGAGAGGGAATACGCAGTAAATGGGAGGATATTGAGAGGGGTAGAAGTAGTGAGAGACCTTGGAGTGTATGTCCACATGTCCTTAAAGGTAGCAGGTCAAGTAGATAAACTGTTGAAGAATGTATGTGGAATGCTTTCTTTTACTGTCTAAGGTATAGAATACAAAAGCAGGGATGTGATGCTGGAACTGTATAAAACGCTGGTTAGGCCACAGCTGAAATATTGCGTACAGTTCTGGTCACCACAGGAAGGACATAATTGCTCTGGAGAGAGTACAGAGGAGATTTACAAGAATGTTGCCTGGGCTTGAATGTTACAGCTATGAGGAAAGATTGGATAGACTAGGGTTGTTTTGCTTAGAACAGAGGCGGCTGAGGGGTGACTGAATTGAGGTGTATAAAATTATGAGGGGCCTAGATAGAGAAACAGGTAGGACCTGTTTCCCCTAGCGGAGAAGTCAATTACCAGGGGGCACAGATTTAAGGCGATTGGTAGAAGGATTAGAGGGGACATGAGGAAAAACTTTTTCACCCAAGGGGTGGTGGGTTTCTGGAATTCACTGCCAGGAACGGTCCTATCCCTTCCTTTCCTTTTCCTTTTGGCCTCCTTGTCTCAAGAGACAATGGGTAAGCACCTATAGGTGGTCAGTGGTTTGTGGAGCAGCGCCTGGAGTGGCTATAAAGGCAAATTCTAGAGTGACAGACTCTTCCACAGACACTGCAGGTAAAGTTGGTTGCTGGGGCTGTTACACAGTTGGCTCTCTCCTTACACTGTTGTCTCTTTTCTTGCCAAATGATGAGTCTCTTCGACTCGCCTCTCTTTAGCCCCACCTTTATAGCTGTCCGCCAGCTCTGGCAATTGCTGGCAACTGGCTCCCATGACTTGTGGTCAATTTCGCAAGACTTCATGTCGCGTTTGCAAATGTCTTTAAACCGGAGACAAGGACGGCCGGTGGGTCTGATACCAGTGATGAGCTCACTGTACAATGTGTCCTTGGGGATCCTGCCATCTTCCATGTGGCTCACATGGCCCAGCCATCTCAAGCGCCGCTGGTTCAGTAGGGCGTACATGCTGCAGATGTTGGCTGCCTCAAGGACTTCTGTGTTGGAGATACAGTCCTGCCACCTGATGCCAAGTATTCTCCGGAGACAGCGAAGATGGAATGTGTTGAGATGTCACTCTTGGCTGACATACCTTGTTAGGGCCTCGCTGCCATAGAGCGAGGTACTGAGGACACAGGCTTGATACACTCAGACTTTTGTGTTCCATGTCAGTACGCCATTTTCCAACACACTCTTGGCCAGTCTGGACATAGCAGTAGACGCCTTTCCCGTGCGCTTGTTGATTTGTGCATCGAGAGACAGGTTGCTGATAATGGTTGAGCCCAGGTAGGTGAACTCTTGAACCACTTCCAGAGCATGGTTGCTGATATTGATGGATGGAGCATTTCTGACGTCCTATCCCATGATGTTCGTTTTCTTTAAACTGATGGTTAGGCCAAATTTGTTGCAGGCAGCTGCAATCCTGTCGATGAGTCTCTGCAGACACTTTCCTTGTGGGATGTTAATGCAGCATCGTCAGCAAAGAGGCGTTCCCTGATGAGGACCTTCCGTACTTTGGTCTTTGCTCTAAGACGAGCTGAGAAGATGTTTCCCCTCGTGGGGAAGTCTCGAACTAGGGGACACAGTTTAAAACTTAGGGCTCTCCCATTTAAGACAGAGATGAGGAGATTTTCTTTTTCTCAGAGGGTGGTTAGTCTGTGGAATTCTCTTCCATAGAGAACGGTGGAGGCTGCATCATTGAATATATTCAAGGCTGAGTTAGATAGATTTTTGATCAATGATGGAGTCAAGGGTTATCTATGCAGTCTGGAAAGTGGAGCTGAGGACATAATCTGATCATCTTATCGAATGGCAGAGCAGGCTCGAGGGGCCGAATGGCCTACTCCTGCACCTAATTCTTTTATTGTTGTGTGTTACATTCAACCAGACTGCCTCTATCCTCCTGAAGTCTGCTACTATTCCCTTCCCTGTTCATTACATTGCAGATAACACAAACCCTGGCAAACATTGAAATTATGCCCTATAAACCCAAGTCCCAGTCATTTATATATATCAAAAAGAGCAGTAGCCCTAATATGAACAGCAGTGGTTTGTGGGGGGAGGGGAATGCCACTGTTTACCTCCCTACAATTTGAAACAACCATTGATACAACATTGGCCAAAGAGTTATCAACTCAGCCACTGCCCCTTTAATCTACGGAGCACCAATATTGCTAACTGGTCTATTATGAGGCACCATCAAGTCCTCCCCATAAGCACACTGGTCCCAGACCTCTCTGTTTGCACTGTCCCATCAAAATTCCCCAGACAGGTACAGCATGAATTGGATAGGGAGTAATGATCCTTCCACACTGTCCCATCCAATAGTCCCAGGGCAGGAACATCATGGGGTGGGTACAGAGTGAATCTCCCTCTACAGTGTCCAAAACAGAGAGAGAGAGAGACAGAGAGAGAGAGACAGACCAACAGGGTGACTGAGAGTGCAAGAAGGATATTTAACATAGGACATAGGAAGAGGAGGAGGCAAGTTAACCTGTCAACCCTGTTCCGGCATTCAATGAGATTATGGCTGATCACAGAATCACAGACTTGATACAATATAGAAGGAGGCCATTCGGTCCATCGTGTCTGTACCAGCTCTCTGAATGAACAATTCACCCAGTGCCATTCCCCTGCCTTTTCCCCATAACTTTGCACATTCTTCCTTTTCAGATAACATTGAACCTGCCTCATCCACACTCTCAGGCAGTGCATTCCAGACCTTCACCACTCGCTGCGTGAAAACATTTTCTCATGTCGCTTTTGTTACATTTCCAATCAATTTAAATCTGTGCCCTCGCGTTCTCGATCCTTTCACGAGTGGGAACAGTTTCTCCCTGTCTTCTCTGTCCAGACCCCCACATAATTTTGAATACCTCTATCAACACATCTCTCATCCTTCTACTGTCCAAGGAAAGCAGTCTTAACTTCTCCAATCTATCTTCATAACTGAAGTTCCTCATCCCTGGAACCAATCTTGTCAATCTTTTCTGTACTCTCTCCAATGCCTTCACATATTTCATGGACGCAATATTCCAGCTGAGGCCGAACTAGTGTCTGATACAAGTTGAACATTACTTCCTTGCTCTTGTACTCTATGCCCCTATTAATAAAGTCCAAGAACTGTATGCTTAATGAACCACTCTCTCAAACTGTCCTGCCACCTTCAATGACTAATGAACATATACACCTAGGTCCCTCTGCTCCAGCATCCCTTTAGAATTGTGCCCTTTACTTTATGCAGTCTCTCCATTTTCTTCCTACCAAAAGCAATCACTTCACATTCTCTACATTGAACTTCATCTGCCACTTGTCCACCCATTCAACCAATTTGTCTATGGTATTTTGAAGTTCTACACTAGCTCCTCACAGTTTGCAATGCTCCTAAGTTTCATAACATTCTCAAATTTTGACATTGTACCCTGTACATCAAGGTCTTTGTCATTAATATATCATCAGGAAAAGCAAGGGTCCCAACACTGATCTCTGGGGAACTCCAATACAACCCGTCCTCCAGCCCAAAAAACATTCATTAACCACTACTGTTTGTTTCCTGTCATTCAACCAATTTTGTATCCATGTTGCTACGTCCATTTTATTCCATGAGCTATAACCTTGCTCACCAGTCTGTCGTGTGGCACTGTATCAGATGCCCTCTGGTAGTACATGTACACCAAAGGGACAGAGGAAGAGGAGGAGGCCATTTAACCCCTCAACCCTGTTCCAGCATTCAGTGAGATCATGGCTGATCTTTGGTCGAACTAACACCATAAAACCTGCCTCTGCCCCATATCCCGTACTACCTTCGTTTAACTAAAATCTATTAATCCCAGATCTGAAAATGAACAATTAAACCGGCATGAATTACTATTTACAGACGAGAGTTACAAAGTTATGAAGAAATCTAAAGCAAAGATTGGAGAGGCTGGGGTTGTTTTCTTTGGAACAGAGGATGCTGAGGGGAGATTGAGTTGAGGTGTATAAAATTATGAAGGGCCAAGATAGAGTGGATAGGAAGGACCAATTTCTCTTGGCACAGATGTCCCTAAGCAGGGAAATAGATTTGAAAATTTCCACAATGAATGTCGTGGTGGTGTGATGGCTCCCATAGTGGAATAGCTTGGATGTTTAAAATGGAGGGTATTCCTCTGGATCATCAGAAGTGGCCGCCTGGGTCCCAACTTCATCTACATTTCTCCCTCCTTTCCGCTGTTTCTCTCTCCATACCTATATTTTATATGTTTGTGCACACAGCAGAGAAGGATTACATGAAATTAATATATCTTAGATTCTCCTTTTCAATCCACCCCAACAATCTGTCTCTACCCCCAACCTTATCCCTCTCTTACTCCCTCTCTCTTTGCATATCTCACCCTCTGTCTCTCTTCTAGACTTAGTGATAGCAGGAGAGAGAGAGAGAGAGAGAGAGGAAGACAAAGAAAGAATATTGAAGGCACTATACTCTGTTCCTAAGTTGTGCTGAATCTGCTCTGGGAGTGTTTGATGGGCTACATTAATCGTCCATGTACAGTCCTGTATCAGGTTGTGAAGAAGCAGAGCATGTTCAGTACACAACGGGTCAAAGGGAACGATTCACTCCTGTCTGCTACTGGTAAGAGAGAATGACCTTATCATCAAGGCAGCGTTTGACTGAGTGTGGCATCGTGGAGCCCGAGTAAAACTGAAGTCAGTGGGAGCCAGGGAGAAAACTCTCTGCTGGTTGGAATCATACTAAGCACAAAGGATGATGGTTGTGGTTGCTGGAGGTCAATCATCTCAGCCCCAGGCATCACTGCAGGAATTCCGCAGGGTAGTGACCGAGGTCTAACCATCTTCAGCTGCTTCATCAATGACCTTCCCTCCATCATAAGGTCAGAAGTGGGGATGTTCACTGATGATTGAACAATGTTCAGTTCCATTCACACCTCATCAGGTAATGAAATCCCAGCAGAAAATGCTGGAAATACTGAGCAGGTCAGGCAGCATCTGTGGAGAGAGGAACAGAGTTATTGATTCAGCTCGATGGTTTCCAGATTTCCAGCACCCACAGAGATTTTGCCTCGGATAAAGGGCCCCGACCCTGCACTGTCAAAACTGTCCAAACCTTTTAACCTGTCTGGCCACCTCCTGATGTTGAACATCTCTGTCAAATCTCCTCTCAAGTTTCTCTTCTCTTTTTTTTAATTCCTTTATGGGATGTGAGCATCGCTGGCTAGGCCAGCATTTACTGCCCATCCCTAAGTGCCCTCGAACTGAGTGGCCATTTCAGAGGGCATGTAAGAGTAACATTGCTGTGGGTCTGGAGTCACATGTAGGCCAGAACAGGTAAGGACAGCAGATTTCCTTCCCTAAACGACATTAGTGAACCAGATGGGTTTTTACAACTATTGACAATGGTTTCATGGTCACAATAGACTAGCTTTATTTTAAATTCGAGATTTATATTAACTGAATTCAAATTTCAACATCTGCCATGGTGGGATTTGAACCCATGTCCTCAAAGCAGTAGCCTGGGCCTCTAGGCTACCAGTCCAGTGACGTTACCACTACTCCACCGCCTCCCCAATATGGAGAACACCACCAGATTCTCCATTCTATCCACGTAACTGAAGTCCCTCATCCCTGGAACCATGCTTATGAATCTTTTCTGCACCCTCTCTAATGCCTCCACTTACTTCCGAAAGTGCAGTGCCCACAATTGGACACATTACTCCAGATGAGGCAAAACCATTGTTTTACAAAGGTCTGTCATAACCTCCTTGGTTTTGTATTCTATGTCTCTACTTAGAAAACCCAGGACCCTTTATGTCTTTTAACCATGTTCTCAATCTACCCTGCCACCTTCATTGATTTGAGCACATATACCCTCCGATCTGTCTGTTCCTGCACCCCCTTTAGAATTCTATCCTTTGGTTTGAATTTCTTCTCCTATGTCTTCCTGCCTGTGGAGATGGAAGATGTGGACATGGTTCTTAATGAATTCATTGCATCTGTCTTCTTCACAAAAGAGGGGACGATGCAGATATTGTCATCAAGGAGCAGGAGTTTGAAAAATTGAATGGGATAAACATGTTGAGAGGAAATATTAATGGGTTTAGCATCTTTTAAAGCTGATAATTCACCAGGCTCAGGTTGTTAAGAGAAGCAAGGGAGGAAATATCGGAGGCTCTGACCATCATTTTCCAATCCTCTCTGGTTACAGGCGTGGTGCCAGAGGACTGGAGGACTGCTAACATTGTACCATTAATTAAAAAGGGAGAAAGGGATAGACTGAGTAATTATAGGCCACTCTTCCTAACCTCAGTGGAGGGCAAATTATTGGGAAAAATTCTCAATACAAAAAGAGCAGAAGGATAGCAAAGGAAAGACTAGGGTCAAATAGGGACCAATAGATTAACAGTCTGTGGAGGTGGAAGGGCTGGGCCTGGATCTTAATGAATACATTGTGTCCAATTCTGGGATCACACTTTAGGAAGGACATGGACACTTTGGTGAATGTACAGAAGAGATTTATTGGAACGGTTCCAGAGATGAGATTATTACAGTTATGCTGATAGATTGGAGAAGCTGGGGTTGTTCTCCATAGAGATTGAAGCTTAAAAGGAGCTTTCACAGAGGTGTTTGAAATCATGAAAGGGTTAGATAGAGTTGACAAAGAGAAACTGTTTCCAGTGGCTGAAGGATCGATACACAGAGGGTTCAGATTTATGTGATTGGGTAAAGAATCGGCGTAAGTGTTCATATCAGCCATAATCTAGAATGGCAGAACAGGCTCGAAAGGCTGAATGGCCTCTGCCCGCTCCTATGTTCCGATATTCCTATCAGGTTGGACAAGGCAGCTGGACATTTAGCCAGTGAGTGAGGTTGGAGAGAGAGAAGGAAAAGGACATGTTGGAGCTGGAGGGGAGACAGGTGCAGATGGTTGGGGGGAGGGGGAGCAGCCCCAAGTCGTGGTCCACATAGGCACCAACTTCATAGATAGGAAGAGAGATGGGGATTTAAGGCAGAAATTCAGGGAGGTAGGGTGGAAGCTTAGAGCGAGAACAAACAGAGTTGTTATCTCTGGGTTGTTGCCCGTGCCACGTGATAGCGAAGTGAGGAATAGGGAGAGAGAGGAGTTGAACACGTGGCTGCAGGGATGGTGTAGGAGGGAGGGTTTTGGTTTCCTGGATAATTGGGGCTCTTTCTGGGGTAGGTGTGACCTCTACAAACAGGCTGGTCTTCACCTGAACCAGAGGGGTACCAATATCCTGGGGGGGGAGATTTGCTAGTGCTCTTCGGGGGGGTTTAAACTAATTCAGCAGGGAATGGCAACATAAATTGTAGTTCCAGTGTACAGGATGTTGAGAGTAGTGAGGTCAGGGATAAGGTTACAAGGACGCAAGAGGGCACTGGCAAGCAAGAACTTGGTTTAAAGTGTGTCTACTTCAACGCCAGGAGCATCCGGAATAAGGTGGGTGAGCTTGCAGCATGGGTTGGTACCTGGGATCTCGATGTTGTGGCCATTTTGGAGACATGGGTAGAGCAGGGGCAGGAATGGATGTTGCAGGTTCCGGGATTTAGATGTTTCAGAAAGAACAGAGAAGATGGTAAAAGAGGGGGGCGGGGCGGGGTGGTGTGGCATTTTTAATTAAGGAGAGTATTACAGCGGCAGAAAGGACGTTTGAGAACTCGTCTACTGAGGTGGTATGGGCCGAGGTTAGAAACAGGAGAGGAGAGGTCACCCTGTTAGGAGTCTTCGATAGACCTCCGAATAGTTCCAGAGATGTGGAGGAAAGGATAGCGAAGATGATTCTCGACAGGAGCGAGAGTAACAGGGTAGTTGTTATGGGGGACTTTAACTTTCCAAATATTGACTGGAAATACTATAGTTCGAGTACTTTAGATGGGTCAGTTTTTGTCCAGTGTGTGCAGGAGGGTTTTCTGACACAGTATGGAGACAGGCCAACCAGGGGCGATGCCACATTGGATTTGGTACTGGGCAATGAACCCGGCCAGGTGTTAGATTTAGATGTAGGTGAGCACTTTGGTGATAGTGACCACAATTCGGTTAGGTTTACCTTAGCGATGGGCAGGGACAGGTATATACCGCAGGGCAAAAATTATAGCTGGGTGAAAGGAAATTATGATGCAATTAGGCAAGATTTAGGATGCGTAGGATGGGGAAGGAAACTGCAGGGGATGGGCACAATCGAAATGTGGAGCTTATTCAAGGAGCAGCTACTGCGTGTCCTTGATAAGTATGGACCTGTGAGGCAGGGAGGAAATTGTCGAGCGAGGGAGCCATGGTTTACTAAAGACGTTGAAGCGCTTGCCAAGTGGAAGAAGAAGGCTTATGTTAAGATGAGACGCGAAGGCTCAGTTAGGGCGCTTGAGAGTTACAAGCTAGCCAGGAAGGATCTAAAGGGAGAGCTAAGAAGAGCAAGGAGAGGACACGAGAAGTCATTGGCGGATAGGATCAAGGAAAACCCTAAGGCTTTCTATAGGTATATCAGGAATAAAAGAATGACTAGAGTTAGATTAGGGCCAATCAAGGATAGTAGTGGGAAGTTGTGTGTGGATTCAGAGGAGATAGGGGAAGCGTTAAATGAATATTTTTCGTCAGTATTTACAGTAGAGAAAGAAAATGTTGTCGAGGAGAATACTGAGATTCAGATTACTAGGCTAGATGGGATTGAGGTTCACAAGGAGGAGGTGTTAGCAATTTTGGAAAGTGTGAAAATAGATAAGTCCCCTGGGCCAGATGGGATTTATCCTAGGATTCTCTGGGAAGCCAGGGAGGAGATTGCAGAGCCTTTGTCCTTGATCTTTATGTCGTCATTGTCGACAGGAATAGTGCCGGAAGACTGGAGGATAGCAAATGTTGTCCCCTTGTTCAAGAGGGGAGGAGAGACAGCCATGGTAATTATAGACCTGTGAGCCTTACTTCGGTTGTGGGTAAAATGTTGGAAAAGGTTATAAGAGACAGGATTTATAATCATCTTGAAAAGAATAAGTTCATTAGCGATAGTCAGCACGGTTTTGTGAAGGGTAGGTCGTGCCTCACAAACCTTATTGAGTTTTTCGAGAAGGTGACCAAACAGGTGGATGAGGGTAAAGCAGTGGATGTGGTGTATAAGGATTTCAGTAAAGCGTTTGATAAGGTTCCCCACGGTAGGCTATTGCAGAAAATACGGAAGTAAGGGGTTGAAGGTGATTTAGAGCTTTGGATCAGAAATTGGCTAGCTGAAAGAAGACAGAGGGTGATGGTTGATGGCAAATGTTCATCCTGGAGTTTAGTTACTAGTGGTGTACCGCAATGATCTGTTTTGGGGCCACTGCTGTTTGTCATTTTTATAAATGTCCTGGAGGAGGGTGTAGAAGGGTGGGTTAGTAAATTTGCAGATGACACGAAGGTCGGTGGAGTTGTGGATAGTGCTGAAGGATGTTGTAGGGTACAGAGGGACATAGATAGGCTGCAGAGCTGGGCTGAGAGATGGCAAATGGAGTTTAATGTGGAAAAGTGTGAGGTGATTCACTTTGGAAGGAGTAACAGGAATGCAGTGTACTGGGCTAATGGGAAGATTCTTGGTAGTGTAGATGAACAGAGACATCTTGGTGTCCAGGTACATAAATCCCTGAAAGTTGCCACCCAGGTTAACAGGGCTGTTAAGAAGGCATATGGTGTGTTAGCTGTTATCAGTCGGGGGGTCGAGTTTCGGAGCCACGAGGTCATGCTGCAGCTGTACAAAACTCTGGTGAGGCCGCACCTGGAATATTACATGCAGTTCTGGTCACCACATTATAGGAAGGATGTGGAAGCTTTGGAAAGGGTGCAGAGGAGATTTACTAGGGTGTTGCCTGGTATGGAGGGAAGGTCTTACGAGGAACGGCTGAGGGACTTGAGGTTGTTTTCGTTGGAGAGAAGGAGGAGTAGAGGTGACTTAATAGAGACATATAAGATAATCAGAGGGTTAGATAGGGTGGATAGTGAGAGTCCTTTTCCTCGGATCGTGATGGCAAACACGAGGGGACATAGCTTTAAGTTGAGGGGTGATAGATATCGGACAGATGTTAGAGGTAGTTTCTTTACTCAGAGAGTAGTAGGGGCGTGGAACGCCCTGCCTGCAACAGTAGTAGACTCGCCAACTTTAAGGGCATTTAAGTGGTCATTGGATAGACATGTGGATGAAAATGGAATAGTGTAGGTCAGATGGCGTCACAGGTTGGCGCAACATCGAGGGCCGAAGGGCCTGTACTGCGCTGTAATGTTCGAAATGTTCTAAATATTTGGGAACGTGGATAAACTGAAGCAATGGATGAGGAGATTGAGGATTCAATACAGTGAGAGGAGAGGCTGAGATTGACAGGGAGAGACTGCAGCCGAGTGTTAGAGGAAATCTAATCTATAGATTGCAGTAACACAACTCAATTCATACGTTCAAACAATAATCACTGTGGTTATTGGTGTTGGAATACAGTTCATTGTTTACGCAATATAGTCAATACATTTAGTTTCTACAGGCAATTAAATATCAATTTAAAAATTTCTGAAATCAGCCTCACTCTTTATTCAATTCAGCAGTCACCGAGATTTAAAAGTGCAGTATTTAAATAATGAATTACCATCAGTGAAGAACTGATTTTATTCTGTTTATTCAGTCAGTAAGTAAGGAATAGGAACTGTCTACAAAACAAAATGAGGACCTGACAGAAATCAACACAGAGGATCAAGTCCAACAGGAAAATGAACACAATCTAAGAACAGAGAACTTCAACTCACATTTACTCTCACTAATTTTTCTGGATATTCCAGCACTTTATGATAATGAATTATTTACACTGCTGTTGCTTTCTCTTTCCCTTTACTTCTGTTTAATTCTTTCCCTCGGTTTCGTTCACCTGGCTCCTTTTCTCCTTTCCTATCTCTCTGTTACTTCATGCTACTTTTCACATACGATGTATTCCTAACATTCTGCACCTGTGTTCTTTTCACCAGCCCCCGGTTCAATGATTCTATTCTCAGTCAGTGTTCAGTGGTGAAACCTCTGTGAATAATTTAATATATCTACAGAACATCCAAGTCTCCACCTGTTCACTTACACTCTTCACTTCATCTACAATGCATAGAATAAACAGGATGGAAAGCTTCTTCCAGTCACACCTCAGAATCATTGAAATTCCTTTGCCTAGAATTATAAAGTACACCGTTAGAATGTAAGATTGTTTCATTAATAAAACAACAACATCAGCGCTGCAGCTGATAATCGACAGATAATTGATTCCAACTGATAGAGTGTAAACCAATAAAACATCACATCAATACTTTCTATTTTACAATGTACTCCAGTGACAGTGAAGGTTCCACAGTGAAACAGAGAAGATGTGAAAGAGACAGCAGTAAACTCAGTTCCGTAGCCAGACCTCTGAAGCAGCGTCAGACACACACAGAATGAAATACTATTTTATAACAGTGATAACCACTAAATACATTGAAATCCCAGTTAAACTGAACCAAGTTAGTGGGGAGGGAGGACATTGTGTTGTCCCTTTATAACACTGAGACCATGAGATGTCTCATTATCAATTACCGAAAACAACATTCATAAAAATATTCCAGGACCGGTTCGATCCACGATATGCACCTGCTAAAATCTCCTGATGGTCTGTTTCTTGGTTTGAACCAAGACACTTCATACAAATACACTCAATACACAGAATAATCCAGTAACACTACCAGGGTTACTTAAACCGAAACGATTCAAGACATAGTACAACTCCTGCAAGACTGAAGGAGTAGACAATGAGGAGATTCCATCAGTAAATTGCTGGAAAAGAAGAGGCGGCTGCGTAAAACACACAGTGAGTAATAATACCAATTCGAGCAGCACAGTTAACATCGATTTACATCATGAAGAGCTGAGATACAGGTTTACCAGGAACTCTAATTGTTGCAAGTACAGGATAATACATGCTTACAATCTGATAGATTACTGTGTATCCCATTTCTGTGAGAAGCAGTGACTTCTGTTAGCCTGGAACCCACAGCTCCGGCAGGCATTCTGAGCTGATCCATTCCAATGGGTCCTGATGTATACAGTGGATAAATCTCAACTAACACGGCTATACCCCTGACCATAGCTATTAGCTACACTCACCTGAACAAACACATTACATCAGCAGCTTTGACTCTGATGTAAATAATGTGGTGGATAAAACGAAATCACTTCAATATCAATGCCATTTTCTAGGTAAGACCTCTCTCAGGAATAAACCTGAAAACTGGTCTTTTACTTTTAGTTTTTAGTTTTAGATTTAGAAATACAGCTCTGAAACAGGCCCTTCGGCCCACCATGTCTGTGCCGACCACCCATTTATACTAATCCTACACTAATCCCATATTCCTACCACATCCCCAACTGTCCCTTTATTTCCCTACCACCTATCTATACTAGGGACAATTTATAATGGCCAATTTACCTACCAACCTGCAAGTCTTTTGGCTGTGGAGGAAACCGGAGCACCCGAAGAAAATCCACGCAGACACAGGGAGAACTTGCAAACTCCACACAGGCAGTACCCAGAATTGAACCCGGGTCGCTGGAGCTTTGAGGCTGCGGTGCTAACCATTGCACCACTACTTTCTATCAGAGAGAATAGCTTTTGTCTGGTTTGCAAAACAGGTTCCAGCCCAAATTGGTTTGGTCTTGCGAAAAGACAAACTATCTCTCCGCAGCAGCCAGTTATGCGACAGTCATTTCTCTCTGCTGAATGGCTTGGAAAAATAGCTTGCCTTGCAACTGCCCCACCTTGTTCAGCATTCACTGTTCTCAGAGAAAACTATTTTCTCAGTCTTAAAGGCACACAGGCAACTGTTGTAACAATATGCACATAGGAATTAGGAGCAGTAGTAGTCCAGTTGGTCCCTCGAGCCTGCTACACCATCCTACAAGATCATGGCTGATCTGCTTTTAGTCTCAATCCTACTTTCCTGCCTACCCGCGGTTCCCTTTGACTACCTTGTTTGTCAAGAATCTGCCTACCTCTACCTTAAAATATTCAATGACCCTGCCTCAACTGCTTTCCGGGGAGAGATGTTCCATGGACCTAAGACCCTCTGAGAGAGAAGATAATCTCCTCATCTCTGCCTTAAATGGGAGACCCCTTATTCTTAAACAGTGTCCCCTAGTTTAGACTCTCCCACAAGGGGAAACATCCTTTCAACATCCACCCTGTCACGTCCCCTCAGGATCTTATATGTTTCAATAAGATCACCTCTCTTTCTTCTAAACTCCAATGAATACAGACACAACCTGTCCAACTTTTCCACATAAGATAACAGTCTTACTCCATGAATTAGTCGAGCGAACCTTCTCTTAACTGCTTCCAATGCAATTATAATCCTTTCTTAACTCAGGTAACCGAAATTGTACACAAGACTCCAGATGTGGGTCTCACCAGTGCCCTGTACAGCTGCAGCAAAACAGCCCTACCATTATATTAAATTACCCTTGAAATAAACGACAACATTTCATTTGCCTTCTTGATTACTTGCTGTACCTGCGTACTAACGATTTGTGTTTAATCTGCGAGGACACACAGATCTCTCTGCATCTCAGAGTTGTGCAGTTTGTCTCCCTGTAAGTAATATGTTGCTTTTCTATTCTTCTAGCTAAAGTGGGCAAGCTCACACTTTTCCAGATTATCTTCCAAATATGTTCCCACTCACAACCTATCTATATCCATTTGCAGCCTCTTTCTGTCCTCTTCACAACTTGTTCTCCTACCTATCTTTGTGCCATCAACAAATAAACCAGGCATACACTCTTTCCCTTCATCCCAGTCATTGATATATATTGAACATAGTTGATGACCCAGCACTGATCTCTGTGACATTCCAATAGTTACTGCTTGCCAACCTGATAACGACCCAGTTATATCTAATCTCTGTTTCCTGTTAGCTAACCAATACTCTATCCATGTCAGTATGTTACCCACTGTACCATAGGCTCTTGTTTTGTTTAGTAACCTTTGATGCATCACTTTGTTAAATGCCTTCTGGAAATCCAACTACACCAATCCCAGGTTCTCCTTGATCCATGTTGCTTGTTTCTTCCTCAAAGATATCCGATAATTTAGTTAAACACGATTTCCCTTTTACAAAACCATGTTGAACCTGCTTCACTGCATTGAGAGTTTCTTCATGAAATCCGTAATAATAGATTCCAGCATTTCCCAATGACAGATGTTAAGCTCACTGGCCTGTAGTTTCCTGCTTTCTGTCTTCATCCTTCCTTGAATAGCGGAATTACATTGACTTTTTACCAATCTGATGGGACCTTTCCAGAATGTAGTGAAGTTTGGAAAGTTAAAGCAAACGCTTCTAATATCTCAGCAGTTACCTCTTTGAAGACCCGAGGATGAAGTCAATCAGGACCAGGAGACTTGTCAGCTTTTAGTTCTAATAATTTCCTCAGTATCTTTTCCCAGGTGATGCTTTTGTTTTAAGTTCCTCCATCCCTTTCAACTCTTGATTCACAATTATTTCTGAGATGCCTATGGATCTTTTACAGTGAAGGCAGATACAAAGAATCACTTCAATTCCTCCGTCATTTCCCAATTTTCCATTATTAACTCCCCACAATCACTGTCTGGAGGATCAATGCTCACTTGATTTACTCTCCCCTTTTTAAACACCTATAGAAAATCTTACTATCAGTTTTAACATGTCTAGCTAGCTTTCTCTTGTACTCTAATTTCTCTCTCATTATTCTTTTGGTCATTCTTTGTTTTTTTTTAAATATTATGTCCGATCTTCAGAGCTGCCACTGCTCTTCACTGAATTGTACGCTTTCTCTTTCAATTTGATACTATATTTAATTCCTTAGTTAGCTCAGCATAGTGGGGAAAGTCTTTGCTCGAGTCGCTCTGAACAGCGAAATATATTCGAAATTAAAATGTCATCCATGATCGAGAGAATAATATATTTCTCGAGAAAGTTTTTCTTCGAAAAAAAGTGAGGTAAAGTGACTCATCTCAGAATATTTGGCTCCGCCCCTTGGAGACAAGCAAAGAAATTAACCTGGCTGCAGCTTGGACGTTATTAAATTTCCAATTTCTAAATTGACATATAATTGGACAAATGAACCCATTGGGCTCAGAGGCAGAGCCTTATTGGATTATTTGTGTTTTTTAAACTAGATGACGGTAAGTTCCAAGGCCACATGAGAACTGAGGCCACAGCAAGAGATCCAGCAGTTTTAAGAATTTAGGAACATCACTGTGGACAGCAAATGTCACAACATCTTTATCTATGAGACAAAGTGCTGAGAAGGAGAGATAGATGCAAGCACTTCTGCCTTTAATGTAAAAAAAAATTCAATACCTCCAAGTCTGAGCATAGGATGGCACAGTGGCGCAGTGGTTAGCACTGCAGCCTCACAGCTCCAGTGACCCGGGTTCGATTCCGGGTACTGCCTGTGTGGAGTTTGCAAGTTCTCCCTGTGTCTGCGTGGGATTTCTCCGGCTGCTCTGGTTTCCTCCCACAAGCCAAAAAGACTTGCAGGTTGATAGGTAAATTGGCCATTAGCAATTGTCACTAGAATTGGTAGGGAAATATAGGGACAGATGGGGATGTTTGGTAGGAATATGGGATTAGCACAGGATTAGTATAAATGGGTGGTTGATGGTCGGCACAGACTCGGTGGGCCGAAGGGCCTTTTTCAGTGCTGTATCTCTAATCTAAAAAAAAAATCTAATCTAATCAGGACATAAATAAAGTTAAATTGATATGAATAGTTATTTAAAGCACTCATAGGAACAGTCTAGGTGGTTACTAAGTATAAAAAAATGTTTCTTTTGGGGAGTTATTAAATGGAACATTAATAAAACTTGGCAATGCAGCAACACTTTATCTGAATTTGGAATGATTTGAGATGGCAAGAATCCAGTGTAATTTAGGAAGTTACTTTCAAGAAATTAAAATGTCATCCATGATAGAGAGAAAAACAAACAAAATATGGTAATGCCTGGAATCAAATGGGGATGTTTGATTTCTGTTTTGAAAGAATTATGACTACACAGTTTCTCCATGGTTCATGAATGAAATAAAATTATAATTAATGGGAATTGGCAATTAGATCTGGCTGATGCAGGAGCTAATTGGAATTCAAACCTTTAAATTAATATAGTGTAGAATTTGTAAGAAGTCTAGAACTTTCCAGTGAAAGTCAGGAGAGTGCAGATGAGACTGGTACTCTGATAGTTTTCCCTTGGAGGTATCCGTATCCTTGTCTATGAATTTCTTTTTAAAGAGAGCGACATTTGAAAGTCTGGCCATGAGCCGAGACATCAGGACCCAGCAGGGAGAGGTAAGCAAAGCTCTCAGACAGACACGACCAGCCCCCCACCTCCCTCCACCCCCACCCCACCACCCCCCCCCCCCACCACCACCAGCACCCCAGCATTTGATATTTTGATAAGATCACCTGAAAATTGACAGTATGTGGCATGATATTGGGATAGCGGTGTAAGTGTGCAGATGTGATTTGTTACATCTAGAGCAACTGAACTAATGACAGGAAGGGTGATGAGACTGCCAGGGTATGTTGCAGCAGGTAGTGAGGAAGTAGGGCCCGCAAGGGTTAAAAGATTTGCAAAAGAACTGTGCAAACAACTGCAAGAGCGAAAACAGGAGGTCAGAGATCAGCAGTTAATACAAGATATAAGAATGGACATGAAAGAGAAACAGGTGAAGTTGCCGAGTGTGGGAGATAAAGTAATGGTAATGGTCATGCCTGAGAAACCAGGATTTGCACCTAGGTGGATAGGACCCTATGCAGTAATAATGACCAGTGATACCTGTGCCTGTGTGGACATTAGAAGGAAGGGACTCTGGAAACACTGGACGCAACTGAAACGTGTAACTGACTGATTTTGTTTTGTAGAATTTAATCGTGGCTGCCCAGTGACGACTGGAAGGCCCATTTTATCTTACAGAGTGTTACCCACAATATTGATGCTCCTGGGAATGGGAATCAGCAAAGGTTCAACCTGCCAAGCGACAAACGGATCGTACTACAATAGCTCAACAGACCTCAAGACCATAGGGATAAACGGTCAGAACACTGACACCAAGGACACAATTAACCCCCACCCCCACATCCCGCACCCCCTGGCTTGCTCAATACTAAACCATGAGCCAGAGAATGGGCTCGTGTTAGCATAGACTAGTAAGACTTTGTACGATAATGTTCACCATGAGCTGGTACCCGCTGATCTATACGTTTCCGACATTAAATTACCTCAGTGGTGTCCGGTGGAAAGCAAAACGTGAAATGAGGCTTTAGTAAAACAAGTAATAACGCAGGCATCATGGGTCAATGCAGGGGGGCGACCAAGGCGAGCACTCCCCACTCTGAGGAGGTACCGATGAAAATGTAATCTATTGATGGATGCTGCCACGTTACTTAACATGGGAACTTTAGTCATGAATTCGATTTTTTTTATTCATTCACGGGATGTGGGCGTCGCTGGCCAGGCCAGCATTTATTGCCCATCCCTAATTGCCCTTGAGAAGGTGGTAGTGAGCTCCTTCTTGAACCGCTGCCGTCCATGTGAGGTAGGTACACCCACAGTGCTGTTAGGAAGGGAGTTCCAGGATTTTCACCCAGCGACAGTGAAGGAACGGCGATATAGTTCCAAGTCAGGATGGTGTGTGACTTGGAGGGGAACTTGCAGGTGGTGGTGTTCCCATGTGTCTGCTACCCTTGTCCTTCTAGTTGGTAGAGGTCGCGGGTTTGGAAGGTGATGTCTAAGGAGCCTTGGTGCATTGCTGCAGTGCATCTTGTAGATGGTACATTCTGCTGCCACTGTGCGTCAGTGGTGGAGGGAGTGAATGTTTGTAGATGGGGTGCCAATCAAGCGGGCTGCTTTGTCCTAGATGGTGTCGATCTTCTTGAGTGTTGTTGGAGCTGCACCCATCCAGGCAAGTGGAGAGTATTCCATCACACTCCTGACTTTTGCCTTGTCGATTGTGGACAGGCTTTGGGGAGTCAAGAGGTGAGTTACTCGCCTCAGGATTCCTAGCCTCTGACCTGCTCTTGTAGCCATGGTATTTATATGGCTACTCCAGTTCAGTTTTCGGTCAATGGTAGCCCCTGGGATGTTGATAGTGGGGGATTCAGCGATGGTAATGCCGTTGAATGTCAAGGGGTGATGGCTAGATTCCTTTTGTTGGAGATGGTCATTGCCTGGCACTTGTGTGGCACGAATGTTACTTGCCACTTATCAGCCCAAGCCTGGATATTGCCAGGTCTTGCTGCATCTCTGCACAGACTGCTTCAGTATCTGAGGAGTCGTGATTGGGAGTCACGAATTGACTTGGCTTCAGTGAGCCAAAAGGTCTGGATGCTAAGCTCCCAACTTAAAGTCATCCTCAGACAGTGACAATTGATCCAGAGTGAACGGCTCGATGTGGGTCAGACTCTGACATGGGCAGTTCGGGATTTGGTTGTAGTCCTTGAGAGTCATGCATGGACCATTAACAAGCTAATTGGTGAAGGGCGTAACATCTCAGAGGATTTGTTTAGGAACGATGTCTGCAGCACTTATGGATCTTGGATGCTTGAGCAAACTCAGGAGAGCTTGAGACAGCTCCATGCGGGTGAAGTTTCCCTGTAGATAACAAATACTCACTTATCTAACTTGTCCCGTCACCAGAACCAGAACCTGACTGGTTGCCAGCTCAGAGGTTTAACACGTGTGTATAAAACTGATGAGAAATGTATTGTCAATAACAGCCTACTGATGGGTGTGGTCTTGGAAATCCCAGTTATACCAAAATCAATACATAGTAAAACCCTAAACAAAGTAGAAAATATTGGGGTTAATAACGGAAGATTATTATGCAAAATGTCAACGTATGCTGCCGTATACTGTAGATATAGAGGGGGGAATTGGTAGGTACCACCTTATATAGATGTAGTGTAGGAGCCTCTGCTGTAGTGTGCCCATACCCAATATATATAACTGAAGAGGCAAAATATGTCAATTGTACAATGCAAGCTATACAGGCAGTAATGGAACTGACTCACATTGTATATGGAGGAAAAGGGAGATATTGTCTGACCATGACACGATGAGGATATCAGTACAGACACAACCGATCCTGTCCTATAAATAATGACACGGTGTGTTTACACCCACAAGTACCAGCGAGAGTGGGAAAGATAGAACTGGTGGAGATATATAAAAGAGAAACTGTCAACCTGCAGATCACCGAGAGCATAAAGGAAGACCTTATACAGTATTTGAGGAAGTTCTCATACTCCATCCCACCGCTGCCCACACACCTCACCGGCATCCATGAGGGGTTACAGCAGGTACATAGGGTGTGTTACATATTACAACAACAAACTTAGGCGCTGGAAGAAGAGGTCGAACAGATCGATGATACCACATGGTGGGAGAACCTGTGGAATTGGAGTTCGAACTTCCAGATACCCCGCTGGGTCAGGATCATCTCCCACATCCCTGGTTATTGCCCAAGGAGTGATGGTTGTATATTTGACGTGTTTAGTCTACAGGGTCAGGAGGACACACAAGGGGAAGCCAGTAGAATGGGAACATGAGAACTCAAGGGTTAGGGAAGCTGTTTGTGAGCTCTGACTGCAGGGCCGACCCACACAGTCGGTGTAGTCAATTGCCTTTGCAACTCTAAGCTGGATGCCTGGCCAGTCTCAAAGAGTGGCGAAGAGGAATGAGAGTTGAGCACATCACTGTTCAGGTCTGCTGATCATCTTGGGCTGGGCCAAAGGCCAAATTGGGGGACTCAAGGGGTGAAGTAGAAACAAGTCGAGTTTTGGAAAAGCATCTCAGCAGAATTTAACAGTCTGGTTGAGAAATGAAGCTAACATGCTGCTGGGATAAGGGATAGGATTAGGGTGCGAAGTTTAGAGCTGGGGTCTCGAGGCCACTGTTTCAGTGGAATGGGAAAAAAGGAGATAATAGTCTCAGATGGAGCCATCTGGTATGTGTACTGATAAGGTTGAAGATGTGTGTTCATTGGAATGTGTAATCAATCCCTATTGTTTTATGATTTATCCTTTCAATCATCCATTGTTTGAACACATTGTATGATAGGAATGGTATATAAGTTAGTGCTTCTGAATGTAAAGTTAGAGTATTACCTCAGAATACCTGAGGTTGTGTCTCTCCCTGTGTCGGCCTGAATAAATTGATTGGACCTGTACCTGAGTCTCCTGTTCGATGCAGCAACAAAGCTGGAAATTTCAGCCCAGATCCTGTCAAACTGTTACTTTGTCTCCAGGTCTGATCAGTAATTTCTCTGCTTCCTTTTCTATCTCTTCCAGTTAACTTGGTGGCGATTGTGATCCTGTCCCGAGGAAAGTGCGGTCTCTCCAAATGTATCACTGTCTACCTGGTGGGAATGGCAGTGGCTGATTAGAATTAGAATTAGAACATTACAGCGCAGTACAGGCCCTTCGGCCCTCGATGTTGCGCCGACCTGTGAAACCATCTGACCTACACTATTCCATTTTCATCCATGTGTCTATCCAATGTCCACTTAAATGCCCTTAAAGTTGGCGAATCTACTACTGCTGCAGGCAGGGCGTTCCACGCCCTTACTACTCTCTGAGTAAAGAAACTACCTCTCACATCTGTCCTATATCTATCACCCCTCAACTTGAAGCTATGTCCCCTCGTGTTTGCCATCACCATCCGAGGAAAAAGACGCTCACTATCCACCCTATCTAACCCTCTGATTATCTTATATGTCTCTATTAAGTCAACTCTCCTCCTCCTTCTCTCCAACGAAAACAACCTCAAGTCCCTCAGCCTTTCCTCGTAAGACCTTCCCTCCATACCAGGCAACATCCTAGTAAATCTCCTCTGCACCCTTTCCATAGCTTCCACATCCTTCCTATAATGCGATGACCAGAACTGCACGCAATACTCCAGGTGCGGTCTCACCAGAGTTTTGTACAGCTGCAGCATGACCTCGTGGCTCCGAAACTCGACCCCCCTACTAATAAAAGCTAACACACCATATGCCTTCTTAACAGCCCTATTAACCTGGTTAGCAACCTTCAGGGATTTATGCACCTGGACACCAAGATCTCTCTGTTCATCTACACTACCAAGAATCTTCCCATTAGCCCAGTACTCTGCATTCCTGTTGCTCCTTCCAAAGTGAATCACCTCACACCTTTCCGCATTAAACTCCATTTGCCATCTCTCAGCCCAGCTCTGCAGCCTATCTATGTCTCTCTGTACCCTACAACATCCTTCGGCACTATCCACAACTCCACCGACCTTAGTGTCATCTGCAAATTTACTAACCCACCCTTCTACACCCTCTTCCAGGTCATTTATAAAAATGATCTCCTGGTCATTATCTCTGATCCAATAATAAACTGCATTGTTGTAATTTATTTGCCAGATTCATTCCTGAGAATTACTCCCGTGTGTAGTCTCATTGTCGTTCTGCTTCACGCAACTTCAGGTGTTTCTGTCTGGCTCACAGTCGCTTTCACCTTTGATCGATTTGTGGCCATTTGTTGTGAGAAGCTGAAAACAAAATATTGCACCGAGAAAACGGCGGCTGTGGTGCTAGGGATAGTGAGTGTGCTGGGCTGTTTACAATCTCACCCTTGGTAATTTACACTGGAACAATACTACATTATTGATAATGTTCCCATGGGTTGTGTCCATAAACCGAGCTTCTATACTTCCCCCACATGGGGGGCATTTGAATTGTTTCACTTTATTTTAACCCCTTGTGTCCCAGTCTTTCTGATTTTGCTGCTCAATGTATTTTATTCGCCAGTAAAGTCCGCAGGGGGTTCCGGGACCACAGCAATGGGGTGAATCACAAGGACCCATAGATGGAGAATCGCAGAAAATCAATTATTTTACTCTTCAGTATTTCCAGCAGTTTTTTACTGTTATGGGTGACCTGGGTTGTGTATAACATTTATAGGTGAATTGCAGATATTCGGTATTATTCCTTATACACTGACCCTCACTTTATCACAGATTACACACCAAAGATGCTGCAGGTTCTCAGTTCCTGCACCAACACGTTGTGACCCAGACTAAATTCAGACAGGAGCTGAAGAACGCAGTGAAATACCCTCTCAATCCCATTGTTAAATTAGTGAAATCATAGAAATGGCTGAAGTATTGCATACATTGGAACGACATCCCTTTTCATTTTTCATTTGCTACGCTTCCCACATGACAGAAAGTACATTTTATATTCATAACACTGAGCCCTGAAATGATTTTAAATCGGAATCTGAGATTATATTTTATTGATAGTCTGACCTATTGAGGCGGGACCTGCGCTGCAGAAGATTCATAAACAGCAGATGGAGAGGGGGCAGTAACTGTAGTGAGACAGGGACTCCAGCAGATGGAGAGGGTGAGAGGGGGCAGTAACTGTAGTGAGACAGGGACTCCAGCAGATGGAGAGGGTGAGAGGGGGCAGTAACTGTAGTCAGACAGGGACTCCAGCAGATGGAGAGGGTGAGAGGGGGCAGTAACTGTAGTCAGACAGGGACTCCAGCAGATGGAGAGGGTGAGAGGGGGCAGTGACTGTAGTCAGACAGGGACGCCAGCAGATGGAGATGATGAGAGTGGCAGTAACTGGAATGCGACAGGGACACACGCAGATGCAGATGGTGAGAGGAGGCAATAACTGAGTGAGACAGGGGCACTAGAAGATGGAGATGCTGAGAAGGGCAGTAACTGCAGTGAGAGAGGCAGACCAGCAGAGGGAGATCGTGAGAGGGGTCTGTAACTGCAGTGAGACAGGGACACCAGAAGATGGAGATGGTGAGAAGGGCAGTAACTGCAGTGAGACAGGCAGACCAGCAGATGTGGATGGTCAGAACGGCAGTAACAGCAGTGAGATAGGGACACAGGCAGATGGAGATGGTGAGAGGGGGCAGTAACTGCAGTGAGACAGGTACACCTGCAGATGGAGATGCTGAGAGGGACCAGTAACTAAAGTGAGATACGGACACCAGCAGATGGGGATGGTAAGAGGGAAAGTAACTGCATTGAGACAGGAACACCAGCAGATGGAGATGGTGAGAGGGGGCCGTAACAACAGTGAGACAGGGACACCTGCAGATGGGGATGGTGAGAAGGGGACAGTAACAGCAGTGAGACAGGGCACCTGCAGATGGGGATGGTGAGAAGGGGACAGTAACTGCAGTGATACAGGGACACCAGAAGATGTTGATGGTGAGCGGGGGGGTCAGTAACTGTAGTGATACAGGGACACCAGAAGATGTTGATGGTGAGCGGGGGGGTCAGTAACTGTAGTGAGAAAGGAACACCAGCAGATGCAGATGGTGAGAGGGGGACAGTAACTGTAGTGAGAAAGGAACACCAGCAGATGCAGATGGTGAGAGGGGGACAGTAACTGTAGTGAGAAAGGAACACCAGCAGATGCAGATGGCATCTTTCACAACAACTATTTAGCACTCCATTTGCATTCTGTTCCATGACATCTCTGTCATCTAATCTCTCCCGCTCCATGCTATAGTAGTACTTCTGTCGTGTTGTTCTCTCTCTCCCTTTCACATGCTCAAAGACTTACATTTCTATCTTTTGCCAGTTCTAATGAAGGGTCCCAAACCCGAAACGTTAACTCTGCTTCGTTCTACGCAGATGCTACCGGAAAAAAAACTAATATCGAAGATTGGTTCTACAACACTTAGCATACAGTGTACTGTTCTGGTGCTCATCTTACAAACAGGATATTGCTGCAATGGAGCAGGTGCAATTATTGAAACCAGGATGATACCAGAACTGAGAGAAGTGTACAATTTATTTAATCATTAACCATTTACCATTTTTTAATTTACTGCCCTCATTCTGATCTCGGTATCATGAACACCTGATATCTATGTTCTTCCATTATTGGCTCCTTGCAAGGACACACCTCACTGAGCTGACAGCGGGTCTATGGAAAGGTTACAGTTTTTGACACTTTTAATCATAGATAAGAGTTAATCCATCAAAACTCAATCAGGTACAGACATGAACAATTCAATAAAAGAAAATTCATCCCATGTCATTCAGATAATAAGATTCACCACTCGTGATCCAGAGCTTCTGCAGACCGTGTTGGGGAAACGGGATCAATCAGCACTAAAGTGTGTATGTTCACTATACTCAGTGTAAGAATACATTATTATACAGAGAACTTGAATACTGTAATGTTGCTGTTCCCCTGGTTATCTGTCAATCAGTGGTTGACATATGCTTCTGTTGGATCATTTCAATTGCAAACAGAGCAATCAATGCATTTCATTTCATAAACTAGTCACCACGCAGTTTCAATTAATAGCAAAAATCCTCCCGTTTGCACTATATTATATTCTTATAACAAAAACACAGCTCCACTGTGTGAAGAGAACAGTCACCTAAAATAATCCTTTCAAAACAGGACCATTCCACTCAACTTAGTGACCCACACTGTGTACAATTCTACAGTGACAGATACTCCCAGTAATACATGGTCACTGAGATCACGTCTTCCACTCTGGTTAGTGACACACACACAGTGCAATTTTTCCGATTGGAAGCCTGTGACCAGTGGTGTACCGCAGGGATCAGTGCTGGTACCCCTGCTGCTTGTAGTGTTCATTAATGATTTGGATGTGAATATAGGAGGTATGATCAGTAACTTCACAGATGACACGAAAATTGGTGATGTCATAAATAGTGAGGAGGAAAGCCTTAGATTACAGGACGATATAGATGGGCTGGTAAGTTGGGCAGAGCAGTGGCAAATGGAATTTAATCTTGAGAAGTGTGAGGTGATGCATTTTAGTTTAGTTTAGTTTAGTTTAGAGATACAGCACTGAAACAGACCCTTCGGCCCACCGAGTCTGTGCCGACCATCAACCACACATTTATGCTAATCCTACACTAATTCCATATTCCTACCACATCCCCACCTGTCCCTATATTTCCCTACCACCTACCTATACTAGGGGAAATTTTATAATGGCCAATTAACCTATCAACCAGCAAGTCTTTGGCATGTGGGAGGAAACCGGAGCACCCAGAGGAAACCCACGCAGACACAGGGAGAACAAGGCAAGGGGATATACAATGGATGGTAGCACCCTAGGAAGTACAGAGGGTCAGAGGGACCTTGGTGCACTTGTCCATGGATCACTGATGGCAATAGTACAGGGAGATAAGGTGTTTAGGAAGGCATATGAGATGTTTGCCTTTATTAGCCGAGGCATAGAATATAAGTGCAGGGAGGTTATGATGGAGCTGTAGAAAACGCTAGGTAGGCCACAGCTAGAGTACTGTGTACCGTTCCAGTCACCACACTATAGGAAGGATGTGATTGCACTGGAGAGGGTGCAAAGGAGATTCACCAGGATGTTGCTTGGGCTGGAGCAGTTCAGCTATGAAGAGAGACTGGATAGGCTAGGATAAAAAGAATAAAAGTACTGCAGATGCTGGAAATATGAAACACAAACAAGAAATGCTGGAAATACTCAGCAGCTCTGGTAGCATCTGTAGAGAGAGAAGCAGAGTTAACGTTTCAGGTCAGTGGCCATTCATCAGTACTAGAGAGGATAGGCTAGTGTTGTTTTCCTTAGAGTAGAGAAGGCTGAGGGGGGACCTGATTGAGGTATACAAAATTATGAGGGGCATTGATAGGGTAGATATGAAGAAAGGTTTTCCCTTAGCAGAGCGGTCAATAACCAGGGGCATAGATTTAAGGGGCAGGAGGTTTTGAGGGGATTTGAGTAGATATTTTTTTCAACCAGAGAGTGGTTGGAATCTGGAACGCACTGCCTGAAGGGGTGGTAGAGGCAGGAACCTTCACAACATTTAAGAAGTATTTAGATGAGCACTTGAAACGCCATAGCATACAAGGTTATGGGCCAAGCACTGGAAAATGGGATTAGAATAGACAGGTTTGATGGCCAGCAGAGACACGGTGGGCCGAAGGGCCTATTTCTGTGCTGTATTAACTATATTACTCTATGACTTTAATTCTGCAGTGGCAGATACTCCCAGTAATACATGGACACTGGGGTCAGGTGTTCCACTCCAGTTAGTGACCCACACTCAGTACAATTCCTTAGTGACAGATACTCCCAGTGATACATGGCTACTGTGGTCAGGTGTTATTCTCTGGTTAGTGAACCACATCAGTAAAATTCCACAGTGAGAGATGCTCCCAAAATACGTGTCCACTGGGATCAGGAATTGCACTCTGCTTAGTGATCCACACTCAATACAATTCTGCACTGACTGATAATCCAACAGTATGACCACTGGTGTCAGGTCCGCTCTGGTTAGTGAACCAAACTCCTGATTTTACACTAACTTATACTCCCTATAATACCTTTACTTGGAGGGTTGCCTGCACTGAGTTCTGGTTTCACGTTACCCGATCTTCCACTCAATACAATAACTTGACAATTGAAAAAATATGTTAGTTACAAATGGAGGTTGATCTTCCATGAAACAATGGAACAAAACCACAGGGATAATTCTGGGCATTTGACTTGAGGACATAATAGCACTAATTGTGTGTCTGATTAATGGTATTAATTAGCATGTAACATTCTCAGTCACAGAGTACAAGCAGAGACCACCTCAGAGACAGATTTACATCTCAATATTTATAGTCACTTTCCAGTAACACCAATGACGGCAATGATTGTGAACTATTTCAAACAAATTCTCTGCAAAGCAATCTGTTTCTTCGTGTTGTAGGCAATCTCTCTGAGGCAATACATTCCCAGAGGCTTTAATTTATACCCTAAGGGATCACCACAGGGATATTGAAGTTGCAATATCGTTAAACATATATTCTTTTGAATGAACAGAATATGACAGTGAGTTAATTCCCTCTTGTGATGAACTACATGCATTGCTGAGACTGAATTCAAAAATTCTGATCACAGTCTCAACTAACAGAAATTGGAAATAAAAACAAGAAATGCTGGAACCACTCAACAGGTCTGGCAGCATCTGTGGAAAGAGAAGCAGAGTTAACGTTTCGGGTCAGTGACCCTTCATCAGAACAGACATTTGAAGTTGTATTCTCTGAGCAACCGTATTGTTTAGTTCATAGCCATAAATCCGACGTCTACATCTCATATTGGCTCCTAAATATCCTTCATTTTGCGTTGGCCATTCGGTAATTAAATTCCAATATGGGAGGGCCGCTCTCAGTGCTGATTTCCTGCACGCTGGGATGTGACTGCCCTCTTTAACACTGGATATTCAGTTCTTCAATCAAAGTGTGGAATGTGAGCCTCTGGATTACAGATTTAGAAACTTTTTGAAATGAGGGTTTTAAAATGAACCATTAAACTTGTGTAAATAAGGGTTTCTAATCAATCTTAGCAGGAATAAATTGATAAGTGTGAAGTTGGAAAGTTGGTATGTTGCAATGATCGGTACAAACGTTATATTTCCAGTTTTTTTCTGACAATACAACGTAAATGGAATAGTAGGACATGAGGAGGACACACAATTGCTGCAAATGGGTATGGGCAGGTTAAGTGAGTGGGCAAGAAAATGGCAGCTGGTGATGAAGGGGCATGGATTTAAATCAATTGGTAGAAAGATTAGAGAGGAGATGAGGACAACCGTTTTTCTTTTACCCAGAGGATGATAGCAGTCTGGAACTCACTACCTGTAAGAGTAGAAGAAGCAGAGACCCTCAGCTCGTTTAAAAGGTGTCTGGATCTGCACCTCAAGTGCTGTAACCTGCAGGGCTACCGACCGAATGCTGGGAGGTGAGATTAGGCCGGTTGGCTCGTTTTCTGGCCAGCACAGGCACGATGGGCCAAGTGGCCTCTTTCTGAGCCGTTACATTCTATGATTCTGCAAAACTGAGAAACGTGAGCTTTGGTGGGAAGAAGAGAAAAAGAATAACATTTTTAAAGTTGTGAGAAACTATGAAATGTTTCTGTTCAGAGGGATGTGTGTGCCCTTGTACGCAAATTACAGAAAGATAACATGTAGGTGTAGCAACAATTTGGAAGGCACGTGGGGTGTTGGGAAAGGCAGAGAGAGAGGGTGAGATGCATCAAGAGGGAGTGATAGATAGGGAGAGTTGGAAAGGGTGATATAGAGAGAATAGAAGATAGTGATAGAGTGTTTCAGAGAGAGACAGGGCGAGTAAAAGGAAGAGAAAGAGTGAGAGGGAGAAGGAGAGAGAGAAAGAGAGTGAGAGTAGATGGAAACTTACTCTATGTCTATCCTTTGCTGCACGTGACCTGGGTGTGTTTGTTGGGGAAGTGTAGCAGGATATTTACTCCGTACCTAACCCCCGTGCTGTAACTGTCCTCAAACTGTTGGGAATAGCGTACACGGAGCTTTATTCTCCATGTAACCCGTAGCATAACAGTCCTGGGAAAGGTTAATCTGCCGTATACAACTCTGTATCGGGATGTAATGGAGCAGAGCATGTTCAGTACACAGGGACTAAAAGGAAATGATTCACTCCTGTGTTGGTTCTGTGTGGTCCATATGTTTCTCAGGGTCAGCCGGGAACATGGCGATAGGGGAGAGGCCATTTGGACCATCTAACCTGTGGTTACACCACATCTGGAGCACTGTGTATAGTTCTGGACACTGCATCTTCTCAAGGAGATACTGGCCTTGGAAGAAGTGCAGTGTAAATTCACCAGAATGTTATCTGGATTTCAAGGCAAAATTATGAGGAGAGATTACAAAAACTAGGCTGATATTCCCTGAAACACAAAATGTGAAGAGGGTGGCTTGATAACGGTTTTTAGGATTTTGAAAAGAATTGGCAGGGTTAGATGGAGAGAAATATTTTCCTGTTGGGTTGAGAGTCTAGGACAAGGGGACAAAATATCAGGGCCCGGGGATTTCAGGAGAGAGGTTAGGACGCACTTCTTCACGCAAAGAGTGGTAGAAATGTGGAGCTCTGTCCCACAATTTGCAAGCTCACTTAATAATTTTCATTCTGACAGCGATAGATTTCTGCTTTCCGGGGCTATTAAGGGATACAGAGCAAAGGCACGTAGATGGAATGGGGATGCAGATCAACCATGATCTTATCAGATGGCGGAGGTTGGTCGAGGTGATGAAGAGCCTGCTTTTTGTTCCTATGTTTAAAAGTGAGCTGAGGATTTAAATGTCAGGGGCGGTGGGTGCATCAGAATCCCTCCAATACTGCTACAGTGGAAAGGAGGGCCAGTCCGCCACTCAACAACAAGTTTGCACTTATACATCGTCTTTACCATAGTAAAAATCCCAAGACACTTAACAGAAGCTTCAATCAGAGAGAAATGTGACACCAACACCATAAAGTGATATTAGTACAGATAACCAAATGCTTGGTCACAGACTGAGGTTTTAACGAGCATCCTGAAGAAAGACAGAAAGAGGCAGTGAGGTTTAGGGAGGGAATTCAAGAGCTTCGAGCCAAGGCAGCTGAAGGTATGACCAGCAAATGGTGGAGCGATTGGAACTGGTGTGGGGGGAAGGGGGGCGGCATTTCTGCACTTTGAAGGCTTCATTTGTTACCCATATTTTGAGGGAACTACCCACTCACTTAAACCCAAGCAAACATTTGAGATCGTGCACTCCCTACTCGTCCAACATTAATATTTAAAATAAAGCGTGCCCTTTCTTAGCCACAGTGCAGTCAACACATTTCACTTGAAGAGACATTTCAGAGATTGCAAAGACTTTGCATGGTGAAAGCTCCGGACTTGAAACAACAAAAACAAATTGCCTTTATACAGGGTAATTCACATAGTAGAGACGTCCCAATGTGTTTCACATTGTGAAAGACAGAAATTTGACATCGAGCCACAAAAGGAAGTATTAGGACAGGTAACCTTTTGGTCAAAGGGGTATGTTTTTAAGCAGGAGAGAGCAGGTAGACAGAGACAGAGGTTTATGCAGGGAATTCCAGAGCAGAGGGACAAGCAGCTGAAGGCACAACCGCCAATGATAGAACGATGGAAATGAACATTGTGCAATTGGTCAACATTGGCAGAGGGCGGAGATCTCAGAGGGTAATGGAATTAGCGAGGATTTCAGAGAAAAGCAGATGTGTAGGACTTGAGGAGCTTACAGAGATGGGGGTATAATGTATGTATGCCTCCTTCATGTACATAGAGAAAGCTAATCAGATGCACTGCGATGCAGCGTCGGAGATATTTTGATGCAGAGTCAGCAACCTGGAATACAGAGTCAGAAACACTGATACACATAGTCAGACACACAGTGATACAGAGTCAGACAGACATGGGAGCACATTCTGACACATAGGGAAAAAGAGTCAGACACACTGACAATCTGTGTCATTGTCACACGGATACACAATGGTAATGAGTCCGATATACTAGGATACCGAGCCACATAGACAGGTTGCTGTGTCAGACGTACAAACATTAAGAGTCAGATATGTAGGGGACAGAGTCAGACATACTAGGACACAGAGTCATACAGAAAAAGATACAGTCAGGCTCACAGCATTCAGATTCAGATACTCTGGATTCAGAGTCAGATACACCAGTACACAGAATCAAAAAAATCAGAGATACAGTGTTAGGAAGACTGGGATACAGAGTCAGAAAAACATAGAAGAGTCAGAAACACAGAGATACACAGTAAAACATACTATGATAAATCGTAAGATGCACAGGTTGACAGAGTCAATCTCACTGAGATACAGAGATTGGCACAGATACAGCAAGATACAGACAGATATACAGAAATAGAATAATATAAATGAGATACAGGGTCAAAACACACAGGCATACAGAGTGAGAAAAATGGAATACATGTCAGATACTCACTAATACAGAATGCTACTTGCAGGTATAAAACGTCATACAAATACGGGCTGAATTATCTGGAACACCATGAGATGGGTTCGGCGACAAGGGAACATAGAATTGCAACAGGAGGCGGTGGGTAGGGGAAAGGGTGGAGGTGGTGGGGAGGAGGAAGAGGGTCCGCTGCCCTCCCATTACATCACAATTCCTTCGTGGATGGGATAGATATTTGGTAGTCTTCCTGCCCAGAGACCACTTGAGGCCCTTAAGAGGCCTATTAACAGTCGCTTAAGGGCCTCTTCACACCCTCGTTGGCCCAATAAATTGAGCTGTCCTCCCTGCTGGCTTGTGGGGGGCCTCCTTTGTGGGATGTCTGTGGCACATGGAGGGCATCTACCAGCAAACAATCATTCTCTGTGGACCTCCCTCCCTCTGAAACCAATGCCTACCCTCCCATATCCCAGTGGCAGCTTGGTCCTGTCAACCTCGTCTCACTTACCTGAGGTCTGTGTCTCCAGCCTTGGCCCTGGGTCTTGATGGCAGGCCTCTGTAGTAGTGTCAGTGGCAACCGTTCCAGGGGTGCTGCTTCTACTGCAGAGCTGCCGGCCCTCTGATTGGCTGTTCCAAGCTGCTCTTGAAGGTGAGATTCATTCTTTGAAGGGATGCCATCCCTGCCCAGGATGGTGAATTGTCCTGGTACCTTACAATCGTGCCGTGGGCTCCAAATTACAGAGGTGAGGTTTCCCTCCATTTTGAGGCCGGCGGTGGGAGCCGTGGGGTCAGCAAAAAATTCAGCCCTCTTTGTGTGTGAGTCAGTATCACTCTATAACCCTGTATCTCTATGTTTTTGCCTATATACCTTGGTGTCTGACTGTATTCTTGTATGTCAATCTCGAAAGTCCTGAGTGTCTGACTCCATACTCTGTGTGCCCGACCTTATCTCTGCCCATCTAACTCTGTGGACCTGTGTTTCATAGTTTGTCTGACTTTGTGCCTATTGTGTACAGCGGTGTAGAAATGTTTGCCTGAAGCTATCTCTGTTTCTGACGGGGTATGTCTGTGTATCAACCAATTTAGCCCTTTGTATCTGGTTGTATCTCTATGTGCGTGTTTGGTAACTATGCCGGTCTACCTATCTGTATATGTCTAAAACTTTGAGACTGGCCTTCTCCAGCAGGATAAGGAGTTCGTCCCCAGATGTTCATCTGAAGCCTCTATGGCTAATAAAAGGTCATAAAAATACCGTAAAAGAGACTCAGGATTAGGAAATTCTTTCAGGATTCTGACTATTAGCGCATGAAAAAACGATGGAGAGTTGTGGAACCTGTGTATAAGGCACGTCCACGTGTACCCCTAAACTTCAAATGTAAATGCAAACTTAGATGCAGCAACGGGGGATGCTCCAAAACCCATTAGTAATGCGCAAAGTAGAATGAAATTGTGTTCTGGGTGGGAGACTGGAGAAAAGTGTTGGTGCCTTGCTGAACATGGGAGTTTACCTCAGATTCACTTTGTTTAAAGGTCTTTAATCAATGGTTAGTCTCCAAGAGCCGTCGGGTTTCGGTACAGGCCGAACTGGGGAATTGGTCGTAAAAGTACCCGTGTACAAGAGGCCCTGCACAATAATAGAGTGGACAACTGGTCGTGCACAAGTAACATTGTCCTTCAGGATAGGATATTGCTTACAAGGGTGGTGGTAGGGAGCGGGTGGGGAGGGGGCGCTTTAAAGTGATCCTCGCCTTCTATGTGTCCACAGTCATGTTTGGATCTAGCAAACGCAGGGATCTGCTGCTCAATGATTGACATTACCCGCTGGTCAGAGTGTGTAGGGAATGCATACAGGCAAGCCTTTTTAATCACAAATACTGAATGCGCATCCCATACTTTGATCACTTCTCTTCCTCCTGTCCCAAACCAAATACATCTCTGATAATAATCAGCAACAGCTCCCGTTGTTTCAAACATCACTTCCCAAAAGGCCACGTTCGTCCCTCATACATAAACAAAGGTTCATTGACTGATATGATAGTTTGTTCAACCGAAAGATCCATAAGTGATCCCAAATATGCCACAGCTTGAGCTCCGGTTACCCCTGTAATAGAAAAGCAACCCTTCCTCGCTGCAGCCTGGTGTTCAGGGTATGGGGATTGAATGATGGTCACGGAGGATCCAGTGTCCACAAGCATCATTTGCAGTCTGTCCCCAGGTTGCAACACAGGTACCACTGGATATCCGTTCGCATCTTGTCTGAACCCCACTAAATGAGGGGCCTCATCCCATCAGATCAGGTTATTTGCCTGCCCTTGGGGTGGGTGGCAAGGTGTTTGTGCCATTGTTTTGCTGTCCTATTGTGTGGAAATGAATGTCTGCAATCCGGTGGACAATTTATCGAGGATGCGAATTGCTCCAGCAGCCACCGTTTCCAAATTATTTACTATTTAGCTTCAAGGGCATTTGGTCCCTGGGATGAATAGAGAAGAGGGTCAGTCCATGATCTCGGCCACCCAGCATTAGATCACAGGCCTCGTGCCCCCAGACGTTACAGTAGTTCAGGGGCTCTACAATTCCCAGCTAAATGTCCTGTTCCACCACAATGGTGACATGGCCCCATGCTTCTAAATACAGGGGCTGAAGGGGTAATTGTGGGTCCTTCTGCAGTTCAAACGGGGTTATAATTGAAAGTGGTGGAATTATTGCTGGAGTTGCTAAAGGGACCAAAATGGTGAGATTATTTCTGGGCAATTTATCCGATGTATGCCTTAATGGTCTGTGTTTGTTTTTTGTGTGATACAAAAATTATAGACCTATCAAAGCGAGAAATATCATGAGGTATGAAGTGACATTTGACATGAATTAATTATTTTGATCATTACGTGCAGGTATTAGTATTGGTAATTACATTGTTTCAACTTTTAGCAATAAGGAAAATAAATATGTTTTTTTTAGCATTAAATATTCTCTGTTTATGCACGAATAAGTGCTAAGAAAGATCACCCCACATCAGGCACTCCTGGGTCAGGTACATCATGATCAGAAGGATATTAAAGCAGTCTTTCTTTTCCCCAAAATACATTTGGACCCCAATTTCGTGTGTGTGTCCGGCTGCATGACTAGCGAAGGCTAGGCTCAGGGTTCTCCATGTTCTTGTGTACCTACAACAAACACATTGTTTTATGGTAGTATAATGTTTCCTTTTCTGCATCAGCTATCTTTATGGTTTCTGAAAATATTTGCCAACTTAATACCCAATAATGATTAAGTCTGTGCTTGTGAAGTAAGAACTGTGTTAAAACTGAAAAAAAAAATGTTTTATTAAGCACCTTACAAATACAGAGAAAGTAAAGACTTCTGCTGCATCATAGTGAATTGAACTCCAGTCCAGTATGCTTAAGCACAGTGCTCTGTTCCAGGGATCACCTGAGGACTGAGATTCCAATAGATCCACCTTGCTGCCCCAAGTGAAATAGAGTTGAATTCCAAGCTATACATGGAGTAAGCTGAAGAACCCATCCCAGTTCCTGTGACAACAAGATTTACATGATTTGAGGTAGTTAGACAACACCCCAGTCTACTGTAGGATATTGTAGTGGAGTGATGCTGCTCCTTAGTTTGGGCAAATACTGGCCTATAGAACAGCGCCAATGGAACTTACACCGGCTGTTAGCTGCGAACTGTTCCATTGAGACTGCATTAAAGTCAAGTAGGTAGAATTCACAAGTTAGCCTGGAGAATCCACCAGACTTAATCCCTTGATGTAATGGTGCATGGGTGGAATTCTTGCTTGCTTCCTACCAACCAGAATTCAAAGTGGTAATTTACAGAGGATGGAAGATTGGTTGTGCTGGGCTGAACTCCAGATTACAGCCTCCATCAGGCGCTCTGCCTAACCTCCACTCTGGACCTTGGTCTTAAGTTTATTTCCATTTAGGATTCTAAGCCAATTCAGCTCATTTCACAAGAGATACAGCACCCCAAAGGTTCCTTTGTAAGATATTAGTGTGAACATTTGGGCATTTGCTTGAAAGAAAAAAATGACCTTGAATTATCGGTTGCATTGTGGTATGTGTGATGTATCCTTCTAAATGCTTCAGTGTTATGTAATTTTTCATACATCCACAGGAGTCTTATAGAAGGTGTGGATTACTCTATATTTGCCACCCCAAATTACCACTGAAAATTAATTTGCTTACCAACAAAAGAATCACAAGTATAATATTTCTTCAACATTTTTTTTAACATAGATGATGTGATGATGACAGAGTATGGCTTTTTTGACGACTGATAAAGGCATATTGCTGATGGACACAGCGGGAGTTTTACCCATGCTACAGCAGATTGAGAAATGAATAATGTTGACATTGAGTAACAAAATAAGACTTCAATTTCCCAAGACTGAAATACGTTGCTCAAAATTTTTTAAAAAATCATGGAATTATAATACCTTACAACAGACAGGGAGTCCATTTTGGCTCATTGTGTTTGTGCTACCTCTTTCAGAAAGCTATCCAATTAGCCTCTCACACTGGTCTTTCTCCATAACCCCGCAGATTCTTCCTTTTTAAATATATATCTAATTCCCTTTTGGAAAATTGCGACTGAAAATGCTTCCACTCCCCTTTCAGACAGTACATTATAGATCAATACAATTTATTGCCTAAAAATAAAGTCTTCTTCCCTCTGGTTCCTTTGTCAATGACCGTGTGCTCCAGTTATCAACTCCCTTGCTAGGGGACACTAAAGCAAAGTTCTACAGATGCTGGAAATACTCAGTAGGGCAGGTAGGTTTCAGGCCTGTGACAGTGGCAACAGTTTAACTTTATCTATGCTATCAAAAGCTTTTAAACATTTTTGAACACCTATTAATTCTCAATTAACGGTTTTTGATGTAAGAGCAGCTAACCCAGCTTCTGCATTGGGAACCGTAGAAAGGTAATAATGTTACAGGACTTGTAATTCAACAGCCTGGATGAAAGCTGTGAAGACATGTGTTCAAATGGTAGCTGGAGGAATTTAAATTCAATTAATTAAGCAAATTTGGAATTCAAAAAAATATAGTCTTTTTAATGATGGCAATGAAACTACCGGATTTTTGTAAAAACCCATCCTGGTCATTGATGTTCTTTAGGGAAAGAAATCTGCCGTCCTTACCTGGTCTGGCCTACATGTGACTCCAGAGCCACAGCAATGTGGTTGAATTTTACCTGCCTTCAGAAATGGCCCAAAGGCCCTTTTAAAGTCCTCCTCACTAACATCTGGAGACTTATACCAAAATTGGGAGAGCTGTTCCCACAGACTAGTCAAGCAACAGCTTGACATATTCATAGTCACAGCAAATTTCCCAGACTGCTCCAGCAACCTCTATCAGCGCAGATCCACCGGAGGCAGCGGACACAGCAATATACAGTCGGGAAAGAGTGGCGCTGCGTGTCCTCAACATTGTCTCTCGCCCCCATAAATTCTCGTGGCATCAAGTCAAACATGGGCAAGGAAACTAAGTGCGAAGCAGGGAGTTTGGTAAGTTAGTGAATTTTAAGGGTTAATCTCTCAAGACTAGTTTTTGTTTTGTTTACATCTAACGATTAATTGAAATTCCTTTTTCTGTTCAGCGATAAGTTAGGTTTCTTGCAGTTTTAAACAGGGATATACTAACACTCTGAGAGTAGCTGTAGCTTGTTAATTATGTAGCTAGCTTAAACTGGTGTCTGAGCTTTAGCTGAGCTCTAGGAGGGCTGACACAGCATTACTTTCAGAGTATAAATTGAGGGGACTCTCAGTGTTGCTTGTTTGCACTGAGTGCTGCTGGATGGCACAGAGTGTGAAGGAGGGAATTTGGTAATTGAGGAAGAAGGGGGAACTATAAATTAAGAAGAAGATAAATGTGAGTGCACCGAGTATAAGGTGGGAGTTTGGTGCATGAGGGAGGGGCTCCGTTCTTTCTTTCTTTCTTCTACCTTTTGTCCAGTATCTGCCCCTCCCTTCAGTACAGGGGAAGAGGTTGATTGGTGAGTAACTGGTAAGTTATTTTACTGCTCATTGTAATAAAAAGTTTTTAAAGTTACATTATGGCAGGTCAGCTCAGCCAAGTGGAATGTATGTACTGTGGTATGTGGGAAGTCATGGATGCTCCACGTATCCTAGATGAACACATCTACAGGAAGTGTCACTGGCTGCAGAAGCTTGAGCTCCGGATTTTGGAAATCGAGCGGCAGCTGGAGTCACTGTTGTGCATCCGTGAGGCAGAGGACTATGTGGATAGCATGTTTAGGGAGATGGCCACACCACAGGTCAGGAGAAGGCAGGCAGAGAGGGAATGGGTGACACCAGGCAATCTAAGAGAATCAAGCAGGCAGTGCAGGAGTCCCCTGAGTCTATCTTGCTTGCTAATTGGTTTTTCATTTTGGACACTGGTGAGAATGATGGTTCCTTGCGGACTGCAGTCAGAACAAAGTCCGTGGCACCACAAGTGGCTCAGCTGCACAGGAGGTGAGCAGGAAGAGTGGAAGAGCAATAGTGATAGGGGATTCGATAGTCAGGGGATAAGACAGGTGTGTCTGTGGTAGTAAACGTGACTCCAGGATGGTGTGTTGCCTCTCTGGTGCCAGGGTCAAGGATGTCATGGAGCAGTTGCAGGACATCCGTCCAGGGGAGGGCGAACAGTCAGAGGTCATGGTCTACATTGCTACAAATAACTTTGGTAGGAAGAGTGAGCAGGCAGTCAGAGAGGGGATGGGTGACACCAGGCAGTCTAACTTAGGTCGTGAAAGCTGATTTGAGGGAGTTAGGAAAAAAATTAAAAATCAGGACCACCAAAGCAGTATCTCAGAATTACGTGCGAGTGAGCATAGGAATAGGAGGATTGATCAATTCAACATGTGGCTGTAGAATTGGTGTAGGAGGGAGGGCATCATATTTCTGAGGCACTGGGACGGGTTCTGGGGCAGGTAGTACCTGTACAAGATGGACAGGCTACACATTAACAGGACCAGGACTAACATCTGCGTGGGGAGGTTTACTAGTGCTGTTGGGAGGGTTTAAACTAGCGTGTCAGAGAGTTGAGAACCTGAGGGGTATCTAAAATTGGAAGGAAGTAAAGCTGGTAACAGGAGGTAGAAAAGTAGCAAGTGAGATTAGAAGGCAGGTGAAGGAAAAGAGAGCATCAACTAGGTTTACAATGCAGAATGTCAAGAAGACAAGATTAAGGGCACTCTACCTGAATGCACGCAGAACTTGCAACAAGGTAGATGTCTTAAAAGCCCAATTAGAGGTATGATCCAATTGCCATAACAGAAACGTGACCAAGACTAGGAACTGAGTATTCAAGGATATTCGACATTTAGGAAGGGCAGGCAAAAAGGAAAAGGAGGTGGTGTTGCGCTGATAATAAGGGATGGGATCAGTACATTAATAAGGGAGAATCTCAGATCAGAAGAACAAAATGCGGAATCTGTTTGGCTTGAGCTAAGAAACAGCAAGGGGAAGCAAACATTGGTAGCAGTTGTATCTAGGCCACCAAATAATCTTGGTAGTGTGGGGCATGCTATTAATCAGGAAATTAGAGAAGCATGTAGCATGAGTAATACAGCAATCATGGGTGACCTCAATATGCATATAATAGACTGAGTAAACCGAATGAGCATTAATCCTGCGGAGGACGAGATTCTGGAGTGAGTCAGGGACGGTTTTCTGGAGCAGAATGTCGAGGAACCAACTAGCGAACAGGCTATTTTATATCTAATATTATGTAATGATAAAGGACTAATTAATCATCTTGTTGTAAAAGAACGTTTCGGGATATGTGGCCATAATATGAAAGAATTTTACATTATGTTTGAAAGTGAGGTAGTTCAATCTGAAGCCAAGGTGTTCAATTTGAACAAAGGAGATTATAAAGGTATGAGGGGCAAACTGGCTGAGGTGGATTGGGAAAATACATTAAAAGGTACGACAGTACATAAATTGCCCCTCGTATAGGCAGGTGGTAGGGGAATTGATGGAAGGTGGGGATATGAGAGGGTAATGGGATTAATGTAGGATTAGTATAAATGGGTGGTTGATGGTCAGCACAGACTCGGTGGGCCTAAGGGCCTGTTTCGGTGCTGTATCTCTAAATAAATAAATAGGTCTTGTTGCTTGTGAGCACAAACTTCTTCAGCATGTGCGAAGTTCTGAATGATACTGAACATTGTTCAATCATCAGCGATCATCCCCTGTTCTTACCTTATGAAGGTTTTTTTCTTAATTCGTTCATGGGGTGCGGCCATCACTTGCAAGGCCAACATTTATTGCCCATTCACAATTGCCCTTGAGAAGGTGGTGGTGAGCTGCCTCTTGACCGGTGGAGTCCATGTGGGGTAGGTGCACCCACAGTGCTGTTCGGAAGAGACTTCCAGGATTTTGGCCCAAGGACAGTGATGGAACTGTGGTATAGTTCCAGGTCAGGATGGTGTATGGCTTAGAGGGGAATCTGCAGGTGGTGGTGTTCCCATGCATCTGCTGTCCTTGTCCTTCTAGGTGGTAGAGAGCACGGGTTTGGAAGGTGCTGTTGAGGGAGCCTTGATGCGTCTTTGATGAAGCAGCTGAAGCTGTTTGGGCCTAGGACACTATCCTGAGGAACTCCTGCAGCAGTGTCCTGCGACTGAGATGATTGAACTCCAACAACTAATTTGTTTGTGTTTTTATTTCTTCATCTATTCCCTGTCTTAGTTTCCAGAATCATAACACGGCTGGGGGCATTTTTGGAGATGCGATTTATTTGATACTTTTTCAACGGAAACCCAGACAGACTGATTGAAATTGTATTTTGAATCCGATTGCTGATCCTGTGTTTTCCTGTTCTATTTTGTTCGGCTTGCACATTCTCAGTGGAGAAGACAGAGGGAGGGAGGAAACATCCTGTTGCAGACACACATTAACTGTATCAGCAAATTTCTTGAGAAGGAAAGACTTGCATTTCTGCAGAGCTTTTCATGACCAAAGGCCGTCCAGAAGCGCTTTACAACCAATGAAGTACTTTTGAAGTATAGTCACTGTTGTAATGTAGGAAATTGCTAAACTTTCGAACGGTTTGTTCTACATTGTCAGACGTCCTCATACAGGCAAAGTGTTACGGGAGCACATGTGTGGCTCTGTGATGCAATAGATAGTTTGTTGGACTTCTACCTTAACAAGAGGTAAGTAATTCAAATATTGTGTGTTTGAACCACACCAGAGTCATTTTTTCGATCAATTTCTCTATCCACAGATGCTACCTGACCTGCTGAGTATTTCCAGCATTGGCAGATCTTATATTAGAGTGAGCGATGCATGGCCAGTTCCTCTCTGTCCTTCCTAACCTTCCAGTGCTTTCTGTAAGATAGCGGTTTTCATGTTTGCTTTATACGTGGAAAGTTCTCACTTCATTTCCAGATGACAACAGTATAGAATCATAGTCTGATCCACCCACCAGCTGAAAAGTCAAGAGTGAGCCTGCCTCCGCCGGCCAGGGGAGCCATGCTGGGATTTTTCGCTCCGCAGGCCCTGGATTGGCTTTGGGTGGGACTTCCACCTCCTTGATGCAGGAAACACTGCCTAATGGAGCTGCCGACCAATCAGCGCAGCCAATCTTAGTCCCAGCAGCGCCACCGGGAGTAGTGGCCACTACTGGGACTACACATAACCATCGCAGGCAAAGTGAAGGATGGCCTTCAGGTACGTTTTCGGAGCCTCGCCGGTGACAAACGGCTGGCCCGGTCGGGCAAGGGGCGGGCCGATTAAGGAGGCAGAGGGAGTGTTGTGCTGTGGGGGCGATAGGGGCTTTTGGGAAGCCCTCCATGAGGCAGGGGTTGCCCAATCAGGAGAGCACCTTCCCCCCCAACCACAAGAAGGCCGCCAGGTTTTACCAGACTGTCACAAGGATCAGTGCTCGAGCCTTAGCTATTTACACTCTGTATTAATGACTTAGACAAACAGATAGAGAGCAATGTATCCATGTTTGCTGATGATACAAAGCTAGGTGTGAAAGTAAGGTGAGAGGAGAACACAAAGAGGCTGTAAAGAGATGTAGACGGGCTGTGAGAGGTAGCAACGAGGAGGCAGATGGAATATAATGTGGGGAAGTGGGAGGTTATTCACTTTGTTCGTTAGAATAGAGAAACAGATTGTTTTAAAGCATGAAACTTCTGAATGTTGATCTTCAGGAAGACGTGGATGCACACTTTATAGGAACATGGCAATTTAGCATGAAATTAGGAAGGCAAATTGTGTATTGGCCTTTATTGCAAGGGGATTGGAGTATACGAATAAGGAAGTCTTGATACACCTGTGTAGGTCTTTGGTGCGACCACACTTGAAGTATTTTGAAAAATCGGCTCTCTATATCGAAGGAACGAAGTACCTGCCTCGGACGCAGTCCAAAGAAGCTTCAGTAGATTCGTCCCTAGGATGGCAGGAATTTTCCCATGATGAGAGGCTGAGTAAATTGAGCCTACACTCTCTGAAGATAATATGAAGGAGAGGTGATCTCATGTCTAGGTTCTGCTAGGGCCACTCGACTCCTGACTTCATTGCAGCCTTGGTCCAAACATAGACAAAGAGCTGTACTGAAGAGGTGAGGTGCAAGTGAATGCCCTTGACATCAAGGCAGCATGTGGCTCAGTATGGCATCAAGGACCCCTGGCAAAATTGAAGTTAATAGGGTTTGGAGGGAAAGCTCTTCACTGGTTAGAGTCATACTTAACACAAAGGAAAATGGTTGTAGTTGCCGATCATCATGGAGGTCAATCATCTCAGCCCCAGGAAATCGCTGCGGGAGTTCCTCACGATAGTGCCCTCGGCCCCAACATCTTCATCTGCTTCATTAATGACACATGAAGGCTCCTTCAACAGCACCTTCCAAACGTGAGACCTCTACCAAATAGAAGGACAAGGACAACAAATGTATGGGAACACCATCACCTACAGGTTCCTCTCCAAGCCACACACCATCCTGACCTGGAGCTATATCAAAGTTCCTTCACTATCCTTGGGTCAAAATCCTGGAAGTCACTTCCTAACATCACTATGGGTGTACCTAAACCCTCATGGACTTCAGCGGTTCAAGAAGGCAGCTCACCACCACCTTCTCAAGGGCAATTAGGGATGGGTAATAAATGTTAGCCTGGCCAGTGATAGCCACAACCCATGAAAGAATTAAAAAAAATACCTTCAAAAGATAAAAACTAGGGATGTTCGCTGATGATTGTACAATGTTCAGTATCACTCACAACCCCTCACACGCTGAAGATGTTTGTGTTCACATGCAGCAAGACCTGGACAACTATGAGTCTTGGGCTGGGAAGGATCAAGTAACATTCGACCACTCAAGTTTCAAACACTGAAAATCTCCAGCAAGAGAGAATCTAACCACTTCACCATGACATTCATGTGCATGTCCACAGGTCCCTGAAGGTCAGGTAGATAGATTGGTAAACAGGGCCAATGGAATGCTTTCCTTTATTGGCAGATGTACAGTATTCAAAAGCAATGACGTAATGCTGGAACTGCATAAAACTCTGGTTAGGCCACAGCTGGAGTATTGCGTAAAGATCTTGTCACCACATTACAGGAAGGTCATAATTACTCTGTAGAGAGTACAGAGGAGATTTAAAAGAATGTTGCCAAGTTTTAAAAGTTGCAGCGATGAGGAAACATTGGATAGACTAGGATTGTTTACTTTAGAACCGAGGAGGCTGAGGGATGACTTAATTGAGGTGTACAACATTATGAGGGGCATCGATAGAGTAGACAGAATGGACTTGTTTCCCATAGCAGAGTGGTCAATTGCCAGGGAGCACAGATTTAAGGTGATTTGTAGAAGTATTAAAGGAGACATGAGGATTTTTTTTTTCACCCAGAGGACTGCTCTATAATGGAGCAGATTTTTTCCAGTCAGCTGGTAGAACCAGATCTCTTCCTTTATTTAGCTTTTCTACTGCTCATGCTCACAGCAAAGGCTGTGGAGCGGTGTTCAAACTGACCGTACGTGACCAGGAAGTCCTCCTCAGATTAGTTCATTGTCAAGACCTCGTGCAATGATTGGATGATCATGTCAGTCATTAGATGTTTCTTCTTCTTCCATGGCCTCCTTGTCTCGAGGACAATGGGTAAGCACCTAGAGGTGGTTTGCGAAGCAGCGCCTGGAGTGGCTATAAAGGCCAATGATAGAGTGACAGACTCTTCCACAGGCGCTGCAGATAAAATTAGTTGTTGGGGCTTTTACACAGTTGGCTCTCTCATTGCACTTCTGTCTTTTTTTCCTGCCAACTGCTAAGTCGCTTCGACTCGCCACTCTTTAGCCCCGCCTATATGGCTGTCCACCAGCTCTGGCGATGACTGGCAGCTACTCCACGACTTGTAGTCAATGTCACAGTACTTCATGTCGCGTTTGCAAATGTCTTTGAAGTGGAGACATGGACGGCCGGTGGGTCTGATACCAGTGATGAGCTCACTGTACAATGTGTCTTTGGGGATCCTGCCATCTTCCATGTGACTCACATGGCCAAGCCAACTCAAGCACCACTGACTCAGTAGGGTGTATATGCTGGGGATGTTGGCTGCCTTGAGGACTTCTGCGTTGGAGATACGGTCCTGCCACCCAATGCCAAGGATTCTCCAGAGGCAGCGAAGATGGAATGAGTTGAGACGTCGCTCTTGGCTGACATATATTTTCCTGGCTTTGCTGCCATAGAGCAATGTACTGAGGGCACAGGCTTGAAACTCTCGGAATTTTGTGTTCTGTGTCAGTGCGCCATTTTCCCACATGCTCTTGGCCAGTCTGGACTTAGCATCGGACGCCTTGCCCATGCGCTTGTTGATTTCTGCATCGAGAGACAGGTTACTGGTGATCGTTGAGCCTAGGTAGGTGAACGCTTGAACCACTTCCAAAGTATGGTCAACGATATTGATGGATGGAGCATTTCTGACGTCCTGTACCCATGATGTTCGTTTTCTTGAGGCTGATGGTTAGGCCAAATTCGTTGCAGGCAGCCGCAATCCTGTTGATAAATCTTCTGTGTGGAATTTCAATGCAGTCACTAGCTTCACGTTCCCAAAATTCCCGCAGGAGTACGTTAACAGGTGTAAATGAGAAGACACTCGTGGGAGTGTTAGCAGTCACTGCAATAACAATTTAACACACAAGCTCAACACCGTGCTGCTACTGACTGTGCTTATTTCACAGACCCCCTGGTGGAGAGTATCTGCAGACACATAGGAGTACAAGGATCTCAGTGTGAGAATCAGTATATTAGGAGAAGAGATCGAAATCGAGGTCAGAGAATAGGGTTTAATGAGGGGATGGAGATGGAGGGAGCATTAGGAATGGTTTCCGAGAGTAAACCTCAGTCTGCTAAAGACATGGCCGCTAATTGTAGCATGGTGGTTATGTTTCTGGTTTAGTGACCAAGTGGTCTGGCCTAATGCTCCAGAAAAAAAAAAACGAGTTCAAAACCATGATAGCTGGGAAATTTAAATTCAGTAAATTAAATAAATCAGGAATAAAAATCTCGTGCAGCTATGGTAACCATGAAACAACAGGACTGCTGCAAAACCGATTTAGTTCACTAATGTCCTAAAGGGGAGGAAATCTGCCATCCTTGTCCAGTCTGGCCTACATATAAGTCCACACCAACGAGAGTGTGGCTGACTCTCAGCTGCCCCTCTGAAATGGCTGAGCAAGACACTCAGTTGTAAAGAAGGTGCAGCAATATCACCTTCTCAAGGGAAATTAGTGATGAGAAATAAATACTGGCCATGCCAGTGATGCAAAGATCACGTGTATGAAGGAACAAATGTGAGTTGAAGAGAGTGGAGGATAGTAAAGTACAACAACAACAAGGTGCATTTATATAACGCCGTTAACATTGCAAAAGATCTCAAATAGATCACGGAGCTATAATCAGACAGAAAATACACTTCAGCCAAGGTAGGAGCTATTCAGCGGAGTCACCATGATCTCAGTCAGAAAGATGTTTGGATGTACTGAAAGGAGGAGAGGACTGGAAGATGGATGGATTAAGGAGGGATTCTAAAACATCAGGCCTAGATGACTGAAGGCACAGTTGACAATTCTGGAGCACAAGCAGCCACAGCACAAGGTATAGAAAAATTGGAGGGTGGAGGTGTTGGGATTTCAGGGCTGGAGGAGGTTACACAAATCGGGTTGGGGAGGGCAGGAAGGATTAAAATATGTGGATGGATAACACTGAGGCACTGGTAGTTGTCGAGAGAGATGGTGTGAAGGGGTAAAGTGGGTGTTGTCAGTGTACATACAACAGCTGATCCCATATCTGCAGATGAAAGATCCAATGGGAAGCTTGTAGATAAGCAGGAAGAGATGCAGCAGGACAGATCCTTGGGAGTTACCAAAGGTGATGAAGAGGAGAAGATATTGCTGGAGATTCTCTGGCTCCAATCAGACGTGTAAGAGTGGGAACAAGCAAGTAAATTCTCACCAAGAGGCCAGTGACAGGGAATGAAGAGGCGATGGATTGGACGAGAGGACAGAGAGTCTGGGATTAACTAATGGATTGAGATTTTCAATGCCTGATGGGATGAGGCAGGGGAGGAGGCTGATGACGTTATGGAGGCAGAAAGAGATGTCTTGTGTGACGGAGAGGATAAGAGATCAGAATCCCTGGACTGGGGTGAATAGGGTTCAGAGGTTACAAAGCATCATACTCAGCCTGAGACAACAACCAGGAGGGGGGATGGAATCAGTGACAAAGGTGAGGAGTTTGTGTTGGGTGGAGGTTTCACGCTTCCCCGTATTTAATTGAAGCAACTTGCAGCTAATGGGAAACAAACTGTTACAGTCTGATAGCACAGAGGCAGTGGAGGGTCGAGAGAGATGGTGGCGAGCTGGAGATAGGTGTCGTCAGCACACATGTGAAAGATGACCCCATGTCTGTAGATGATGTGGCCAGTAGACAACATGTGAAAGAGGAGGGAGTCAGAATGGAAAGTTCAGATACTCCAGAGGTAACGGTGTTACGGTGTTGGTGTGGCAGGAGAAGCCTTTGCAGGAGGTGTTCTGGCTACAATCTGATTAATAAGACTGGAACGAAGCGAGGACAGTCCCACTAAAAAGAGGCTAATGTCAGAGGTATGGCGAGATCACGGGTACATTTACAGGAGGCGGTGGAGATGGGGAGACGTGATGCTGTGGAGGTTTTTAACCCAAGGATAAGAATGTCAACTTTAAGGTGTTGGGGGACTGAGTGCCAATGTGGGTCAGTGAGGGTGATGGTGATGGGTGAGTGGGACTTGCTGAGGGCTGGACATGGACAGCAGAGTTTCAGGTCAGTTGACATTAATGGAAGGTGAAGTTTGGGAGGCCTGTCAGGAGTGAACTGGAGGAATGGAGTCACAAGATGACCCATCTCTAATTTTGCTGGAGCCATGAACCAATTTAGAATGAACAGGTAAACATCTGCAGTGAAATAGCAGAGATAGGAGTGTCAATAGGGCATGTTAAGTATACAACACCTAATTTCACCCACAGTCATTTCTAGGCTATGATCCTGAACGTGGCCTTTAACTATCCCCGTGTCAGAGACTCAAAGTTAACATTTTAACTGGAAAATTGGATGAACAGAGTGAAACGTGTTCGTTTTGCCCTGGAACTGCACATAAATCATTGACATTTATCATTGATTTTACAGGAGTGAACATGGTCAATAGAATTATATGAAAACTCTAAATTAAGTTACTCATTATTGTGGAATCAGTCTGTATAAATACGGCTTTCAGCTTTATTCCTGATGGACGTCTAACTAAGATAATGCCCTGGACATTGAGATATTTGTGTTTTATCCAACTCATTATTTACATCAGAGTCAAAGCTGCTGATGTAATTTGTTAGTTCAAGTGATTGTAACCAATAGTAATGATCAGGAGTTTAACCGTGTCACAGGGGACTTATTCACTGTATAAATAAGGACCCATTCGAATGGATCAGCTCACAGTGCCTGCCAGAGCTGTAAGTTCCAAACCAACAGAAATCACTACTTCTCACAGAAATGGGATTTTCACTATTCCATCAGATGCAAATTAACACATTCATCACCCACATGCACATACTCACAGACGCCGAATATAGATTGATTCTCCGGATATGGGTGCCGCTGGTAAAGACAGAAGTAATCGCCTATCCTTAATTCTCCAGAGAGGAGGTGGTTTTTTGGCCTTCCTTCTTGAACAAAGTTGCTTTCTCTTCTGGTGAAGGAGCTCCCACAGTGGCTGAAATTAGGGAGCATCCCACTTGTGCAACCTTCCATGGTTGAATAGTCTGTCAACACTTACTGCCTGTTTTCACAGATGAACACTGAGATACTTGAATTAGGGAAACGAAGGAAGATATGATCAGAACGAAAGGTGATATATTTCGATGCATATCTATTTTAAACAAGCTATAATCTGATTGCTGCAGCTGATGGCCACAAATGCCGCTGGCAATGTTGAAGGAGACGGAAACGATTGGTTCATTCTTGTCTCCTCCCAGATCATCCTCATCAATAATGGTATCGCTGTTCCTCACTTGCTGCCAATTTGTAAGTTGAAGGGCACAGCAAATATTGCAACAAACAAGCTTCGAAACAGCACTGGATTCAATACTGACCGTTCCCAATGAAAGAAAGACAATTCCAAGTTTAAAACCATTAATCCTTTTTTGTAATGTTGCCCAGGTTTGACACTTTTACCCCCAAATCCACTCAGTACGATATGTCACCATGTGGTGCAGCACCATGATGGAGCCCGGCTCCTCCACTCCTGCGAGACAGAAATGGCATGCTGAATAAGAGGTAAATGGGGACGGATAATGGGGAACGGTAAAATAGGGACGGGCAAGTTACACAGGAGTAATGGGGAGGGGGAGGGGCGAGTATGGATACAATAGGTTAGGCATATTGAGTGGGGTGGTGGCAGAGTAATGGGTGAGCACCAATTGGTGGGGAGGGGTGGAGTAATGGGGAGAGGCAATGGGTGGCATGGGGAATAATGGGAGAGGGGCAATGAGGGACTGAGTAATGGGGATGGGCAATGGATTGGTGTGTGGATTGGTGTGAGGGATTATGGAAGGGCAGTGGGTGAGAGCGGGAAAAAATGGGAGGGGATGAAGTAGTGGTGTTTTTCCCCTTACAGGGGGAACCATTAAAATCATGGCTCAGTGGCCCACATGAAGTGATTAAAAGAGCAGGTAAGGTTGATTACTTGATTGACACTTCTGATCCAGTTGTGTCACATCAATATGTCAAGGCAATATTACCACAGGGAGGAGGAGAAGCCAGTTCAGGTATGTCAGGTAATCGGGACTTTTGAGAGGGAAAAGGATAGTGAGGATGAGGAAGAAGGAGGCCGAGGAATTTCTCGGGTTGAATCTCCAACTATTAGATCAGCACATACAGAATAGCTGGGAAAATTGGACAACATGTTTTGGCACTTAGAGGCAAAACAACGTGAAAGCTGAACCAGGTTTTTCACAACGTTTAAAAGAGTTTGCAGGGATAAATCAGGATGTGCAACCTTAACCACACATGATGTGGATGTAGCGGAATCCATTCCTTTAAAGCAACACCCTTAGTGATTAAATCCGGACAAACAGGCACATTAAAAGCAGAATTCCAATATATTCTGGAAAACAACTCGATCGAACTTCGTCAAAGCAGTTTGAGTGCACCAGTCGTTCCAGTACCTCATTCTGACCGGCCAACTCAGTTCTGTATAGATTACAGAAAAGTTAATGTGTTAATGAAGGCAGACTCCTGCACAATTCCGGGTTTAGAAGCCTGAAGCTCCAGAGTAGGCAGTGCCAAGTTTCTTACCAAGATCGACTTCAGTGCTGCACTGTCAGGGGGTCAGTACTGAGGCAGTCTTGCACTGTTCGAGGGTGGAACCGGAGTGAGTGCAAAATGGTCCGAGGGCCAGTACGGAGGTAGTGCTGCACTATCACAGGCTCAGTACCGAGTGACGACTGCACTGACATTGTGTCAGTACTGAGGGAGTGTCGTAGTGTCTGAGGGAGTGTCGTAGTGTCGGAGGGGCAGAGCAGGGGATGTGCCACCCTGTCGGTGGGTCATTACTGAGGGAGTGCCGCACTGTCGGAGGGTCAGTACTGACGGAGTGCCATACTGTCAGAAGGGCAGTACTAAGGGAGTGCCATACTGTCGGAGGGTTAGTACTGAGGGAGTGCCAAACTGTGGGAGGGTCAGTACTGAGGGAGGGCCATATTGATGAGGGTCAGTGCTGAGGGAGTGCCATAATGTTGGAGGGTCAGAACTGAGGGATTGCCACACTGTCGGATGGTCAGCAATGAGGGAGTGCCACGCTGTCGGAGGGTCAGTACTGATGGAGTGCCGCACTTTCAAAGGGTCAGTACTGAGGAAGTGCCATACTGTCGGATGGTCATTACTGAGGGAGTGCCGCACTGTCGGAGGGTCAGTACTGAGGGAGTGCCACACTACTGGAAGGTCAGTACTGAGGCAGTGCCGTACTATCAGAGGGTTAGTACTGAGGGAAAGCCACACTTTAGGAGGGTCAGTACTGAGGGATTGCTGCACTGTCGGAGGGTCAGTATTGAGGGAGTGCCGAACTGTTGGAGGGACAGTACTGAGAAGGTGTTGCACTGTCGGTGGATCAGTACTGAGGGAGTTCTGCACAGTCGGATAGTCGGTACAGAGGGAGTGCCGCACGGTCGGAGGGTCAGTACTGTGGGAGTGCCTTAATGTCGCAGGGTCAGGGCTGAGGGAGTGCCATATTTTCAGTAGGTCAGTACTGAGGGAGTGCCACACGGTGGGAGGGTCAGTAATGAGGGAGAGCCGTACTGTCGGAGTGTCGGTACTGAGGGGGTTCCGCACTGTCGGAGGGTCAGAACTGAGGGAGTGCCATACTGTCCGTGGGTCAGTACTGAGGGAGTGCCATACTGTCGATGGTCAGTACTGAGGGAGTGCCATACTGTCGGAGGGTCAGCACCGAGGGATGGTCATACTGTCGGAAGGTCAGTACTGAGGGTGTGCTGCACTGCTGAAGGGTCAGTACTGAGGGAAAGCAAGACTGTCGGAGGGTCAGTACTGAGGGAGTGCCATACCATCGGAGGGTTAGCACTGAGGGATTGCCGCATCTGTCGGTGGGTCAGTACTGAGGGATTGCCATACTGTCGGAGGGTCACTACTGAGGGAGTGCCATACTGTCCGAAGGTCATTACAGAGGGAGGGCCATACTGATGTTGGATCAGGACTGAGTGAGTACCATACTGTTGGAGGGTCAGTAGAGAGGGAATGCCGCACAGACGGAGGGGGCAGTACTGAGGGAGTGCTGCACTTTTGGAGCGTCACTACTGAGGGAGTGCTGCACTGTTGGAGCGTCAGTACTGAGGGAGTGCCTTAATATCGCAGGGTCAGGGCTGAGGGAGTGCCATATTTTCAGTAGGTCAGTACTGAGGGAGTGCCATACTGCCGATGGTCAGTACTGAGGGAGTGCCATACTGTCGGAGGGTCAGCACCGAGGGTTGGTCATACTGTTGGAAGGTCAGTACTGAGGGTGTGCTGCACTGCTGAAGGGTCAGTACTGAGGGAAAGCAAGACTGTCGGAGGGTCAGTACTGAGGGAGTGCCATACCATCGGAGGGTCAGCACTGAGGGATTGCCGCATCTGTCGGTGGGTCAGTACTGAGGGATTGCCATACTGTCGGAGGGTCACGACTGAGGGAGTGCCATACTGTCCGAAGGTCATTACAGAGGGAGGGCCATACTGATGTTGGATCAGGACTGAGGGAGTGCCATACTGTCGGAGAGTCAGTAGAGAGGGAATGCCGCACAGACGGAGGGGGCAGTACTGTGGGAGTGCTGCACTTTTGGAGCGTCACTACTGAGGGAGTGCTGCACTGTTGGAGCGTCAGTACTGAGGGAGTGCCATTCTATCGGAGGATCAGTACTGAGGGAGTGCCATACTGTCGGAGGATCAGTACTGAGGGAGGGCCATAATTTCGGAGGGTCAGTACTGATGGAGTGCCATACTGTCGAAGGGTCAGTACTGAGGGAGTGCCATACTGATGGAGGGTCAGTACAGAGGGAGTGTCATGCTATTTTTGGGTCAGTGCTGAGGGAGTGCCATAGTGGTGGAGGGTCAGTACTGAGGGAGTGCTGCACTTTTGGAGGATCAGTACAGGGGGAGTGCTGCACTGTTAGAGGTTCAGTGCTGAGGGAGTGTTTCACTGCAAGAAAGTCGGTACTGAGGGAGTGCTGGACTGTCAGAGGATCAGTACTGAGCGAATGCTGCACTGTCAGATGGTCAGCATTGAGGGAATGCTGCACTCACAGAGTGTCAATACTGAGGGAGCGCTTCACTGTTTTGAGTCAGTACTGTTGGAGAAAATCCAGATTATGCCCAATTGTTGAACAAATTCTCCGGACTCAGACGTTGAGAATAAACACTTTATTGCATGATATCATGGGGTGCGCACCTTTCCTAAAGGCGGTCCAGTGCTACTCCAAAGAGCTACAGATCGCCGTGGACTTATATAGTATAGAAGAGGCAGGGCTAACAGTTTCACAATTAAGTATACACCACAGGACAACCAGAAGACCGCCTACAGCTCTGTGCCCTTTGCAAAGTCCGAGCTCAGTAAAGCGTTAGTTCGAGCAGAACAAGCTATTGTTCCCTATTCAACATACACCCTCTGGATACTATATCTGGCCGTTACTTCTGGCTAGGTTGCACAAACATGATAAAAGCGAAAGAGCCAGCCACGAACAGTCTGCGTTCACTTCCCCAAAATCCATCATGAGCTTGGTCTCGTCCTAAGACAGTTGGTTGTGGTTAGATTAGCTACAAGCTGTGTCCTGTTTTTCTGCTTCTACAAAGTTAAGTAATAATAAGCAAAGCTCAGCAAAATTCTCCAACAATCCCTCCTTTTATCATACCATGATAACCCAGCATCATCATGAGTAGTGGGGAGAGGTAGGGGGCTTAAAGTAGTAATTGAAGTAAAATATCTTTTCCTGCCATCGCGCTGTACCACCCGCAAGGCCAAGCTCGCAATGCATGATTGATTAATCTCAGTTTAAATGTCCCCATAAACTCTGTTCTTAAAATTCTAAAATTCTGTTCTCGCAGTCCCCTCTTGATGCTTCAAAACCCTTTTCGGAATCCTTCCCTTGATCCCACCGAGGTGCCTTTAATGGTCTCTATTTGTCTCGAAACAGCCTTCAACACCCGGAGGGGTCGCACTCAATATGTCGCCTGCATATATCACAAGGGGGCAGCGGGAACTCTGTAAAGGCATAAGATTTGCAGGGGCTTCAAATACTTGCTTACAAAATAAAAGGGTGGAACACTTGTACATTTACCATCTCATTTAAGCATCACTGTTACATCATCGATTGTACAAACATAACACAATTTCATGCTTAAGGTACATTGATCATTCATTAGCTCACTTTAAGTATATATGAAAAGGTTATACAATTACCCCTTTTATGGCATAACTAATTGTCCCTCCTTTTACAGAGTAAGGTCGAACACTAATTGCTTTTCGGGTACCTGTCTAACCTGTGTTCATACATCCTCTTGCATTGCCTAATTAATTTCTTAAGTTGCCAAATTAAGTATGTCACATCTAACACCATGATACCCAAAACCACTATCAGGACATGGGAGATAATTCTAAACCAGGGGTGTATCTGCACGTCTCACCCCCACTTCCATAAGTTCTCCTGCCAGGTAGAATCATTTATCCCGTCAATATCATCTTGTAGCTTCTTCGACTGTTATTCCAGATTGTAGTACACTACAGCAATGACTTCTTGCTGCTGTCTCTCTTCACCCAAGCGTGTGAGCAATGGCTGAATAGTATATTCATAGTCCCGGAGGTAATTTGTCAAATCCTCCTTAATACTTTCTGTCACAGTTATCGTTTCTGTCTTTTGTTCATGTATCTGCACCAACTCCATCTTCCCTATTCGGGTTGGTATTTGTGGGTTGAACCAAAATCTACTTTTGCTCACCGGACAAGTCCGGTTATGTCCATATTGGTACTCCTTCACTGTGGTTGTTTAGCAATATCTCCCCTTTCCAATATAGGCCACATGGGTTAGTCCTGACAATGCTTTCCTAGCTTCCCTGGTGCAATTTACAGTCGTATTAAATCCATATTTTGATTCTGCCGTTTTATATTTAGGATGAGGACATATGATCACCTGGTTTTCCAGATTACACTCAGACAATGGACAATGTTGTTCCAATTACCTCTTTTCCCAATTTCCATAACATAGGGTAAAATATCATTATATTTTATGAATTCTTTTCCCCTTATCATTTTCTCATTACCAATTTCCTGTCTCAACAATTGTTACAGTAATACCTTGCACAACTCTCGGGTCTTCTCAGGGCACCAGTCAGGTAGCTGGATATCTGAGAAAATCAATATTACCGGTACCAACTCAAGCTTTACAATATCATATACAATTTTATTCGTTTTTTATTATCGCAATTCTAGTTTCTGGTCCTGTAGTCAATGCAAGGCAAGGGAGACCAGTCACTTGTGGCTGTTGGGTTGTAACCTTACTCGTCGGTAATTCGAATGTGGGGTTAACCGTGGGGTTGGTGCTTCTTGTCTGTTTAATCTCACAACCTGAAATAGGAACAGTCTTTTTTTTTATCTTAGAGCTTTAATATCTTGCGCTAGGGGAGTTCGAGGATTGTCTGCACTCACTTTTGCTCTGTCTCATGCTTTCCCTGTGTTATTACTATTCCCAAATAAGAAACCTTTTCCTTCATTATATCTGCCATTTTCAGCCTAACTTTCACTCTAACCTTCTTGAAGGAAGGTGGAATATCGATGGATTATTATAAAATCCCTGGGAGACACACGTCCAGATGTACTGTTGTCCCTTGAACGGAAACACAAATTTATATTGACTCTTGTGCCAACTGTATGGACCAGAACCCATTGCTAATGTCCAATACAGTAAACCACTGTTTGTTATTTTCTAAATCTTTGATTGTCCTCTTAAATATCAGATACATTTCCCTTTTAGTGCTTTAAATAACCACTCATATCAATGAAATTTTGTTTATTGATTCCAATTTCTTATGCCCAGACTTGGTTGTACTTTTTGTACGTTAAGGACAGAAGTGTTTGCAACTATCTTTCCTTCTCAAGCACTTTGTCTCATTGATAAAGATGCTATGATATTTGATGTCTGCAATTCAGCTTTAAATTCTCAAAGCTGCTGGATCTCTTGTTGTGGCATCAGTTCTCATGTGGCCTTGAAACCTGCCGTCACCTGTGGCTTTGCCCCTGAGCCCAATGGGTTAATTTTTCCAATGCTATCTGTCAACTTAGAAATGTAAAATTTGGCAATGTCCAATATGTATAAATTTGACTCTCAGCAATGCAAAAAGCTGCAGCGGGTTAAGTTCTTTGTTTGTCTCCAAGGGGGCGGAGCAAAACATTCTCAGCTGCGTCACTTTACGAAACCTTTTTTTTCTGATCGAAAAGAGCTACTCTCCACTTTTAATTTTTTTTCTCAATCCTTTTGGTATCCTTAGGGTTTAAAAACAACAAAATCATGTGTAACATTTTCAACTTCAAAGGAAAGCATCTCCATCAGGAAAGACAGCATTTTAGATTAAACTCCAATTGTTTCCAAACTTTTAGTATCTCTTGTAAGAGGTTCCTAATCCAAGGATTTTTATAACAAAGATGATTCCAATTCCAATTCACTGCAATAATATTTAAAAAAGAATCAAAACTGCCAATGTTATATGAGTGAGTCCTCTCTCCGGAACTGAAGACTCCTCCAAAACATAACATAATAAACTTGAAAGTTCATTGTTGCAACAAATGAAATTTCCAGTTCTTCAACTTAAACAGGTCAATCAACCTTAACAGTATTAATTCAATTCAGACTTATTAACTTATAATACTTATTAACTACACACAGAACAGAATAGCACGTGCTTATTTTAAAAGATAGGTAAATTACGTCATTTTCTTGCTCTTTCTTCAGGCGCCTTTTCAAATGACTGTAATAAAACCAAAAACTAAAGAAAAAGTTATTTAACATTCTTACAACAAAAGACTTAACACTAGGAACTTATACAAACTTTAATCTTTCCTATTATCTCCTTTTTTATCCTTTCTTTCCCTTAAAACAATATAACAGTCAGTAAAACATGTCTTCAAATTTAGACTGTAAAATAAAACAATAGCAGAGTTTCCAATTAAAACAACGTTCCAAACCCCAAATTAGATTTCTGCCAGACATCTACAAACCTTCAAGGCTGAAGCTTATCTCTTAGAAAATTGTTCATTGCCTTTTCACAGTTGCAAAACTAATTAAAAATAAAACTTTAACATAAAATATAATTCAGTTTTATATCCCATTCCTGGTGCACAACAATAAATCAAAATGATCACACTCAAAAATCACTTTTCACAATCATTCAATTCCAAACAACTTAATAAAATAACATTTTCAACATTAGAGCCAGACAACAAAGAGTTAACGACAGTCAGTTCCACAGAACGCAATCTGTACAGAACACAAGCTGTTTTCCCAGATATTCAATTCATTCACGGAAGCTTCCGACATTCTCACAGTCGAATCAAAGACACAGTAACTTGTTTTTACTCTAAAACATACTTATCTTTAAAACACATATTTACCGTGGCGCTTCTGCGTCTCCTTCGAGGGGGCAAACGGACGTGGGTCGCCTTTCTCCAGAGGACATGGTTTACTTGTCCCCGGGGGCAACCCTTCCTTCTTGGAAGCCGTTGAGTCCATTCTTCCTTCTACTCCTCCTACTTTCTCAAAACCTTCTAATTTTAAGAGTTAATTTCTATGGAGTAAACAACATTAACACAAACAAAAGACAAAACCACACACAAGGAGACGAACAGGCGCAGTTAATGTTAAATTCTCAAGGTCAGCTAACCGGCTCATCCCTGTCTCCTCAGGTCAACAATATTTTCGTTCTCCAACTCTTGTCACCCGCGTCTTTCTCTAGGGCCAGATCAGCGGGTGTACTCAGGAGCCCCGAAAACGTGCCTGTTGGGTAAATTTGGTAGTTCAGTTACAGCCCCAGTCATCTCTGTCCCATATCTTGTCACCGCATTTTACTCACTTCCCATGTGTGAGATGTAGCTTCGTATACTCAACGGGATCAGTTATTCGGCCCAGCCGACTATGCCAGATATGCTAAATTTACTGGATTTTCCACTTATCTCCTTTTCAACTTCCCTTCACGGAATTACTCACTTCCCATGTGTGAGATTTAACTTACTCAATTTTAGACCTTTTCTGATCAGGTTTCAGCCAATTCTTCCTTGACCCCTCTCGTCCCCACTCCTTCTGGCCTTCATGTGGGGCCCAGTCGCCCTCTTAATTCCGAATCAGGCTGGGTGATTGAGACACTAGGGTCACAGAAAAGTTGACTTACCCCTGATCCTGTCGATTATTTCTTCACTAGGTTCTTTTGGATCCCGTGACCTCAGGGATCCTGCCGACTATGCCAAACTGTTGGAGAAAATCCAGAGTATGCCCTATTGTTGAACAAATTCTCTGGACTCAGACGTTGGGAATAAACACTTTATTGCATGATATCATGGGAGGCACACCTTTCCTAAAGGAGGTCCAGTGCTATTCCAAAGAGCTGCAGATCGCCGTGGACTTATATAGTATAGAAGAGGCAGAGCTAACAGTTTCACAATTAAGTATAAACCACAGGACAACCAGAAGACCGCCTACAGCTCTGTGCCCTTTTCAATGTCCGAGGTCAGTAGAGCGTTAGTTCGAGCATAACAAGCTATTGTTCCCTATTCAACATACACCCTCCAGATACTATATTTGGCCGTTACTTCTGGCTAGGTTGCACAAACATGATAAAAGCGGAAGAGTCAGTGACGAAGAGTCTGCGTTCACTCCCCCAAAATCCATCATGAGCTCTGTCTCGTCGTAAGACAGTTGATTGTGGTGAGATTAGCCACAAGCTGGGTCCTGTTTTTCTGCTTCTACAAAGTTAAGTAATAATTAACGAAGCTCAGCAAAATTCTCCAACAAGTACTGAGGGAGTGCAGCACTTTCAGAGTGAGTGTTGCATTGTTGTTCAGTCAGGACTGAAGGAGCGCTGCACTCTCAGAGTGTCAATACTGAGGGAGTGCCATACTGTCGGAGGGTCAGGACTGAGAGAGTGCCAGACCGTCGGAGGGTCAGTACTGAGGGAGTGCTGCACTGTCGGGTGGTCAGTATAGAGGGAGTGTCATACTGTCGGAGGGTCAGTACTAAGTGAGTGCTGCACTGTTGGAGGGTCAGTTCTGAGGGAGTGCAGCACTGGCGGAGGGTTAGTACTGAGGGAGTGCCATACTGTCCGAGGGTCAGTACTGAGGGAGTGCCATACCGTTGTAGGTTCAGTACTGAGGGAGTGAAATACTGTTGTAGGGTCTGTACTGGTGGAGGGTGATCACTGAGGGATTGCTGCACTGTCGGAGGATCAGTACTGAGGGAGTGCTGTACTGTTAGAGGTTCAGTACTGAGGGAGTGCTGCATTGTCGGCTGGTCAGTACTGAGGGAGTGCAAACAGTCAGAGGATCTGTACTGAGGGAGTGCCATACTGATGGAGGGTCAGTACTGATGGAGTGCCATACTGTCCGAGGGTCAGTACTGAGGGAGTGCCATACTGATGGAGGGTCAGTACTGATGGAGTGCCATACTGATGGAGGGTCAGTACTGAGGGAGTGCCATACTGTCCGAGGGTCAGTACTGAGGGAGTGCTATACTGATGGAGGGTCAGTACTGAGGGAGTGCCATACTGATGGAGGGTCAGTACTGATGGAGTGCCATGCTGATGGAGGGTCAGTACTGAGGGAGTGCCATACTGTCCGAGGGTCAGTACTGATGGAGTGCCATACTGATGGAGGGTCAGTACTGAGGGAGTGCCATACTGATGGAGGGTCCGTACTGAGGGAGTGCCATACTGTCCGAGGGTCAGTACTGAGGGAGTGCCATACCGTTGTAGGGTCAGTACTGAGGGAGAGCAATACTGTTGGACGGTCAGTACTGAGGGAGTGCCGCCCAGTCGGAGTATCAGTACTGAATGAGTGCCGCACTGTCAGAGGGTCAGTACTGAGTGAGTGCCATACTGTCGGAGCGTCAGTACTGACGGAGTGCCATAAAGATGGAGGGTCAGTACTGAGGAAGTGCCATACTTTCGGAGGGTCAGTACTGAGTAAGTGCCATACTTATGGAGGGTCAGTACTGAGGAACTGCCATACTGTCGGAGGGTCAGTACTGTGGAAGAGCCATATAGATGGACGGTCAGTACAGAGGAAGTGCCATACTTTCGGAGGGTCAGTACTGAGGGAGTGCCGCACTGCTCGAGGGGCAGTACTGAATGAGTGCCGCACTGTCAGAGGGTCAGTACTGAGTGAGTGCCATACTGTCGGAGCGTCAGTACTGACGGAGTGCCATAAAGATGGAGGGTCAGTACTGAGGAAGTGCCATACTTTCGGAGGGTCAGCACTGAGTAAGTGCCATACTGATGGAGGGTCAGTACTGAGGAACTGCCATACTGTCGGAGGGTCAGTACTGTGGAAGAGCCATGTAGATGGAAGGTCAGTACTGAGGAAGTGCCATACTTTCGGAGGGTCAGTACTGAGGGAGTGACATACTGGTGGAGGGGCAGTACTGAATGAGTGCCGCACTGTCAGAGGGTCAGTACTGAGTGAGTGCCATACTGTCGGAGCGTCAGTACTGATGGAGTGCCATAAAGATGGAGTGCATACAGTCAGAAGATCAGTACTGAGAGAGCGCCAGACTGTCAGAGTGTCAGTACGGAGTGACTGCCATACTGATCTAGGGTAAGTACTGAGGGATTGCCATACTGTTGGAGGATCAGCACTGAGGGAGTGCCAGACTGTCAGAGTCTCAGTACTGAGGGAGTGCCATGCTGTCAGAGGATCAGTACTGAGGGATTGCCATACTGTTGGAGGATCAGCACTGAGGGAGTGCCAGACTGTCAGAGTCTCAGTACTGAGGGAGTGCCATGCTGTCAGAGGATCAGTACTGAGGGAGTGCCATACCGATGGAGGGTCAGTACTGAGGAATTGCCCTACTGTCGGAGGGTCGGTGCTGAGGGAGAGCCAAACTGTCAGACGGTCAGTACTGAGGGAGTGCCATACTGATGGAGGGTCAGTACTGAGGGAGTACCATACTCTCCGAAGGTCAGTACTGAGGGAGTGCCATACTGTCAGACGGTCAGTACTGAGGGAGTGACATACTGATGGAGGGTCAGTACTGAGGGAGTGGCATACTGTTGTAGGGTCAGTTCTGAGTGAGTGAAATACTGCTGCAGGGTCATTACTGAGGGATTGACATACTGTTGTTGGGTCAGTACTGAGGGAGTGACATACCGTTGGAGGATCAGTTCAGAGGGATTCCCATCTGGTGGAGTGTCATCACTGAGGGATTGCTGCACTCTCAGGTGTCAGAACCGAGGGATTGCAGCACTCTCAGAGTGTCATCACTGAGGGATTGCAGCATGCTCAGACTGTCAGAACTGAGGGAGTACTGCACTGTCAGATGGTCAGTTCTGAGGGAGTGCCATCCTGTCGGAGAATCAGTACCGAGGGAGTGACATACTGGTGGAGGGTCATCACTGCAGGAGTGCTGCACTGTCAGAGGATCAGTACTGAGGGAATGCTGCACTGTTGGAGGTTCACTATTGAGAGAGTGCTGCACTGTCGGATGGTCAGTACTGAGAAAGTGCCATACTGTCGTTGGGTCAGTACTCAGTGACTGCCATACTGACCTCGGGTCAGTACTGTGGGAGTGCCATATGGTCGGAGGGTCAGCACTGAGGGAGTGCCATACTGTCAGAGGTTCAGTACTGTGGAAGAGCCATATAGATGGAGGGTCAGTACTGAGGAAGTGCCATACTGTCGGAGGGTCAGTACTGAGGAACTGCCATATTGTCAGAGGGTCAGTACTGTGGAAGAGCCATATAGATGGAGGGTCAGTACTGAGGAAGTGCCAGACTGTCGGAGGGTCAGTACTGAGGGAGTGCTGCACTGTCGGATGGTCAGTATAGAGGGAGTGCCATACTGTCGGAGGGAAAGCACTAAGTGAGTGCCGCACTGTTGGTGAGTCAGTTCTGCTGGAGTGCAGCACTGGCGGATGTCAGTACTGTGTGAGTGCAACACTGTCGGACTGTCAGTACTGAGGGAGTACCATACTGTCGGAGGGTGAGTATTGAGGGTGGGTCATACTGATGGAGGGTCAGTACAGAAGGAGTGCCATACTGCCAGATGGTCAGTACTGAGGGAGTGCCATACTGTCGGAGCGTGATTATTGAGGGTGGGTCATACTGATGGAGGGTCAGTACTGAAGGAGTGCCATACTGCCAGATCGTCAGTACCGAGGCAGTGCCATACTGGTGGAGGGTCATCACTGAGGGATTGCTGCACTGTCGGAGCATCAGTACTGAGGGTATGCTGCACTCTTCGAGGTTCAGTACTGAGGGAGTGCTGCACTGTCGGAAGGTCAGTACTGAGGGAGTGCATACAGACAGAAGATCAGTACTGAGAGAGCGCCAGACTGTCAGAGTGTCAGTACGGAGTGACTGCCATACTGATCTAGGGTAAGTACTGAGGGATTGCCATACTGTTGGAGGATCAGCACTGAGGGAGTGCCAGACTGTCAGAGTCTCAGTACTGAGGGAGTGCCATGCTGTCAGAGGATCAGTACTGAGGGAGTGCCATACCGATGGAGGGTCAGTACTGAGGGATTGCCCTACTGTCGGAGGGTCAGTGCTGAGGGAGAGCCAAACTGTCAGACGGTCAGTACTGAGGGAGTGCCATACTGATGGAGGGTCAGTACTGAGGAAGTACCATACTCTCCGAAGGTCAGTAATGAGGGAGTGCCATACTGTAAGACGGTCAGTACTGAGGGAGTGACATACAGATGGAGGGTCAGTACTGAGGGTGTGCCGCACTGTTGGAGTGTCAGTACTGAGTGAGTGCTGCACTGTTGGAGGGTCAGTACTGAGGGAGTGCCATACTGTCTGAGGGTCAGTACTGAGGGAGTGCCGCACTGTCGGAGAGTCAGTAGTGAGGGAGTGCCGCCCAGTTGGAGTGTCAGTACTGAGGAGGTGCCGCACTGGTGGTGGGTCATCACTGAGGGATTGCTGAACTGTCAGAGGATCAGTACTGTGGGAGTGCTGTACTGTTGGAGGTTCAGTATTGAGGGAGTGCTGCGCTGTCGGATGGTCAGTACTGAGGGAGTGCATGCAGTCAGAAGGTCAGTACTGAGAGAGTGCCATACTGATCTAGGGTCAGCACTGAGGGAGTGCCATACGGTCGGAAGGTCAGTACTGAGTGAGTGCCATCCTGTCAGAGGTTCAGTACTGAGGGAGTGCCATACTGTTGTAGGGAATGTACTGAGGGAGAGTCATACTGTTGGAGGGTCAGTACTGAGGTATTGCCATACTGTTGGAGGATCAGTACAGAGGGAGTGCCATTCTATCGGAGGTTCAATAGTGAAGGAGTGCCATTCTGTCAGAGGGTCAGTACTGAGGGAGTGCCGCCCAGTCGGAGTATCAGTACTAAGGGAGGGCCGCACTGTTGGAGGCTCAGTACTGAGTGAGTGCCAAACTGTCGGAGCGTCAGAACTGACGGAGTACCATACAGATGGACGGTCAGTACTGAGGGAGTGCCATTCTGATGGAGGGTCAGTACTGAGGGAGTGCCATACCGATGGAGGGTCAGTACTGATGGAGTGCCATACTGTCGGAGGGTCAGTTCTGAGGGAGTGCCATACTGCCCGAGGGTCATTCCTCAGGGACTGCCATACTGTTGTCGGGTCTGTACTGAGGGAGTTCCATACTGTTGTAGGGTCAGTACTGAGGGAGTGCCATGCTGTAGGAGGATCAGTACAGAGGGAGTGCCATACTGTCGGAGGTTCAGTACTGAGGGAGTGCCATGCTGCCAGAGGGTCAGTACTGAGGGAGTGCCGCCCAGTTGGAGGGTCAGTACTGAGGGAGTGCCATACTGTCTGAGGGTCAGTACTGAGGGAGTGCCGCACTGTCGAATGGTCAGCAGTGAGGGAGAGCTGCACTGTCGGATGGTCAGTACTGATGGAGTGCCAGACTGTCGGAGGGTGAGTACTGAAGGAATGCCATATGTCAGAGTGTCAGTACCGAGGGAGTTCCATACTGTCCATGTGTCAGTACTGAGGGAGTGCCGCACTGTCGGAGGTTCAGTCGTGAGGTAGTGCCATACTGTCGGGGACCAGTACTGAGGGAGTGCTGCACTGTCACAGGGTCAGTACTGAGGGATTGCCGCAGTGTCGTGGTCTAAGTACAGAGGGCGTGCCATACTGTCGGAGTGTCAGGACCGAGGGCGCTCCAAACTGTCGGATGGTCAGCACTGAGTGAGTGCCGCACTGACGGAGGGTATGTGCTGAGGGAGTGCCATACAGTCAGAGGGTCAGTACTGAGGGAATGCCATACTGTAAGAGGGTCAGTACTGAGTGAGTGCTGCACTGTCAGAGGGTCAATACTGAGGGGGTGCCATACTGTCAGAGGGTCAATATTGAGGGAATGCTGCACTGCCGGATGGTCAGTACTGAGGGAATGCCATACTGTCAGAGGGTCAGTACTGAAGGAATGCCATACTGTAAGAGTGTCAGTACTGAGTGAGTGCCGCACTGTCAGAGGGTCAGTACTGAGGGGGCGCCATACTGTCGGAGGGTCAATACTGAGGGAAAGCTGCACTGCCGGATGGTCAGTATTGAGGGAGTGCCATACTGTCAGAGGGTCAGTACTGAGGGAATGCCATACTGTAAGAGGGTCAGTACTGAGTGAATGCTGCACTGTCAGAGGGTCAGTACTGAGGGAGTGCCATGCAGTCGGAGGGTCAGTACTGAGGGAGTGCTGCACTGTCGAATGATCGGTACCAAGGGACTGCCATACTGTCAGAGGGGCAGTACTGAGGGACTGCTGCAATGTCAGAGGGTCAGTACTGAGGGAGTGACATATTGTTGGAGGGTCAGTACTGAGGGAGTGCCGCACTGTCAGAGGGTCAGTACTGAGGGAATGCTGCACTGTCGGATGGTAAGTACTGAGGGAGTGCCATACTGCCGGAGGGTCAGTACTGTGGGAGTGCCATAATGTCGGAGGGTCAGTACTGTGGGAGTTCCATGCTGCCAGAGGGTCAGTACTGAGGGAGTGCCGCCCAGTTGGAGGGTCAGTACTGAGGGGGCGCTGCATTGTTGTTGAGTCAGTACTAAGTGAATGCTGCACTCTCAGAGTTTCAGTACTGAGGGAGAGCTGCACTATCAAAGGGTCAGTCCTGAGGGAGTGCTGCACTTTCAGAAAGTTGTTGATAGGGAGTGCCACACTGTCGGAAGATCAGTACTGAAGGAATGCCATATGGTCGGAGGGGCAGTACTGAGGGACTGCTGCACTGTCGGATGGTCAGTATAGAGGGAGTGCCATACTGTCGGAGGGAAAGCACTAAGTGAGTGCCGCACTGTTGGTGAGTCAGTTCTGATGGAGTGCAGCACTGGCGGATGTCAGTACTGTGTGAGTGCAACACTGTCGGACTGTCAGTACTGAGGGAGTACCATACTGTCGGAGGGTGAGTATTGAGGGTGGGTCATACTGATGGAGGGTCAGTACAGAAGGAGTGCCATACTGCCAGATGGTCAGTACTGAGGGAGTGCCATACTGGTGGAGTGTCAGTACTGAGGGAGTACCATACTGTCAGAGGGTGATTATTGAGGGTGGGTCATACTGATGGAGGGTCAGTACTGAAGGAGTGCCATACTGCCAGATCGTCAGTACCGAGGCAGTGCCATACTGGTGGAGGGTCATCACTGAGGGATTGCTGCACTGTCGGAGCATCAGTACTGAGGGTATGCTGTACTCTTCGAGGTTCAGTACTGAGGGAGTGCTGCACTGTCGGAAGGTCAGTACTGAGGGAGTGCATACAGTCAGAAGATCAGTACTGAGAGAGCGCCAGACTGTCAGAGTGTCAGTACGGAGTGACTGCCATACTGATCTAGGGTAAGTACTGAGGGATTGCCATACTGTTGGAGGATCAGCACTGAGGGAGTGCCAGACTGTCAGAGTCTCAGTACTGAGGGAATGCCATGCTGTCAGAGGATCAGTACTGAGGGATTGCCATACTGTTGGAGGATCAGCACTGAGGGAGTGCCAGACTGTCAGAGTCTCAGTACTGAGGGAGTGCCATGCTGTCAGAGGATCAGTACTGAGGGAGTGCCATACCGATGGAGGGTCAGTACTGAGGAATTGCCCTACTGTAGGAGGGTCAGTGCTGAGGGAGAGCCAAACTGTCAGACGGTCAGTACTGAGGGAGAGCCATACTGATGGAGGGTCAGTACTGAGGGAGTACCATACTCTCCGAAGGTCAGTACTGAGGGAGTGCCATACTGTCAGACGGTCAGTACTGAGGGAGTGACATACTGATGGAGGGTCAGTACTGAGGGATTGACATACTGTTGTTGGGTCAGTACTGAGGGAGTGACATACCGTTGGAGGATCAGTACAGAGGGATTCCCATCTGGTGGAGTGTCATCACTGAGGGATTGCTGCACTCTCAGGTGTCAGAACCGAGGGATTGCAGCACTCACAGAGTGTCATCACTGAGGGATTGCAGCACGCTCAGACTGTCAGAACTGAGGGAGTGCTGCACTGTCAGATGGTCAGTTCTGAGGGAGTGCCATCCTGTCGGAGAATCAGTACCGAGGGAGTGACATACTGGTGGAGGGTCATCACTGCAGGAGTGCTGCACTGTCAGAGGATCAGTACTGAGGGAATGCTGTACTGTTGGAGGTTCAGTATTGAGAGAGTGCTGCACTGTCGGATGGTCAGTACTGAGAAAGTGCCATACTGTCGTTGGGTCAGTACTCAGTGACTGCCATACTGACCTCGGGTCAGTACTGTGGGAGTGCCATATGGTCGGAGGGTCAGCACTGAGGGAGTGCCATACTGTCAGAGGTTCAGTACTGTGGAAGAGCCATATAGATGGAGGGTCAGTACTGAGGAAGTGCCATACTGTCGGAGGGTCAGTACTGAGGAACTGCCATATTGTCGGAGGGTCAGTACTGTGGAAGAGCCATATAGATGGAGGGTCAGTACTGAGGAAGTGCCAGACTGTCGGAGGGTCAGTACTGAGGGAGTGCTGCACTGTCGGATGGTCAGTATAGAGGGAGTGCCATACTGTCGGAGGGAAAGCATTAAGTGAGTGCCGCACTGTTGGTGAGTCAGTTCTGCTGGAGTGCAGCACTGGCGGATGTCAGTACTGTGTGAGTGCAACACTGTCGGACTGTCAGTACTGAGGGAGTACCAGACTGTCGGAGGGTGAGTATTGAGGGTGGGTCATACTGATGGAGGGTCAGTACAGAAGGAGTGCCATACTGCCAGATGGTCAGTACTGAGGGAGTGCCATACTGTCGGAGCGTGATTATTGAGGGTGGGTCATACTGATGGAGGGTCAGTACTGAAGGAGTGCCATACTGCCAGATCGTCAGTACCGAGGCAGTGCCATACTGGTGGAGGGTCATCACTGAGGGATTGCTGCACTGTCGGAGCATCAGTACTGAGGGTATGCTGTACTCTTCGAGGTTCAGTACTGAGGGAGTGCTGCACTGTCGGAAGGTCAGTACTGAGGGAGTGCATACAGACAGAATATCAGTACTGAGAGAGCGCCAGACTGTCAGAGTGTCAGTACGGAGTGACTGCCAGACTGATCTAGGGTAAGTACTGAGGGATTGCCATACTGTTGGAGGATCAGCACTGAGGGAGTGCCAGACTGTCAGAGTCTCAGTACTGAGGGAGTGCCATGCTGTCAGAGGATCAGTACTGAGGGAGTGCCATACCGATGGAGGGTCAGTACTGAGGGATTGCCCTACTGTCGGAGGGTCAGTGCTGAGGGAGAGCCAAACTGTCAGACGGTCAGTACTGAGGGAGTGCCATACTGATGGAGGGTCAGTACTGAGGGAGTACCATACTCTCCGAAGGTCAGTAATGAGGGAGTGCCATACTGTAAGACGGTCAGTACTGAGGGAGTGACATACAGATGGAGGGTCAGTACTGAGGGTGTGCCGCACTGTTGGAGTGTCAGTACTGAGTGAGTGCTGCACTGTTGGAGGGTCAGTACTGAGGGAGTGCCATACTGTCTGAGGGTCAGTACTGAGGGAGTGCCGCACTGTCGGAGAGTCAGTAGTGAGGGAGTGCCGCCCAGTTGGAGTGTCAGTACTGAGGAGGTGCCGCACTGGTGGTGGGTCATCACTGAGGGATTGCTGCACTGTCAGAGGATCAGTACTGTGGGAGTGCTGTACTGTTGGAGGTTCAGTATTGAGGGAGTGCTGCGCTGTCGGATGGTCAGTACTGAGGGAGTGCATGCAGTCAGAAGGTCAGTACTGAGAGAGTGCCATACTGATCTAGGGTCAGCACTGAGGGAGTGCCATACGGTCAGAAGGTCAGTACTGAGTGAGTGCCATCCTGTCAGAGGTTCAGTACTGAGGGAGTGCCATACTGTTGTAGGGAATGTACTGAGGGAGAGTCATACTGTTGGAGGGTCAGTACTGAGGTATTGCCATACTGTTGGAGGATCAGTACAGAGGGAGTGCCATTCTATCGGAGGTTCAATTGTGAAGGAGTGCCATTCTGTCAGAGGGTCAGTACTGAGGGAGTGCCGCCCAGTCGGAGTATCAGTACTAAGTGAGGGCCGCACTGTTGGAGGCTCAGTACTGAGTGAGTGCCAAACTGTCGGAGCGTCAGAACTGACGGAGTACCATACAGATGGACGGTCAGTACTGAGGGAGTGCCATTCTGATGGAGGGTCAGTACTGAGGGAGTGCCATACCGATGGAGGGTCAGTATTGATGGAGTGCCATACTGTCGGAGGGTCAGTTCTGAGGGAGTGCCATACTGCCCGAGGGTCATTCCTCAGGGACTGCCATACTGTTGTCGGGTCTGTACTGAGGGAGTTCCATACTGTTGTAGGGTCAGTACTGAGGGAGTGCCATGCTGTAGGAGGATCAGTACAGAGGGAGTGCCATACTGTCGGAGGTTCAGTACTGAGGGAGTGCCATGCTGCCAGAGGGTCAGTACTGAGGGAGTGCCGCCCAGTTGGAGGGTCAGTACTGAGGGAGTGCCATACTGTCTGAGGGTCAGTACTGAGGGAGTGCCGCACTGTCGAATGGTCAGCAGTGAGGGAGAGCTGCACTGTCGGATGGTCAGTACTGAGGGAGTGCCAGACTGTCGGAGGGTGAGTACTGAAGGAATGCCATATGTCAGAGGGTCAGTACCGAGGGAGTTCCATACTGTCCGTGGGTCAGTACTGAGGGAGTGCCGCACTGTCGGAGGTTCAGTCGTGAGGTAGTGCCATACTGTCGGGGACCAGTACTGAGGGAGTGCTGCACTGTCACAGGGTCAGTACTGAGGGATTGCCGCAGTGTCGTGGTCTAAGTACAGAGGGCGTGCCATACTGTCGGAGTGTCAGGACCGAGGGCGCTCCAAACTGTCGGATGGTCAGCACTGAGTGAGTGCCGCACTGACGGAGGGTATGTGCTGAGGGAGTGCCATACAGTCAGAGGGTCAGTACTGAGGGAATGCCATACTGTAAGAGGGTCAGTACTGAGTGAGTGCTGCACTGTCAGAGGGTCAATACTGAGGGGGTGCCATACTGTCGGAGGGTCAATATTGAGGGAATGCTGCACTGCCGGATGGTCAGTACTGAGGGAATGCCATACTGTCAGAGGGTCAGTACTGAAGGAATGCCATACTGTAAGAGTGTCAGTACTGAGTGAGTGCCGCACTGTCAGAGGGTCAGTACTGAGGGAAAGCTGCACTGCCGGATGGTCAGTATTGAGGGAGTGCCGTACTGTAAGAGGGTCAGTACTGAGTGAATGCTGCACTGTCAGAGGGTCAGTACTGAGGGAGTGCCATGCAGTCGGAGGGTCAGTACTGAGGGAGTGCTGCACTGTCGAATGATCGGTACCAAGGGACTGCCATACTGTCAGAGGGGCAGTACTGAGGGACTGCTGCAATGTCAGAGGGTCAGTACTGAGGGAGTGACATATTGTTGGAGGGTCAGTACTGAGGGAATGCCATACGGTCGGAGGGGCAGTACTGTGTGAGTGCAACACTGTCGGACTGTCAGTATTGAGGGAGTACCATACTGTCGGAGGGTGAGTATTGAGGGTGGGTCATACTGATGGAGGGTCAGTACAGAAGGAGTGCCATACTGCCAGATGGTCAGTACTGAGGGAGTGCCATACTGGTGGAGTGTCAGTACTGAGGGAGTACCATACTGTCGGAGGGTGATTATTGAGGGTGGATCATACTGATGGAGGGTCAGTACTGAAGGAGTGCCATACTGCCAGATCGTCAGTACCGAGGCAGTGCCATACTGGTGGAGGGTCAGTACTGAGGAACTGCCATATTGTCGGAGGGTCAGTACTGAGGAACTGCCATATTGTCGGAGGGTCAGTACTGTGGAAGAGCCATATAGATGGAGGGTCAGTACTGAGGAAGTGCCAGACTGTCGGAGGGTCAGTACTGAGGGAGTGCTGCACTGTCGGTGAGTCAGTTCTGCTGGAGTGCAGCACTGGCGGATGTCAGTACTGTGTGAGTGCAACACTGTCGGACTGTCAGTACTGAGGGAGTACCATACTGTCGGAGGGTGAGTATTGAGGGTGGGTCATACTGATGGAGGGTCAGTACAGAAGGAGTGCCATACTGCCAGATGGTCAGTACTGAGGGAGTGCCATACTGTCGGAGCGTGATTATTGAGGGTGGGTCATACTGATGGAGGGTCAGTACTGAAGGAGTGCCATACTGCCAGATCGTCAGTACCGAGGCAGTGCCATACTGGTGGAGGGTCATCACTGAGGGATTGCTGCACTGTCGGAGCATCAGTACTGAGGGTATGCTGTACTCTTCGAGGTTCAGTACTGAGGGAGTGCTGCACTGTCGAATGATCGGTACCAAGGGACTGCCATACTGTCAGAGGGGCAGTACTGAGGGACTGCTGCAATGTCAGAGGGTCAGTACTGAGGGAGTGACATATTGTTGGAGGGTCAGTACTGAGGGAATGCCATACGGTCGGAGGGGCAGTACTGTGTGAGTGCAACACTGTCGGACTGTCAGTATTGAGGGAGTACCATACTGTCGGAGGGTGAGTATTGAGGGTGGGTCATACTGATGGAGGGTCAGTACAGAAGGAGTGCCATACTGCCAGATGGTCAGTACTGAGGGAGTGCCATACTGGTGGAGTGTCAGTACTGAGGGAGTACCATACTGTCGGAGGGTGATTATTGAGGGTGGGTCATACTGATGGAGGGTCAGTACTGAAGGAGTGCCATACTGCCAGATCGTCAGTACCGAGGCAGTGCCATACTGGTGGAGGGTCAGTACTGAGGAACTGCCATATTGTCGGAGGGTCAGTACTGAGGAACTGCCATATTGTCGGAGGGTCAGTACTGTGGAAGAGCCATATAGATGGAGGGTCAGTACTGAGGAAGTGCCAGACTGTCGGAGGGTCAGTACTGAGGGAGTGCTGCACTGTCGGTGAGTCAGTTCTGCTGGAGTGCAGCACTGGCGGATGTCAGTACTGTGTGAGTGCAACACTGTCGGACTGTCAGTACTGAGGGAGTACCATACTGTCGGAGGGTGAGTATTGAGGGTGGGTCATACTGATGGAGGGTCAGTACAGAAGGAGTGCCATACTGCCAGATGGTCAGTACTGAGGGAGTGCCATACTGTCGGAGCGTGATTATTGAGGGTGGGTCATACTGATGGAGGGTCAGTACTGAAGGAGTGCCATACTGCCAGATCATCAGTACCGAGGCAGTGCCATACTGGTGGAGGGTCATCACTGAGGGATTGCTGCACTGTCGGAGCATCAGTACTGAGGGTATGCTGTACTCTTCGAGGTTCAGTACTGAGGGAGTGCTGCACTGTCGGAAGGTCAGTACTGAGGGAGTGCATACAGACAGAAGATCAGTACTGAGAGAGCGCCAGACTGTCAGAGTGTCAGTACGGAGTGACTGCCATACTGATCTAGGGTAAGTACTGAGGGATTGCCATACTGTTGGAGGATCAGCACTGAGGGAGTGCCAGACTGTCAGAGTCTCAGTACTGAGGGAGTGCCATGCTGTCAGAGGATCAGTACTGAGGGATTGCCATACTGTTGGAGGATCAGCACTGAGGGAGTGCCAGACTGTCAGAGTCTCAGTACTGAGGGAGTGCCATGCTGTCAGAGGATCAGTACTGAGGGAGTGCCATACCGATGGAGGGTCAGTACTGAGGAATTGCCCTACTGTCGGAGGGTCAGTGCTGAGGGAGAGCCAAACTGTCAGACGGTCAGTACTGAGGGAGAGCCATACTGATGGAGGGTCAGTACTGAGGGAGTACCATACTCTCCGAAGGTCAGTACTGAGGGAGTGCCATACTGTCAGACGGTCAGTACTGAGGGAGTGACATACTGATGGAGGGTCAGTACTGAGGGATTGACATACTGTTGTTGGGTCAGTACTGAGGGAGTGACATACCGTTGGAGGATCAGTACAGAGGGATTCCCATCTGGTGGAGTGTCATCACTGAGGGATTGCTGCACTCTCAGGTGTCAGAACCGAGGGATTGCAGCACTCTCAGAGTGTCATCACTGAGGGATTGCAGCACGCTCAGACTGTCAGAACTGAGGGAGTGCTGCACTGTCAGATGGTCAGTTCTGAGGGAGTGCCATCCTGTCGGAGAATCAGTACCGAGGGAGTGACATACTGGTGGAGGGTCATCACTGCAGGAGTGCTGCACTGTCAGAGGATCAGTACTGAGGGAATGCTGTACTGTTGGAGGTTCAGTATTGAGAGAGTGCTGCACTGTCGGATGGTCAGTACTGAGAAAGTGCCATACTGTCGTAGGGTCAGTACTCAGTGACTGCCATACTGACCTCGGGTCAGTACTGTGGGAGTGCCATATTGTCGGAGGGTCAGCACTGAGGGAGTGCCATACTGTCAGAGGTTCAGTACTGTGGAAGAGCCATATAGATGGAGGGTCAGTACTGAGGAAGTGCCATACTGTTGGAGGGTCAGTACTGAGGGATTGTCATACTGTTGCAGGGTCTGTACTGAGGGAGTTCCATACAGTTGTAGGGTCAGGACTGAGGAAGTGCCAGACTGTCGGAGGGTCAGTACTGAGGGTGTGCTGCACTGTCGGATGGTCAGTATAGAGGGAGTGCCATACTGTCGGAGGGAAAGCACTAAGTGAGTGCCGCACTGTTGGTGAGTCAGTTCTGCTGGAGTGCAGCACTGGCGGATGTCAGTACTGTGTGAGTGCAACACTGTCGGACTGTCAGTACTGAGGGAGTACCATACTGTCGGAGGGTGAGTATTGAGGGTGGGTCATACGGATGGAGGGTCAGTACAGAAGGAGTGCCATACGGCCAGATGGTCAGTACTGAGGGAGTGCAATACTGGTGGAGTGTCAGTACTGAGGGCGTACCATACGGTCGGAGGGTGATTATTGAGGGTGGGTCATACTGATGGAGGGTCAGTACTGAAGGAGTGCCATACTGCCAGATCGTCAGTACCGAGGCAGTGCCATACTGGTGGAGGGTCATCACTGAGGGATTGCTGCACTGTCGGAGCATCAGTACTGAGGGTATGCTGTACTCTTCGAGGTTTAGTACTGAGGGAGTGCTGCACTGTTGGAGGGTCAGTACTGAGGGAGTGCCATACTGTCTGAGGGTCAGTACTGAGGGAGTGCCGCACTGTCGGAGAGTCAGTAGTGAGGGAGTGCTGCCCAGTTGGAGTGTCAGTACTGAGGAGGTGCCGCACTGGTGGTGGGTCATCACTGAGGGATTGCTGCACTGTCAGAGGATCAGTACTGTGGGAGTGCTGTACTGTTGGCGGTTCAGTATTGAGCGAGTGCTGCGCTGTCGGATGGTCAGTACTGAGGGAGTGCATGCAGTCAGAAGGTCAGTACTGAGAGAGTGCCATACTGTCGTCGGGTCAGTACTGAGTGACTGCCATACTGATGTAGGGTCAGCACTGAGGGAGTGCCATACGGTCGGAAGGTCAGTACTGAGTGAGTGCCATCCTGTCAGAGGTTCAGTACTGAGGGAGTGCCATACTGTTGTAGGGAATGTACTGAGGGAGAGTCATACTGTTGGAGGGTCAGTACTGAGGTATTGCCATACTGTTGGAGGATCAGTACAGAGGGAGTGCCATTCTATCGGAGGTTCAATAGTGAGGGAGTGCCATTCTGTCAGAGGGTCAGTACTGAGGGAGTGCCGCCCAGTCGGAGTATCAGTACTGAGGGAGGGCCGCACTGTTGGAGGGTCAGTACTGAGTGAGTGCCAAACTGTCGGAGCGTCAGAACTGACGGAGTACCATACAGATGGACGGTCAGTACTGAGGGAGTGCCATTCTGATGGAGGGTCAGTACTGAGGGAGTGCCATACCGATGGAGGGTCAGTACTGATGGAGTGCCATACTGTCGGAGGGTCAGTACTGAGGGAGTGCCATACTGCCCGAGGGTCATTCCTCAGGGACTGCCATACTGTTGTCGGGCCTGTACTGAGGGAGTTCCATACTGTTGTAGGGTCAGTACTGAGGGAGTGTCATGCTGCAGGAGGATCAATACAGAGGGAGTGCCATACTGTCGGAGGTTCAGTACTGAGGGAGTGCCATGCTGCCAGAGGGTCAGTACTGAGGGAGTGCCGCCCAGTTGGAGGGTCAGTACTGAGGGAGTGCCATACTGTCTGAGGGTCAGTACTGAGGGAGTGCCGCACTGTCGAATGGTCAGCAGTGAGGGAGAGCTGCACTGTCGGATGGTCAGTACTGAGGGAGTGCCAGACTGTCGGAGGGTGAGTACTGAAGGAATGCCATATGTCAGAGGGTCAGTACCGAGGGAGTTCCTTACTGTCCGTGGCTCAGTACTGAGGGAGTGCCGCACTGTCGGAGGTTCAGTCGTGAGGTAGTGCCATACTGTCGGGGACCAGTACTGAGGGAGTGCTGCACTGTCACAGGGTCAGTACTGAGGGATTGCCGCAGTGTCGTGGTCTAAGTACAGAGGGCGTGCCATACTGTCGGAGTGTCAGGACCGAGGGCGTTCCAAACTGTCGGATGGTCAGCACTGAGTGAGTGCCGCACTGACGGAGGGTATGTGCTGAGGGAGTGCATACAGTCAGAGGGTCAGTACTGAGGGAATGCCATACTGTAAGAGGGTCAGTACTGAGTGAGTGCTGCACTGTCAGAAGGTCAATACTGAGGGGGTGTCATGCTGTCGGAGGGTCAATATTGAGGGAATGCTGCACTGCCGGATGGTCAGTACTGAGGGAATGCCATACTGTCAGAGGGTCAGTACTGAAGGAATGCCATACTGTAAGAGTGTCAGTACTGAGTGAGTGCTGCACTGTCAGAGGGTCAGTACTGAGGGGCGCCATACTGTCGGAGGGTCAATACTGAGGGAAAGCTGCACTGCCGGATGGTCAGTACTGAGGGAGTGCCATACTGTCAGAGGGTCAGTACTGAGGGAATGCCATACTGTAAGAGGGTCAGTACTGAGTGAATGCTGCACTGTCAGAGGGTCAGTACTGAGGGAGTGCCATGCAGTCGGAGGGTCAGTACTGAGGGAGTGCTGCACTGTCGAATGGTCGGTACCAAGGGACTGCCATACTGTCAGAGGGTCAGTACTGAGGGAATGCTGCACTGTCGGATGGTAAGTACTGAGGGAGTGCCATACTGCCGGAGGGTCAGTACTGAGGGAGTGCTGCACTGTCGAATGATCGGTACCAAGGGACTGCCATACTGTCAGAGGGGCAGTACTGAGGGACTGCTGCAATGTCAGAGGGTCAGTACTGAGGGAGTGACATATTGTTGGAGGGTCAGTACTGAGGGAATGCCATACGGTCGGAGGGGCAGTACTGTGTGAGTGCAACACTGTCGGACTGTCAGTATTGAGGGAGTACCATACTGTCGGAGGGTGAGTATTGAGGGTGGGTCATACTGATGGAGGGTCAGTACAGAAGGAGTGCCATACTGCCAGATGGTCAGTACTGAGGGAGTGCCATACTGGTGGAGTGTCAGTACTGAGGGAGTACCATACTGTCGGAGGGTGATTATTGAGGGTGGATCATACTGATGGAGGGTCAGTACTGAAGGAGTGCCATACTGCCAGATCGTCAGTACCGAGGCAGTGCCATACTGGTGGAGGGTCAGTACTGAGGAACTGCCATATTGTCGGAGGGTCAGTACTGAGGAACTGCCATATTGTCGGAGGGTCAGTACTGTGGAAGAGCCATATAGATGGAGGGTCAGTACTGAGGAAGTGCCAGACTGTCGGAGGGTCAGTACTGAGGGAGTGCTGCACTGTCGGTGAGTCAGTTCTGCTGGAGTGCAGCACTGGCGGATGTCAGTACTGTGTGAGTGCAACACTGTCGGACTGTCAGTACTGAGGGAGTACCATACTGTCGGAGGGTGAGTATTGAGGGTGGGTCATACTGATGGAGGGTCAGTACAGAAGGAGTGCCATACTGCCAGATGGTCAGTACTGAGGGAGTGCCATACTGTCGGAGCGTGATTATTGAGGGTGGGTCATACTGATGGAGGGTCAGTACTGAAGGAGTGCCATACTGCCAGATCGTCAGTACCGAGGCAGTGCCATACTGGTGGAGGGTCATCACTGAGGGATTGCTGCACTGTCGGAGCATCAGTACTGAGGGTATGCTGTACTCTTCGAGGTTCAGTACTGAGGGAGTGCTGCACTGTCGAATGATCGGTACCAAGGGACTGCCATACTGTCAGAGGGGCAGTACTGAGGGACTGCTGCAATGTCAGAGGGTCAGTACTGAGGGAGTGACATATTGTTGGAGGGTCAGTACTGAGGGAATGCCATACGGTCGGAGGGGCAGTACTGTGTGAGTGCAACACTGTCGGACTGTCAGTATTGAGGGAGTACCATACTGTCGGAGGGTGAGTATTGAGGGTGGGTCATACTGATGGAGGGTCAGTACAGAAGGAGTGCCATACTGCCAGATGGTCAGTACTGAGGGAGTGCCATACTGGTGGAGTGTCAGTACTGAGGGAGTACCATACTGTCGGAGGGTGATTATTGAGGGTGGGTCATACTGATGGAGGGTCAGTACTGAAGGAGTGCCATACTGCCAGATCGTCAGTACCGAGGCAGTGCCATACTGGTGGAGGGTCAGTACTGAGGAACTGCCATATTGTCGGAGGGTCAGTACTGAGGAACTGCCATATTGTCGGAGGGTCAGTACTGTGGAAGAGCCATATAGATGGAGGGTCAGTACTGAGGAAGTGCCAGACTGTCGGAGGGTCAGTACTGAGGGAGTGCTGCACTGTCGGTGAGTCAGTTCTGCTGGAGTGCAGCACTGGCGGATGTCAGTACTGTGTGAGTGCAACACTGTCGGACTGTCAGTACTGAGGGAGTACCATACTGTCGGAGGGTGAGTATTGAGGGTGGGTCATACTGATGGAGGGTCAGTACAGAAGGAGTGCCATACTGCCAGATGGTCAGTACTGAGGGAGTGCCATACTGTCGGAGCGTGATTATTGAGGGTGGGTCATACTGATGGAGGGTCAGTACTGAAGGAGTGCCATACTGCCAGATCGTCAGTACCGAGGCAGTGCCATACTGGTGGAGGGTCATCACTGAGGGATTGCTGCACTGTCGGAGCATCAGTACTGAGGGTATGCTGTACTCTTCGAGGTTCAGTACTGAGGGAGTGCTGCACTGTCGGAAGGTCAGTACTGAGGGAGTGCATACAGACAGAAGATCAGTACTGAGAGAGCGCCAGACTGTCAGAGTGTCAGTACGGAGTGACTGCCATACTGATCTAGGGTAAGTACTGAGGGATTGCCATACTGTTGGAGGATCAGCACTGAGGGAGTGCCAGACTGTCAGAGTCTCAGTACTGAGGGAGTGCCATGCTGTCAGAGGATCAGTACTGAGGGATTGCCATACTGTTGGAGGATCAGCACTGAGGGAGTGCCAGACTGTCAGAGTCTCAGTACTGAGGGAGTGCCATGCTGTCAGAGGATCAGTACTGAGGGAGTGCCATACCGATGGAGGGTCAGTACTGAGGAATTGCCCTACTGTCGGAGGGTCAGTGCTGAGGGAGAGCCAAACTGTCAGACGGTCAGTACTGAGGGAGAGCCATACTGATGGAGGGTCAGTACTGAGGGAGTACCATACTCTCCGAAGGTCAGTACTGAGGGAGTGCCATACTGTCAGACGGTCAGTACTGAGGGAGTGACATACTGATGGAGGGTCAGTACTGAGGGATTGACATACTGTTGTTGGGTCAGTACTGAGGGAGTGACATACCGTTGGAGGATCAGTACAGAGGGATTCCCATCTGGTGGAGTGTCATCACTGAGGGATTGCTGCACTCTCAGGTGTCAGAACCGAGGGATTGCAGCACTCTCAGAGTGTCATCACTGAGGGATTGCAGCACGCTCAGACTGTCAGAACTGAGGGAGTGCTGCACTGTCAGATGGTCAGTTCTGAGGGAGTGCCATCCTGTCGGAGAATCAGTACCGAGGGAGTGACATACTGGTGGAGGGTCATCACTGCAGGAGTGCTGCACTGTCAGAGGATCAGTACTGAGGGAATGCTGTACTGTTGGAGGTTCAGTATTGAGAGAGTGCTGCACTGTCGGATGGTCAGTACTGAGAAAGTGCCATACTGTCGTAGGGTCAGTACTCAGTGACTGCCATACTGACCTCGGGTCAGTACTGTGGGAGTGCCATATTGTCGGAGGGTCAGCACTGAGGGAGTGCCATACTGTCAGAGGTTCAGTACTGTGGAAGAGCCATATAGATGGAGGGTCAGTACTGAGGAAGTGCCATACTGTTGGAGGGTCAGTACTGAGGGATTGTCATACTGTTGCAGGGTCTGTACTGAGGGAGTTCCATACAGTTGTAGGGTCAGGACTGAGGAAGTGCCAGACTGTCGGAGGGTCAGTACTGAGGGTGTGCTGCACTGTCGGATGGTCAGTATAGAGGGAGTGCCATACTGTCGGAGGGAAAGCACTAAGTGAGTGCCGCACTGTTGGTGAGTCAGTTCTGCTGGAGTGCAGCACTGGCGGATGTCAGTACTGTGTGAGTGCAACACTGTCGGACTGTCAGTACTGAGGGAGTACCATACTGTCGGAGGGTGAGTATTGAGGGTGGGTCATACGGATGGAGGGTCAGTACAGAAGGAGTGCCATACGGCCAGATGGTCAGTACTGAGGGAGTGCAATACTGGTGGAGTGTCAGTACTGAGGGCGTACCATACGGTCGGAGGGTGATTATTGAGGGTGGGTCATACTGATGGAGGGTCAGTACTGAAGGAGTGCCATACTGCCAGATCGTCAGTACCGAGGCAGTGCCATACTGGTGGAGGGTCATCACTGAGGGATTGCTGCACTGTCGGAGCATCAGTACTGAGGGTATGCTGTACTCTTCGAGGTTTAGTACTGAGGGAGTGCTGCACTGTTGGAGGGTCAGTACTGAGGGAGTGCCATACTGTCTGAGGGTCAGTACTGAGGGAGTGCCGCACTGTCGGAGAGTCAGTAGTGAGGGAGTGCTGCCCAGTTGGAGTGTCAGTACTGAGGAGGTGCCGCACTGGTGGTGGGTCATCACTGAGGGATTGCTGCACTGTCAGAGGATCAGTACTGTGGGAGTGCTGTACTGTTGGCGGTTCAGTATTGAGCGAGTGCTGCGCTGTCGGATGGTCAGTACTGAGGGAGTGCATGCAGTCAGAAGGTCAGTACTGAGAGAGTGCCATACTGTCGTCGGGTCAGTACTGAGTGACTGCCATACTGATGTAGGGTCAGCACTGAGGGAGTGCCATACGGTCGGAAGGTCAGTACTGAGTGAGTGCCATCCTGTCAGAGGTTCAGTACTGAGGGAGTGCCATACTGTTGTAGGGAATGTACTGAGGGAGAGTCATACTGTTGGAGGGTCAGTACTGAGGTATTGCCATACTGTTGGAGGATCAGTACAGAGGGAGTGCCATTCTATCGGAGGTTCAATAGTGAGGGAGTGCCATTCTGTCAGAGGGTCAGTACTGAGGGAGTGCCGCCCAGTCGGAGTATCAGTACTGAGGGAGGGCCGCACTGTTGGAGGGTCAGTACTGAGTGAGTGCCAAACTGTCGGAGCGTCAGAACTGACGGAGTACCATACAGATGGACGGTCAGTACTGAGGGAGTGCCATTCTGATGGAGGGTCAGTACTGAGGGAGTGCCATACCGATGGAGGGTCAGTACTGATGGAGTGCCATACTGTCGGAGGGTCAGTACTGAGGGAGTGCCATACTGCCCGAGGGTCATTCCTCAGGGACTGCCATACTGTTGTCGGGCCTGTACTGAGGGAGTTCCATACTGTTGTAGGGTCAGTACTGAGGGAGTGTCATGCTGCAGGAGGATCAATACAGAGGGAGTGCCATACTGTCGGAGGTTCAGTACTGAGGGAGTGCCATGCTGCCAGAGGGTCAGTACTGAGGGAGTACCGCCCAGTTGGAGGGTCAGTACTGAGGGAGTGCCATACTGTCTGAGGGTCAGTACTGAGGGAGTGCCGCACTGTCGAATGGTCAGCAGTGAGGGAGAGCTGCACTGTCGGATGGTCAGTACTGAGGGAGTGCCAGACTGTCGGAGGGTGAGTACTGAAGGAATGCCATATGTCAGAGGGTCAGTACCGAGGGAGTTCCTTACTGTCCGTGGCTCAGTACTGAGGGAGTGCCGCACTGTCGGAGGTTCAGTCGTGAGGTAGTGCCATACTGTCGGGGACCAGTACTGAGGGAGTGCTGCACTGTCACAGGGTCAGTACTGAGGGATTGCCGCAGTGTCGTGGTCTAAGTACAGAGGGCGTGCCATACTGTCGGAGTGTCAGGACCGAGGGCGTTCCAAACTGTCGGATGGTCAGCACTGAGTGAGTGCCGCACTGACGGAGGGTATGTGCTGAGGGAGTGCATACAGTCAGAGGGTCAGTACTGAGGGAATGCCATACTGTAAGAGGGTCAGTACTGAGTGAGTGCTGCACTGTCAGAAGGTCAATACTGAGGGGGTGTCATGCTGTCGGAGGGTCAATATTGAGGGAATGCTGCACTGCCGGATGGTCAGTACTGAGGGAATGCCATACTGTCAGAGGGTCAGTACTGAAGGAATGCCATACTGTAAGAGTGTCAGTACTGAGTGAGTGCTGCACTGTCAGAGGGTCAGTACTGAGGGGCGCCATACTGTCGGAGGGTCAATACTGAGGGAAAGCTGCACTGCCGGATGGTCAGTACTGAGGGAGTGCCATACTGTCAGAGGGTCAGTACTGAGGGAATGCCATACTGTAAGAGGGTCAGTACTGAGTGAATGCTGCACTGTCAGAGGGTCAGTACTGAGGGAGTGCCATGCAGTCGGAGGGTCAGTACTGAGGGAGTGCTGCACTGTCGAATGGTCGGTACCAAGGGACTGCCATACTGTCAGAGGGTCAGTACTGAGGGAATGCTGCACTGTCGGATGGTAAGTACTGAGGGAGTGCCATACTGCCGGAGGGTCAGTACTGTGGGAGTTCCATACTGTCGGAGGGTCAGTACTTAGGGAGTGCCGCATGGTTGGAGGGTCAGTACTTAGGGGGCGCTGCATTGTTGTTGAGTCAGTACTAAGTGAATGCTGCACTCTCAGAGTTTCAGTACTGAGGGAGAGCTGCACTATCAAAGGGTCAGTCCTGAGGGAGTGCTGCACTTTCAGAAAGTTGTTGATAGGGAGTGCCGCACTGTCGGAAGATCAGTACTGAAGGAATGCCATACGGTCGGAGGGGCAGTACTGAGGGACTGCTGCAATGTCAGAGGGTCAGTACTGAGGGAGTGACATATTGTTGGAGGGTCAGTACTGAGGGAGTGCCGCACTGTCCAATGGTCAGATAGTCAGTATAGAGGGAGGGCCATACTGTCGGAGGGTCAGTACTGTGGTCGTGCCATACTGTCAGAGGGTCAGTACTGAGGGAGTGGCATACTAGTGGATGGTCAGAACTGAAAGACTGCAGCAATGTCGGAGGCTCAGTACTGTGTTAGTGCCATACTAGTGGGGGGCCTGTACTCAGGGAGTGTCAGTACTGAGCGAGTGCAGCACTGTCGGAGGGTCAGTACAGAGGGAGTGCCAAACTGTCGGAGGGTCAGTACTGAGTGAGTGCCATAATGCCGGAGGGTCAGTTCTGAGAGAGTGCCCTCCTGGTGGAGGTACAGAACTGAGGGAGTGCCATACTGATGGAGGTTCAGTACGGAGGGAGTGCCATACAGTTGACGAGTCAGGACTGAGGGAGTGCTACACTGTTGGACGATCAGTACTGATGGATTGCCAAACAGTTGGATGGTCAGTAATGAGGGAATGCCATACTTTTTGAGAGTCAGTTCAGAGGGAGGGATATACTGTTAGAGGGTCAGGATTGAGGGAGTGCCGCACTGTCGGATGGTCTGTACTGTGGGAGTGCCATACTGTCGGAGGGTCAGTAATGAGAGAGTGCCAGACTGTTGGAGTGCCAGAATTGAGGGAGTGCCATACTGATGGAGTGTCAGAACTGAGGGATTCCAGCAATGTCGGAGGGACAGTACTGAGGAAGTGCCATACTGTCGTGGCGTCAGTACTGATGGTGTGACGCACTATGAGAGGGTCAGCACTGTCGGAGTGCCATCCTGTCGAAGGGTTTATTCTCAAAGGGTGCTTTACTGTTGGAGTGTCAGTACTGAGCGAGTGCCATACTGTCAGAGGGTCAGGACTGAGGGGGTGCCATACAGACGGAGGGTCAGTACTGAGGGACTGCTGCACTGCCGGATGATCAGTACTGAGGGAATGCCATACTGTCAGAGGGTCAGTACTGAAGGAATGCCGCACTGACGGAGGGTATGTGCTGAGGGAGTGCCATACAGTCAGAGGGTCAGTACTGAGGGAATGCCATACTGTAAGAGGGTCAGTACTGATGGAGTTCCATTGTGTTGAATGGTCAGTACTGCGGGAGTGCTGCACTGTCTGATGGTCTGTACTGAGGGAGTTTCACACTGTCGGAGGGTCAGTACTGAGGGAGTGCCGCACGGTTGGAGGGTCAGTACTGAGAGGGCGCTGCATTGTTGTTGAGTCAGTACTAATTGAATGCTGCACTCTCAGAGTTTCAGTACTGATGGAGAGCTGCACTATCAAAGGATCAGTCCTGAGGGAGTGCTGCACTTTCAGAAAGTTCTTGATAGGGAGTGCTGCACTGTCTGAAGATCAGTACTGAGGAATGCCATACTGTCGGAGGGTCAGTACTGAGGGACTGCTGCTCTGTCAGAGGGGCAGTACTGAAGGAGCTCTGCACTCTCAGAGTTTCGGTACTAAGGGAGTGCTGCACTGTCAGAGGGTCAGTACTGGGAAAATGCTGCACTGTTGGATGGTCAGTACTGAGGGAGTGCTGCACTGTCGGATAGTCAGTACTGAGGGAGGGCCATACTGTCAGATAGTTAGTACTGGGGGAGTGCCATACTGTCGGCGGGTCTGTCCTGAGGGAGTGTCATACTGTTATAGGGTCAGTCCTGAGGGAGTGCCATTCTGGTGGAGCGTCAGAACTGAGAGACTGCCGCAATGTCGGATGCTCAGTACTGAGTGAGTGCCATACTGTCGGGGTTCAATACTGAGGGAATACCAAACTGTCGGATCCTCAGTACTGAGCGAGTGCCATACTGTCGGAGGTTCTGTTCTGAGAGAGTACCATACTGGTGGAGGGTCAGAACTGAGGGAGTGCCATACTGATGGAGGGTCAGTACGGAGGGAGTGCCATACTGTTGGCGACTCAGTACTGAGGGAGTGCTGCACTGTTGGACGGTCAGTACTGAGGAATTGACATACATTTGGATGGTCAGTAATGAGGGAGTGCCATGCATTTGGAGGGTCAGTACAAAGGGAGTGATATAATGTTGGAGGGTCAGGATTGAGGGAGTGCTGCACTGTCGGAGGGTCAGTAATGAGAGAGTGCCATACTGTCGGAGTGACAGTACTGACGTTTAGCCATACTGATGGAGGGTCAGTACGGAGGGAGTGCCATACTGTTGGCGACTCAGTACTGAGGGAGTGCTGCACTGTCGGATGGTCAGTACTGAAGGACTGCCGCACTGTCGGAGGGTCAGTACTGAAGGAGTACCATACTGTCACAGGGTCAGTACTGAGTGTGTTCTGCACTGTTGGAGGTTCAGTACTGAGGTAGTGCCATACTATCGGATGATCCGTACTGAGGGAGTGCTGCACTCTCAGAGTGTTAGTACTGAGGGAGTGCTGCACTGTCAGAGGGAGAATACTGAGGGAGTGCTGCACTGTCAGAGAGTCAGTACGGAGGGAGTGCTGCACTTTTGAGGGTCAGTACTGAGGGAGTACCGCATTGTCGGAAGGTCCGTATTGAGTGAGTCCTGCACTTTCGGATGGTCAGTTCTGAGGGAGTGTTGCACTGTTAGAGAGTCTGTACTGAGGCAGTGCCGCACAGTCGGAGGGTCAGTACTGATGGCGTGCCATACTGTCGGAGGGTCAGCACTGAGGGAGTGGTGCACTGTGGAGTGCCAGTACTGAGGGTGTGCCATACTTTTGGAGGGTCAGTACTGAGGTAGTGCCATACTGGTGGAGGATCAGTACTGAGGTAGTGTAGCACTGTCAGAACGTCGGTATTGAAGGAGTGCTGCGCTGTTGGAGGTTCAGTACTGAGGGAGTGCCACACTGTTAGAGGGTCAGGACTGAGGGAGTGCCGCATGTCGGAGGGTCAGTAGTGAGGGAGTGCCATACTGGTGGAGGGTCAGAAGTGAGGTAGTGGCGCAATGTCGGAGGTTCAGTGCTGAGCGAGTGCCATACCGGCGGGGGTCTGTACTCAGGGAGTGCCATGCTGTCGGAGCGTCAGTACTGAGGTTGTGCCGCATTGTCAGTGGGTCAGTACTGAGGGAATGCCAGACTGACGGAGGGTCGTTAATCCGGGAATACTATACTGTTGGAGGGTCAGTACTGAAGGAGTGCCGCACTGTCTGAAGTCAGTAGTGGGCGGGGTGCTGCACTGTTGGAGGTTCAGTACTGAGGGAGTGTCGCACTGTCGGAGGGTCAGGACTGAGGGAGTGCCATACTGGTGGAGGTTCAGTACTGAGGGTGTGCTGCACTGTTAGAGGGTCAGTACTGAGGGGGTGCCATACTGTTGCAGGGTCAGTAATGAGGGAGTGCCATACTGTGGGAGGGTCAGTACTGAAGGAGTGCCATACTGGTGGAGAGTCAGTACTGAGGGTGTGCTGCACTGTCGGAGGGTCAGTACAGAGTGATTGCCATACTGCTGGAGGCTTCATACTGAGGAAGTGCAAAACTGTCGGAGTGTCAGTAATGAGGGTGTGTCATACTATTGGAATGTCAGTACTGAGGGAGTGCCACAGTATTGGAGAGTCAATACTGAGGGAGTGGTGCACTGTGGAGTGCCAGTACTGAGGGAGTGCCATACAGTTGGAGGGTCAGTAATGAGGGATTGCCATACTTTTGGATAGTCAGTATTGAGGGAGTGCTGCTCTGTCGGAGGATCAGTACTGACGTAGTGCCATACAGTTGGAGAGTCAGTACAGAGGGAGAGCTGCACTGTCAAGGGTCAGTACTGAGGGAGTGCCATACTGTTGGAGGGTCAGATCTGAGGGAGTGCCGCACTGTCGAAAGGTCAGTACTGAGGGAGTGCCATACTTTCGGGGCGTCCGTACTGAGGGTGTGCCATACTGTCGGAGTGTCAGTACTGAGGGAGTGCCATAATGTTGGGGGGTCTGTACTCAGACAGTGCCATATTGTTGGAGGATCAGTACTGAGGGTGTGCCGCACTGTCAGATGGTCAGTACTGAGGGTGTGCCATACTGTCGGTGGGTCTGTACTGAGGGAGTGCTATACTGTCGGAGGGTCAGTACTGAATGAGTGCCATACTGTCGGTGGGTCTGTACTCAGGGAGTGCAATACTGTCGGAGGGTCAGTACTGCGGGAGTGCCGCACTGTTGGAGGTCAGTACTGAGGTAGTGCCATACTGTCGGAGGGTCAGTACTGAGGGACTGCCGCCCTGACAGATGGTCAGTACCGAGGGAGTGCCATACTGTCGGAGTGTCAGTACTGAGGGTGTGCCATACTATTGGAATGACAGTAATGTGGGAGTGCCGTACTGTTGGAGAGTCAGTTCTGAGGGAGTGCTGCACTGTGGAGTGCCAGTACTGAAGGAGTGCCATACTGTTGGAGGGTCAGCAATGAGGGAGTGCCATACATTTGGAGATTCAGTACAGAGGGAGTGAAATACTGTTGGAGGGTCAGTACTGAGGGTGTGCAATACTGGTGGAGGGTCAGTACTGAGGGAGTGCTGCACTGTCGAATGGTCGGTACCAAGGGACTGCCATACTGTCAGAGGGTCAGTACTGAGGGAATGCTGCACTGTCGGATGGTAAGTACTGAGGGAGTGCCATACTGCCGGAGGGTCAGTACTGTGGGAGTTCCATACTGTCGGAGGGTCAGTACTTAGGGAGTGCCGCATGGTTGGAGGGTCAGTACTTAGGGGGCGCTGCATTGTTGTTGAGTCAGTACTAAGTGAATGCTGCACTCTCAGAGTTTCAGTACTGAGGGAGAGCTGCACTATCAAAGGGTCAGTCCTGAGGGAGTGCTGCACTTTCAGAAAGTTGTTGATAGGGAGTGCCGCACTGTCGGAAGATCAGTACTGAAGGAATGCCATACGGTCGGAGGGGCAGTACTGAGGGACTGCTGCAATGTCAGAGGGTCAGTACTGAGGGAGTGACATATTGTTGGAGGGTCAGTACTGAGGGAGTGCCGCACTGTCCAATGGTCAGATAGTCAGTATAGAGGGAGGGCCATACTGTCGGAGGGTCAGTACTGTGGTCGTGCCATACTGTCAGAGGGTCAGTACTGAGGGAGTGGCATACTAGTGGATGGTCAGAACTGAAAGACTGCAGCAATGTCGGAGGCTCAGTACTGTGTTAGTGCCATACTAGTGGGGGGCCTGTACTCAGGGAGTGTCAGTACTGAGCGAGTGCAGCACTGTCGGAGGGTCAGTACAGAGGGAGTGCCAAACTGTCGGAGGGTCAGTACTGAGTGAGTGCCATAATGCCGGAGGGTCAGTTCTGAGAGAGTGCCCTCCTGGTGGAGGTACAGAACTGAGGGAGTGCCATACTGATGGAGGTTCAGTACGGAGGGAGTGCCATACAGTTGACGAGTCAGGACTGAGGGAGTGCTACACTGTTGGACGATCAGTACTGATGGATTGCCAAACAGTTGGATGGTCAGTAATGAGGGAATGCCATACTTTTTGAGAGTCAGTTCAGAGGGAGGGATATACTGTTAGAGGGTCAGGATTGAGGGAGTGCCGCACTGTCGGATGGTCTGTACTGTGGGAGTGCCATACTGTCGGAGGGTCAGTAATGAGAGAGTGCCAGACTGTTGGAGTGCCAGAATTGAGGGAGTGCCATACTGATGGAGTGTCAGAACTGAGGGATTCCAGCAATGTCGGAGGGACAGTACTGAGGAAGTGCCATACTGTCGTGGCGTCAGTACTGATGGTGTGACGCACTATGAGAGGGTCAGCACTGTCGGAGTGCCATCCTGTCGAAGGGTTTATTCTCAAAGGGTGCTTTACTGTTGGAGTGTCAGTACTGAGCGAGTGCCATACTGTCAGAGGGTCAGGACTGAGGGGGTGCCATACAGACGGAGGGTCAGTACTGAGGGACTGCTGCACTGCCGGATGATCAGTACTGAGGGAATGCCATACTGTCAGAGGGTCAGTACTGAAGGAATGCCGCACTGACGGAGGGTATGTGCTGAGGGAGTGCCATACAGTCAGAGGGTCAGTACTGAGGGAATGCCATACTGTAAGAGGGTCAGTACTGATGGAGTTCCATTGTGTTGAATGGTCAGTACTGCGGGAGTGCTGCACTGTCTGATGGTCTGTACTGAGGGAGTTTCACACTGTCGGAGGGTCAGTACTGAGGGAGTGCCGCACGGTTGGAGGGTCAGTACTGAGAGGGCGCTGCATTGTTGTTGAGTCAGTACTAATTGAATGCTGCACTCTCAGAGTTTCAGTACTGATGGAGAGCTGCACTATCAAAGGATCAGTCCTGAGGGAGTGCTGCACTTTCAGAAAGTTCTTGATAGGGAGTGCTGCACTGTCTGAAGATCAGTACTGAGGAATGCCATACTGTCGGAGGGTCAGTACTGAGGGACTGCTGCTCTGTCAGAGGGGCAGTACTGAAGGAGCTCTGCACTCTCAGAGTTTCGGTACTAAGGGAGTGCTGCACTGTCAGAGGGTCAGTACTGGGAAAATGCTGCACTGTTGGATGGTCAGTACTGAGGGAGTGCTGCACTGTCGGATAGTCAGTACTGAGGGAGGGCCATACTGTCAGATAGTTAGTACTGGGGGAGTGCCATACTGTCGGCGGGTCTGTCCTGAGGGAGTGTCATACTGTTATAGGGTCAGTCCTGAGGGAGTGCCATTCTGGTGGAGCGTCAGAACTGAGAGACTGCCGCAATGTCGGATGCTCAGTACTGAGTGAGTGCCATACTGTCGGGGTTCAATACTGAGGGAATACCAAACTGTCGGATCCTCAGTACTGAGCGAGTGCCATACTGTCGGAGGTTCTGTTCTGAGAGAGTACCATACTGGTGGAGGGTCAGAACTGAGGGAGTGCCATACTGATGGAGGGTCAGTACGGAGGGAGTGCCATACTGTTGGCGACTCAGTACTGAGGGAGTGCTGCACTGTTGGACGGTCAGTACTGAGGAATTGACATACATTTGGATGGTCAGTAATGAGGGAGTGCCATGCATTTGGAGGGTCAGTACAAAGGGAGTGATATAATGTTGGAGGGTCAGGATTGAGGGAGTGCTGCACTGTCGGAGGGTCAGTAATGAGAGAGTGCCATACTGTCGGAGTGACAGTACTGACGTTTAGCCATACTGATGGAGGGTCAGTACGGAGGGAGTGCCATACTGTTGGCGACTCAGTACTGAGGGAGTGCTGCACTGTCGGATGGTCAGTACTGAAGGACTGCCGCACTGTCGGAGGGTCAGTACTGAAGGAGTACCATACTGTCACAGGGTCAGTACTGAGTGTGTTCTGCACTGTTGGAGGTTCAGTACTGAGGTAGTGCCATACTATCGGATGATCCGTACTGAGGGAGTGCTGCACTCTCAGAGTGTTAGTACTGAGGGAGTGCTGCACTGTCAGAGGGAGAATACTGAGGGAGTGCTGCACTGTCAGAGAGTCAGTACGGAGGGAGTGCTGCACTTTTGAGGGTCAGTACTGAGGGAGTACCGCATTGTCGGAAGGTCCGTATTGAGTGAGTCCTGCACTTTCGGATGGTCAGTTCTGAGGGAGTGTTGCACTGTTAGAGAGTCTGTACTGAGGCAGTGCCGCACAGTCGGAGGGTCAGTACTGATGGCGTGCCATACTGTCGGAGGGTCAGCACTGAGGGAGTGGTGCACTGTGGAGTGCCAGTACTGAGGGTGTGCCATACTTTTGGAGGGTCAGTACTGAGGTAGTGCCATACTGGTGGAGGATCAGTACTGAGGTAGTGTAGCACTGTCAGAACGTCGGTATTGAAGGAGTGCTGCGCTGTTGGAGGTTCAGTACTGAGGGAGTGCCACACTGTTAGAGGGTCAGGACTGAGGGAGTGCCGCATGTCGGAGGGTCAGTAGTGAGGGAGTGCCATACTGGTGGAGGGTCAGAAGTGAGGTAGTGGCGCAATGTCGGAGGTTCAGTGCTGAGCGAGTGCCATACCGGCGGGGGTCTGTACTCAGGGAGTGCCATGCTGTCGGAGCGTCAGTACTGAGGTTGTGCCGCATTGTCAGTGGGTCAGTACTGAGGGAATGCCAGACTGACGGAGGGTCGTTAATCCGGGAATACTATACTGTTGGAGGGTCAGTACTGAAGGAGTGCCGCACTGTCTGAAGTCAGTAGTGGGCGGGGTGCTGCACTGTTGGAGGTTCAGTACTGAGGGAGTGTCGCACTGTCGGAGGGTCAGGACTGAGGGAGTGCCATACTGGTGGAGGTTCAGTACTGAGGGTGTGCTGCACTGTTAGAGGGTCAGTACTGAGGGGGTGCCATACTGTTGCAGGGTCAGTAATGAGGGAGTGCCATACTGTGGGAGGGTCAGTACTGAAGGAGTGCCATACTGGTGGAGAGTCAGTACTGAGGGTGTGCTGCACTGTCGGAGGGTCAGTACAGAGTGATTGCCATACTGCTGGAGGCTTCATACTGAGGAAGTGCAAAACTGTCGGAGTGTCAGTAATGAGGGTGTGTCATACTATTGGAATGTCAGTACTGAGGGAGTGCCACAGTATTGGAGAGTCAATACTGAGGGAGTGGTGCACTGTGGAGTGCCAGTACTGAGGGAGTGCCATACAGTTGGAGGGTCAGTAATGAGGGATTGCCATACTTTTGGATAGTCAGTATTGAGGGAGTGCTGCTCTGTCGGAGGATCAGTACTGACGTAGTGCCATACAGTTGGAGAGTCAGTACAGAGGGAGAGCTGCACTGTCAAGGGTCAGTACTGAGGGAGTGCCATACTGTTGGAGGGTCAGATCTGAGGGAGTGCCGCACTGTCGAAAGGTCAGTACTGAGGGAGTGCCATACTTTCGGGGCGTCCGTACTGAGGGTGTGCCATACTGTCGGAGTGTCAGTACTGAGGGAGTGCCATAATGTTGGGGGGTCTGTACTCAGACAGTGCCATATTGTTGGAGGATCAGTACTGAGGGTGTGCCGCACTGTCAGATGGTCAGTACTGAGGGTGTGCCATACTGTCGGTGGGTCTGTACTGAGGGAGTGCTATACTGTCGGAGGGTCAGTACTGAATGAGTGCCATACTGTCGGTGGGTCTGTACTCAGGGAGTGCAATACTGTCGGAGGGTCAGTACTGCGGGAGTGCCGCACTGTTGGAGGTCAGTACTGAGGTAGTGCCATACTGTCGGAGGGTCAGTACTGAGGGACTGCCGCCCTGACAGATGGTCAGTACCGAGGGAGTGCCATACTGTCGGAGTGTCAGTACTGAGGGTGTGCCATACTATTGGAATGACAGTAATGTGGGAGTGCCGTACTGTTGGAGAGTCAGTTCTGAGGGAGTGCTGCACTGTGGAGTGCCAGTACTGAAGGAGTGCCATACTGTTGGAGGGTCAGCAATGAGGGAGTGCCATACATTTGGAGATTCAGTACAGAGGGAGTGAAATACTGTTGGAGGGTCAGTACTGAGGGTGTGCAATACTGGTGGAGGGTCAGTACTGAGGGAGTGCTGCACTGTCGAATGGTCGGTACCAAGGGACTGCCATACTGTCAGAGGGTCAGTACTGAGGGAATGCTGCACTGTCGGATGGTAAGTACTGAGGGAGTGCCATACTGCCGGAGGGTCAGTACTGTGGGAGTTCCATACTGTCGGAGGGTCAGTACTTAGGGAGTGCCGCATGGTTGGAGGGTCAGTACTTAGGGGGCGCTGCATTGTTGTTGAGTCAGTACTAAGTGAATGCTGCACTCTCAGAGTTTCAGTACTGAGGGAGAGCTGCACTATCAAAGGGTCAGTCCTGAGGGAGTGCTGCACTTTCAGAAAGTTGTTGATAGGGAGTGCCGCACTGTCGGAAGATCAGTACTGAAGGAATGCCATACGGTCGGAGGGGCAGTACTGAGGGACTGCTGCAATGTCAGAGGGTCAGTACTGAGGGAGTGACATATTGTTGGAGGGTCAGTACTGAGGGAGTGCCGCACTGTCCAATGGTCAGATAGTCAGTATAGAGGGAGGGCCATACTGTCGGAGGGTCAGTACTGTGGTCGTGCCATACTGTCAGAGGGTCAGTACTGAGGGAGTGGCATACTAGTGGATGGTCAGAACTGAAAGACTGCAGCAATGTCGGAGGCTCAGTACTGTGTTAGTGCCATACTAGTGGGGGGCCTGTACTCAGGGAGTGTCAGTACTGAGCGAGTGCAGCACTGTCGGAGGGTCAGTACAGAGGGAGTGCCAAACTGTCGGAGGGTCAGTACTGAGTGAGTGCCATAATGCCGGAGGGTCAGTTCTGAGAGAGTGCCCTCCTGGTGGAGGTACAGAACTGAGGGAGTGCCATACTGATGGAGGTTCAGTACGGAGGGAGTGCCATACAGTTGACGAGTCAGGACTGAGGGAGTGCTACACTGTTGGACGATCAGTACTGATGGATTGCCAAACAGTTGGATGGTCAGTAATGAGGGAATGCCATACTTTTTGAGAGTCAGTTCAGAGGGAGGGATATACTGTTAGAGGGTCAGGATTGAGGGAGTGCCGCACTGTCGGATGGTCTGTACTGTGGGAGTGCCATACTGTCGGAGGGTCAGTAATGAGAGAGTGCCAGACTGTTGGAGTGCCAGAATTGAGGGAGTGCCATACTGATGGAGTGTCAGAACTGAGGGATTCCAGCAATGTCGGAGGGACAGTACTGAGGAAGTGCCATACTGTCGTGGCGTCAGTACTGATGGTGTGACGCACTATGAGAGGGTCAGCACTGTCGGAGTGCCATCCTGTCGAAGGGTTTATTCTCAAAGGGTGCTTTACTGTTGGAGTGTCAGTACTGAGCGAGTGCCATACTGTCAGAGGGTCAGGACTGAGGGGGTGCCATACAGACGGAGGGTCAGTACTGAGGGACTGCTGCACTGCCGGATGATCAGTACTGAGGGAATGCCATACTGTCAGAGGGTCAGTACTGAAGGAATGCCGCACTGACGGAGGGTATGTGCTGAGGGAGTGCCATACAGTCAGAGGGTCAGTACTGAGGGAATGCCATACTGTAAGAGGGTCAGTACTGATGGAGTTCCATTGTGTTGAATGGTCAGTACTGCGGGAGTGCTGCACTGTCTGATGGTCTGTACTGAGGGAGTTTCACACTGTCGGAGGGTCAGTACTGAGGGAGTGCCGCACGGTTGGAGGGTCAGTACTGAGAGGGCGCTGCATTGTTGTTGAGTCAGTACTAATTGAATGCTGCACTCTCAGAGTTTCAGTACTGATGGAGAGCTGCACTATCAAAGGATCAGTCCTGAGGGAGTGCTGCACTTTCAGAAAGTTCTTGATAGGGAGTGCTGCACTGTCTGAAGATCAGTACTGAGGAATGCCATACTGTCGGAGGGTCAGTACTGAGGGACTGCTGCTCTGTCAGAGGGGCAGTACTGAAGGAGCTCTGCACTCTCAGAGTTTCGGTACTAAGGGAGTGCTGCACTGTCAGAGGGTCAGTACTGGGAAAATGCTGCACTGTTGGATGGTCAGTACTGAGGGAGTGCTGCACTGTCGGATAGTCAGTACTGAGGGAGGGCCATACTGTCAGATAGTTAGTACTGGGGGAGTGCCATACTGTCGGCGGGTCTGTCCTGAGGGAGTGTCATACTGTTATAGGGTCAGTCCTGAGGGAGTGCCATTCTGGTGGAGCGTCAGAACTGAGAGACTGCCGCAATGTCGGATGCTCAGTACTGAGTGAGTGCCATACTGTCGGGGTTCAATACTGAGGGAATACCAAACTGTCGGATCCTCAGTACTGAGCGAGTGCCATACTGTCGGAGGTTCTGTTCTGAGAGAGTACCATACTGGTGGAGGGTCAGAACTGAGGGAGTGCCATACTGATGGAGGGTCAGTACGGAGGGAGTGCCATACTGTTGGCGACTCAGTACTGAGGGAGTGCTGCACTGTTGGACGGTCAGTACTGAGGAATTGACATACATTTGGATGGTCAGTAATGAGGGAGTGCCATGCATTTGGAGGGTCAGTACAAAGGGAGTGATATAATGTTGGAGGGTCAGGATTGAGGGAGTGCTGCACTGTCGGAGGGTCAGTAATGAGAGAGTGCCATACTGTCGGAGTGACAGTACTGACGTTTAGCCATACTGATGGAGGGTCAGTACGGAGGGAGTGCCATACTGTTGGCGACTCAGTACTGAGGGAGTGCTGCACTGTCGGATGGTCAGTACTGAAGGACTGCCGCACTGTCGGAGGGTCAGTACTGAAGGAGTACCATACTGTCACAGGGTCAGTACTGAGTGTGTTCTGCACTGTTGGAGGTTCAGTACTGAGGTAGTGCCATACTATCGGATGATCCGTACTGAGGGAGTGCTGCACTCTCAGAGTGTTAGTACTGAGGGAGTGCTGCACTGTCAGAGGGAGAATACTGAGGGAGTGCTGCACTGTCAGAGAGTCAGTACGGAGGGAGTGCTGCACTTTTGAGGGTCAGTACTGAGGGAGTACCGCATTGTCGGAAGGTCCGTATTGAGTGAGTCCTGCACTTTCGGATGGTCAGTTCTGAGGGAGTGTTGCACTGTTAGAGAGTCTGTACTGAGGCAGTGCCGCACAGTCGGAGGGTCAGTACTGATGGCGTGCCATACTGTCGGAGGGTCAGCACTGAGGGAGTGGTGCACTGTGGAGTGCCAGTACTGAGGGTGTGCCATACTTTTGGAGGGTCAGTACTGAGGTAGTGCCATACTGGTGGAGGATCAGTACTGAGGTAGTGTAGCACTGTCAGAACGTCGGTATTGAAGGAGTGCTGCGCTGTTGGAGGTTCAGTACTGAGGGAGTGCCACACTGTTAGAGGGTCAGGACTGAGGGAGTGCCGCATGTCGGAGGGTCAGTAGTGAGGGAGTGCCATACTGGTGGAGGGTCAGAAGTGAGGTAGTGGCGCAATGTCGGAGGTTCAGTGCTGAGCGAGTGCCATACCGGCGGGGGTCTGTACTCAGGGAGTGCCATGCTGTCGGAGCGTCAGTACTGAGGTTGTGCCGCATTGTCAGTGGGTCAGTACTGAGGGAATGCCAGACTGACGGAGGGTCGTTAATCCGGGAATACTATACTGTTGGAGGGTCAGTACTGAAGGAGTGCCGCACTGTCTGAAGTCAGTAGTGGGCGGGGTGCTGCACTGTTGGAGGTTCAGTACTGAGGGAGTGTCGCACTGTCGGAGGGTCAGGACTGAGGGAGTGCCATACTGGTGGAGGTTCAGTACTGAGGGTGTGCTGCACTGTTAGAGGGTCAGTACTGAGGGGGTGCCATACTGTTGCAGGGTCAGTAATGAGGGAGTGCCATACTGTGGGAGGGTCAGTACTGAAGGAGTGCCATACTGGTGGAGAGTCAGTACTGAGGGTGTGCTGCACTGTCGGAGGGTCAGTACAGAGTGATTGCCATACTGCTGGAGGCTTCATACTGAGGAAGTGCAAAACTGTCGGAGTGTCAGTAATGAGGGTGTGTCATACTATTGGAATGTCAGTACTGAGGGAGTGCCACAGTATTGGAGAGTCAATACTGAGGGAGTGGTGCACTGTGGAGTGCCAGTACTGAGGGAGTGCCATACAGTTGGAGGGTCAGTAATGAGGGATTGCCATACTTTTGGATAGTCAGTATTGAGGGAGTGCTGCTCTGTCGGAGGATCAGTACTGACGTAGTGCCATACAGTTGGAGAGTCAGTACAGAGGGAGAGCTGCACTGTCAAGGGTCAGTACTGAGGGAGTGCCATACTGTTGGAGGGTCAGATCTGAGGGAGTGCCGCACTGTCGAAAGGTCAGTACTGAGGGAGTGCCATACTTTCGGGGCGTCCGTACTGAGGGTGTGCCATACTGTCGGAGTGTCAGTACTGAGGGAGTGCCATAATGTTGGGGGGTCTGTACTCAGACAGTGCCATATTGTTGGAGGATCAGTACTGAGGGTGTGCCGCACTGTCAGATGGTCAGTACTGAGGGTGTGCCATACTGTCGGTGGGTCTGTACTGAGGGAGTGCTATACTGTCGGAGGGTCAGTACTGAATGAGTGCCATACTGTCGGTGGGTCTGTACTCAGGGAGTGCAATACTGTCGGAGGGTCAGTACTGCGGGAGTGCCGCACTGTTGGAGGTCAGTACTGAGGTAGTGCCATACTGTCGGAGGGTCAGTACTGAGGGACTGCCGCCCTGACAGATGGTCAGTACCGAGGGAGTGCCATACTGTCGGAGTGTCAGTACTGAGGGTGTGCCATACTATTGGAATGACAGTAATGTGGGAGTGCCGTACTGTTGGAGAGTCAGTTCTGAGGGAGTGCTGCACTGTGGAGTGCCAGTACTGAAGGAGTGCCATACTGTTGGAGGGTCAGCAATGAGGGAGTGCCATACATTTGGAGATTCAGTACAGAGGGAGTGAAATACTGTTGGAGGGTCAGTACTGAGGGTGTGCAATACTGGTGGAGGGTAAGCACTGCGGGTGTGCTGCACTGTTAGAGTGACAGTACTGACCGAGTGTTGCACTGTCAGATAGTCGGTACTGATGGAGTGCTGCACTGTCGGAGGGTCAGGACTGAGGGAGTGCCGCACAGTCGGAGGGTCAGGAATGAGGGAGTGCCGCACAGTCGGAGGGACAGGACTGAGGGAGTGCCGCACTGTCGGAGGGACAGGACTGAGGGAGTGGCATACTGTCGGAGGGTCAGTACTGAGGGACTGCCGCCCTGACAGATGGTCAGTACTGAGGGTGTGCCATACTGTCGGAGTGTCAGTACTGAGGGTGTGCCATACTATTGGAATGACAGTAATGAGGGAGGGCCGTACTGTTGGAGAGTCAGTACTGAGGGAATGCTGCACGGTGGAGTGCCAGTACTGAGGGAGAGCCATACTGTTGGAGGGTCAGCAATGAGGGAGTGCCATACGTTTGGAGATTCAGTACAGAGGGAGTGAAATACTGTTGGAGGATCAGTACTGAGGGAGTGCAATACTGGTGGAGGGTCAGTAATGAGTGAGTGCTGCACCGTCAGACGGTCAGTACTGAGGGATTTCCGCACTGTCAGAGGGTCAGTCCTGAGGGTGTGCTTCCCTGTCAGAGGGTCAGTACTGAAGAGCACTGCAATGTCGGAGCGTCAGCAATGAGGGACCATTGCACTGCCGGATTTTCAGCAGAGGGGGAGTGCTGCACTGTCAGAGGGTCAGTACTGAATGATTGCTGTACTATCAGAAGGTCTGTACTGAGGGAGTGCTGCACGGTCAGAGGCTCAATACAGAGGGAGCACTGCACTGTCAGAGCTTCAGCAATGAGGGACCATTGCAGTGCCGGATGGTCAGTAGTGAGGGGGTGCTGCACTGTCAGAAGGTCAGTACTGAGGGAGTGCTGCATTGTCAGAGGGTCAGTACTGAGGGAGTGCTGCACTGTCAGAGGGTCAGTACTGTGGGAGACATGCACTTTCGGAGGGTCAGTATTGAGGGAGTGCTGCACTTTCAGAGGGTCAGTACTGAGGGAGTGCTGCACTGTCAGATGGTCAACAATGAGGGATTTCCACACTGTCAGAGGGTCAGTCCTAAGGGAAAGCAGCGCAGGTGTCCCCTGCGGACATCTCCCTCCACAAAAGGTATACCGTTTTGGATACTGTTGAGGGAGATGGCTCACCAGGGGAAGGCAGCAGTAGCCAGGCTCATAGCACCGTGACTGGCTCTGCTGTTCAGAAGGGCGGGAAAAAGAGTGGTAGGGCTATAGTCATAGGGGATTCGATTGTAAGGGGAGTAGATAGGCGGTTCTGTGGTCGAAAACGAGACTCCCGAATTGTATGTTGCCTCCCAGGTGCACGGGTCAGGGATGTCTCAGATCGGCTGCAGAACATTCTGAAGGGGGAGGGTGAACAGCCAGTTGTCGTTGTGCACATAGGCACCAATGATATAGGTAAAAAACGGGATGAGGTCCTACAAGCAGAATTTAGGGAATTAGGAGCCAAGTTAAAATGTAGGACCTTAGAGGTAATAATCTCCGGATTGCTACCAGTGCCACGTGATAGTCAGAGCAGAAATGAAAGAATAGTCAGGATGAATGCGTGGCTTGAGAGATGGTGCAGGAGGGAGGGGTTCAGATTTTTGGGACATTGGGACCGCTTCTGGGGGAGGTGGGACTATTACAAATTGGACGGTCTACACCTGGGCCGGACTGGAAACAATGTCCTTGGGGTGCTTTTGCTAACGCTGTTGGGGAGGGTTTAAACTAATGTGGCAGGGGGATGGGAACCAAAAGAGGTCAGTAGAGAGTAAGGATGTAGTAACTAAAGACTGTAAGGAACTAGATAATGAAGTCAGCATGACTAAGGGAAAGAGTAGGCAGGGAGCTGATGATGAAAGCAAAGGGACTGGTGGTCTGAGGTGCATTTGTTTTAATGCAAGAAGTGTAGTAGGTAAGTCAGATAAACTTAGGGCTTGGATTAGTACCTGGGAGTATGATGTTATTGTGATTACTGAGACTTGGTTAAGGGAAGGGCATGATTGGCAACTAAATATCCCAGGATACCGATGCTTCAGGCGGGATAGAGAGGGAGGTAAAAGAGGTGGAGGAGTTGCATTACTGGTCAAAGAGGATATCACAGCTGTGCTGAAGGAAGGCACGATGGAGGACTCGAGCTGTGAGGCAATATGGGCAGAACTCAGAAATAGGAAGGGTGCGGTAACAATGTTGGGGCTGTACTACAGGCCTCCCAACAGCGAGCGTGAGACAGAGGTACAAATATGTAAACAGATTATGGAAAGCTGTGGGAGCAACAGGGTGGTGGTGAGAGTTGATTTTAATTTTCCCAACATTGACTGGGATTCACTTAGTGTTAGAGGTCCAGATGGAGCAGAATTTGTAAGGAGCATCCAGGAGGGTTTTCTAGAGCAGTATGTAAATAGTCCAACTCGGGAAGGGGCCATACTGGACCTGGTGTTGGGAAATGAGCCGGGCTAGGTGGTTGATGTTTCAGTAGGGGACTACTTTGGGAATAGTGATCACAATTCCGTAAGTTTTAGAATACTCATGGACAAAGACGAGAGTGGTCCTAAAGGAAGAGTGCTAAATTGGGGGAAGGCCAACTATACCAAAATTCGGCAGGAGCTGGGGAATGTAGATTGGGAGCAGCTGTTTGAAGGTAAATCCACATTTGATATGTGGGAGGCTTTTAAAGAGAGGTTGATTAGCGTGCAGGAAAAACATGTTCCTGTGAAAATGAGGGGTAGAAATGGCAAGATTAGGGAACCAGGGATGACAGGTGAAATTGTGAGACGAGCTAAGAGGAAAAAGGAAGCATACATAAGGTCTAGGCGGCTGCAGAAAGACGAAGCTTTAAAAGAATATCGGGATTGTAGGCACAATCTGAAACGAGGAATTAAGAGGGCTAAAAGGGGTCATGAAATATCTTTAGCAAACAGGGTTAAGGAAAATCCCAAAGCCTTTTATTCATATATAAGGAGCAAGAGAGTAACTAGAGAAAGGATTGGCCCACTCAAGGACAAAGGAGGAAAGTTATGCGTGGAGTCAGAGAAAATGGGTGAGATTCTAAACGAGTACTTTGCATCGGTATTCACCGAGGAGAGGGACATGACGGATGTTGAGGTTAGGGACAGATGTTTGATTACTCTAGGTCAAGTCGGCATAAGGAGGGAGGAAGTGTTGGGTATTCTAAAAGGCATTAAGGTGGACAAGTCCCCAGGTCCGGATGGAATCTATCCCAGGGTACTGTGGGAAGCGAGAGAGGAAATAGTTGGGGCCTTAACAGATATCTTTGCAACATCCTTAAACACGGGTGAGGTCCCGGAGGACTGGAGAATTGCTAATGTTGTCCCCTTGTTTAAGAAGGGTAGCAGGGAAAATCCAGGTAATTATAGACCGGTGAGCCTGACGTCAGTGGTAGGGAAGCTGCTGGAGAAGATACTGAGGGATAGGATCTATTCCCATCTGGAAGAAAATGGGCTTATCAGTGATAGGCAACATGGTTTTGTGCAGGGGAGGTCATGTCTTACCAACTTAATAGAATTCTTTGAGGAAGTGGCAAAGTTGATTGATGAGGGAAGGGCTGTAGATGTCATATACATGGACTTCAGTAAGGCGTTTGATAAGGTTCCCCATGGTAGGCTGATGGAGAAAGTGAAGGCGCATGGGGTCCAAGGTGCACTAGCTAGATGGATAAAGAACTGGCTGGGCAACAGGAGACAGAGAGTAGCAATGGAATGGAGTTTCTCAAAATGGAGGCGTATGACCAGTGGTGTTCCACAGGGATCCGTGCTGGGACCACTGTTGTTTGTGATATACATAAATGATTTGGAGGAAAGTATAGGTGGTCTGATTAGCAAGTTAGCAGACGACACTAAGATTGGTGGAGTAGCAGATAGTGAAGGGGACTGTCAGAGAATACAGCAGAATATAGATAGACTGGAGAGTTGGGCAGAAAAAAGGCAGATGGAGTTCAATCAGGGCAAATGCGAGGTGATGCATTTTGGAAGATCCAATTCAAGAGTGAACTACACAGTAAATGGAAAAGTCCTGGGGAAAATTGATGTCCAGAGAGATTTGGGTGTTCAGGTCCATTGTTCCCTGAAGGTGGCAACGCAGGTCAATAGAGTGGTCAAGAAGGCATACGGCATGCTTTCCTTCATCGGACGGGGTATTGAGTACAAGAGTTGGCAGGTCATGTTACAGTTGTATAGGACTTTGGTTCGGCCACATTTGGAATACTGCGTGCAGTTCTAGTCGCCACATTACCAAAAGGATGTGGATGCTTTGGAGAGGGTGCAAAGGAGATTCACCAGGATGTTGCCTGGTATGGAGGGCGCTAGCTATGAAGAGAGGTTAAATAGATTAGGATTATTTTCATTAGAAAGACGGAGGTTGAGGGGGGACCTGATTGAGGTGTACAAAATCATGAGAGGTAGACAGAGTGGATAGCAAGAAGCTTTTTCCCAGAGTGGGGGATTCAATTACAAGGGGACACGAGTTCAAAGTGAAAGGGGAAAGGTTTAGGGGGAATATGCGTGGAAATTTCTTTACGCAGAGGGTGGTGGGTGCATGGAACGCTTTGCCAGTGGAGGTGGTAGACGCGGGCACGATAGCGTCTTTTAAGATGTATCTAGACAGATACATGAATGGGCAGGAAGTAAAGAGATACAGACCCTTAGAAAATAGGCGACAGGTTTAGATAGAGGATTTGGATCGGCGTAGGCTTGGAGGGCCGAAGGGCCTGTTCCTGTGCTGTAATTTTCTTTGTTCTTTTTTCTTTGTGCTTATATAACTGAAACAAAGGAATTCTAAATTAGAGCAGAAAGAGAGAGAGAGACAGGAGAGGGAGAAAGAAAGAATATTCCAGAAAGAATATGAAGAGAAAGAGTTGAAGTGGCTTGAGTTAACTAGGGGGTGACAGAGTAACCCAGTGAAAGCTGGCCAATATGGAGGAGTCTAATTCTGGGCATGGTACAAAATTGTTAGAACGAACCAAATTAATTCCAGAATTCAATGAGGACAAAGAGGAGTCATTTTTTGTGTCTTTTGAGAAACTGGCAAGGCAGTTCAATATGGCCAACTGAGAGCTGGTCTCTTTTACTGCAAAGCAAATTAACAGGATAGGCCCATGAGGTTTATTACTAGTTGTCAGATGAGAGTTCATCAAATAATGAACTGACCAAAAATACTATCCTCGGGGCATATGGAATTGTATGTGAAGTCCATTGCCAAAAGTTTAGAACCACGGTGAAGCAAGCCAATCAAACCTATCTGGAGTTTGAAAGAAGTAAGCAGCTGGCTTTTGACCAGTGGCTGAGAACTCATAAAGAACAGCACAGCTGTGAGACTCTCAGAGATGTAATTCTGTTAGAGGAATTTAAAAACTCCCTCCCATTCTCAATAAAGTCTCATGTGGAGGAGCAGTTGGTTTGGAGAGCCCGGCAAACGGCCGTTTTAGCCAATCAGTTTGCTTTAATTTATCAGTCAGTTTCCCATGGGAGAACCTTTCCCAGTCACCCCCACAAATCCGAAAAGGACAAAGGGTGGGAAGGTGATAGAAGCCCAGGCAGTCCTCGGAGAGAAAGGAAAGCAGGAGACACATGGGGCACTCCTCCAGCCAAAAAGGAAGGTGCTGTGACATGAATGAGACCCGGAGACATATGTGCTTCCATTGTTATAAAGCAGCGCATTTAAAAGCGAACTGCTGGAAACTAAAAGGAAAACCGATAAGGTTGCTCAGGGCAAACCCGCTCAGTGACGAAGGGACCCTGATGGAAAGCATAGCAGAACAAGCTGTGGCTTTAACTGCAGGAAGAGTGCAACCCAGGAAGCTTACAGCTGCAAGAGCAGGAAAAGTTAATAAGATTCCTGAAGGTTAACAGGGTTTTGTGTTTCAAGGGCAAATAACCTCATATCCCTCAAGTGGTACAAGCAATCCCATAGTAATTCTCAGAGACACAGGGGTCACCAGATACGTTTTACTGGGAAAAGGCATGACCTTCCCCCCAGAGAGTGCAGTGAACACCAGAATGGTGGTGTATGGTATTGGAGGGCAGTGTATGACTATACCTGTACACCGGGTGCACCTGGAGTGTGACCTAGTTTCAGGACTGGTGACTGTCGGGATTGTCCCTTGTTTGCCTGTGGACAGTGTTGACCTGCTCCTAGATAATGATCTGATGGGGATGAAGGTGTTAGTCCCCCGTAGTAGTGAAAGAAAGACCGCAGGAGGTCCGAGAGACAGGGCAGTGGCAGGAGACAGTCCCCTGCAGTTTCCCTGAATGTGTAATGGAACAGGCTTTGATCAAACCAGCTCCCCCAGAGGAGACTGAATTAACACTGCAGACAGATGACTAGATCTGTCTGTCTGAGACTTTCCTTGGGAAGTTAGGAGACCCAGGGAATGAATTAAATGGATTTACCCGAGGTGAGGCTCAGCGAGCTGACCCAGTATTGAGAAAGTTAACACAGGCTGCCCAATCTGAAAGTGAAGCAGAGGGAGTCCCTGATTTCTACTATTTAAAAAATGAGGTACTGATGAGGAAATTGAGTTCTCCTTACAGACCTGAGAGCAAAGAGTGGACAGTAGCTCACTAGTTGGTAGTGGCGCAGAGGTACCGGAGAGAAATATTAAAAAGGGCCCACGAGGCTATAGTGGCTGTACATGCTGGTATACAAAAGATCAAAGCCTGTATAAGACAGTAGTTTGACTGGCCAAAATTCCACAAAGATGTGATGGAGTGCTGCAGGAGTTGCCACATGTGCGAGGTTGAGGGGCAAACACAACCTACAGCGAAATCTGAACCCCCAATTCCTGTACCAATGATAGGAGGACTCTCCAGCAGAAGGCTGGTGAATTGTGAGGGACTCCCGCTGATAAAGAAATGGGACAGGCAGGCACAAAGCTGGCAAACGTTTAGAAAGAGAAGGGGGAAAAAGTGACCAAGAGGGCAGATTAAAGGAAGTCTGCGAAGAATCCCGGATGAAAACCCCTCCAGTCCAGTCTGCCAACTCCAAAAAGCGAAAGGTTAGACCCCACATACTCCTATGTAAATGCAGACTCTAAAAGCACCCCACCAGAGCTGGTAACAGCATTTACAGGAACCTGCAAAGACAAAGAAAGACCTCTCAGTGGCAGGGAAGACTTGAGGGTGATGTCTCACCTCGCTGAAATGCCACAGTAGAGTCTAGACAAATACCTGCAGACAGAAGTGTCCAGGAGAACAAAGGGGAGATTCACAAAGAATCCTCCCCCACAATCAGAGAAAAGGGAACTACTCATCCCCTGAAGTCAAATGCCTAATCATCTCAAAGACCATAAGCAGCCATAGAAATGGGAAAACTGAACAAAAGCTTCCCTCAAGAAACACATCTTTGTTGGGATGCCAAAAGGGGAAATTAAAGCAGCACAGGCACCCAGAAAAGCCAATTTTAATAAGTTTTATGATTCATGAATGAATCGAAGTGAATGAGAGAAATGCATGGTTTCTTTTTCCTGTATCTTATATTTCTCTCACAACTTTTTAATGAAATGTGTATTTGTTTCAAATTGCATTTCATTCCCTTGGGAGTGGAGGTGTCATGCAGGCCCCACCTGCCAAGAATGAGGAATATTAATTTCACCGCATGAACATTGATTTTAAAAACTGCTGTTGGGAAGAAAGAACTGACTTTAAAAATAAAAATGCCCGATTTTAGCTGGAGAGACATTTGCCTATCAACAAACAGTACTTCAAAGGACAAAGGGACTATTCCCTGCTCCAATTTAATCCACAACAGGCCTTTGATCACCAGGTATTGCGTGCAGAGTAGACATTCCAGGATCTGCTAGAATAAGACAAATACACAAGGGTAGGATTGGTCAGACAAATTTAGTCACATGAGCCCCAACGAAAATTAAGAGCTGTTGTCAATCACCGACTCTACAGTGAGCTGGAAACCCAGAAGCAGTCACAAGAATCCCCCTTCAGAGACTGCATCAACCCTTTCACCTTATATTTTCTTCTTCTCTTCTCTGTCCCTATCTGCATGTGCATATCACTTGTGCATGCAAGCGTGGGCAAGTCGTATATCCATAGGCATTAACTGAATTAGAGTTAAGTAAATTTAATAACATTTCACTTTTCTTCTTTAAACCTAAGAAAACCTGTTTGTTTGATTTATTTGCCTTATAATTGGAAAGGAGTGAACATGGATTCATCAAGGGGGAGCTAAAAATACAGTGTGTTTAAAAATCAAACCCTGCTACAATAAGACCAGGTGAATACAGTAAAATACCCCGTAGACACCTTTCTCACCTGGTCTTAACAGTTGTTTAGTGCTGAAAAACTCCTTGTAAATTTGACTTGTAAGTCGAAAGCGAGTCGAGGTGCTCAGTGTTTTGAAGAATAACTGTACAATACAGATGTTTGAATGGACACTCCCACAGCTGGAAATGTAACTTTAAAAAACCTTCAGATTTTTTGGCCACATAGTCATGGGAGTATAGGTAAGTTGACATACACACCGTATCTCTATACGACACAATTTTTCAGAAACAAGTGTTTCTGCAACTACCCAAAGACTCAGCAGATACAGTAAGAAAGCATTGGAGACTGAATAACTGTGTCTATGGCCTGAATGATGCCTCCATAATTCAGTACCTTTCAGTGAGATGTGTTCAACTAAAAGCAAATCCTGCAATTTTTCATTGGAATCATAAAGGGGAACATTTAGCCATCATCACGATACATGTTAATGTTTTCTTATGGGATGGTTCTGCAGTGGTTAGCACCGCAGCCTCACAGCTCCAGGGACCTGGGTTCAATTCTGGGTACTGTCTGTGTGGAGTTTGCAAGTTCTCCCTGTGTCTGCGTGGGTTTCCTCTGGGTGCTCCGGTTTCCTCCCACCGCCAAAGACTTGCAGATGATAGGTAAATTGGCTGCCATAAATTGCCCCAAGTGCAGGTAGGTGGTCGGGCATATGGGATTACTGTGGGGTTAGTATAGGTGGGTGGTTGTTGGTCGGTACAGACTTGGTGGGCCGAAGGGCCTGTTTCAGTGCTTTATCTCTAAATAAAAAATAAAAAAATAAAATAAATAAATAAAGTAAAATATAAAATAATAGTTAAATAAATAAATAAAATTAGCCTGGAATTTACAATTGTGTCGGTTTGGAGAGTTTTTAAATATATTAGTTTAGATATCAAGCAAAGCTGTTCTGGAATAACTTTAAATCAACAATCCGCTTTAGAGGATGGTATTCCAATCATACTCGGTCCTCATAGAAAGATGACTTTTAATCTCAGGAAAAAAAATGGACAATTGCTAAGCTTAATTTTTCAGTTGGACTGGTTGTTCACTCAGATTTGACCAGAAGCTACTTTTGATGTACTGGAGTTAACTACTACGATGAAATAAGCTAAAGTGGAGAATGTTTAAGGGCAAATAAAACATGAAGAAAATTAAATCTGGATGATTGCATACTTAAGTTCCTATTATTCGGTTACCCAGAGAACATGAAGCTGGTGATTTTTAAACTATGCTTCTCATGCTAATCTTCCTGGTGGATATTTTAGTCCAGCTTGTTTCATAATAAATTTGATGGGTGAGTTTTGGAAATGTCCCATAGCTTGGGAAGGTAAGAAAATAAAATTGACTTAAAAGTACTTTCTCTTCTGAAGCACTGGCCCTTGTGGAGACAGTGGATGAGATTCTCTTTGTTAAATATTTACGTGTTATTCGATGTGATCGGCATCCTGAAGACAGTATAATGTTGTGACCGACTGCTCCAGTCAAATTCCCCAATCAAAATATGTGATTCTGATTGTGGTGGGAGAAATGCACTGTTAATTCAATCCCATCTCTCCACAGATTGCCGAACATATAATTTTAAACTTTCCAAATTAAAGAAAGACCCAGCCAAATTGTGCTTTCTATTAACCCTGGAATGAGGCTTACCATACCGGGTGTCTTTAAAACAACAAATTAACGGTTAAATACAACAAAACTGAATAATAAACACTATGAAGATATAAACTACATTTTAATCGAAAAAATTAGAGTCCTTGCAAATTTACAGTCCAATGTTGCTTGAAGTCCTCACAGCCGTCCGATGAGGAAAAAAGGTTCTTCCACAATAGAACAGTCTGTAGTCTTACTCCAGCATTAAGTGATGCTTCCTTCTTCAGCAATGGATTTCAACAATTAACAACTTGCAAACATTTTCAATAGAATCAATCTGCCTTTAGAGATTTTGAGGGATAAAAAAATTATCATGCATTAACTTCCTTTCCTTCAGTTCAGGTTATCAGAGATCTCCGTTTTGGCTTGACTTTTTTTTAAAACTTTGAGAGATAATAACCATTAAACAGACTAAAATTCTCTTCTTTCAGTTTAAATGGCTGAGAGCTCTTTTTTCAGGGGCTAACATGAGCTATCTGTCTGTGTTCCCTCTTAGAATAAACTGTGTTCAGCGAAAAGCCAGTTCAAAATTGAATTGTGACAAATGTATCGCATGATGCTCAATCCAAGTGGTTGTATCCATGGCAACAAAAATGCACCTTCTTGATAAGTCCGGAGACCTGTTGGCTCTAAAAGTAGTACTGATGCTTTGCAAGCCTTAAAGGTACACCGCATTTACACGGGAAAAGTAAACTATAGGACCAGAACAACTCCAACAAACCCCTGGTGGAAGGAAACGCCATTCCTGGAAAACATTTCATTATGATCAGTTAAAAAAAAGAACATATTTTTCCCCACAATTACAGATATACACATTTCTAAAAAAAATGTTTAGACAGCAACAAGTTCCAGCAGAACATTTTGGCTTTAAAATTTGAAAAGGTTGTTCCAATTAGCCCATTTCAAATTTACAAGCATACTCTTCCAATTGTTTCCTGTTTTCCTTCCAAGTATCCATCACCTCAGCCAGGTGAAATGCAGAGCTAGGAGCACTGACCACTACTGGGTTCACTAATCTCTGAGAAGTTTCTCGAGTACCCCTTAACTTTTTGTTTCATCACTTGACACTGGAAAATCCTACCCGGTGTAACAGAAGCTGATTTTCTCTTACCCTGGGGTTTCAAAGGAATTTGACAGTATCCCTCTGACACATCTGTCTCTTTAAGTATTGTGTAATGAGAGAGGAATAATTGACAATCCAGTTGTGCGAGACCCCTTGGGGATGAGCAATCATAATATGATAAATTACTTCATCAAGCTGGAGAGTGACGTAGTTGATTCTGAGACTCGGGTCCTGACTCTTAATAAACGGAAATACGAAGGTATGAGGCACAAGTTTGCTCTGATGGATTGGGAAACGTTACTTAAAGGGATGACGGTGGATAGATAATGGCGAACATTCAAAGAGCTCATGGATGAACTGCAACAATTCTTTATTCCTATCTGACGCAAAAGTAAAACGGGAAAGATAGCCAAACCATGGTTTACAAGGGAAATTAGAGATAGCATTAGATCCAAGGCAGAGGCATACAATTCACCAGGAAAAAAAACAGACCTGAGGATTGGGAGCAGTTTAGAATTCAGCAAAGGAGGACCAAGGGATTGATTAAGAAGGGGAAAATAGAGTACGAGAGTAAGCTTGTGGGGAACATAAAAACTGACTAAAAAATTCTATACGTATGTGAAGAGAAAAAGATTGGTGAAGAAAAATGCAGGTCCCTTACAGTCAGAAACAGGGGAATTTATTATGGAGAACAAAGAAATGGCTGACCAACTAAATGCATACTTTGGTTCTGTCTTCACAAAAGAGGACACAAATATCATAACAGAAATGTTGGGGAACACAGGATTTAGCGAGGGGGAGGAACTGAAGGAAACCACTATTAGCAGAGAAATGGTGTTGGGGAAATTGATCGAACTGAAGGCCAATAAATCCCCAGGGCCTGATAATCTACATCCCAAAGTACTTAAGGAAGTGGCCCTAGAAATAGTGGATGCATAGACTCTGGAACAGTTCTTATAGATTGGAGGGTAGCTAAAGTAACCCCACTATTTACAAAGAGAGTTAGAGAGAAAGCAGGGAATTATAGACCAGTCAGCCTGACGTGGGTAGTGGGGAAAATTCGAGAGTCCATTCTCAAAGATTTTATAGCAGAGCAATTGAAGAACAGTGGTAGAATAGGACGGAGTCAGCATGAATTTATGAATGGGAAATCATGCTTGAAAAATCTGCTAGTATTCTTTGAGGCTGTAACTAGTAGAGTTTATGCGGGGTAGCCAGTGGATGTGGTTTATTTGGACTTTCAGAAGGCAAAGCCCCACGTCAGAGATTAGCGTGTAAAATTAAAGCACATGAGATTGGGGGCAGTGTCTGCGATCGATAGAACATTGGTTGTCAGACAGAAAACAAAGAGTAGGAATAAGCAGGTCTTTTTCCGAATGAAAGGCAGTGATTAATTGGGTTCCACCTCGAAGTATAAAAGCCTATGGTTTAATTTTCTTGGCCATTCTGCATTCGCTAATGGGATAATTCGAGGTTCAATCTCTAAATTTCCTCGGCCTACTCTGCCTCATCCTCACTATCCTTTTCCTTCTCCGCAGTCCCAATTACCTGACATAACTGTACTGGCTTATCCTCCTCCCTGTGGTAATATGGTTTGAGCATATTAATGTGACACAATCTGTTCTCCTTCCAGCAATCAGGGGTGGCAATCAATTAATCTACCTTACCCACTCTTTTGATCACTCTATATGGGCCACTGAACCACTGTGACGTTAACAACACTAATACTTCATCTCCTGGTTTTATGGTACGTTGTGGTTTTCCCACCATTTGACAGGTATGGCATGCCTACAAAATTGCCTCACATCCTTCGTAAGACCTGTCCGGTAATAATGTTTGATTATGTGTGATTTGGTCTTCCGAATTCCCCGATGTCCTGCAAAAGGAATGCCGTGTGCTCGCCTGAATAATCCTGATCGATATTCAGGTGGTACCACTCTCTGTTCAACAACTGTCCAGTCTTCATCGGCAGACCGATAAGGCAGTCTCTATTTCCTCTTCAAAACCCCATTTGCCATATAATAGCCTTTCGTCTCAGTTTCTGACAGAGCCGTATGCGCTATTTGGTAGATCTCTGGATCAGCTTGCTGTGCCGCAGTGATAGACGATCTGTCAAACAACTCATTTGGATTATCTAAATCCCCAAATAAGGTTTCAGATACTTGGCTATCGATTTGTGGTGCACCTTTTACTTCCGACAATGGATCCTGTTTAGCCATTGCTCGGGTAACTACACACGCCAGAAATATTAACGGAACTTGCTCCTGTAATTGCTCTGTTTCCTTAATTTCACATGATTCCACTGTAACTACAGGAGAAACTGATATTTTTGATCCAGCCAAATCATTTCCGAGGAGTAGGTCAATTCTCTTTACTGGTAAACTGTGGACAACACCTACAGTTACGAACACAGATATTAAGTCACTCTCCAGGCATACTTTATAAAAAGGGACGGGTATTTTTTTTCCTTAAATACTGTGATCAAATTAATTAATTAAATAGAATAGAGATGGCTGGGCAGGTGATGTGTTGCAGCTGTAAGATATGGGAGCTGGTGGAAGCTGGTGCGATCCACAGTGACCACATTTGCAGCAAGTGTTGGCTGCTCTACATTGGGGAGACTAAATGCAGACTGAGTGACCACTTTGCGAAATACCTCCATTCAGTTCGAAGGTGCGACCCTGAGCTTCCTGTCGCTTGTCATTTTAATAAATACCAATCCACACCAACATAATTAATAAATACCAATCAACACAAATATAATTATAAATACCAATCAACACAAATATAATTAATAAATACCAATCAACACCAAGATAATTAATGAATACCAATCCACACAAATATAATTAATAAATACCAATCAACACAAATATAATTATAAATACCAATCAACACCAACATAATTAATAAATACCAATCAACACAAATATAATTAATAAATACCAATCAACACCAACATAATTAATAAATACCAATCAACACAAATATAATTAATAAATACCAATCACCACCAACATAATAAATAAATACCAATCAACACAAATATAATTATAAATACCAATCAACACCGATATAATTAATAAATACCAATCAACACCAACATAATTAATAAATACCAATCAACACAAATATAATTATAAATACCAATCAACACCAACATAATTAATAAATACCAATCAACACAAATATAATTAATAAATACCAATCAACACAAATATAATTATAAATACCAATCAACACCAACATAATTAATAAATACCAATCAACACAAATATAATTATAAATACCAATCAACACCGATATAATTAATAAATACCAATCCACACCAACATAATTAATAAATACCAATCAACACAAATATAATTAATAAATACCAATCAACACAAATATAATTATAAATACCAATCAACACCAACATAATTAATAAATACCAATCAACACAAATATAATTATAAATACCAATCAACACCGATATAATTAATAAATACCAATCAACACAAATATAATTAATAAATACCAATCAACACAAATATAATTATAAATACCAATCAACACCAATATAATTAATAAATACCAATCAACACAAATATAATTATAAATACCAATCAACACCAACATAATTAATAAATACCAATCAACACAAATATAATTAATAAATACCAATCAACACAAATATAATTATAAATACCAATCAACACCAACATAATTAATAAATACCAATCAACACAAATATAATTATAAATACCAATCAACACCGATATAATTAATAAATACCAATCCACACCAACATAATTAATAAATACCAATCAACACAAATATAATTAATAAATACCAATCAACACAAATATAATTATAAATACCAATCAACACCAACATAATTAATAAATACCAATCAACACAAATATAATTATAAATACCAATCAACACAAATATAATTATAAATACCAATCAACACCAACATAATTAATAAATACCAATCAACACAAATATAATTATAAATACCAATCAACACCAACATAATTAATAAATACCAATCAACACAAATATAATTATAAATACCAATCAACACCAACATAATTAATAAATACCAATCAACACAAATATAATTAATAAATACCAATCAACACAAATATAATTATAAATACCAATCAACACCAACATAATTAATAAATACCAATCAACACAAATATAATTAATAAATACCAATCAACACAAATATAATTATAAATACCAATCCACACCAACATAATTAATAAATACCAATCAACACAAATATAATTAATAAATACCAATCAACACAAATATAATTATAAATACCAATCAACACCAACATAATTAATAAATACCAATCAACACAAATATAATTATAAATACCAATCAACACCAACATAATTAATAAATACCAATCAACACAAATATAATTATAAATACCAATCAACACCAACATAATTAATAAATACCAATCAACACAAATATAATTAATAAATACCAATCAACACAAATATAATTATAAATACCAATCAACACCAACATAATTAATAAATACCAATCAACACAAATATAATTATAAATACCAATCAACACCAACATAATTAATAAATACCAATCAACACAAATATAATTAATAAATACCAATCAACACAAATATAATTATAAATACCAATCAACACCAACATAATTAATAAATACCAATCAACACAAATATAATTATAAATACCAATCAACACCAACATAATTAATAAATACCAATCAACACAAATATAATTATAAATACCAATCAACACCAACATAATTAATAAATACCAATCAACACAAATATAATTAATAAATACCAATCAACACAAATATAATTATAAATACCAATCAACACCAACATAATTAATAAATACCAATCAACACAAATATAATTAAAAAATACCAATCAACACAAATATAATTATAAATACCAATCCACACCAACATAATTAATAAATACCAATTAACACAAATATAATTAATAAATACCAATAAACACCAACATAAATAATAAATACCAATCAACACAAATATAATTATAAATACCAATCAACACCGATATAATTAATAAATACCAATCCACACCAACATAATTAATAAATACCAATCAACACAAATATAATTAATAAATACCAATCAACACCAACATAATTAATAAATACCAATCAACACAAATATAATTATAAATACCAATCAACACCGATATAATTAATAAATACCAATCCACACCAACATAATTAATAAATACCAATCAACACAAATATAATGATAAATACCAATCAACACCAACATAATTAATAAATACCAATCAACACAAATATAATTATAAATACCAATCAACACAAATATAATTATAAATACCAATCAACACAAATATAATTAATAAATACCAATCAACACCAACATAATTAATATATACCAATCAACACAAATATAATTATAAATACCAATCAACACCGATATAATTAATAAATACCAATCCACACCAACATAATTAATAAATACCAATCAACACAAATATAATGATAAATACCAATCAACACCAACATAATTAATAAATACCAATCAACACAAATATAATTATAAATACCAATCAACACCGATATAATTAATAAATACCAATCAACACCAACATAATTAATAAATACCAATCAACACAAATATAATTATAAATACCAATCAACACCAACATAATTAATAAATACCAATCAACACAAATATAATTATAAATACCAATCAACACCGATATAATTAATAAATACCAATCAACACAAATATAATTAATAAATACCAATCAACACAAATATAATTATAAATACCAATCAACACCGATATAATTAATAAATACCAATCAACACCAACATAATTAATAAATACCAATCAACACAAATATAATTAATAAATACCAATCAACACAAATATAATTATAAATACCAATCAACACCAACATAATTAATAAATACCAATCAACACAAATATAATTATAAATACCAATCAACACCGATATAATTAATAAATACCAATCAACACCAACATAATTAATAAATACCAATCAACACAAATATAATTAATAAATACCAATCAACACAAATATAATTATAAATACCAATCAACACCAACATAATTAATAAATACCAATCAACACAAATATAATTATAAATACCAATCAACACCGATATAATTATAAATACCAATCAAAACAAATATAATTAATAAATACCAATCAACACCAACATAATTAATAAATACTAATCAACACAAATATAATTATAAATACCAATCAACACCGATATAATTAATAAATACCAATCCACACCAACATAATTAATAAATACCAATCAACACAAATATAATTATAAATACCAATCCACACAAATATAATTAAAAAATACCAATCCGCACCAACATAATTAATAAATACAAATCAACACCAACATAATTAATAAATACCAATCAACACAAATATAATTATAAATACCAATCAACACCAACATAATTAATAAATACCAATCAACACAAATATAATTAATAAATACCAATCACCACCAACATAATTAATAAATACCAATCAACACCAACATAATTAATAAATACCAATCAACACAAATATAATTAATAAATACCAATCACCACCAACATAATTAATAAATACCAATCAACACAAATATAATTAATAAATACCAATCAACACCAACATAATTAATAAATACCAATCAACACAAATATAATTATAAATACCAATCAACACCAACATAATTAATAAATACCAATCAACACAAATATAATTATAAATACCAATCCACACCAACATAATTAATAAATACCAATCAACACAAATATAATTAATAAATACCAATCAGCACAAATATAATTATAAATACCAATCAACACAAATATAATTAATAAATACCAATCCACACCAACATAATTAATAAATACCAATCAACACAAATATAATTAATAAATACCAATCAGCACAAATATAATTATAAACACCAATCCACACCAACATAATTAATAAATACCAATCAACACAAATATAATTAATAAATACCAATCCACACCAACATAATTAATAAATACCAATCAACACAAATATAATTAATAAATACCAATCAGCACAAATCTAATTATAAATACCAATCCACACAAATATAATTATTAATACCAATCCACACAAATATAATTAATAAATACCAATCAACACAAATATAATTATAAATACCAATCAACACCGATATAATTAATAAATACCAATCCACACCAACATAATTAATAAATACCAATCAACACAAATATAATTAATAAATACCAATCAGCACAAATATAATTATAAATACCAATCCACACAAATATAATTATAAATACCAATCCACACAAATATAATTAATAAATACCAATCCACACCAACATAATTAATAAATACCAATCAACACAAATATAATTAATAAATACCAATCAGCACAAATATAATTATAAATACCAATCCACACAAATATAATTAATAAATACCAATCAACACAAAAATACAATTATAAATACCAATCAACACAAATATAATTAATAAATACCAATCCACACCAACATAATTAATAAATACCAATCAACACCGATATAATTAATAAATACCAATCCACACCAACATAATTAATAAATACCAATCAACACAAATATAATTAATAAATACCAATCAACACAAATATAATTACAAATACCTATCAACACCAACATAATTAATAAATACCAATCAACACAAATATAATTATAAATACCAATCAACACCAACATAATTAATAAATACCAATCAACACAAATATAATTATAAATACCAATCAACACCAACATAATTAATAAATACCAATCAACACAAATATAATTAATAAATACCAATCAACACAAATATAATTATAAATACCAATCAACACCAACATAATTAATAAATACCAATCAACACAAATATAATTAATAAATACCAATCAACACAAATATAATTATAAATACCAATCCACACCAACATAATTAATAAATACCAATCAACACAAATATAATTAATAAATACCAATCAACACCAACATAAATAATAAATACCAATCAACACAAATATAATTATAAATACCAATCAACACCGATATAATTAATAAATACCAATCCACACCAACATAATTAATAAATACCAATCAACACAAATATAATTAATAAATACCAATCAACACCAACATAATTAATAAATACCAATCAACACAAATATAATTATAAATACCAATCAACACCGATATAATTAATAAATACCAATCCACACCAACATAATTAATAAATACCAATCAACACAAATATAATGATAAATACCAATCAACACCAACATAATTAATAAATACCAATCAACACAAATATAATTATAAATACCAATCAACACCGATATAATTAATAAATACCAATCAACACCAACATAATTAATAAATACCAATCAACACAAATATAATTAATAAATACCAATCAACACAAATATAATTATAAATACCAATCAACACCAACATAATTAATAAATAATAATCAACATAAATATAATTATAAATACCAATCAACACCAACATAATTAATAAATACCAATCCACACAAATATAATTATAAATACCAATCAACACAAATATAATTAATAAATACCAATCAACACAAATATAATTATAAATACCAATCAACACCGATATAATTAATAAATACCAATCAACACCAACATAATTAATAAATACCAATCAACACAAATATAATTAATAAATATCAATCAACACAAATATAATTATAAATACCAATCAACACCAACATAATTAATAAATACCAATCAACACAAATATAATTATAAATACCAATAAACACCGATATAATTAATAAATACCAATCAACACCAACATAATTAATAAATACCAATCAACACAAATATAATTAATAAATACCAATCAACACAAATATAATTATAAATACCAATCAACACCAACATAATTAATAAATACCAATCAACACAAATATAATTATAAATACCAATCAACACCGATATAATTATAAATACCAATCAAAACAAATATAATTAATAAATACCAATCAACACCAACATAATTAATAAATACCAATCAACACAAATATAATTATAAATACCAATCAACACCGATATAATTAATAAATACCAATCCACACCAACATAATTAATAAATACCAATCAACACAAATATAATTATAAATACCAATCCACACAAATATAATTAAAAAATACCAATCCGCACCAACATAATTAATAAATACAAATCAACACCAACATAATTAATAAATACCAATCAACACAAATATAATTATAAATACCAATCAACACGAACATAATTAATAAATACCAATCAACACAAATATAATTAATAAATACCAATCACCACCAACATAATTAATAAATACCAATCAACACCAACATAATTAATAAATACCAATCAACACAAATATAATTAATAAATACCAATCAGCACAAATATAATTATAAATACCAATCCACACAAATATAATTATAAATACCAATCCACACAAATATAATTAATAAATACCAATCCACACAAATATAATTATAAATACCAATCCACACCGATATAATTAATAAATACCAATCCACACCAACATAATTAATAAATACCAATCAACACAAATATAATTAATAAATACCAATCAGCACAAATATAATTATAAATACCAATCCACACAAATATAATTATAAATACCAATCCACACAAATATAATTAATAAATACCAATCAACACAAAAATACAATTATAAATACCAATCAACACAAATATAATTAATAAATACCAATCCACACCAACATAATTAATAAATACCAATCAACACCGATATAATTAATAAATACCAATCCACACCAACATAATTAATAAATACCAATCAACACAAATATAATTAATAAATACCAATCAACACAAATATAATTATAAATACCAATCAACACCAACATAATTAATAAATACCAATCAACACAAATATAATTATAAATACCAATCAACACCAACATAATTAATAAATACCAATCAACACAAATATAATTATAAATACCAATCAACACCAACATAATTAATAAATACCAATCAACACAAATATAATTAATAAATACCAATCAACACAAATATAATTATAAATACCAATCAACACCAACATAATTAATAAATACCAATCAACACAAATATAATTAATAAATACCAATCAACACAAATATAATTATAAATACCAATCCACACCAACATAATTAATAAATACCAATCAACACAAATATAATTAATAAATACCAATCAACACCAACATAAATAATAAATACCAATCAACACAAATATAATTATAAATACCAATCAACACCGATATAATTAATAAATACCAATCCACACCAACATAATTAATAAATACCAATCAACACAAATATAATTAATAAATACCAATCAACACCAACATAATTAATAAATACCAATCAACACAAATATAATTATAAATACCAATCAACACCGATATAATTAATAAATACCAATCCACACCAACATAATTAATAAATACCAATCAACACAAATATAATGATAAATACCAATCAACACCAACATAATTAATAAATACCAATCAACACAAATATAATTATAGATACCAATCAACACCGATATAATTAATAAATACCAATCAACACCAACATAATTAATAAATACCAATCAACACAAATATAATTAATAAATACCAATCAACACAAATATAATTATAAATACCAATCAACACCAACATAATTAATAAATAATAATCAACATAAATATAATTATAAATACCAATCAACACCAACATAATTAATAAATACCAATCAACACAAATATAATTATAAATACCAATCAACACCGATATAATTAATAAATACCAATCAACACAAATATAATTAATAAATACCAATCAACACAAATATAACTATAAATACCAATCAACACCGATATAATTAATAAATACCAATCAACACCAACATAATTAATAAATACCAATCAACACAAATATAATTAATAAATATCAATCAACACAAATATAATTATAAATACCAATCAACACCAACATAATTAATAAATACCAATCAACACAAATATAATTATAAATACCAATAAACACCGATATAATTAATAAATACCAATCAACACCAACATAATTAATAAATACCAATCAACACAAATATAATTAATAAATACCAATCAACACAAATATAATTATAAATACCAATCAACACCAACATAATTAATAAATACCAATCAACACAAATATAATTATAAATACCAATCAACACCGATATAATTATAAATACCAATCAAAACAAATATAATTAATAAATACCAATCAACACCAACATAATTAATAAATACCAATCAACACAAATATAATTATAAATACCAATCAACACCGATATAATTAATAAATACCAATCCACACCAACATAATTAATAAATACCAATCAACACAAATATAATTATAAATACCAATCCACACAAATATAATTAAAAAATACCAATCCGCACCAACATAATTAATAAATACAAATCAACACCAACATAATTAATAAATACCAATCAACACAAATATAATTATAAATACCAATCAACACGAACATAATTAATAAATACCAATCAACACAAATATAATTAATAAATACCAATCACCACCAACATAATTAATAAATACCAATCAACACCAACATAATTAATAAATACCAATCAACACAAATATAATTAATAAATACCAATCACCACCAACATAATTAATAAATACCAATCAACACAAATATAATTAATAAATACCAATCAACACCAACATAATTAATAAATACCAATCAACACAAATATAATTATAAATACCAATCAACACCAACATAATTAATAAATACCAATCAACACAAATATAATTATAAATACCAATCCACACCAACATAATTAATAAATACCAATCAACACAAATATAATTAATTAATACCAATCAGCACAAATATAATTATAAATACCAATCAACACAAATATAATTAATAAATACCAATCCACACCAACATAATTAATAAATACCAATCAACACAAATATAATTAATAAATACCAATCAACACCAACATAATTAATAAATACCAATCAACACAAATATAATTAATAAATACCAATCAACACAAATATAATTATAAATACCAATCAACACCAACATAATTAATAAATACCAATCAACACAAATATAATTATAAATACCAATCAACACCGATATAATTATAAATACCAATCAAAACAAATATAATTAATAAATACCAATCAACACCAACATAATTAATAAATACCAATCAACACAAATATAATTATAAATACCAATCAACACCGATATAATTAATAAATACCAATCCACACCAACATAATTAATAAATACCAATCAACACAAATATAATTATAAATACCAATCCACACAAATATAATTAAAAAATACCAATCCGCACCAACATAATTAATAAATACAAATCAACACCAACATAATTAATAAATACCAATCAACACAAATATAATTATAAATACCAATCAACACCAACATAATTAATAAATACCAATCAACACAAATATAATTAATAAATACCAATCACCACCAACATAATTAATAAATACCAATCAACACCAACATAATTAATAAATACCAATCAACACAAATATAATTAATAAATACCAATCACCACCAACATAATTAATAAATACCAATCAACACAAATATAATTAATAAATACCAATCAACACCAACATAATTAATAAATACCAATCAACACAAATATAATTATAAATACCAATCAACACCAACATAATTAATAAATACCAATCAGCACAAATATAATTATAAATACCAATCCACACCAACATAATTAATAAATACCAATCAACACAAATATAATTAATAAATACCAATCAGCACAAATATAATTATAAATACCAATCAACACAAATATAATTAATAAATACCAATCCACACCAACATAATTAATAAATACCAATCAAAACAAATATAATTAATAAATACCAATCAACACTAACATAATTAATAAATACCAATCAACACAAATATAATTATAAATACCAATCAACACCGATATAATTAATAAATACCAATCCACACCAACATAATTAATAAATACCAATCAACACAAATATAATTATAAATACCAATCCACACAAATATAATTAAAAAATACCAATCCGCACCAACATAATTAATAAATACAAATCAACACCAACATAATTAATAAATACCAATCAACACAAATATAATTATAAATACCAATCAACACCAACATAATTAATAAATACCAATCAACACAAATATAATTAATAAATACCAATGACCACCAACATAATTAATAAATACCAATCAACACAAATATAATTAATAAATACCAATCAACACCAACATAATTAATAAATACCAATCAACACAAATATAATTATAAATACCAATCAACACCAACATAATTAATAAATACCAATCAACACAAATATAATTATAAATACCAATCCACACCAACATAATTAATAAATACCAATCAACACAAATATAATTAATAAATACCAATCAGCACAAATATAATTATAAATACCAATCAACACAAATATAATTAATAAATACCAATCCACACCAACATAATTAATAAATACCAATCAACACAAATATAATTAATAAATACCAATCAGCACAAATATAATTATAAGCACCAATCCACACCAACATAATTAATAAATACCAATCAACACAAATATAATTAATAAATACCAATCCACACCAACATAATTAATAAATACCAATCAACACAAATATAATTAATAAATACCAATCAGCACAAATATAATTATAAATACCAATCCACACAAATATAATTAATAAATACCAATCAACACAAATATAATTATAAATACCAATCAACACCGATATAATTAATAAATACCAATCCACACCAACATAATTAATAAATACCAATCAACACAAATATAATTATAAATACCAATCCACACAAATATAATTATAAATACCAATCCACACAAATATAATAAATACCAATCCACACCAACATAATTAATAAATACCAATCAACACAAATATAATTAATAAGTACCAATCAACACAAATATAATTATAAATACCAATCCACACCAACATAATTAATAAATACCAATCAACACAAATATAATTATAAATACCAATCCACACCAACATAATTAATAAATACCAATCAACACAAATATAATTATAAATACCAATCCACACAAATATAATTAATAAATACCAATCCACACCAACATAATTAATAAATACCAATCAACACAAATATAATTAATAAATACCAATCCACACCAATATAATTAATAAATACCAATCAACACAAATATAATTATAAATACCAATCCACACCAACATAATTAATAAATACCAATCAACACAAATATAATTAATAAATACCAATCACCACCAACATAATTAATAAATACCAATCAACACAAATATAATTAATAAATACCAATCAACACCAACATAATTAATAAATACCAATCAACACAAATATAATTATAAATACCAATCAACACCAACATAATTAATAAATACCAATCAACACAAATATAATTATAAATACCAATCCACACCAACATAATTAATAAATACCAATCAACACAAATATAATTAATTAATACCAATCAGCACAAATATAATTATAAATACCAATCAACACAAATATAATTAATAAATACCAATCCACACCAACATAATTAATAAATACCAATCAACACAAATATAATTAATAAATACCAATCAACACCAACATAATTAATAAATACCAATCAACACAAATATAATTAATAAATACCAATCAACACAAATATAATTATAAATACCAATCAACACCAACATAATTAATAAATACCAATCAACACAAATATAATTATAAATACCAATCAACACCGATATAATTATAAATACCAATCAAAACAAATATAATTAATAAATACCAATCAACACCAACATAATTAATAAATACCAATCAACACAAATATAATTATAAATACCAATCAACACCGATATAATTAATAAATACCAATCCACACCAACATAATTAATAAATACCAATCAACACAAATATAATTATAAATACCAATCCACACAAATATAATTAAAAAATACCAATCCGCACCAACATAATTAATAAATACAAATCAACACCAACATAATTAATAAATACCAATCAACACAAATATAATTATAAATACCAATCAACACCAACATAATTAATAAATACCAATCAACACAAATATAATTAATAAATACCAATCACCACCAACATAATTAATAAATACCAATCAACACCAACATAATTAATAAATACCAATCAACACAAATATAATTAATAAATACCAATCACCACCAACATAATTAATAAATACCAATCAACACAAATATAATTAATAAATACCAATCAACACCAACATAATTAATAAATACCAATCAACACAAATATAATTATAAATACCAATCAACACCAACATAATTAATAAATACCAATCAGCACAAATATAATTATAAATACCAATCCACACCAACATAATTAATAAATACCAATCAACACAAATATAATTAATAAATACCAATCAGCACAAATATAATTATAAATACCAATCAACACAAATATAATTAATAAATACCAATCCACACCAACATAATTAATAAATACCAATCAAAACAAATATAATTAATAAATACCAATCAACACTAACATAATTAATAAATACCAATCAACACAAATATAATTATAAATACCAATCAACACCGATATAATTAATAAATACCAATCCACACCAACATAATTAATAAATACCAATCAACACAAATATAATTATAAATACCAATCCACACAAATATAATTAAAAAATACCAATCCGCACCAACATAATTAATAAATACAAATCAACACCAACATAATTAATAAATACCAATCAACACAAATATAATTATAAATACCAATCAACACCAACATAATTAATAAATACCAATCACCACCAACATAATTAATAAATACCAATCAACACCAACATAATTAATAAATACCAATCAACACAAATATAATTAATAAATACCAATGACCACCAACATAATTAATAAATACCAATCAACACAAATATAATTAATAAATACCAATCAACACCAACATAATTAATAAATACCAATCAACACAATTATAATTATAAATACCAATCAACACCAACATAATTAATAAATACCAATCAAAACAAATATAATTATAAATACCAATCCACACCAACATAATTAATAAATACCAATCAACACAAATATAATTAATAAATACCAATCAGCACAAATATAATTATAAATACCAATCAACACAAATATAATTAATAAATACCAATCCACACCAACATAATTAATAAATACCAATCAACACAAATATAATTAATAAATACCAATCAGCACAAATATAATTATAAGCACCAATCCACACCAACATAATTAATAAATACCAATCAACACAAATATAATTAATAAATACCAATCCACACCAACATAATTAATAAATACCAATCAACACAAATATAATTAATAAATACCAATCAGCACAAATATAATTATAAATACCAATCCACACAAATATAATTAATAAATACCAATCAACACAAATATAATTATAAATACCAATCAACACCGATATAATTAATAAATACCAATCCACACCAACATAATTAATAAATACCAATCAACACAAATATAATTAATAAATACCAATCAGCACAAATATAATTATAAGCACCAATCCACACCAACATAATTAATAAATACCAATCAACACAAATATAATTAATAAATACCAATCCACACCAACATAATTAATAAATACCAATCAACACAAATATAATTAATAAATACCAATCAGCACAAATATAATTATAAATACCAATCCACACCAACATAATTAATAAATACCAATCAACACAAATATAATTATAAATACCAATCCACACAAATATAATTATAAATACCAATCCACACAAATATAATAAATACCAATCCACACCAACATAATTAATAAATACCAATCAACACAAATATAATTAATAAGTACCAATCAACACAAATATAATTATAAATACCAATCCACACCAACATAATTAATAAATACCAATCAACACAAATATAATTATAAATACCAATCCACACCAACATAATTAATAAATACCAATCAACACAAATATAATTATAAATACCAATCCACACAAATATAATTAATAAATACCAATCCACACCAACATAATTAATAAATACCAATCAACACAAATATAATTAATAAATACCAATCCACACCAATATAATTAATAAATACCAATCAACACAAATATAATTATAAATACCAATCCACACCAACATAATTAATAAATACCAATCAACACAAATATAATTATCAATACCAATCCACACCAACATAATTAATAAATACCAATCAACACAAATATAATTATAAATACCAATCAACACAAATATAATTAATAAATACCAATCCACACCAACATAATTAATAAATACCAATCAACACAAATATAATTATAAATACCAATCAACACAAATATAATTAATAAATACCAATCAACACCAACATAATAAATAAATACCAATCAACACAAATATAATTAATAAATACCAATCCACACCAACATAATTAATAAATACCAATCAACACAAATATAATTAATAAATACCAATCCACACCAACATAATTAATAAATACCAATCAACACAAATATAATTAATAAATACCAATCCACACCAACATAATTAATAAATACCAATCAACACAAATATAATTAATAAATACCAATCCACACCAACAAAATTAATAAATACCAATCAACACAAATATAATTATAAATACCAATCAACACAAATATAATTAATAAATACCAATCAACACCAACATAATTAATAAATACCAATCAACACAAATATAATTAATAAATATCAATCAACACAAATATAATTATAAATACCAATCAACACAAATATAATTAATAAATACCAATCCACACCAACATAATTAATAAATACCAATCAACACAAATATAATTAATAAATACCAATCCACACCAACATAATTAATAAATACCAATCAACACAAATATAATTAATAAATACCAATCCACACCAATATAATTATAAATACCAATCCACACAAATATAATTAATAAATACCAATCAACACAAATATAATTAATAAGTACCAATCCACACCAACATAATTAATAAATACCAATCAACACAAATATAATTATAAATACCAATCAACACAAATATAATTAATAAATACCAATCCACACCAACATAATTAATAAATACCAATCAACACAAATATAATTAATAAATACCAATCCACACCAACATAATTATTAAATACCAATCAACACAAATATAATTATAAATACCAATCAACACAAATATAATTAATAAATACCAATCCACACCAACATAATTAATAAATACCAATCAACACAAATATAATTAATAAATACCAATCAACACAAATATAATTAAAAAATACCAATCCACACCAATATAATTATAAATACCAATCCACACAAATATAATTAATAAATACCAATCCACACCAACATAATTAATAAATACCAATCAACACAAATATAATTATAATTACCAATCAACACAAATATAATTAATAAATACCAATCAACACCAACATAATTAATAAATACCAATCAACACAAATATAATTAATAAATACAAATCCACACCAACATAATTAATAAATACCAATCAACACAAATATAATTAATAAATACCAATCCACACCAACATAATTAATAAATACCAATCAACACAAATATAATTATAAATACCAATCAACACAAATATAATTAATAAATACCAATCAACAACAACATAATTAATAAATACCGATCAACACAAATATAATTAATAAATATCAATCCACACCAACATAATTAATAAATACCAATCAACACAAATATAATTAATAAATACCAATCCACACCAACATAATTAATAAATACCAATCAACACAAATATAATTAATAAATACCAATCCACACCAATATAATTATAAATACCAATCCACACAAATATAATTAATAAATACCAATCAACACAAATATAATTAATAAATACCAATCCACACCAACATAATTAATAAATACCAATCAACACAAATATAATTAATAAATACCAATCAACACCAATATAATTAATAAATACCAATCCACACCAATATAATTATAAATACCAATCCACACAAATATAATTAATAAATACCAATCAACACAAATATAATTAATAAATACCAATCCACACCAACATAATTAATAAATACCAATCAACACAAATATAATTATAAATACCAATCAACACAAATATAATTAATAAATACCAATCAACACCAACATAATTAATAAATACCAATCAACACAAATATAATTAATAAATACCAATCAACACCAACATAATTAATAAATACCAATTAACACAAATATAATTAATAAATACCAATCCACACCAACATAATTAATAAATACCAATCAACACAAATATAATTATAAATACCAATGAAAACCAACATAATTAATAAATACCAATCAACACAAATATAATTAGAAATACCAATCAACACAAATATAATTAATAAATACCAATCCACACCAATATAATTATAAATACCAATCCACACAAATATAATTAATAAATACCAATCAACACAAATATAATTAATAAATACCAATCCACACCAATATAATTATAAATACCAATCCACACAAATATAATTAATAAATACCAATCAACACAAATATAATTAATAAATACCAATCCACACCAACATAATTATTAAATACCAATCAACACAAATATAATTATAAATACCAATCAACACAAATATAATTAATAAATACCATTCCACACCAATATAATTATAAATACCAATCCACACAAATATAATTAATAAATACCAATCCACACCAACATAATTAATAAATACCAATCAACACAAATATAATTATAAATACCAATCAACACAAATATAATTAATAAATACCAATCCACACCAATATAATTATAAATACCAATCCACACAAATATAATTAATAAATACCAATCAACACAAATATAATTAATAAATACCAATCCACACCAACATAATTAATAAATACCAATCAACACAAATATAATTATAAATACCAATCAACACAAATATAATTAATAAATACCAATCAACACCAACATAATTAATAAATACCAATCAACACAAATATAATTAATAAATACCAATCAACACCAACATAATTAATAAATACCAATTAACACAAATATAATTAATAAATACCAATCCACACCAACATAATTAATAAATACCAATCAACACAAATATAATTATAAATACCAATGAAAACCAACATAATTAATAAATACCAATCAACACAAATATAATTAGAAATACCAATCAACTCAAATATAATTAATAAATACCAATCCACACCAATATAATTATAAATACCAATCCACATAAATATAATTAATAAATACCAATCAACACAAATATAATTAATAAATACCAATCCACACCAATATAATTATAAATACCAATCCACACAAATATAATTAATAAATACCAATCAACACAAATATAATTAATAAATACCAATCCACACCAACATAATTATTAAATACCAATCAACACAAATATAATTATAAATACCAATCAACACAAATATAATTAATAAATACCAATCCACACCAATATAATTATAAATACCAATCCACACAAATATAATTAATAAATACCAATCCACACCAACATAATTAATAAATACCAATCAACACAAATATAATTATAAATACCAATCAACACAAATATAATTAATAAATACCAATCAACACCAACATAATTAATAAATACCAATCAACACAAATATAATTAATAAATACCAATAAACACCAACATAATTAATAAATACCAATCAACACAAATATAATTAATAAATACCAATCAACACCAACATAATTAATAAATACCAATCAACACAAATATAATTATAAATACCAATCAACACCAACATAATTAATAAATACCAATCAACACAAATATAATTATAAATACCAATCAACACAAATATAATTAATAAATACCAATCAACACAAATATAATTATAAATACCAATCAACACAAATATAATTAATAAATACCAATCCACACCAATATAATTATAAATACAAATCCACACAAATATAATTAATAAATACCAATCAACACAAATATAATTAATAAATACCAATCCACACCAATATAATTATAAATACCAATCCACACAAATATAATTAATAAATACCAATCAACACAAATATAATTAATAAATACCAATCCACACCAACATAATTATTAAATACCAATCAACACAAATATAATTATAAATACCAATCAACACAAATATAATTAATAAATACCAATCCACACCAATATAGTTATAAATACCAATCCACACAAATATAATTAATAAATACCAATCCACACCAACATAATTAATAAATACCAATCAACACAAATATAATTATAAATACCAATCAACACAAATATAATTAATAAATACCAATCAACACCAACATAATTAATAAATACCAATCAACACAAATATAATTAATAAATACCAATCCACACCAACATAATTAATAAATACACAAATATAATTATAAATACCAATCAACACAAATATAATTAATAAATACCAATCAACACCAACATAATTAATAAATACCAATCAACACAAATATAATTAATAAATACCAATCAACACCAACATAATTCATAAATACCAATCAACACAAATATAATTAATAAATACCAATCAACACAAATATAATTATTAAATACCAATCCACACCAACATAATTAATAAATACCAATCAACACAAATATAATTATAAACACCAATCAACACAAATATAATTAATAAATACCAATCCACACCAACATAATTAATAAATACCAATCAACACAAATATAATTAATAAATACCAATCCACACCAACATAATTAATAAATACCAATCAACACAAATATAATTATAAATACCAATCAACACAAATATAATTAATAAATACCAATCAACACCAACATAATTAATAAATACCAATCAACACAAATATAATTAATAAATATCAATCCACACCAACATAATTAATAAATACCAATCAACACAAATATAATTAATAAATACCAATCCACACCAACATAATTAATAAATACCAATCAACACAAATATAATTAATAAATACCAATCCACACCAATATAATTAATAAATACCAATCCACACAAATATAATTAATAAATACCAATCAACACAAATATAATTAATAAGTACCAATCCACACCAACATAATTAATAAATACCAATCAACACAAATATAATTAATAAATACCAATCAACACAAATATAATTAATAAATACCAATCCACACCAACATAATTAATAAATACCAATCAACACAAATATAATTAATAAATACCAATCCACACCAACATAATTATTAAATACCAATCAACACAAATATAATTAATAAATACCAATCAACACAAATATAATTAAGAAATACCAATCCACACCAACATAATTAATAAATACCAATCAACACAAATATAATTAATAAATACCAATCAACACCAATATAATTAATAAATACCAATCCACACAAATATAATTAATAAATACCAATCCACACCAACATAATTAATAAATACCAATCAACACAAATATAATTAATAAATACCAATCAACACAAATATAATTAATAAATACCAATCAACACCAACATAATTAATAAATACCAATCAACACAAATATAATTAATAAATACCAATCAACACCAACATAATTAATAAATACCTATCAACACAAATATAATTAATAAATACAAATCCACACCAACATAATTAATAAATACCAATCAACACAAATATAATTAATAAATACCAATCCACACCAACATAATTAATAAATACCAATCAACACAAATATAATTATAAATACCAATCAACACAAATATAATTAATAAATACCAATCAACAACAACATAATTAATAAATACCAATCAACACAAATATAATTAATAAATATCAATCCACACCAACATAATTAATAAATACCAATCAACACAAATATAATTAATAAATACCAATCCACACCAACATAATTAATAAATACCAATCAACACAAATATAATTAATAAATACCAATCCACACCAATATAATTAATAAATACCAATCCACACAAATATAATTATAAATACCAATCAACACAAATATAATTAATAAATACCAATCCACACAAATATAATTATAAATACCAATCCACACCAACATAATTAATAAATACCAATCAACACAAATATAATTAATAAATACCAATCCACAAAAATATAATTAATAAATACCAATCCACACCAACATAATTAATAAATACCAATCAACACAAATATAATTAATAAATACCAATCCACACCAATATAATTAATAAATACCAATCAACACAAATATAATTATAAATACCAATCCACACCAACATAATTAATAAATACCAATCAACACAAATATAATTATCAATACCAATCCACACCAACATAATTAATAAATACCAATCAACACAAATATAATTATAAATACCAATCAACACAAATATAATTAATAAATACCAATCCACACCAACATAATTAATAAATACCAATCAACACAAATATAATTAATAAATACCAATCAACACAAATATAATTAATAAATACCAATCAACACCAACATAATAAATAAATACCAATCAACACAAATATAATTAATAAATACCAATCCACACCAACATAATTAATAAATACCAATCAACACAAATATAATTAATAAATACCAATCCACACCAACATAATTAATAAATACCAATCAACACAAATATAATTAATAAATACCAATCCACACCAACATAATTAATAAATACCAATCAACACAAATATAATTAATAAATACCAATCCACACCAACATAATTAATAAATACCAATCAACACAAATATAATTATAAATACCAATCAACACAAATATAATTAATAAATACCAATCAACACCAACATAATTAATAAATACCAATCAACACAAATATAATTAATAAATATCAATCCACACCAACATAATTAATAAATACCAATCAACACAAATATAATTAATAAATACCAATCCACACCAACATAATTAATAAATACCAATCAACACAAATATAATTAATAAATACCAATCCACACCAATATAATTATAAATACCAATCCACACAAATATAATTAATAAATACCAATCAACACAAATATAATTAATAAGTACCAATCCACACCAACATAATTAATAAATACCAATCAACACAAATATAATTATAAATACCAATCAACACAAATATAATTAATAAATACCAATCCACACCAACATAATTAATAAATACCAATCAACACAAATATAATTAATAAATACCAATCCACACCAACATAATTATTAAATACCAATCAACACAAATATAATTAATAAATACCAATCAACACAAATATAATTAATAAATACCAATCCACACCAATATAATTATAAATACCAATCCACACCAATATAATTATAAATACCAATCCACACAAATATAATTAATAAATACCAATCCACACCAACATAATTAATAAATACCAATCAACACAAATATAATTATAATTACCAATCAACACAAATATAATTAATAAATACCAATCCACACCAACATAATTAATAAATACCAATCAACACAAATATAATTAATAAATACAAATCCACACCAACATAATTAATAAATACCAATCAACACAAATATAATTAATAAATACCAATCCACACCAACATAATTATAAATACCAATCAACACAAATATAATTAGAAATACCAATCAACACAAATATAATGAATAAATACCAATCCACACCAATATAATTATAAATACCAATCCACACAAATATAATTAATAAATACCAATCAACACAAATATAATTAATAAATACCAATCAACACAAATATAATTAATAAATACCAATCCACACCAACATAATTATTAAATACCAATCAACACAAATATAATTATAAATACCAATCAACACAAATATAATTAATAAATACCAATCCACACCAATATAATTATAAATACCAATCCACACAAATATAATTAATAAATACCAATCCACACCAACATAATTAATAAATACCAATCAACACAAATATAATTATAAATACCAATCAACACAAATATAATTAATAAATACCAATCCACACCAATATAATTATAAATACCAATCCACACAAATATAATTAATAAATACCAATCAACACAAATATAATTAATAAATACCAATCCACACCAACATAATTAATAAATACCAATCAACACAAATATAATTATAAATACCAATCAACACAAATATAATTAATAAATACCAATCAACACCAACATAATTAATAAATACCAATCAACACAAATATAATTAATAAATACCAATCAACACCAACATAATTAATAAATACCAATTAACACAAATATAATTAATAAATACCAATCCACACCAACATAATTAATAAATACCAATCAACACAAATATAATTATAAATACCAATGAAAACCAACATAATTAATAAATACCAATCAACACAAATATAATTAGAAATACCAATCAACACAAATATAATTAATAAATACCAATCCACACCAATATAATTATAAATACCAATCCACACAAATATAATTAATAAATACCAATCAACACAAATATAATTAATAAATACCAATCCACACCAAGATAATTATAAATACCAATCCACACAAATATAATTAATAAATACCAATCAACACAAATATAATTAATAAATACCAATCCACACCAACATAATTATTAAATACCAATCAACACAAATATAATTATAAATACCAATCAACACAAATATAATTAATAAATACCAATCCACACCAATATAATTATAAATACCAATCCACACAAATATAATTAATGAATACCAATCCACACCAACATAATTAATAAATACCAATCAACACAAATATAATTATAAATACCAATCAACACAAATATAATTAATAAATACCAATCAACACCAACATAATTAATAAATACCAATCAACACAAATATAATTAATAAATACCAATAAACACCAACATAATTAATAAATACCAATCAACACAAATATAATTAATAAATACCAATCAACACCAACATAATTAATAAATACCAATCAACACAAATATAATTATAAATACCAATCAACACCAACATAATTAATAAATACCAATCAACACAAATATAATTATAAATACCAATCAACACAAATATAATTAATAAATATCAATCAACACAAATATAATTATAAATACCAATCAACACAAATATAATTAATAAATACCAATCCACACCAACATAATTAATAAATACCAATCAACACAAATATAATTAATAAATACCAATCCACACCAACATAATTAATAAATACCAATCAACACAAATATAATTAATAAATACCAATCCACACCAATATAATTATAAATACCAATCCACACAAATATAATTAATAAATACCAATCAACACAAATATAATTAATAAGTACCAATCCACACCAACATAATTAATAAATACCAATCAACACAAATATAATTATAAATACCAATCAACACAAATATAATTAATAAATACCAATCCACACCAACATAATTAATAAATACCAATCAACACAAATATAATTAATAAATACCAATCCACACCAACATAATTATTAAATACCAATCAACACAAATATAATTATAAATACCAATCAACACAAATATAATTAATAAATACCAATCCACACCAACATAATTAATAAATACCAATCAACACAAATATAATTAATAAATACCAATCAACACAAATATAATTAAAAAATACCAATCCACACCAATATAATTATAAATACCAATCCACACAAATATAATTAATAAATACCAATCCACACCAACATAATTAATAAATACCAATCAACACAAATATAATTATAATTACCAATCAACACAAATATAATTAATAAATACCAATCAACACCAACATAATTAATAAATACCAATCAACACAAATATAATTAATAAATACAAATCCACACCAACATAATTAATAAATACCAATCAACACAAATATAATTAATAAATACCAATCCACACCAACATAATTAATAAATACCAATCAACACAAATATAATTATAAATACCAATCAACACAAATATAATTAATAAATACCAATCAACAACAACATAATTAATAAATACCAATCAACACAAATATAATTAATAAATATCAATCCACACCAACATAATTAATAAATACCAATCAACACAAATATAATTAATAAATACCAATCCACACCAACATAATTAATAAATACCAATCAACACAAATATAATTAATAAATACCAATCCACACCAATATAATTATAAATACCAATCCACACAAATATAATTAATAAATACCAATCAACACAAATATAATTAATAAATACCAATCCACACCAACATAATTAATAAATACCAATCAACACAAATATAATTAATAAATACCAATCAACACCAATATAATTAATAAATACCAATCCACACCAATATAATTATAAATACCAATCCACACAAATATAATTAATAAATACCAATCAACACAAATATAATTAATAAATACCAATCCACACCAACATAATTAATAAATACCAATCAACACAAATATAATTAATAAATACCAATCAACACCAACATAATTAATAAATACCAATCAACACAAATATAATTAATAAATACCAATCAACACCAACATAATTAATAAATACCAATTAACACAAATATAATTAATAAATACCAATCCACACCAACATAATTAATAAATACCAATCAACACAAATATAATTATAAATACCAATGAAAACCAACATAATTAATAAATACCAATCAACACAAATATAATTATAAATACCAATGAAAACCAACATAATTAATAAATACCAATCAACACAAATATAATTAGAAATACCAATCAACACAAATATAATTAATAAATACCAATCCACACCAATATAATTATAAATACCAATCCACACAAATATAATTAATAAATACCAATAAACACCAACATAATTAATAAATACCAATCAACACAAATATAATTAATAAATACCAATCAACACCAACATAATTAATAAATACCAATCAACACAAATATAATTATAAATACCAATCAACACCAACATAATTAATAAATACCAATCAACACAAATATAATTATAAATACCAATCAACACAAATATAATTAATAAATATCAATCAACACAAATATAATTATAAATACCAATCAACACAAATATAATTAATAAATACCAATCCACACCAACATAATTAATAAATACCAATCAACACAAATATAATTAATAAATACCAATCCACACCAACATAATTAATAAATACCAATCAACACAAATATAATTAATAAATACCAATCCACACCAATATAATTATAAATACCAATCCACACAAATATAATTAATAAATACAAATCAACACAAATATAATTAATAAGTACCAATCCACACCAACATAATTAATAAATACCAATCAACACAAATATAATTATAAATACCAATCAACACAAATATAATTAATAAATACCAATCCACACCAACATAATTAATAAATACCAATCAACACAAATATAATTAATAAATACCAATCCACACCAACATAATTATTAAATACCAATCAACACAAATATAATTATAAATACCAATCAACACAAATATAATTAATAAATACCAATCCACACCAACATAATTAATAAATACCAATCAACACAAATATAATTAATAAATACCAATCAACACAAATATAATTAAAAAATACCAATCCACACCAATATAATTATAAATACCAATCCACACAAATATAATTAATAAATACCAATCCACACCAACATAATTAATAAATACCAATCAACACAAATATAATTATAATTACCAATCAACACAAATATAATTAATAAATACCAATCAACACCAACATAATTAATAAATACCAATCAACACAAATATAATTAATAAATACAAATCCACACCAACATAATTAATAAATACCAATCAACACAAATATAATTAATAAATACCAATCCACACCAACATAATTAATAAATACCAATCAACACAAATATAATTATAAATACCAATCAACACAAATATAATTAATAAATACCAATCAACAACAACATAATTAATAAATACCAATCAACACAAATATAATTAATAAATATCAATCCACACCAACATAATTAATAAATACCAATCAACACAAATATAATTAATAAATACCAATCCACACCAACATAATTAATAAATACCAATCAACACAAATATAATTAATAAATACCAATCCACACCAATATAATTATAAATACCAATCCACACAAATATAATTAATAAATACCAATCAACACAAATATAATTAATAAATACCAATCCACACCAACATAATTAATAAATACCAATCAACACAAATATAATTAATAAATACCAATCAACACCAATATAATTAATAAATACCAATCCACACCAATATAATTATAAATACCAATCCACACAAATATAATTAATAAATACCAATCAACACAAATATAATTAATAAATACCAATCCACACCAACATAATTAATAAATACCAATCAACACAAATATAATTATAAATACCAATCAACACAAATATAATTAATAAATACCAATCAACACCAACATAATTAATAAATACCAATCAACACAAATATAATTAATAAATACCAATCAACACCAACATAATTAATAAATACCAATTAACACAAATATAATTAATAAATACCAATCCACACCAACATAATTAATAAATACCAATCAACACAAATATAATTATAAATACCAATGAAAACCAACATAATTAATAAATACCAATCAACACAAATATAATTATAAATACCAATGAAAACCAACATAATTAATAAATACCAATCAACACAAATATAATTAGAAATACCAATCAACACAAATATAATTAATAAATACCAATCCACACCAATATAATTATAAATACCAATCCACACCAAGATAATTATAAATACCAATCCACACAAATATAATTAATAAATACCAATCAACACAAATATAATTAATAAATACCAATCCACACCAACATAATTATTAAATACCAATCAACACAAATATAATTATAAATACCAATCAACACAAATATAATTAATAAATACCAATCCACACCAATATAATTATAAATACCAATCCACACAAATATAATTAATAAATACCAATCCACACCAACATAATTAATAAATACCAATCAACACAAATATAATTATAAATACCAATCAACACAAATATAATTAATAAATACCAATCAACACCAACATAATTAATAAATACCAATCAACACAAATATAATTAATAAATACCAATAAACACCAACATAATTAATAAATACCAATCAACACAAATATAATTAATAAATACCAATCAACACCAACATAATTAATAAATACCAATCAACACAAATATAATTATAAATACCAATCAACACCAACATAATTAATAAATACCAATCAACACAAATATAATTATAAATACCAATCAACACAAATATAATTAATAAATATCAATCAACACAAATATAATTATAAATACCAATCAACACAAATATAATTAATAAATACCAATCCACACCAACATAATTAATAAATACCAATCAACACAAATATAATTAATAAATACCAATCCACACCAACATAATTAATAAATACCAATCAACACAAATATAATTAATAAATACCAATCCACACCAATATAATTATAAATACCAATCCACACAAATATAATTAATAAATACCAATCAACACAAATATAATTAATAAGTACCAATCCACACCAACATAATTAATAAATACCAATCAACACAAATATAATTATAAATACCAATCAACACAAATATAATTAATAAATACCAATCCACACCAACATAATTAATAAATACCAATCAACACAAATATAATTAATAAATACCAATCCACACCAACATAATTATTAAATACCAATCAACACAAATATAATTATAAATACCAATCAACACAAATATAATTAATAAATACCAATCCACACCAACATAATTAATAAATACCAATCAACACAAATATAATTAATAAATACCAATCAACACAAATATAATTAAAAAATACCAATCCACACCAATATAATTATAAATACCAATCCACACAAATATAATTAATAAATACCAATCCACACCAACATAATTAATAAATACCAATCAACACAAATATAATTATAATTACCAATCAACACAAATATAATTAATAAATACCAATCAACACCAACATAATTAATAAATACCAATCAACACAAATATAATTAATAAATACAAATCCACACCAACATAATTAATAAATACCAATCAACACAAATATAATTAATAAATACCAATCCACACCAACATAATTAATAAATACCAATCAACACAAATATAATTATAAATACCAATCAACACAAATATAATTAATAAATACCAATCAACAACAACATAATTAATAAATACCAATCAACACAAATATAATTAATAAATATCAATCCACACCAACATAATTAATAAATACCAATCAACACAAATATAATAATAAATACAATCCACACCAACATAATTAATAAATACCAATCAACACAAATATAATTAATAAATACCAATCCACACCAATATAATTATAAATACCAATCCACACAAATATAATTAATAAATACCAATCAACACAAATATAATTAATAAATACCAATCCACACCAACATAATTAATAAATACCAATCAACACAAATATAATTAATAAATACCAATCAACACCAATATAATTAATAAATACCAATCCACACCAATATAATTATAAATACCAATCCACACAAATATAATTAATAAATACCAATCAACACAAATATAATTAATAAATACCAATCCACACCAACATAATAATAAATACCAATCAACACAAATATAATTATAAATACCAATCAACACAAATATAATTAATAAATACCAATCAACACCAACATAATTAATAAATACCAATCAACACAAATATAATTAATAAATACCAATCAACACCAACATAATTAATAAATACCAATTAACACAAATATAATTAATAAATACCAATCCACACCAACATAATTAATAAATACCAATCAACACAAATATAATTATAAATACCAATGAAAACCAACATAATTAATAAATACCAATCAACACAAATATAATTAGAAATACCAATCAACACAAATATAATTAATAAATACCAATCCACACCAATATAATTATAAATACCAATCCACACAAATATAATTAATAAATACCAATCAGCACAAATATAATTAATAAATACCAATCCACACCAATATAATTATAAATACCAATCCACACAAATATAATTAATAAATACCAATCAACACAAATATAATTAATAAATACCAATCCACACCAACATAATTATTAAATACCAATCAACACAAATATAATTATAAATACCAATCAACACAAATATAATTAATAAATACCATTCCACACCAATATAATTATAAATACCAATCAACACAAATATAATTAATAAATACCAATCAACACCAACATAATTAATAAATACCAATCAACACAAATATAATTAATAAATACCAATCAACACCAACATAATTAATAAATACCAATTAACACAAATATAATTAATAAATACCAATCCACACCAACATAATTAATAAATACCAATCAACACAAATATAATTATAAATACCAATGAAAACCAACATAATTAATAAATACCAATCAACACAAATATAATTAGAAATACCAATCAACACAAATATAATTAATAAATACCAATCCACACCAATATAATTATAAATACCAATCCACACAAATATAATTAATAAATACCAATCAACACAAATATAATTAATAAATACCAATCCACACCAATATAATTATAAATACCAATCCACACAAATATAATTAATAAATACCAATCAACACAAATATAATTAATAAATACCAATCCACACCAACATAATTATTAAATACCAATCAACACAATATAATTATAAATACCAATCAACACAATATAATTAATAAATACCATTCCACACCAATATAATTATAAATACCAATCCACACAAATATAATTAATAAATACCAATCCACACCAACATAATTAATAAATACCAATCAACACAAATATAATTATAAATACCAATCAACACAAATATAATTAATAAATACCAATCCACACCAATATTATTATAAATACCAATCCACACAAATATAATTAATAAATACCAATCAACACAAATATAATTAATAAATACCAATCCACACCACATAATTAATAAATACCAATCAACACAAATATAATTATAAATACCAATCAACACAAATATAATTAATAAATACCAATCAACACCAACATAATTAATAAATACCAATCAACACAAATATAATTAATAAATACCAATCAACACCAACATAATTAATAAATACCAATTAACACAAATATAATTAATAAATACCAATCCACACCAACATAATTAATAAATACCAATCAACACAAATATAATTATAAATACCAATGAAAACCAACATAATTAATAAATACCAATCAACACAAATATAATTAGAAATACCAATCAACACAAATATAATAATAAATACCAATCCACACCAATATAATTATAAATACCAATCCACACAAATATAATTAATAAATACCAATCAACACAAATATAATTATAAATACCAATCCACACCAATATAATTATAAATACCAATCCACACAAATATAATTAATAAATACCAATCAACACAAATATAATTAATAAATACCAATCCACACCAACATAATTATTAAATACCAATCAACACAAATATAATTATAAATACCAATCAACACAAATATAATTAATAAATACCAATCCACACCAATATAATTATAAATACCAATCCACACAAATATAATTAATAAATACCAATCCACACCAACATAATTAATAAATACCAATCAACACAAATATAATTATAAATACCAATCAACACAAATATAATTAATAAATACCAATCAACACCAACATAATTAATAAATACCAATCAACACAAATATAATTAATAAATACCAATAAACACCAACATAATTAATAAATACCAATCAACACAAATATAATTAATAAATACCAATCAACACCAACATAATTAATAAATACCAATCAACACAATATAATTATAAATACCAATCTACACCAACATAATTAATAAATACCAATCAACACAAATATAATTATAAATACCAATCAACACAAATATAATTAATAAATACCAATCAACACAAATATAATTATAAATACCAATCAACACAAATATAATTAATAAATACCAATCCACACCAATATAATTATAAATACCAATCCACACAAATATAATTAATAAATACCAATCAACACAAATATAATTAATAAATACCAATCCACACCAACATAATTATTAAATACCAATCAACACAATATAATTATAAATACCAATCAACACAAATATAATTAATAAATACCAATCCACACCAATATAGTATAAATACCAATCCACACAAATATAATTAATAAATACCAATCCACACCAACATAATTAATAAATACCAATCAACACAAATATAATTATAAATACCAATCAACACAATATAATTAATAAATACCAATCAACACCAACATAATTAATAAATACCAATCAACACAAATATAATTAATAAATACCAATCCACACCAACATAATTAATAAATACCAATCAACACAAATATAATTATAAATACCAATCAACACAAATATAATTAATAAATACCAATCAACACCAACATAATTAATAAATACCAATCAACACAAATATAATTAATAAATACCAATCAACACCAACATAATTCATAAATACCAATCAACACAAATATAATTAATAAATACCAATCAACACAAATATAATTATTAAATACCAATCCACACCAACATAATTAATAAATACCAATCAACACAAATATAATATAACCACCAATCAACACAAATATAATTAATAAATACCAATCCACACCAACATAATTAATAAATACCAATCAACACAAATATAATTAATAAATACCAATCCACACCAACATAATTAATAAATACCAATCAACACAAATATAATTATAAATACCAATCAACACAAATATAATTAATAAATACCAATCCACACCAACATAATTAATAAATACCAATCAACACAAATATAATTAATAAATATCAATCCACACCAACATAATTAATAAATACCAATCAACACAAATATAATTAATAAATACCAATCCACACCAACATAATTAATAAATACCAATCAACACAAATATAATTAATAAATACCAATCCACACCAATATAATTATAAATACCAATCCACACAAATATAATTAATAAATACCAATCAACACAAATATAATTAATAAGTACCAATCCACACCAACATAATTAATAAATACCAATCAACACAAATATAATTATAAATACCAATCAACACAAATATAATTAATAAATACCAATCCACACCAACATAATTAATAAATACCAATCAACACAAATATAATTAATAAATACCAATCCACACCAACATAATTATTAAATACCAATCAACACAAATATAATTATAAATACCAATCAACACAAATATAATAAGAAATACCAATCCACACCAACATAATTAATAAATACCAATCAACACAAATATAATTAATAAATACCAATCAACACCAATATAATTAATAAATACCAATCCACACCAACATAATTAATAAATACCAATCAACACAAATATAATTATAAATACCAATCAACACAAATATAATTAATAAATACCAATCAACACCAACATAATTAATAAATACCAATCAACACAAATATAATTAATAAATACCAATCAACACCAACATAATTAATAAATACCTATCAACACAAATATAATTAATAAATACAAATCCACACCAACATAATTAATAAATACCAATCAACACAAATATAATTAATAAATACCAATCCACACCAACATAATTAATAAATACCAATCAACACAAATATAATTATAAATACCAATCAACACAAATATAATTAATAAATACCAATCAACAACAACATAATTAATAAATACCAATCAACACAAATATAATTAATAAATATCAATCCACACCAACATAATTAATAAATACCAATCAACACAAATATAATTAATAAATACCAATCCACACCAACATAATTAATAAATACCAATCAACACAAATATAATTAATAAATACCAATCCACACCAATATAATTATAAATACCAATCCACACAAATATAATTATAAATACCAATCAACACAAATATAATTAATAAATACCAATCCACACAAATATAATTATAAATACCAATCCACACCAACATAATTAATAAATACCCATCAACACAAATATAATTATAAATACCAATCCACACAAATATAATTAATAAATACCAATCACACCAACATAATTAATAAATACCAATCAACACAAATATAATTAATAAATACCAATCCACACCAATATAATTAATAAATACCAATCAACACAAATATAATTATAAATACCAATCCACACCAACATAATTAATAAATACCAATCAACACAAATATAATTATCAATACCAATCCACACCAACATAATTAATAAATACCAATCAACACAAATATAATTATAAATACCAATCAACACAAATATAATTAATAAATACCAATCCACACCAACATAATTAATGAATACCAATCAACACAAATATAATTATAAATACCAATCAACACAAATATAATTAATAAATACCAATCAACACCAACATATAAATAAATACCAATCAACACAAATATAATTAATAAATACCAATCCACACCAACATAATTAATAAATACCAATCAACACAAATATAATTAATAAATACCAATCCACACCAACATAATTAATAAATACCAATCAACACAAATATAATTAATAAATACCAATCCACACCAACATAATTAATAAATACCAATCAACACAAATATAATTAATAAATACCAATCAACACCAACATAATTAATAAATACCAATCAACACAAATATAATTATAAATACCAATCAACACAAATATAATTAATAAATACCAATCAACACCAACATAATTAATAAATACCAATCAACACAAATATAATTAATAAATATCAATCCACACCAACATAATTAATCAATACCAATCAACACAATATAATTAATAAATACCAATCCACACCAACATAATTAATAAATACCAATCAACACAAATATAATTAATAAATACCAATCCACACCAATATAATTATAAATACCAATCCACACAAATATAATTAATAAATACCAATCAACACAAATATAATTAATAAGTACCAATCCACACCAACATAATTAATAAATACCAATCAACACAAATATAATTATAAATACCAATCAACACAAATATAATTAATAAATACCAATCCACACCAACATAATTAATAAATACCAATCAACACAAATATAATTAATAAATACCAATCCACACCAACATAATTATTAAATACCAATCAACACAAATATAATTATAAATACCAATCAACACAAATATAATTAATAAATACCAATCCACACCAACATAATTAATAAATACCAATCAACACAAATATAATTAATAAATACCAATCAACACAAATATAATTAAAAAATACCAATCCACACCAATATAATTATAAATACCAATCCACACAAATATAATTAATAAATACCAATCCACACAACATAATTAATAAATACCAATCAACACAAATATAATTATAATTACCAATCAACACAAATATAATTAATAAATACCAATCAACACCAACATAATTAATAAATACCAATCAACACAAATATAATTAATAAATACAAATCCACACCAACATATTAATAAATACCAATCAACACAAATATAATTAATAAATACCAATCCACACCAACATAATTAATAAATACCAATCAACACAAATATAATTATAAATACCAATCAACACAAATATAATTAATAAATACCAATCAACAACAACATAATTAATAAATACCAATCAACACAAATATAATTAATAAATATCAATCCACACCAACATAATTAATAAATACCAATCAACACAAATATAATTAATAAATACCAATCCACACCAACATAATTAATAAATACCAATCAACACAAATATAATTAATAAATACCAATCCACACCAATATAATTATAAATACCAATCCACACAAATATAATTAATAAATACCAATCAACACAAATATAATTAATAAATACCAATCCACACCAACATAATTAATAAATACCAATCAACACAAATATAATTAATAAATACCAATCAACACCAATATAATTAATAAATACCAATCCACACCAATATAATTATAAATACCAATCCACACAAATATAATTAATAAATACCAATCAACACAAATATAATTAATAAATACCAATCCACACCAACATAATTAATAAATACCAATCAACACAAATATAATTATAAATACCAAATCAACACAAATATAATTAATAAATACCAATCAACACCAACATAATTAATAAATACCAATCAACACAAATATAATTAATAAATACCAATCAACACCAACATAATTAATAAATACCAATTAACACAAATATAATTAATAAATACCAATCCACACCAACATAATTAATAAATACCAATCAACACAAATATAATTATAAATACCAATGAAAACCAACATAATTAATAAATACCAATCAACACAAATATAATTAGAAATACCAATCAACACAAATATAATGAATAAATACCAATCCACACCAATATAATTATAAATACCAATCCACACAAATATAATTAATAAATACCAATCAACACAAATATAATTAATAAATACCAATCCACACCAACATAATTATTAAATACCAATCAACACAAATATAATTATAAATACCAATCAACACAAATATAATTAATAAATACCAATCCACACCAATATAATTATAAATACCAATCCACACAAATATAATTAATAAATACCAATCCACACCAACATAATTAATAAATACCAATCAACACAAATATAATTATAAATACCAATCAACACAAATATAATTAATAAATACCAATCCACACCAATATAATTATAAATACCAATCCACACAAATATAATTAATAAATACCAATCAACACAAATATAATTAATAAATACCAATCCACACCAACATAATTAATAAATACCAATCAACACAAATATAATTATAAATACCAATCAACACAAATATAATTAATAAATACCAATCAACACCAACATAATTAATAAATACCAATCAACACAAATATAATTAATAAATACCAATCAACACCAACATAATTAATAAATACCAATTAACACAAATATAATTAATAAATACCAATCCACACCAACATAATTAATAAATACCAATCAACACAAATATAATTATAAATACCAATGAAAACCAACATAATTAATAAATACCAATCAACACAAATATAATTAGAAATACCAATCAACACAAATATAATTAATAAATACCAATCCACACCAATATAATTATAAATACCAATCCACACAAATATAATTAATAAATACCAATCAACACAAATATAATTAATAAATACCAATCCACACCAATATAATTATAAATACCAATCCACACAAATATAATTAATAAATACCAATCAACACAAATATAATTAATAAATACAATCCACACCAACATAATTATTAAATACCAATCAACACAAATATAATTATAAATACCAATCAACACAAATATAATTAATAAATACCAATCCACACCAATATAATTATAAATACCAATCCACACAAATATAATTAATAAATACCAATCCACACCAACATAATTAATAAATACCAATCAACACAAATATAATTATAAATACCAATCAACACAAATATAATTAATAAATACCAATAAACACCAACATAATTAATAAATACCAATCAACACAAATATAATTAATAAATACCAATCAACACCAACATAATTAATAAATACCAATCAACACAAATATAATTATAAATACCAATCAACACCAACATAATTAATAAATACCAATCAACACAAATATAATTATAAATACCAATCAACACAAATATAATTAATAAATACCAATCAACACAAATATAATTATAAATACCAATCAACACAAATATAATTAATAAAAACCAATCCACACCAATATAATTATAAATACCAATCCACACAAATATAATTAATAAATACCAATCAACACAAATATAATTAATAAATATTTGTGTTGATTGGTATTTATTAATTATATTTGTGTGGATTGGTATTTATAATTATATTGGTGTGGATTGGTATTTATTAATTATATTTGTGTTGATTGGTATTTATAATTATATTTGTGTTGATTGGTATTTATTAATTATATTTGTGTTGATTGGTATTTATAATTATATTTGTGTTGATTGGTATTTATTAATTATGTTGGTGTTGATTGGTATTTATAATTATATTTGTGTTGATTGGTATTTATTAATTATGTTGGTGTTGATTGGTATTTATTAATTATATTTGTGTTGATTGGTATTTATTAATTATGTTGGTGTTTATTGGTATTTATTAATTATATTTGTGTTGATTGGTATTTATAATTATATTTGTGTTGATTGGTATTTATTAATTATGTTGGTGTGGATTGGTATTTATTAATTATATTTGTGTGGATTGGTATTTATAATTATATTGGTGTGGATTGTATTTATTAATTATATTTGTGTTGATTGGTATTATAATTATATTTGTGTTGATTGGTATTTAATAATTATGTTGGTGTGGATTGGTATTTATTAATTATATTTGTGTGATTGGTATTTATTAATTATATTGTGTGGATTGGTATTTATAATTATATTGGTGTGGATTGGTATTTATTAATTATATTTGTGTTGATTGGTATTTATTAATTATATTTGTGTGGATTGGTATTTATAATTATATTGGTGTGGGATTGGTATTTATTAATTATATTTGTGTTGATTGGTATTTCTAATTATATTTGTGTTGATTGGTATTTATTAATTATGTTGGTTTCATTGGTATTTATAATTATATTTGTGTTGATTGGTATTTATTAATTATGTTGGTGTGGATTGGTATTTATTAATTATATTTGTGTTAATTGGTATTTATTAATTATGTTGGTGTTGATTGGTATTTATTAATTATATTGTGTTGATTGGTATTTATTAATTATGTTGGTGTTGATTGGTATTTATTAATTATATTTGTGTTGATTGGTATTTATAATTATATTTGTGTTGATTGGTATTTATTAATTATGTTGGTGTGGATTGGTATTTATTAATTATATTTGTGTTGATTGGTATTTATTAATTATATTTGTGTGGATTGGTATTTATAATTATATTGGTGTGGATTGGTATTTATTAATTATATTTGTGTTGATTGGTATTTATAATTATATTTGTGTTGATTGGTATTTATTAATTATGTTGGTGTGGATTGGTATTTATTAATTATATTTGTGTGGATTGGTATTTATAATTATATTGGTGTGGATTGGTATTTATTAATTATATTTGTGTTGATTGGTATTTATAATTATATTTGTGTTGATTGGTATTTAATAATTATGTTGGTGTGGATTGGTATTTATTAATTATATTTGTGTTGATTGGTATTTATTAATTATATTTGTGTGGATTGGTATTTATAATTATATTGGTGTGATTGGTATTTATTCATTATATTGTGTTGATTGGTATTTCTAATTATATTTGTGTTGATTGGTATTTATTAATTATGTTGGTTTTCATTGGTATTTATAATTATATTTGTGTTGATTGGTATTTATTAATTATGTTGGTGTGGATTGGTATTTATTAATTATATTTGTGTTAATTGGTATTTATTAATTATGTTGGTGTTGATTGGTATTTATTAATTATATTTGTGTTGATTGTATTTATTAATTATGTTGGTGTTGATTGGTATTTATTATTATATTTGTGTTGATTTGGTATTTATAATTATATTTGTGTTGATTGGTATTTATTAATTATGTTGGTGTGGATTGGTATTTATTAATTATATTTGTGTTGATTGGTATTTATTAATTATATTTGTGTGGATTGGTATTTATAATTATATTGGTGTGGATTGGTATTTATTAATTATATTGTGTTGATTGGTATTTATTAATTATATTTGTGTTGATTGGTATTTATTAATTATGTTGGTGTGGATTGGTATTTATTAATTATATTTGTGTTGATTGGTATTTATTAATTATATTTGTGTGGATTGGTATTTATAATTATATTGGTGTGGATTGGTATTTATTAATTATATTTGTGTTGATTGGTATTTATTAATTATGTTGGTGTGGATTGGTATTTATTAATTATATTTGTGTTGATTGGTATTTATTAATTATGTTGGTGTGGATTGATATTTATTAATTATATTTGTGTTGATTGGTATTATTAATTATGTTGTTGTTGATTGGTATTTATTAATTATATTTGTGTTGATTGGTATTTATAATTATATTTGTGTTGATTGGTATTTATTAATTATGTTGGTGTGGATTGGTATTTATTAATTATATTTGTGTTGATTGGTATTTATTAATTATGTTGGTGTGGATTTGTATTTATTAATTATATTTGTGTTGATTGGTATTTATTAATTATGTTGGTGTTGATTGGTATTTATTAATTATATTTGTGTTGATTGGTAATTATAATTATATTTGTGTTGATTGGTATTTATTAATTATGTTGGTGTGGATTGGTATTTATTAATTATATTTGTGTGGATTGGTATTTATAATTATATTGGTGTGGATTGGTATTTTTTAATATATTTGTGTTGATTGGTATTTATTAATTATATTTGTGTTGATTGGTATTTATTAATTATGTTGGTGTGGATTGGTATTTATTAATTATATTTGTGTTGATTGGTATTTATAATTAATTTGTGTTGATTGGTATTTATAATTATGTTGGTGTGGATTGGTATTTATTAATTATATTTGTGTTGATTGGTATTTATTAATTATGTTGGTGTGGATTGGTATTTATTAATTATATTTGTGTTGATTGGTATTTATAATTATATTTGTGTGATTGGTATTTATTAATTATGTTGGTGTGGATTGGTACTTATTAATTATATTTGTGTTGATTGGTATTTATTAATTATATTTGTGTGGATTGGTATTTATAATTATATTGGTGTGGATTGGTATTTATTAATTATATTTGTTGTTGATTGGTATTATTAATTATGTTGGTGTGGATTGGTTATTTATTAATTATATTTGTGTTGATTGGTATGATTAATTATGTTGGTGTGGATTGATATTTATTAATTATATTTGTGTTGATTGGTATTTATTAATTATGTTGGTGTTGATTGGTATTTATTAATTATATTTGTGTTGATTGGTATTTATAATTATATTTGTGTTGATTGGTATTTATTAATTATGTTGGTGTTGATTGGTATTTATTAATTATATTTGTGTTGATTGGTATTTATTAATTATGTTGGTGTGGATTGGTATTTATTAATTATATTTGTGTTGATTGGTATTTATTAATTATGTTGGTGTGGATTGTATTTATTAATTATATTTGTGTTGATTGGTATTTATTAATTATGTTGGTGTGGATTGGTATTTATTAATTATATTTGTGTTGATTGGTATTTATTTATTATGTTGGTGTTGATTGTATTTATTAATTATATTTGTGTTGATTGGTATTTATAATTATATTTGTGTTGATTGGTATTCATTAATTATGTTGGTGTGGATTGGTATTTATTAATTATATTTGTGTTGATTGGTATTTATAATTATATTTGTGTTGATTGGTATTTATTAATTATGTTGGTGTGGATTGGTATTGATAATTATATTTGTGTTGATTGGTATTTATTAATTATGTTGGTGTGGATTGGTATTTATAATTATATTTGTGTTGATTGGTATTTATTAATTATATTGGTGTGGATTGGTATTTATTAATTATATTTGTGTTGATTGGTATTTATTAATTATGTTGGTGTGGATTGGTATTTATTAATTATATTTGTGTGGATTGGTATTTATAATTATATTTGTGTTGATTGGTATTTATTAATTATGTTGGTGTGGATTGGTATTTATAATTATATTTGTGTGGATTGGTATTTATTAATTATATTTGTGTTGATTGGTATTTATAATTATATTTGTGTGGATTGGTATTTATAATTATATTGGTGTGGATTGGTATTTATTAATTATATTTGTGTTGATTGGTATTTATTAATTATGTTGGTGTGGATTGGTATTTATTAATTATATTTGTGTTGATTGGTATTTATTAATTATGTTGGTGTGGATTGATATTTATTATTATATTTGTGTTGATTGGTATTTATTAATTATGTTGTTGTTGATTGGTATTTATTAATTATATTTGTGTTGATTGGTATTTATAATTATATTTGTGTTGATGGTATTTATTAATTATGTTGGTGTGGATTGGTATTTATTAATTATATTTGTGTTGATTGGTATTTATTAATTATGTTGGTGTGGATTTGTATTTATTAATTATATTTGTGTTGATAGGTATTTATTAATTATGTTGGTGTTGATTGGTATTTATTAATTATATTTGTGGTTGATTGGTATTTATTAATTATGTTGGTGTTGATTGGTATTTATTAATTATATTTGTGTTGATTGGTATTTATAATTATATTTGTGTTGATTGGTATTTATTAATTATGTTGGTGTGGATTGGTATTTATTAATTATATTGGTGTTGATTGGTATTTATTAATTATATTTGTGTTGATTGGTATTTATTAATTATGTTGGTGTGGATTGGTATTTCTTAATTAAATTTGTGTTGATTGGTATTTATAATTATATTTGTGTTGATTGGTATTTAATAATTATGTTGGTGTGGATTGGTATTTATTAATTATATTTGTGTTGATTGGTATTTATTAATTATGTTGGTGTGGATTGGTATTTATTAATTATATTTGTGTTGATTGGTATTTATAATTATATTTGTGTTGATTGGTATTTATTAATTATGTTGGTGTGGATTGGTACTTATTAATTATATTTGTGTTGATTGGTATTTATTAATTATATTTGTGTGATTGGTATTTATAATTATATTGGTGTGGATGGTATTTATTAATTATATTTGTGTTGATTGGTATTTATTAATTATGTTGGTGTGGATTGGTATTTATTAATTATATTTGTGTTGATTGGTATTTATTAATTATGTTGGTGTGGATTGATATTTATTAATTATATTTGTGTTGATTGGTATTTATTAATTATGTTGGTGTGGATTGGTATTTATTAATTATATTTGTGTTGATTGGTATTTATAATTATATTTGTGTTGATTGTATTTATTAATTATGTTGGTGTGGATTGGTATTTATTAATTATATTTGTGTTGATTGGTATTTATTAATTATGTTGGTGTGGATTGGTATTTATTAATTATATTTGTGTTGATTGGTGTTTATAATTATATTGTGTTGATTGGTATTTATTAATTATGTTGGTGTGGATTGGTATTTAATAATTATATTTGTGTTGATTGGTATTTATTAATTATATTTGTGTTGATTGGTATTTATGAATTATGTTGGTGTTGATTGGTATTTATTAATTATATTTGTGTTGATTGGTATTTATTAATTATGTTGGTGTTGATTGGTATTTATTAATTATATTTGTGTTGATTGGTATTTATAATTATATTTGTGTTGATTGGTATTTATTAATTATGTTGGTGTGGATTGGTATTTATTAATTATATTTGTGTTGATTGGTATTTATTAATTATGTTGGTGTTGATTGGTATTTATTAATTATATTTGTGTTGATTGGTATTTATAATTATATTTGTGTTGATTGGTATTTATTAATTATGTTGGTGTGGATTGGTATTTATTAATTATATTTGTGTGGATTGGTATTTATAACTATATTGGTGTGGATTGGTATTTATTAATTATATTTGTGTGATTGGTATTTATAATTATATTTGTGTTGATTGTATTTAATAATTATGTTGGTGTGGATTGGTATTTATTAATTATATTTGTGTTGATTGGTATTTATTAATTATATTTGTGTGGATGGTATTTATAATTATATTGGTGTGGATTGGTATTTATTAATTATATTTGTGTTGATTGGTATTTATAATTATATTTGTGTTGATTGGTATTTATTAATTATATTTGTGTTGATTGGTATTTATAATTATATTTGTGTTGATTGGTATTTATTAATTATGTTGGTGTAGATTGGTATTTATAATTATATTTGTTGTTGATTGGTATTTATTAATTATGTTGGTGTTGATTGTATTTATTAATTATATTTGTGTTGATTGGTATTTATTAATTATGTTGGTGTTATTGGTATTTATTAATTATATTTGTGTTGATGGTATTTATTAATTATGTTGGTGTTGATTGGTATTTATTAATTATATTTGTGTTGATTGGTATTTATAATTATATTTGTGTTGATTGGTATTTATTAATTATTGTTGGTGTGGATTGGTATTTTATTAATTATATTTGTGTGGATTGGTATTTATAATTATATTGGTGTGGATTGGTATTTATTAATTATATTTGTGTTGATTGGTATTTATAATTTTATTTGTGTTGATTGGTATTTAATAATTATGTTGGTGTGGATTGGTATTTATTAATTATATTTGTGTTGATTGGTATTTATTAATTATATTTGTGTGGATTGGTATTTATAATTATATTGGTGTGGATTGGTATTTATTAATTATATTTGTGTTGATTGGTATTTATTAATTATATTTGTGTGGATTGGTATTTATAATTATATTGGTGTGGATTGGTATTTATTAATTATATTTGTGTGATTGGGTATTTCTAATTATATTTGTGTTGATTGGTATTTATTAATTATGTTGGTTTTCATTGGTATTTATAATTATATTTGTGTTGATTGGTATTTATTAATTATGTTGGTGTGGATTGGTATTTATTAATTAATTTGTGTTTAATTGGTATTTATTAATTATGTTGGTGTTGATTGGTATTTATTAATTATATTTGTGTTGATTGGTATTTATTAATTATGTTGGTGTTGATTGGTATTTATTAATTATATTTGTGTTGTTTGGTATTTATAATTATATTTGTGTTGATTGGTATTTATTAATTATGTTGGTGTGGATTGGTATTTATTAATTATATTTGTGTTGATTGGTATTTATTAATTATATTTGTGTGGATTGGTATTTATAATAATATTGGTGTGGATTGGTATTTATTAATTATATTTGTGTTGATTGGTATTTATAATTATATTTGTGTTGATTGGTATTTATTAATTATGTTGGTGTGGATTGGTATTTATTAATTATATTTGTGTGGATTGGTATTTATAATTATATTGGTGTGGAATGGTATTTATTAATTATATTTGTGTTGATTGGTATTTATAATTATATTTGTGTTGATTGGTATTTAATAATTATGTTGGTGTGGATTGGTATTTATTAATTATATTTGTGTTGATTGGTATTTATTAATTATATTTGTGTGGATTGGTATTTATAATTATATTGGTGTGGATGGTATTTATTAATTATATTTGTGTTGATTGGTATTTATTAATTATATTTGTGTGGATTGGTATTTATAATTATATTGGTGTGGATTGGTATTTATTAATTATATTTGTGTTGATTGGTATTTCTAATTATATTTGTGTTGATTGGTATTTATTAATTATGTTGGTTTTCATTGGTATTTATAATTATATTTGTGTTGATTGGTATTTATTAATTATGTTGGTGTGGATTGGTATTTATTAATTATATTTGTGTTAATTGGTATTTATTAATTATGTTGGTGTTGATTGGTATTTATTAATTATATTTGTGTTGATTGGTATTTATTAATTATGTTGGTGTTGATTGGTATTTATTAATTATATTTGTGTTGATTGGTATTTATAATTATATTGGTGTGGAATGGTATTTATTAATTATATTTGTGTTGATTGGTATTTATAATTATATTTGTGTTGATTGGTATTTAATAATTATGTTGGTGTGGATTGGTATTTATTAATTATATTTGTGTTGATTGGTATTTATTAATTATATTTGTGTGGATTGGTATTTATAATTATATTGGTGTGGATTGGTATTTATTAATTATATTTGTGCTGATTGGTATTTATTAATTATATTTGTGTGGATTGGTATTTATAATTATATTGGTGTGGATTGGTATTTATTAATTATATTTGTGTTGATTGGTATTTCTAATTATATTTGTGTTGATTGGTATTTATTAATTATGTTGGTTTTCATGGTATTTATAATTATATTTGTGTTGATTGGTATTTATTAATTATGTTGGTGTGGATTGGTATTTATTAATTATATTTGTGTAATTGGTATTTATTAATTATGTTGGTGTTGATTGGTATTTATTAATTATATTTGTGTTGATTGGTATTTATTAATTATGTTGGTGTTGATTGGTATTTATTAATTATATTTGTGTTGATTGGTATTTATAATTATATTTGTGTTGATTGGTATTTATTAATTATGTTGGTGTGGATTGGTATTTATTAATTATATTTGTGTTGATTGGTATTTATTAATTATATTTGTGTGGATTGGTATTTATAATTATATTGGTGTGGATTGGTATTTATTAATTATATTGGTGTGATTGGTATTTATTAATTATATTTGTGTTGATTGGTATTTATTAATTATGTTGGTGTGGATTGGTATTTATTAATTATATTTGTGTTGATTGGTATTTATTAATTATATTTGTGTGGATTGGTATTTATAATTATATTGGTGTGGATTGGTATTTATTAATTATATTTGTGTTGATTGGTATTTATTAATTATGTTGGTGTGGATTGTATTTATTAATTATATTTGTGTTGATTGGTATTTATTAATTATGTTGGTGTGGATTGATATTTATTAATTATATTTGTGTTGATTGGTATTTATTAATTATGTTGTTGTTGATTGGTATTTATTAATTATATTTGTGTTGATTGGTATTTATAATTATATTTGTGTTGATTGGTATTTATTAATTATGTTGGTGTGGATTGGTATTTATTAATTATATTTGTGTTGATTGGTATTTATTAATATGTTGGTGTGGATTTGTATTTATTAATTATATTTGTGTTGATTGGTATTTATTAATTATGTTGGGTTGATTGGTATTTATTAATTATATTTGTGTGATTGGTAATTATAATTATATTTGTGTTGATTGGGTATTTATTAATTATGTTGGTGTGGATTGGTATTTATTAATTATATTTGTGTGGATTGGTATTTATAATTATATTGGTGTGGATTGGTATTTTTTAATTATATTTGTGTTGATTGGTATTTATTAATTATATTTGTGTTGATTGGTATTTATTAATTATGTGGTGTGGATTGGTATTTATTAATTATATTTGTGTTGATTGGTATTTATAATTATATTTGTGTTGATTGGTATTTAATAATTATGTTGGTGTGGATTGGTATTTATTAATTATATTGTGTTGATTGGTATTTATTAATTATGTTGGTGTGGATTGGTATTTATTAATTATATTTGTGTTGATTGGTATTTATAATTATATTTGTGTTGATTGGTATTTATTAATTATGTTGGTGTGGATTGGTACTTATTAATTATATTTGTGTTGATTGGTATTTATTAATTATATTTGTGTGGATGGTATTTATAATTATATTGGTGTGGATTGGTATTTATTAATTATATTTGTGTTGATTGGTATTTATTAATTATGTTGGTGTGGATTGGTATTTATTAATTATATTTGTGTTGATTGGTATTTATTATTATGTTGGTGTGGATTGGTATTTATTATTATATTTGTGTTGATTGGTATTTTATAATTATATTTGTGTTGATTGATATTTATTAATTATATTTGTGTTGATTGGTATTTATAATTATATTTGTGTTGATTGGTATTTATTAATTATGTTGGTGTTGATTGGTATTTATAATTATATTTGTGTTGATTGGTATTTATTAATTATGTTGGTGTTGATTGGTATTTATTAATTATATTTGTGTTGATTGGTATTTATTAATTATGTTGGTGTTTATTGGTATTTATTAATTATATTTGTGTTGATTGGTATTTATTAATTATGTTGGTGTTGATTGGTATTTATTAATTATATTTGTGTTGATTGGTATTTATAATTATATTTGTGTTGATTGGTATTTATTAATTATGTTGGGTGTGGATTGGTATTTATTAATTATATTTGTGTGGATTGGTATTTATAATTATATTGGTGTGGATTGGTATTTATTAATTATATTTGTGTTGATTGGTATTTATAATTATATTTGTGTTGATTGGTATTTAATAATTATGTTGGTGTGGATTGGTATTTCATTAATTATATTTGTGTTGATTGGTATTTATTAATTATATTTGTGTGGATTGGTATTTATAATTATCTTGGTGTGGATTGGTATTTATAATTATATTGGTGTGGATTGGTATTTATTAATTATATTTGTGTGATTGGTATTTCTAATTTTATTTGTGTTGATTGGTATTTATTAATTATGTTGGTTTTCATTGGTATTTATAATTATATTTGTGTTGATTGGTATTTATTAATTATGTTGGTTTTCATTGGTATTTATAATTATATTTGTGTTGATTGGTATTTATTAATTATGTTGGTGTGGATTGGTATTTATTAATTATATTTGTGTTAATTGGTATTATTAATTATGTTGGTGTTGATTGGTATTTATTAATTATATTTGTGTTGATTGGTATTTATTAATTATGTTGGTGTTGATTGGTATTTATTAATTATATTGTGTTGATTGGTATTTATAATTATATTTGTGTTGATTGGTATTTATTAATTATGTTGGTGTGGATTGGTATTTATTAATTATATTTGTGTTGATTGGTATTTATTAATTATATTTGTGTGGATTGGTATTATAATTATATTGGTGTGGATTGGTATTTATTAATTATATTGGTGTTGATTGTATTTATTAATTATATTGTGTTGATTGGTATTTATTAATTATGTTGGTGTGGATTGGTATTTATTAATTATATTTGTGTTGATTGGTATTTATTAATTATATTTGTGTGGATTGGTATTTATAATTATATTGGTGTGGATTGGTATTTATTAATTATATTTGTGTTGATTGGTATTTATTAATTATGTTGGTGTGGATTGGTATTTATTAATTATATTTGTGTTGATTGGTATTATTAATTATGTTGGTGTGGATTGATATTTATTAATTATATTTGTGTTGATTGGTATTTATTAATTATGTTGTTGTTGATTGGTATTTATTAATTATATTTGTGTTGATTGGTATTTATAATTATATTTGTGTTGATTGGTATTTATTAATTATGTTGGTGTGGATTGGTATTTATTAATTATATTTGTGTTGATTGGTATTTATTAATTATGTTGGTGTGGATTTGTATTTATTAATTATATTTGTGTTGATTGGTATTTATTAATTATGTTGGTGTTGATTGGTATTTATTAATTATATTTGTGTTGATTGGTAATTATAATTATATTTGTGTTGATTGGTATTTATTAATTATGTTGGTGTGGATTGGTATTTATTAATTATATTTGTGTGGATTGGTATTTATAATTATATTGGTGTGGATTGGTATTTTTTAATTATATTTGTGTTGATTGGTATTTATTAATTATATTTGTGTTGATTGGTATTTATTAATTATGTTGGTGTGGATTGGTATTTATTAATTATATTTGTGTTGATTGGTATTTATAATTATATTTGTGTTGATTGGTATTTAATAATTATGTTGGTGTGGATTGGTATTATTAATTATATTTGTGTTGATTGGTATTTATTAATTATGTTGGTGTGGATTGGTATTTATTAATTATATTGTGTTGATTGGTATTTATAATTATATTTGTGTTGATTGGTATTTATTAATTATGTTGGTGTGGATTGGTACTTATTAATTATATTTGTGTTGATTTGTATTATTAATTATATTTGTGTGGATTGGTATTATAATTATATTGGTGTGGATTGGTATTTATTAATTATATTTGTGTTGATTGGTATTTATTAATTATGTTGGTGTGGATTGGTATTATTAATTATATTTGTGTTGATTGGTATTTATTAATTATGTTGGTGTGGATTGGTATTTATTAATTATATTTGTGTTGATTGGTATTATATTTATATTTGTGTTGATTGATATTTATTAATTATATTTGTGTTGATTGGTATTTATAATTATATTTGTGTTGATTGGTATTTATTAATTATGTTGGTGTGATTGGTATTTATAATTATAATTGTGTTGATTGGTATTTATTAATTATGTTGGTGTTGATTGGTATTTATTAATTATATTTGTGTTGATTGGTATTTATTAATTATGTTGGTGTTTATTGGTATTTATAATTATATTTGTGTGGATTGGTATTTATAATTATATTGGTGTGGATTGGTATTTATTAATTATATTTGTGTTGATTGGTATTTCTAATTATATTTGTGTTGATTGGTATTTATTAATTATGTTGGTTTTCATTGGTATTTATAATTATATTTGTGTTGATTGGTATTTATTAATTATGTTGGTTTTCATTGGTATTTATAATTATATTTGTGTTGATTGGTATTTATTAATTATGTTGGTGTGGATTGGTATTTATTAATTATATTTGTGTTAATTGGTATTTATTAATTATGTTGGTGTTGATTGTATTTATTAATTATATTTGTGTTGATTGGTATTTATTAATTATGTTGTGTTGATTGGTATTTATTAATTATATTTGTGTTGATTGGTATTTATTAATTATGTTGGTGTGGATTGGTATTTATTAATTATATTTGTGTTGATTGGTATTTATTAATTATATTTGTGTGGATTGGTATTTATAATTATATTGGTGTGGATTGGTATTTATTAATTATATTGGTGTTGATTGGTATTTATTAATTATATTTGTGTTGATTGGTATTTATTAAATTATGTTGGTGTGGATTGGTATTTATTAATTATATTTGTGTTGATTGTATTTATTAATATATTTGTGTGGATTGGTATTTATAATTATATTGGTGTGGATTGGTATTTATTAATTATATTTGTGTTGATTGGTATTTATTAATTATGTTGGTGTGGATTGGTATTTATTATTATATTTGTGTTGATTGGTATTTATTAATTATGTTGGTGTGGATTGATATTTATTAATTATATTTGTGTTGATTGGTATTTATTAATTATGTTGTTGTTGATTGGTATTTATTAATTATATTTGTGTTGATTGGTATTTATAATTATATTTGTGTTGATTGGTATTTATTAATTATGTTGGTGTGGATTGGTATTTATTAATTATATTTGTGTTGATTGGTATTTATTAATTATGTTGGTGTGGATTTGTATTTATTAATTATATTTGTGTTGATTGGTATTTATTAATTATGTTGGTGTTGATTGGTATTTATTAATTATATTTGTGTTGATTGGTAATATAATTATATTTGTGTTGATTGGTATTTATTAATTATGTTGGTGTGGATTGGTATTTATTAATTATATTTGTGTGGATTGGTATTTATAATTATATTGGTGTGGATTGGTATTTTTTAATTATATTTGTGTTGATTGGTATTTATTAATTATATTTGTTTGATTGGTATTTATTAATTATGTTGGTGTGGATTGGTATTTATTAATTATATTTGTGTTGATTGGTATTTATAATTATATTTGTGTTGATTGGTATTTAATAATTATGTTGGTGTGGATTGGTATTTATTAATTATATTTGTGTTGATGGTATTTATTAATTATGTTGGTGTGGATTGGTATTTATTAATTATATTTGTGTTGATTGGTATTTATAATTATATTTGTGTTGATTGGTATTTATTAATTATGTTGGTGTGGATTGGTACTTATTAATTATATTTGTGTTGATTGGTATTTATTAATTATATTTTGTGTGGATTGGTATTTATAATTATATTGGTGTGGATTGGTATTTATTAATTATATTTGTGTTGATTGGTATTTATTAATTATGTTGGTGTGGATTGGTATTTATTAATTATATTTGTGTTGATTGGTATTTATTAATTATGTTGTGTGGATTGGTATTTATTAATTATATTTGTGTTGATTGGTATTTATAATTATATTTGTGTTGATTGATATTTATTAATTATATTTGTGTTGATTGGTATTTATAATTATATTTGTGTTGATTGGTATTTATTAATTATGTTTGGTGTTGATTGGTATTTATAATTATATTTGTGTTGATTGGTATTTATTAATTATGTTGGTGTTGATTGGTATTTATTAATTATATTTGTGTTGATTGGTATTTATTAATTATGTTGGTGTTTATTGGTATTTATTAATTATATTTGTGTTGATTGGTATTTATTAATTATGTTGGTGTTGATTGGTATTTATTAATTATATTTGTGTTGATTGGTATTTATAATTATATTGTGTTGATTGGTATTTATTAATTATGTTGGTGTGGATTGGTATTCATTAATTATATTTGTGTGGATTGGTATTTATAATTATATTGGTGTGGATTGGTATTTATTAATTATATTTGTGTTGATTGGTATTTATAATTATATTTGTGTTGATTGGTATTTAATAATTATGTTGGTGTGGATTGGTATTTATTAATTATATTTGTGTTGATTGGTATTTATTAATATATTTGTGTGGATTGGTATTTATAATTATCTTGGTGTGGATTGGTATTTATTAATTATATTTGTGTTGATTGGTATTTATTAATTATATTTGTGTGGATTGGTATTTATAATTATATTGGTGTGGATTGGTATTTATTAATTATATTTGTGTTGATTGGTATTTCTAATTATATTTGTGTTGATTGGTATTTATTAATTATGTTGGTTTTCATTGGTATTTATAATTATATTTGTGTTGATTGGTATTTATTAATTATGTTGGTGTGGATTGGTATTTATTAATTATATTTGTGTTAATTGGTATTTATTAATTATGTTGGTGTTGATTGGTATTTATTAATTATATTTGTGTTGATTGGTATTTATTAATTATGTTGGTGTGATTGGTATTTATTAATTATATTTGTGTTGATTGGTATTTATAATTATATTTGTGTTGATTGATTTATTAATTATGTTGGTGTGGATTGGTATTTATTAATTATATTTGTGTTGATTGGTATTTATTAATTATATTTGTGTGGATTGGTATTTATAATTATATTGGTGTGGATTGGTATTTATTAATTATATTTGTGTTGATTGGTATTTATAATTATATTTGTGTTGATTGGTATTTATTAATTATGTTGGTGTGGATTGGTATTTATTAATTATATTTGTGTGGATTGTATTTATATTATATTGGTGTGTATTGTATTTATTTTATATTGGTGTGGATTGGTATTTATTAATTATATTTGTGTTGATTGGTATTTTATAATTATATTTGTGTTGATTGGTATTTAATAATTAGTTGGTGTGGATTGGTATTTATTAATTATATTTGTGTTGATTGGTATTTATTAATTATATTTGTGTTGATTGGTATTTATTAATTAATTTGTGTGGATTGGTATTTATAATTATATTGGTGTGGATTGGTATTTATTCATTATATTTGTGTTGATTGGTATTTCTAATTATATTTGTGTTGATTGGTATTTATAATTATGTTGGTGTGGATTGGTATTTATTAATTATATTTGTGTTGATTGGTATTTATTAATTATGTTGGTGTGGATTTGTATTTATTAATTATATTTGTGTTGATTGGTATTTATTAATTATGTTGGTGTGGATTGGTATTTATTAATTATAGTTTGTGTTGATTGGTAATTATTAATTATATTTGTGTTTGATTGGTATTTATTAATTATGTTGGTGTGGATTGGTATTTATTAATTATATTTGTGTGGATTGGTATTTATAATTATATTGGTGTGGATTGGTATTTATAATTATATTGGTGTGATTGGTATTTATTAATTATATTTGTGTTGATTGGTATTTATAATTATATTTGTGTTGATTGGTATTTAATAATTATGTTGTGTGGATTGGTATTTATTAATTATATTTGTGTTGATTGTATTTATTAATTATGTTGGTGTGGATTGGTATTTATTAATTATATTTGTGTTGATTGGTATTTATAATTATATTTGTGTTGATTGGTATTTATTAATTATGTTGGTGTGGATTGGTACTTATTAATTATATTTGTGTTGATTGGTATTTATTAATTATATTTGTGTGGATTGGTATTTATAATTATATTGGTGTGGATTGGTATTTATTAATTATATTTGTGTTGATTGGTATTTATTAATTATGTTGGTGTGATTGGTATTTATTAATTATATTTGTGTTGATTGGTATTTATTAATTATGTTGGTGTGGATTGATATTTATTAATTATATTTGTGTTGATTGGTATTTATTAATTATGTTGGTGTTGATTGGTATTTATTAATTATATTTGTGTTGATTGTTATTTATAATTATATTTGTGTTGATTGGTATTTATTAATTATGTTGGTGTGGATTGGTATTTATTAATTATATTTGTGTGATTGGTATTTATTAATTATGTTGGTGTGGATTGGTATTTATTAATTATATTTGTGTTGATTGGTATTTATTAATTATGTTGGTGTGGATTGGTATTTATTAATTATATTTGTGTTGATTGGTATTTATTAATTATGTTGGTGTGGATTGGTATTTATTAATTATATTTGTGTTGATTGGTATTTATTTATTATGTTGGTGTTGATTGGTATTTATTAATTATATTTGTGTTGATTGGTATTTATAATTATATTGTGTTGATTGGTATTTATTAATTATGTTGGTGTGGATTGGTATTTATTAATTATATTTGTGTTGATTGGTATTAATAATTATATTTGTGTGATTGGTATTATTAATTATGTTGGTGTGGATTGGTATTGATAATTATATTTGTGTTGATTGGTATTTATTAATTATGTTGGTGTGGATTGGTATTTATAATTATATTTGTGTTGATTGGTATTTATTAATTATATTGGTGTGGATTGGTATTTATTAATTATATTTGTGTTGATTGGTATTTATTAATTATGTTGGTGTGGATTGGTAATTATTAATTATATTTTTGTGGATTGGTATTTATATTATATTTGTGGTTGATTGGTATTTATTAATTATGTTGGTGTGGATTGGTATTTATAATTATATTTGTGTGGATTGGTATTTATTAATTATATTTGTGTTGATTGGTATTTATTAATTATATTTGTGTGGATTGGTATTTATAATTATATTGGTGTGATTGGTATTTATTAATTATATTTGTGTTGATTGGTATTTATTAATTATGTTGGTGTGGATTGGTATTTATTAATTATATTTGTGTTGATTGGTAATTTATTAATTATGTTGGTGTGGATTGATATTTATTAATTATATTTGTGTTGATTGGTATTTATTAATTATGTTGTTGTTGATTGGTATTTATTAATTATATTTGTGTTGATTGGTCATTTATAATTTATATTTGTGTTGATTGGTATTTATTAATTATGTTGGTGTGGATTGGTAATTATTAATTATATTTGTGTTGATTGGTATTTATTAATTATGTTGGTGTGGATTGGTATTTAATTAATTATATTTGTGTTGATAGGTATTTATTAATTATGTTGGTGTTGATTGGTATTTATTAATTATATTTGTGTTGATTGGTATTTATTAATTATGTTGGTGTTTGATAGGTATTTAATAATTATATTTGTGTTGATTGGTATTATAATATATTTGTGTTGAGTGGTATTTATTAATTATGTTGGTGTGGATTGGTATTTATTAATTATATTTGTGTGGATTGGTATTTATTAATTATATTGGTGGTTGATTGGTATTTTATTAATTATATTTGTGTTGATTGGTATTTATTAATTATGTTGGTGTGGATTGTATTTCTTAATTATATTTGTGTTGATTGGTATTTATAATTATATTTGTGTTGATGGTATTTAATAATTATGTTGGTGTGGATTGGTATTTATTAATTATATTTGTGTTGATTGGTATTTATAAGTATGTTGGTGTGGATTGGTATTTATTAATTATATTTGTGTTGATTGGTATTTATAATTATATTTGTGTTGATTGGTATTTATTAATTATGTTGGTGTGGATTGGTACTTATTAATTATATTTGTGTGGATTGGTATTTATTAATTATATTTGTGTGGATTGGTATTATAATTATATTGGTGTGGATTGTATTTATTAATTATATTTGTGTTGAGTGTATTTATTAATTATGTTGGTGTGGATTGGTATTTATTAATTATATTTGTGTTGATTGGTATTTATTAATTATGTTGGTGTGGATTGATATTTATTAATTATATTTGTGTTGATTGTATTTATTTAATTATGTGGTGTTGATTGGTATTTATTAATTATATTTGTGTTGATTGGTATTTATAATTATATTTGTGTTGATTGGTATTTATTAATTATGTTGTGTGGATTGGTATTTATTAATTATATTTGTGTTGATTGGTAATTTATAATTATGTTGGTGTGGGATTGGTATTTATTAATTATATTTGTGTTGATTGGTGTTTATATTATATTGTGTTGATTGGTATTTATTAATTATGTTGGTGTGGGATTGGTATTTAATAATTATATTTGTGTTGATTGGTATTTATTAATTATATTGGTGTTGATTGGTATTTATGAATTATGTGGGTTGATTGGTATTTATTAATTATATTTGTGTTGATGGTATTTATTAATTATGTTGGTGTTGATTGGTATTTATTAATTATATTTGTGTTGATTGGTATTTATAATTATATTTGTGA